>NC_083762.1:59858383-60542317 GCF_963514075.1 Conger conger
GAATAAAAATATCATTCCGTTCTGTTTTAGATCATTACAAATAACGAGAACCAAGTACTGGTCCCTTATGTATGTAGCTTTACGGCAAGAATTAGCCAGCTAGAGTGAGTAGCTCCTAGCCACACTGCATCTGTATGAGCTAGCTCTTTTGTCAACGAGACCCACAGCACATTTAGCAAGCTAGCTCAGTATTATCTGAATCTATGAACAGCTAGCCTGCGAGCTGTGCCGTTGGTCCCATTAACCAGGACCAGTGAGTTAGTAAAGCTATTTCTCACATACTAATCTGACCTACAGTATACAGCAGTGCTACTCATGTCCACATCCTGTGGGCCACAGTGTCCGCAGGCATTTGCTTCAACCATGTGCTACTCCACCAGATTTCACTTATTAGCGTATCTGAATCAGGCAGGTAGAATAATTTGTGAAATGAGGTGGTGTAGTGCACGATAGGGGCAAATGCTTGCAGACACTGCTCACAGGACATGAAGTTGATTAGTGCTGGTATACAGTATATGAACATTTTTCACAATTTACTCCTGGGTTTTTACTAAAATAAAGATTTGTTGTTGATTGGAAGCAGGGATTGTTTTGTCACTGATTTAGCTGTTAAAACCAGGTATCAGGGATTTCTTAGGCCTATACTGACCCACATCTTGCCATGTTTATACTTTTTGATCCAATGTGCAACACCCACCAGGCAGCCATTTTGTGCTGGGGTTAAGAGGATGACACCTTTCAGTCAGTTAAATTGTATGGGCCAGCTGAAGGCCAAACATTGTTTAAAAAACAATGGTTCAAAGGGGACAGTGTAACCCCTCCTCCAACTGACTGAAATTCTCTATACTAACACATCACACTGGCACTGCTTGTCATAACTGGATTCTTGGCTGTTAATGGTGTGTGCATATGGAACTCTGCTTTTACCGCAGTAAAATCCCACATCCCGCCTGCCTGCAGCTAAAGGCCCATCTGTGAAAATCATTGACAATTTGCACAAAAAAAACTTTTCCTTAAAGGTAAACATGAAATACAATATGTCTTTCCTCCAGGAAGATGTGAATAGTCCTGTGTGAAGAAGCAGGGCTTTTAGGGAAAGGAAAAGTTTTTTGTCTGTTGAAGTTTTGCACAGGAGACTTGTAGCATGAGATAAACAAAAAATGCACATGCCATTAAGTGTGTTTTTTTTTCCAACTTTTGTTCCAGGAACCGAGTTTGGGCTCCAGTAAATTGTCTGTGCACTCTGCACGGACAAACCACCATACACGCATACCCGCACAGCCAGCATTCAGACTCACACGCATCTACCATAACTCCACGGCGTGTTCACATAAAGCACATAGCAGAAAGTGTGGATGTACCCCTTTTGAGTCAAGCAAAGTTTAAGACATTTTTGGGTGCAATTTAAATGCCACCACACTGCTATTTCAAAGCTTGCGTAACCGGAATCCCATGGAAACAAATGCCCCCATCTTCCCTTCATTCCTTTGCCCAGTTCAAATATGTTACCTTCTCAAGCCTTCCATGTTTATTGCAGGTGGGAAGGGGCACACAAACTCCCCCATTCTGTAGAGCTCACTATGGGAAAGACCCAGATAAATGGCCTTATCTGTTTATGCTAACTTCTAAATACAATTATTTTCAGCCTGCATCAAAAAAGTAGCCTCCAGGAATAACTGCAAATTCTAAAATAATAAAATAAGAATCAAATTTCTGTGTGAACAGTTGTGCATATTGGATCTACCAGTGTTTCCTGAAAGTGTAACATAGTGGAGTGCATTATGGGACAAAACATTGTGGGACAACATTTGTGGTGGCAGCAGAGGCAAAAGCAATGGTAAGCAGGACTTGGTTATTTTCAGATGGAAATAAGCATTGGAATAGGTTATAGTATGCATAATTTCCAGTGAGTCAGAATATCACAGCCCTTAACTGTATGCACATTGAATCTTGTGTTATTTTATTAATTTTGTTAATTATTTTAGTATTCGGCATGTTCTAGTTGCCATCATTTTGCTACTTGGATAGTTATCTGATTATTCTACAAGGGTTCAAGTTATTATCTATCTGATCACTCTAGGACTCGGAAACATACTTCCCCCTTGGGTTTTCAGCGCACTTGTCCCTGGTTCTGATTTGCACTTTATTGTACATCGCTCTGGATAAGAGCGTCTGCTAAATGACTATAATGTAATGTAATCTCTGCAGAGTAGAATCTCCTGAAAAGATAGTACTTTTCAGATGGTGGGTTCCCTGCTTTTGCAACTCGTTAAACCGGAGTAAACTCCCCTTACCCCAGAGGGGTGTAATCATGGTGTCTGACAGTATTTTGCCCATGGATCAGAGCCCAGCTGAAGAAAAGGGTTTGGACAAGCATAAGCTCAATCTGTCACTTCAACCTCCTCTGTCAACACCTCAAACCGGTAAGTGTTCTCCGCCAACGGAACGGTGAGGGTAAAAGTGTCAAACCTCAACAGAACGGATGAGAGACAGCAGTTCCACTGGCATCAAAATAACAATCACGGCCTAACCATTGCCTCAGACCTTCAAAGACCACAAGGACCTTATTGTTGTACACCTGCTGCATCCAAATGTGTCATTACCTAACTATGACTGGCAGTTTGAAGTGGCAGGATGCAACGGGCTCAGTCAGAGAATTGAATATTCAAACGGAGCACAGTCACTACAAGACACACTAGAAGGAGCATTAGGTCCATTTTTTTTCCTGCATAATACATGATCAAATAGTGGGGTCCAAAAGTCTGACACCATTAGTGAAAATGCTTCTATTTTGCATTCTTTTCTAATTGAATACAAACTTTTTCATTGATAATTATATTATCAGCATAACATGAGTGAAAAGTTGAATCTTTGAAAAAATGACATTAATTTCAGAATTGTGTAGTATTTGGCATGTCCACATATTGCTTTAATGGCAACATGCACTGGGCTCCACAAATTTGTGCAAAACCTGATGATTCATGTTATCCCAGCATTATTTGACAATGTTCCAAAGAGCATCTTGTGATGTTACTGAATGCTTGGCTTTTGTCAGTCTTCAAGTGTCCCCATAAATGTTCAATGTTGTTGAGGTCAGGTGATTGTGGATTGTACAGCACTCCTTGCTGTTCTTTGGTCTTCAAGTAGTTCCTGCAAGTAGTTCCTGCAAAGCTTTGAAGTAACTTCCATTCGGTTTTATTTTTTTTCTCAAAATCCTAAAACTTTCTGTTTATTCCCAGGATTACATGGGGTTTTTCCAATGCGGTCTCAGACTTTTGGACCCCACTGTAAGTTCATCCTCTTGCATAACCTGTCTGAGCTTCTTTCTGGCAGCTTGGCTGTGTAAAGAGGTTGTAACATTATTTCCAAATTTGTAGACCATAAAGAAAAACTGAGGCGCAGAAAAGCAATAAAGACAGAGTGAATCACCTGTCACATTAAGGAGAGAGGTCAGCCCCAGTGCTGTTAGAGACTCCCTCATTAGCCCACAGTATTCTTGAATGTTGGTGGGGGATAGTTTGAGGGAGGGATCTCCGGGCTAGAGGGATTGGCTCCTCAGTTGATTGACTTCTGAGTCAGCAGATCAGGTTTCCCATATCTAGTGCTAACCCAAACCATTTAGGATTTTTTTTTTTACTCTCTGATTCAAGATCTTTTACTTGTGGCAAACATACGCTATGGCAGGATAAATAATGGTCAGGAGAAACCAACAGGCCCCATTCTCCAGCATGCCCCCCGAAATCTCACTGGGTTCCTTCCAAACACTTATTGTTCTCTTCTTTCTTTTCCTTGCTCCTCCTAGCTCCGCCCATTGGGAGAGGCGAGAAAAAAAAGACTTGTAAATCGAGAAAGCATGAATTAGGCAAATGGAATATCCTTGCTCCTTTAAACATCAGTTTGAAGCCACAACAAACTTGGCATATGCGTGGCAGATGGGGAAAGGTTGATTATTTATACGATATACTCATGTTTCCTTGCTCAAAGATTGGAAGTTCCTCAATTCTCCTTCTAGCTCCTAGAAGGAACATTTAGTGGGGTGGAATGTTAATCGCTTTCTGGGCCAGGAGCAAGGAAAACAAAGACGAGGAGAAAAATCTGTGATTGGAACTGCATTTCAACACACGTACATCACGTTTTTGATTTTGTAGATTCCAGCGTGGAGACCGGATGTTTTGTTGGCCTACACAGGAGTGAAAGTCTGAATTAATCTGCTTACAAGGGCAATGTTGCTCACTGATGTTGACCACCGGTCAGCTTTGCATTCCAGACTTCCAGAGTCCCACTGAGCCGTGATTTCACCTCCTAATCCTCCTTTTCATATTCTAATCCTGACATCACAGATAAATTACCTCTGTAGCTGCGATCTACTTCAGGATGATGTGCCATACCCATAGCTGCATTTCACACTATGAAACAAGGGGAATGGTCTTACATCTCCTACAGGGAAGATTCTCTGATAAACATGACTTGGAGAACAAGTGTGGTTGGACAAGTTAAAGGTAAAATAGGTCATTCGGACTCCTAACGGTCAAGAGAGGAATTACAGCAACAGACATCCTCAAACTACAGCACTGTTTCCCCCTGCCCATTCTCCATGAATGCGCTGACGTTGAAATGCCATTGGCTGTGGCAATTAGTACCAATTTTCAACCAATGAGCTTGAATTATTGTACAGCTCTATAATGCTTTGGTTGAGTGTCAGTGCCTCAACTGTATATTTTGAAACCCAAATTCATAAACACAGGCAGAGGGTGAGTCAACATGTGACATGTGAGCCTTTTACAATGATAGGAAGGGATTTACAATGTTTTGTCACAAAAATAAAACCTATTGTACCTTTAAAGATCACTGTAAGGTAAGAGAACATTGATACATATTGATCTGAAACCCCAGAACAGCTGTCCCAAACCTGTGAAAAGATTATCAAGGGGCTGTGCATGACATACTATCTTGAGCTCTGACCTTTCAGCAGACCGTGTAATCAGGGTAGCGGGGCCTCGCTGTTTAATTATACCCTCCGTCGCCATCACTGTCAAGGGCTGAAAGCTAATGGTAAGGGTTTGAGGGTGTTCCCATGATGATTGGATGACCCTTGACCCCTCGCTCATGACATCACTGACTCCACTGTATGGAGTCACTGTAGAGCAGCATTGGTGTCATTCAGTGTCTCCCCAATGATAGACTTGCACATAGCACGATGAGCAGCCAGCATTATATTCTCTTCGCAGACTCTCTTATCAGGGATAATTCAATAAATGTCAGTGCTACTCTCAGGAATACAGAAAGGGCAATACCACCAGGATGGCATTTACAAGAATTCTCAGACTTTTCTATTGCCAGTAAGAATGCTTTGGTAAGCAGGACTTGGTTATTTTCAGATGGAAATAAGCATTGGAATAGGTTATAGTATGCATAATTTCCAGTGAGTCAGAATATCACAGCCCTTAACTGTATGCACATTGAATCTTGTGTTATTTTATTAATTTTGTTAATTATTTTAGTATTCGGCATGATTCTGTTCCACAGAGACTCTTAGAATGGGAGATAGAGCTTTTAATCGCTGCATAACAGAAACACGGTCCTAAAGATTTTTAGGCTGATCAAGCCGCCCATAGTTCATTCAGTCCATTCGAACCTGTGAGAGGTTTATGCCCACACTGCACCCCCCCTGCCCCATCCCTCCTCCCCAAGGCAGGTATTTTGCACCTGGAAGCCCCGCTCCAGTCTGAAGGGAGTCTGTGCACGAACCTGCCCGGGGGGGGGGCACCCGAAACCCAGGGCCATTAACCACACTTAAAGGGGCAACCTGGCAGTGCGTGCTGAGACCGGGGTCCACAGTGACAGCTCTTCCTCGGGATCTGGTTCGATCTGTCAGCGGGGGAAGCTTCAAAGGGCAACGAGGAGCTTCACCGCCTCCTTCACACCCCATAAACGAGACAGACAGACTGCCGCAACGTTCCCCACGCCGGGGTTCACTGCAGGGCACCGCTGCTGGCGATGAACCATCTTGATCACCCCGTTTTTCTTTCAGTCTGCCTCTTTCTTTTACCCGTCACCCCTCTTTCTCCGTCTGTCCTTGCCTATCTCTTATCATTTCTGCCTATGTTCATCACTCATCTCTTTTTTTTTCCGCTTTCACTGCGTTCCTCCCCTTTTGCTCTCTTTCAGTCTGTCTCTCTCCATTCAAATTCAAATATGCCTACCTACTGTATATTTATGGCAAGAGGAAACATATGTATGTACCTTGTAAAAAAAGTTGTTTTTCATGTCAGAAATATGGGTGCTTTTTAAAAAATCCAATAGATATGTCACAAGTTTAAAATATTTTGAATAGGATAAAAAGTTATTTTTCTTGTTGCCTTTCCATGACTACTAATGCTTTCCGTCTCCATCATGTTTTCACTCCTCATGCCCCCACCCTTTAACTTCCTCTCTCTTTCCCTCTCTTTGATCACTCTCCTCTCAATCTAGATTCATACAAAATAATCTGAATTAAATATAAATAGAGCAAAGTTTAAAACAAAAGAAGACATTGCTCTGGTGGGTGGCAAGATCATATCATTTTAATACTGTAATCAAGTCAATTTGCCCCCTCTATATAAATGTAATAATTTCTAGTAGCACATGGGTAAAGCTCACATGCTGACTAACAACGGGGTTATATAATCTATTTGGGTTATATATAAAAAGCGTTCAGTTGTACAACGCAAAAAGACAAGTGTGTATAAGTCTCATTCAGACTGAAAAGCACAGTGGTCAGACGTGTTTAAATAGAGGTGTTCACTTGGGTCTGTTGGCTTCAGGTGGAGGTAAAATACCAAGCAGGTGAGCTCAATGCAAAACTCCTGGGCTGCCACCCAATACTGTTTGATTACACAAAGTGTTATTCAATGTCAATCAGTGGTAAGAGTGCATACTGAGTTTAAAGAGATTATATTTCTCATAGACAGGCAATTATCAAATTATCCGCTAATTACAAACCAAGAACAGAAACACGAGACAACTCACACAAATGAGTAAATGCATAGTACTATTCAATAAAATGATATTTCTCACTCATTGTTGTGTACCTGCACTTGAGGAGCTGATTGAGCTATGTCTATCCTAATGGGAAACAGTGGGTAGCATTTCTGGTGTTGTAACCCACCACTGACTGTCAGAATTGCTGACTCATTTGCCGTCTTCCAACTCGGTGTCATGCATATCTGTTAAAATTTCCCTGTGCTTCTCAAAATGTAGGTCTGTCTAAAGATAGGCAAATCTCCTAAATCTGATGTAGTGCAATGCAAATATTTGATAAATTGAGTCATTAGCAGTGACATTGCACATCACTGTTGTGAAGGCCATTTGCAACCATGCTATGGTTAGAATTCAGTACAATGCTACAAGGCTTCAAGTACAGTATTGCACTGTATACAGTAAGTATGTGGATCTTTAGCTGCAACATTTCTAAGCAGCATTTTTATATGATAGTCCATTGTAATTGGCTTATGCAGACCACAATTGTGATATGCATTTAAGGTTGCCATGGATGGCTTGCACATCCTTTTAAGTCACTGACTCATTCCAATAATCCCTTTCTTGTGAGGAGAATAAAAAGGTCTATAACAATACAGGCAATGCACTGGCCTTAGAAATGGGTGCTGTAGGGAACAAATATACATATATATATATATAAAAACCTTTGTGTTACTGGTGACAACCAACCCATTGGTTGCTTGCGGTAAATAGTCAACAGAGACATGTCTGTGGTTTAAAAGGCTGCGGTCCTTTTTGCTAATGGAAGAATGTTCTTATCAGATCCCCATCTTCATTCCTCAATAAAACTTTAATGGTAAAGTGTAGTCTAAACAGATGCTGTGCAAAGAACCAGGCTGAGTTCAGTAGACCATAAAACAGTGCCACAGTGGAAAAAAGTATAGTAAACAGATTGTATTACTATACAGATGTACAACATGGTGTACACTGATTTCACAAAGGTGGGCAGTCTCCATTTTATAAACAACATGGAGGATTGAGGATTTGTTTGGCAAACTTGTGACTGAGATGTTGCGATAGTTAGGACTCAAAATCCAACACAGTCCAGGCCACAGTTAATATAATAGTATGGCCTGACATTTTTGAGGATTTTAATTCTGTGTTGTTTTTTCAGTGGCCTCTTAATGAACTTATGTTTGCGTGACTGATATCCAGTAGTACCCATCTCAGAGCCTAAGCTTTGTGTGTTAGTGTGTCAGCATGGCTCGCATGACCACAAAAATGTATGTATACTCACTTAAAAAAAAGTGAGTGTAATTTTTTGTGTAATCTTTAACATCAGTTGCAATTCCTTTAAATTTTTGTTATGAATGTTTATTATTATTTTTATTAAATAAAAAGGCTGCGGTGTAGCACAATGGTTAGGGGACTGAGGTTGTAGGTTCAATTGTAAGGTAGGGTACCGCCATTGTACCAATGGGCAAGCTAATTAACCTGGAATTTTCTGTAGATACGGAGCTTACCATTATTATCAATTTGACCTCATTCAGAAGAATGACTACAATTTTACCATCTGGGAAAAACACAACGTTCATGTGATCCATCAGTTGAGTCTTCTCACCATAGCTATATTAGTTCTCCTTTAATAAGCATGGAGTGGGGGTTAAATCAGCCTTTGAGGGTCCGATTAGCTGCTTATTATGGCTAAGAACCTTAAAACAGAGGGAAATGTTGGAATCTCTCACAAACACTGTCACCAATTAGCGCAGTGAACCTTTGCCCTTGCGTGGGAATGTTAATCCTGAAACATGGCCGTGCGAACACGTGGAAACGACACAGCCCCAGAGCACGGATCATCCCCTTATTCCCCCCTTCAACGATAACATAAGCAAAAGGTAAGCTCGGAGAACGGAGATGCAATCAGCCATATGGTAAAACGAAGAGACAAGAAGTTTTAGAGGGCGAAGCGCAGTAAGCAAAGCCATTTTTAAGGGGCACTGACATCAGAAGAAGTATCCATTTCAAAAGGGCGTAATTTCATAGCTCGCATGCCAGACCAGTCAAGCGTAGCAGAGACGTCTGTCACTCAGGCCGGTTATTTATCGCGGGCGTGATACAATGTTGGTCAGTCCTCTGTATCTGGGTTCATTAAAGAACATCACAAAAGCCTTAAATTATAAATACAGTATTTTATTTTCATTGTAGTCTCTTTACCCCTTTCAGGGTTTAGTGTAGTTTATACATGGTTGTGCTATCTGTAATATCTTACAAAGTTTTTACTGCCCACTCTGATTAATAAAAGACAGCCAGAATGGCAAGCATTCAGCCTTTAGTCTGAATAAATCTTTGCTGGAATACGGCATGTTTAACATGAGCGCCATTGCCAGGGTAAATCAGTTGAGTTTGTAAACAGTGTGAGCTTTGACCTCCCGGTTGCCCCTCATTTTGATTTACAACCTGCTTTTACATTTTATGGAAGCGTAACTTTGAGTCCCTGGGTCAGGAGAGAGATCAAAGATCAAAAAACCTGGACCATATTAAATCATGCTGCCAGTCAACTGTGTACATTGAAAATGATCAATATTTTACCTTGCACAAGTCAAGTTGCATATGGAGATAAAGCATTTTCTTTTAGTGAGCAACCCTCAAGGATGCACCCATACACCTGACTTCATTAACGTTATACCTACTTCTCAGGTAACTGTGAAAGGCTGTTATCAAAAGCTGTTGACGGTCATTCATTTTGAGAAACCCGGAAGTGTAGGGACTGTCATGCCTCTCAGGGTCTATTTGCAGTTCAAAGCATTTTACACAAGAAGCACGACCCTGTTATTTGCTCAGGGGCCAATGTGTCCATTACACGGACCTGCGTTGAGGCAAGTGGAACAAATGAAAACATTTGTTTAGTAATATATTGTAATATATAGTAATATATTAAGGGATATATTGTGCATGACATACTAATGCTTGTAGGAATTCTTCACCAAAGAGAACTGAGGACCATCTACAATGCTACATAAAGTTACCAGGAGATGCTTCAAGGAACGACTATATCCCCAATTGTCCCAGCCATCTGCTCAATGCCTGATGAAATTTTGACAAGTCCTCCAGCCAGCACAGACTTGCACACATTGCTTAATACACAAACCAGCTTATCAGAAAGACTTCTCCAATACACATGAACCACACACACCATCCCAGAATTCCTTGCAATCACTCCTGACAGTGTGGTTCTGACAGTTGCTCCACTTTGTGCTGATTTTCCATTTGGATAGGGGTGGATAAGATGTCAGACAAGCACAAGGCTCAGATAAGATCTGAACTTCTGAAACTCAACATGACAGTTGTGGAGTGACACTGCCATAAGTGAGATCAACCATCTAGTGTCCTAGTCGTTCAAAAGAAAATGTCTGAGAAATAATATAAACTTTATAAACTCATTCAGGCATGTTCTGATGTTTAACCATACATGGCATCTAACCCAGTGTTATGAAAATGTATTCTACTACTATTAGATGTGACCCTAATGACATATCGGCGGGGTTTATTCCCTGAACCTGTTTGGATGCTCTTAAGTCACTCTGGATGAGAGTATCTGCTAAATTTATACATGTAAATGGCTTTGAAAAACCCCCAGTGATGAGATACCTATGATGGATTTATGGATTTAGCACTTACATTTATGCATTGAGAATTTACATTCATGCATTTGGCATTTACATTTAGCAGATGCTCTTAGGACATATCACAACACATTGAGCAAGCAGATGCACTTGGCCCCAGCTTATAAATATGGCAGATCTGAAGCGGAGAGGTTTGATGGGCACATTGACAACATTGGGATACCTAGTAGCATCTCAGCAGCCAGGCAGGTAAGGCAGTGTGATCTGTCATAGCTGTCAGGCCCACCGTTCTTTCAACAACACCGTGGAATACCCAGCCGCAAAATGGCTCCTGGTAAAACACATCATATGGGGGCTCTTGTCTCCGGTGCGTACAAGGAGTATGAGCTTTTTGAACCAAAATGGCTGCCGCCCACTGGTACAGTACGTGCCTCATGTCTGGGGATACTGTGATGGTAGAGCCCCAGGGCCCATCAGCCTGCTGTCTGGGCAGATCGCAACACCACAGCCCGCGGTGGATGTGAACCGCAACACTGAAGTGGCATTTGTGAAGTAAATGTGCGTCGTGTGTCAGAGCTGAAACCACTGAAGGAGAGATTAATTATGGTGGGTTTTTAATGATTGCAGGCATTTTCAGAATGTTCAGATGCATTAGATTTGACAGGACAAAAAATTACGAAGCAGAACACTGATCCCTAAGAGCGGTAAATGAGATGGAAAAGGACTAGGGACTGACATTTCAACTTAATCGTGTGAGTCGCTCAGGGCATACCTGCGTGTGTGGTACCTGGAGGCAGGGGTGAGGGCATTCAACAGAGCTTAATGGCACACACAATTCACGGTGCAAGAAAACATGTGCTACAACTCACTGTTCTTTATTAGCAAGGTTCATGTTAAACTCTATTAATCTGGACTGTTTGATTAATCAAAATGGTACTTTTTAATTTACCATTATATAGAATTCATGTTAGGTTAGTGAAATAATCTTACATTTTTAGCAATTAACAGTGTGTATGCAGCCTATATGTTAGGTCAGGTAAAATAGGCACAAAATAAATTTAAATAACAATTAAACGACAATAAATTATAGAAAACAAGATAACATCCAGCCATATGAAATGTCAACTTAATGACTATGAATTAAGACATTTGTTGTAATACAATTTAAAAAATATGTACCCAAGACAATTTTAGAGTAAAACTTAAAGGTAACAATATTGGACTGCTCTTAAGAAAAGGTATGAGCGTCCGCCATCTGAAAAGTCTGTATGTACTCGTACCAATCTGTATGAAGCTAGATAGTCATCTGGAAAGAGTCATCTTATTGTTAGTCATACCAAATCAGAAGTAAGATTTATTTTTAACCTTGCAACATAATAAGCTCCCAGACTAAGAGGCTTCATGACCACATGCAATGTTGTTGAAAGTCATTGTACTTAAAGATTTTCATATATAGAGCAAATGGCCTATGTTTATGATAGAAAATCATCATCTACATTGTGCTGTTCCCAATTACTCAAAATTTCATTATTATATTTGGGGCTTGCCAGAATACAGTTTATCCTAACATCAACATCATACTACCAATGAGCAGTCAATGACAAACGGATCCAATTTATAAAGTCCAAACAAGTTAATCAAATATTTTAAGAAAAATGAAATAAAGAATGAAGGAGGAAGGTAAAACATTCATCTTAATATTACACTGTCTGCTAGATGATGTTTTTTTGCTGTAAATTCAATAAGATGTTCTCGCCAAGGTTCCATGTTTATATGCCGTGCAATTGCAGCATCATCACTGTACTGAATACACACCACTTTTAAAGGATGAGGCTAAACTAATAAAGCGCAATAACTATAATGCAGCACAGGGAAACATAATGCTTTTCATTTCACATTTCACCTCACGTTATTTGCCCTTGTTTTTACCCTGAGCTACAATTTAGTATCACGTTAGCAGGCTACTTGGCTAAATAACAAAATTAACCTAGTTGGCAGGCCTATACAGTATTTTAGAAGTTATGGTTTGTGTTCAGCAATTACAGTGACACGGTCACTTTCACAGCAAATCAGAAACATTATCCTACAAGCATTAATGACCATTTATTTAATAAGTTAGTGAATATTCACATTTGATTTGCAAACCAGTAGTGCTCCATAATCCAATATCTCCATCGCAGAACCACAGTCACAGACCTGTATCAAGTCCTTAACAGATGCCATAATGTCCTATCTGTGGCCTCTGTACTGTTTGACTATGGATCTTCAGTGTTCAGGCTGACTGATTGACATATGGAAAACCATGAATGTTAACATTTAATTGAGTCCAGCCCTAGGTGCTCCTGAATACCCCTGTCAGATCCTGTGTGTTACGAATGACGGCGCAGGGCCACGTGCAATACCTGGGGTCAATCGCTGAGGCCCTTTTGCCTCAAACACAGCATGTCCTCGAGTTACAAACGGATTAACCATTCTTGCTGTATGAGCACCCTGAGGTCAGACAAACGCGTGCGATTTTTTGACCCCCTGTAAGTCAAAAAAGCAATTCTGTTTGGACACGGGTCTCCGTTTGTCATCTCGTAATGAGGCTTCAGGCCTGGCCTGTTTGACAGCGTCCGCACCAAGCTCTTCCACCCATCCACAGAGCAGTTGCAAAGAGTCGGTTAGTTCCACAGTCCGTGTGACAGCGACTCTACAGGTCCGTGACTGGCATCACAACACCACCGTCACCGTGAACACCGTGGCAAGCAGCATCGGAACCCTCCAGGCCCAATCGGACGACGCAGAGTCGTTGGGGGTGTGTCTCATGGAGAACACTGCTGTGCTGTGATTGGTCGGGACCTCCACATTGCAGGCCATGCCTTCGCAGCAGGATATGCACTCCTGAGAAAAGCAGAGAGGGGCAGGGCATTGAATAAGGACAGACCAATTAGGACACTTGGATTAAAACTCACATTTGATTGCTTTCAGCATTTGATTGTTTTCAGTGCTACTTCTGCAGGTACCGTTTCCACTGTTTTTACCAGCATGCAACTTACAACAAAGCCAGTGAGGTAAATATTTTTAGAAGATGGTAGGAAAGATATAAGGGAAAGGCTGAGTGAATTTCACTCATACATTATGTTTTCACCAGACCCGGGTCAAATACATAATTGTTTGGATTCAAATATTTTCTGTGCTCGGTGAAACTGAACTAACCAAGAGGACCAGAAGGTGGGGTCTGCACTTTGAGGGTATTCCATAGGTTAATACACTAGGCAAGCCCAGTAAAGCATAGAAAAGTATTTGAATCAAAAACAAATGATCCAAAACCCAGATCTGGTTTTTCACAAAAAACTAAATCTGGAAGAAAAAAAGTTTTATCTCCACTCAAACCTCTGCCAATGTACCAAACTACTGGGCAGCTCAAGTGAAGCAAGTCCACAAACCTCACAAATCTCTTAAATCAGTCTCTGATCTCATGCCATGCTTTCAGTGTCAGGGTCAGGAAGGACTTTGCTTATGAAGAAGAATGTTATGCTACAATGCTGATTCAGGTCAGCTGATGTCTAGACAGCCTATAAAGTAGGTAGACTGTGTGTCTACTGAACTCCATGAGGACTGACCCCCATAACACCATATTCTATAAATAAAGGAGAAAAGCAAGCAAAGGAGGAAATGATGGTACCAACACAGAGAGAACAGTAGCAGGCTAGCAGCTTATTAAAAACATATTTAATTACTCTCTATGGCCATTTTCCATGCTGTCAGTGTCATGCATGATCCTCATATCTGCAGAAAAATGGAATTCCCACAATGGAACAGCAAGAAAGAAAAATGCTGACAATGTGCTTTTACTGTAAGTATAATTTAATGTCACAACATTACGGAAATGTATTAGGCCTTGTGCATTAACGATGTTTGCTTTATTGCAGGGTAAAGAATGGTTCTTACTCTCAGCCTGGCCATCAGTTGATTTTTGTCGGTTCTTAATGCCACCTTCATAATTATAAAGATACGGTTTGTTATAGGCATAAGTTGTAAGGCTATAAAGGGGAATTTGTTGTGTATTAATATTGCATTTAGACCAGCCAAACTTAAAGGCATACTATGTAGGATTTATTTCCATGGTTCCTGCGTTTCTCAAATAGCTAGCCATTTAACAGACGTTAGTGAAGTTGGTATTTAGTTATAGTTCAGGGTTGCACAACAAGGACCGATCCATTTCAGGACTTTGTGACAACTTCAGCTCTTAATGTTTTTATGAGTTCAGTCATATCTTGAACTGACACTTGTATACGCACCATCGACAGCCACAAACTGCAAGTGTATGCTAAAGATTTTACTGTGCTCAAGTACAGGAGTGAACCAGCATAGTTTATAGAGTTGCCTGAAAACTAAAACTAAGGTAATTAGTAGGAACAAAAACTAGCATGTAGCCATCCAGAGTCGTCTACCCATGTTATAGTTAGCAGCTAACCTATACCTGGCCATGTTACTGCAATCACATCTCTTACAAATCATAGCAGTCAGACAGTGAAAAGGATGGTGAAATCCTCGACTGACACACTGACGGCGGGCAGTGTGTGTGAGACTCACCATGTGCTCGGCGTCTCTGTGGTGCTGGCAGCCCACAGAGTAACAGTCCGCTCTGCTCACACACCTCTTGGTCACAGACTTGGTCTTCCCGTGGCCGGTAAAGTGATGCACAGTCATGCAGAACTGTGTATCTGTGAAACAGGTGCACAAGAAACACACTTTAACCCCCCCCAGCGTCAGCCATTTAGACTTTTTCCAGTGCGCCACTGCCGGTGAAAGCATTAACCCTTTCCGTCCCAAGCCTGCTATGAACCGGCTCCATCCAGATCCCAAGGGGTTTTGAGGTTGAGAAAGTTGAGAAATTTTAGTAGGGTTTTAATTGCCGCTCAAAACATATGGCAGTTATTTTGATTGGGTGAAAAGATACCGCAAACGGTTGGTCTTATGGTGTCTTATGGCACTCTTGGGATTTTACAATAGTTACGCTTGAGAGGCATATGGCACTCTTGGGACTGAAAGGTAAAACAAGCCCATACAACTGCAGAAACAGGTATAATGTATATATTTAAGCAATACATTTAAGTTTAAAACATTAAAACTATTCAATACCACTAAACCAATTTGCACTCCAAATAACTCCAGGATTTTATTTAATGCTTATATTAGCGTGTTATTTTTGTGCTGCATTTTTTGGTTTTGAATAAGAATGTTTAATTGATATATGAACAAATATAAGTTTGGGATTCATTGTAAGGACATGAAAATTTTATCCCAATCAATTTCCAGATTTATGAAAATATGAACTGAAAATATGCTGGGCCCTACATATTTGGCACCGAAAGAAAATCACCATGTTCATCGTTTCTGTACGAGCAACTGAGAAATCAATCAAAACTAATGTACTGACACTTTGTGAGCAAGTGATTATACACAACGACAGAATGAAGATGAGGTCAGAGCCCAGGTCAGTTACCATACTACACCCGCCCGCACTGGCCCTAATGACCATTGGTTTAATAAGCAGCTTCTACCAATGTCATGGTCAGCTAAAAAGCCATTTTCCTGCGATATACGAGACGTCTCTAGTGACTGGCCCTACCTGAGATCCTGCTCATCCAATTAGGCAACATCTACGGTGAAGTCAATATGCCAGCAAGGGACCTTGACCATGAGCACTCTTTTAGGCCTCTTTTGTGTGTGTGTGTGTGTGTGTGTGTGTGTGTGTGTTTGCATGTATCCATCTATATACAGTGCTGTGAAAAGGTATTTGCCCCCTTCCTGATTTCTTCCATTATCACATATTTGTCACACTGAATTGGTTCATATCTTTAGACAAATTATAGTATTAGACAAAGAAACCTAAGTAACACAATTTTTGCATAACTTTTTTCATAAAGAAATGAAATAGTCATCAAACACCCTGAGAAAAAGTAAATGCCCCCTTAGACTTAACTGCTTTCATCACTTTAGCAGCAATAACTGCAGCCAAACACTTTCTATAATTTATCTTTCACATCTCTGCTGAGCACTCACTCTCTGGACACCACTTGTCCTCCGCCCAGCGGTTGCAGCTGTAGTTGTCCACGGCATGCTCGCAGGTGTAGCACTTGAAGCTTTTGGGGAAAGGGGTCACTATGGAGATACATTATTATTTATTATTTTTAAATTTCACAATTCAAAATTGTATACTATATTTGCCTTATCTGCTTTCCCCTTTACACTGAGCCCTAGCATCAGTACAATGAAACGCTGGTTAGCGAGAACATAAAGCCTACCGTCTGCGGGAGGCACGATGTTGTAGAAGTTGATGTGATTGACGTTCCTCTCATCAGACATGGCTGCAACCAGCAGGACCTGCAGGAGCGTGGTGTGACGCAGGACGACAGAAAACGCCATCACCACGGGACGATGGTCTCTCACCACGCCTGGAACACGGAGGAGAGATCATTACTCACCCTTACCCACGGTCTGAATAGGAGGTGCTGAGGTCAACCCCCCCATGAGACTGGGCCAGTAAGCTGGCTCAGGTAATAAAAACTGGGAGAAAAGCAAAGCAATTCTATTCAGCAGGGGCCAAGACAAGCAGGTAGCATCTGAACCTGTAATTTAATGCTTAGGGGATAATTAGCTGTCAGAGTAAAAAGTAGCAGGCTGTTACAAGTACAACACATCATTTGATAGAACCTGTGATTTGCCCTCAGAGGAGATAACACTATGTCTTCACACTTTTCCTCAAACTTAGTTTCCTCTTTTGTCTGTGATGGAGCCTCCAAATGAGCTTATTTTGTTGTGAATTTAAAAAAAAAAAAAAAAATTCAGTACATGGCATTGAGTGGCGTTTTCGCTCCCACGATTGCCGGTGTCACAACTTTTCTCTCTGCTCTGCTGCCAATTTCAGTTTGGTTTGATTTCTGACAAATTACTTGCAGACATCTATGCTACCAAAGTACTTAGAAACCAATGTATTTACTTCTAATCTACTTCTTATTTTGGGGAAAGAATTTTAGCAAAATTGACCTGCGATGGATTGATGGCCTGCCCAAGGAGTATTCCTGCCTATTGCCTAGTGCATGCTGGGATACATTCCAGCACCCCCCAAAAACCTGACCAGAAATAAGCAGGCTAAATAATGGATGGAATTGTTGCAAAACAGTCAAACTTTTACCAGGAATACCATAAAAACAGCTTCTAAAAAACATTTATATATTATATTACTAAAACTAAGGTACATTATATTACACTGACCATTATCTCAAAAAGCTCAAAATAATAACTATTATTATTATATGAATAAAACATTAATTAAAAATTTTAATCCACATCTGCAGCTGTATACTTATGTAGGCAATGCAGGTTAAGCTGGGTCTGCGGTCATGTGAACCACAATGATCTTCAAAGTCTGAAAGAAGGCTTGCTGAATCGCTCACATCCTTTTCCAGGCCCTGGGCGTGCGGTCTTATCCCCTGACCTCTGACCATTAACCTTTGAACCCGAACAGGTAGCACCCATCAGCAAGGGGGAATTGAACCTGGGATGAGCCGAAGAAAGCCTTTGATGGGGTCACAATGGAGCCAACAAGGAGAAAGAGAGAGCAAGCATCCCCCAAAAAAAGGCACAGTTTGTTTTGCCAGCTGAAGATGAGGCTCTTGACAATAAGAACATAAACAGAGGGGGCTAATTGGCCAGCTTCTTGCCATGAGAGTAATTTTGTGGAGTCTTGTCCTCGACACAAAGCTGTGCTGAGCAGTACACGGATAAGCGGCGGGATTTACTCCCGTTATACGTCCCCCCGCGGTTCAATGATAAATTAATCGTACCGCCTTTTAGATCGAGTGTGTGGAGGGCCCTGTCTCAATCACGGTGAAAGGGTCTGATCTGAATAGGGCAGCAGAGCAGGGAGGGATACATTGGATCAGTGTAATGAGAGTGTCAAAAGAGCGCCCTCTTTCCCAGACCACACTGGGTGTATGTGTGTGTGTGTGTGTGTGTGTGTGTGTTTTCACAAGACAGGGGGGTACAGAAACAGGGGGGAGGGGGCACGACGTGGACCCTGGCACGGGTCCAGAGGTCCGTTCTGGTGCCGGATGGGTGGCGCCGTGGTGACTCCTTGCTTTGGGAAGTAAAGCGAAAGACGCTGTCAGACCCATCAGACCTGCCCATAAACCAGGACTCACAATACCGCAGAGCCAGCTGATTGACAGAGCCACTGAAGCAGAGGAGGAGAGTGAAAGGGCATTCGTGGTTATAGTGGCATGACAGCCCACAGACAGTCCTGTCACATTCAGAGAATATAAACAATCTCCTTTTCTGTCCTCCATTTTGGCTCCCTTATACACATTAAAATATACCTTGTGTATTTCCCTGAGTGAATTATCATTTTTCCACCGGACTCCTGTTGTTTCAAATAGGGTTGAAATGATGTCCAGGTGAATTTAAATAAAATTCCCAAAAAGGTTTTTGTGCGAAACGATATATGTATGAAATGCATTCTAGAAAAGAGAATGCAATTGTCACAGCGCATAAGAGATGAACTGGAAGATTTACATCACACAAGCACAGCTGCTTTAGGTTGCAAACACGCAAATCCTTTCGACAAACAGGCGCCTGCCCTCAAAATGTCATTTTTTTAATTTGCCTTATGTAGCACTAAAAAACAGGGCACAAATAATCCCTGCAACTATGAATGGATGACATATTTTGACCAACAATACAACAGAATGGAATCATATGAGGAAAGGAGTGGCATTCAATTGGTCAAGGTACATTTGATAAACCTTTTTTAAATTCATTAGGAACCAACAAAAAAGAGGCCTGCAAAACACGCTGTCTTCAAAATAAAAACAATTGGTGGCGCCAGCACACATTCCCAGCTATGTTTGCTCGCTAAACAGGGCTAATATGCACACTTGCCTGGGGAAAGCTTTATTATTGTTAGAACTGTTGCTATGGACAGACACTCTTTGACACTTCCAGAGCAGATACTAGCTCATTCATTTTATCATCAGGATTCTAGTCTCCAGCCAGACTGCTGCCATCATGTGACAAGACAATATCGTGTATGACAACACTCAACATTCCATCAGGGGAAACCACAACACTACATTACAAAAGACCGATGCACTGACTCTTCATGTCTACATCCAAATATACGGTCACATTACAAATATTTTGAGTTTGCTTATGTCAGATATATGAGCTACAATGCTAGTGATAATGACCCCAACACTAAAGAGCAAATAATGATATACACCAAGAGTAAATAACAAAAAAAAAGATGATATTTACTCCTCTGAGAATGTATTCAAGTGGATGCCAAATAGATCTTAAGTAGCATTCATAATACCTTAATATTATAAAATGTAATATGGCATTACTATTGTCTCATCACATGCTTCATAACTTCATTGCTCTAAACTTGTCATAATCTATCTTACATGTGTTATGAAGACCCAATTCAAAGAAAGTGCTAGGTCAATCTACCAGCATAAGACATAATGACAAACAACCTCTCCTCAAGAGGACATGCATCCCCTCTTTTTTAAAGCACGTACATTCTCTAGTTTCTAAACCTCACCATCGAATCATCTAATCAATCAGCAAAATCAGATGGGGTAGAAATAGGTTATAATAGGTTGAAATGAAAACATACTCATACTCTAAGCCTTCTATGGCACATGACTGGGCACCCCTGACATAAGCAGTGACATACCGTGCATAGTCATACAGAATATCCTTCGCTTCTTCCACAGCCACTGGTTCCCCTCCTTCAGCAATCTTCACTTAAGGTGGCTAAGTAGCTAGTTGCGATAAAACAGAGCGCCATCAAGCTACCCGCCATTGGTCCGTCGCATGCACAGGCCTAACTCGATCCCAACATCACTGCAGAAAGCCAATACACGAAGCATGGCAGCAGAGAACTGTAACAGTGTGATGAATACTCCCATCTGCTACAAATAAAAATACGATTGGCTATTTAGTCCATCAGTCAAAAATCAGACTCCGGTTCATTGTGACAGTAGAGGGATTCAATCAGGATTCCAAAGGAGGAGTCCAGATACACATGGAGACAGCAGAGAAAAAAGCTGATTGGATGAGATTTCATGGACATTGACACTGGTAAATCCTTCCCAGTGTGAGGTGTACTGCTCAGAACGTAATGAGAGATAATAATAGATCGACCAGACTAATGAAAAACCTTTTTATTATATCAATTATCAAGAAACATTTTTCTTCATTTTGTGAGCTGAAAATTAAATGGTTCTGCTTTCAGAGAGTTGTTGAAGTTTGACCAAAATGCTCTTACTTGAAAACCAGGAATGTTTAGAATAAAGATGAAGTTTGATTTAAATGCTTTTTTTAAAACTGTGAAATGGTTAGAATTGAGAAGAAGTGAATAAGTCAGGATGAGCAATTAGAACTGCATGTCTGTTCAAACACATTGAGCTGCAAAGTACAGTTTGTTTAATGAAAGTGCAGAGAACACTTAATCAGGTGTTTACAAACCATGCCATTGGATACGACCTGTTTTGACTAAGTGATGCAGGTCAAGCAATGTGGGTCTTTGCCGAAAAATGTTTTGAGTTAGTGATCACCAGCCCAATTTGCCTGCGTCATTATAGAGGCGAAAGGTTAAGACAGCTCAGCTTTCATAGAGTGACAGAAAATATTAAGGCGGGTTAAGAGAGACAATGTGATGTTATATGACAATTGATTGGTTAGCTATAATGTATAAAGACTAGGATACTTCCTACTGTTACTTTGGAATTCTCTGGTCTCTGGGAGCTTATTGCACGGAGCACACAGATTCCCCAGATTAATCTGTTTTATTTTAAACAAAAGATTTGTAATGAGCAACTATTGACTCTGAATATTTCTTCAACATCATTGCTGCCAATACAACATCCGAAAGTGAATGGGCTCCAAGTAGATACGACTTTAGAATGGATTTCTTTGCATTTTTTCATACTTTTAAACACAATTTTTATATAAAACTTCACACATGCATTTAGTGCCCAATAAACAACATATTTACGACACCAACTCATTTTAAAATGCTCACGTTTCCCGTAAATCTTGGGCCGTCACTGAAGGCCTTGAAGCCATTGCCAGTTTGTCATGTCTGTAATTGCATATGACATCTTCCAACAGAATCTACACACCCCACCCTCTAGAAATAGCTTAACAATGAACCCCCACCGCAGTCCAACTTGAAAGCAAAGTGGTGCCATTCGTCAGACCCAGTTCACTGGTAAAGTGCTTTTTTTTTTTCTTTTTTTTTTATCAGTTCAACAATCTGCAGGCTTTACTTTTGCTGGATTTTAACCTCTGACCTACAATCCTATGACCTATAAACAATTCCCAAATACCTAACAATTAAAAACTTTGAAAAAGGTATTTTATCTCTGCATGGGAAGCAGAGGGCATGATTCTATATCCACCCTGTTCAAACAGGGACAATATGGCTTTTCTTCATGCTGGCTTCTCCCATTGATTTACATGCATGGTGCAGACACTGGGGTTATACAGAGCCATAGCTTCCTTGTGACACCAATTAAGCAAAAGATTAAGCAAGCATTCAACTGAACTCTTTACTCCATATCCCCCATTTTCCTCTCACTGAAAGTTTAAAACTCTCAAAATATCAAAATAATCTGATGGATTAAAAGCAAGCCCAATATCTCAGAAAATAAGATAAAAAACAAGGCAAGAGAAGACAAGAGACATCAATCGTACAAGGACAGCAGATTTCAGGTAGCTAACAAGGGGAACCTATATGTTTTTTAATCAAAGACTCCAAAATTGTTTTAGGTTTGGTGAACTTGAAAATAATTATGAATGGAGTTCTCAAGCCCTACTTTTAGTACTTCACAAACGGTCCACTGAGCCAAAGCCTGCCGCACACACACACACACACACACACACACACACACACACACAGACAGACAGACAGATACGTGCACACACACACACTCAGGGGAGGAGACAGACAGCTGATCCTGCAGACTCATTAGTCGAACAGGTGCAGCTAAGGCTAAAAAATGAGACAGGAAAGGCAGATGATTAGGATTACAGAATCACTTGATGTTGCTTTTCTGTTTTCACACGCCACATTTCCTCCTCAACACCAACAGGTGCGTGCTCTCTAAGACCATACAGTACACTAGTCTACTAAGGAAACTAAGTAAAAAATTATGTATAAAACAAAAAAGAAATTCCAGATCAAGCCTTTTTTTGAGCAAATTCCTTCTTCACTACACATGTACAAGTCTTGAGGAGCAAGTGTATATACTGCATGTTTATAATGTGTTTGGCACAAGCATTCGAATTTCAAGGCACCAAGGCAGTTTGTTTACACGTTTTTAAAAACACAACTGGACATATAATGACATGATCACAAAGAAAAGCATGAATCATTTTCAGAGAGCACCCAAAGGTGCCCTCAGGCTGGTCTTCAGTTGACTGATGACACGACCTAACATGGTCCAGAGAGTTTGACGTCTGTGACCTCCTTGTGACCTCTTTCTTAACCTGAGCTCCGCAGCAGCCCTCTGAGCTCTAAATGCAAAGTCAAACATCCATAAAATGTTTTAGAGGGGGCCGTAAATCTGTATGGCAGACTCATGGGAGGTCAGAAAGTATGCACAGCCAAACTTGGGAGTGGCTCAGTCGGCAGCAACTATGCTGAGAGCAGACTCTGTCCTATATGACCAAGTTAGAGCCCTGGCTAAGTTATCAGGTGACTATATCTGGAAGACGCAGTAGCAGCACAAAATTTCCAATGTTGATTTTAAGTCAGACTTGGTTGCATGGGTTACCATTACATACATTCCTATCAAAGTAAGTACCTCCAGGTACATACAAGTTACCAGCTGTAATCAGTGAGGCATGGCTTTGCTCTGATAAGCTCTTAGCTCTCTCATATAGTGCTGTAGAGTAATTGTGGCTTTCAGGTAAGTAGATTCAAGTACCCGCAGGATACCAGGTGATACCAGTGAGAGACATGGCGTTCTGGTTATCGGCACTACGTCTGTCAGACAGTGCGGTGGATTCACTGGCTGTCAGGTGAGCACACCTGAGGAAGGCACACTCTAATGCAGTGCTTTAGACATACAGGTGCAATCCCTCGCAGAAAGCAGAAACTCAAAAGATACAGAGTCAAAGAAAATCACAATAAACACAATAAAACTGCACATTTTTCTAAATCTCTGGAATGGGTCTCAACAAGCTGAAAAATAATCAAGAGATCTTCAATCGCAACTGCAGAATGTAGGTTGAAAAAACAAGCAAAAAAGCAACAACAAAAAAGAAAAAGTAAAGGAGTGAACAAGTTCCAACCTGACTGACAGTTTGGCTGTGGGTCCCCACAGACTCAGCTTGTATACATAATGGCCCAGAGCTGTCTGTTGCGTGACATCTTAACCAACACTACACAGTGAATATCAAGTATAGTCTTTTCAGGCCATTCTGTGGATAAGAGACCCTGTGATTAATTATAACAAAGCTAACTGCTAAGTGACATTTCTAGTGACTGGTAAGCTGAAAGCAGTAGGAATCAGACAAAGCAAAAGTGAAACCTGATGAAGCAATGCTGTCAGGTTCTGCCAGCTACAAGAGAACAGCGAAAGTACTCATTACATTACATTACATTACATTATTGGCATTTGGCAGACGCTCTTATCCAGAGCGACGTACAACAAAGTGCATACCCATACCCAGGGATAAGTTCGCTGAAAGACCCTAGAGGTAAGTACAATTTCAACTGCTACCTGTACAACAAAGATAAGGACAAGGGCCATTTTTTTTTTTTTTTTTTTTTTTTTTTTTTAACAAACAAACAAACAGAGCAAAAGTGACCAAAGTTAACTATCCAAACACTGCTTACCTAGCCAACTAAAATACCGATACACAAAGCAAGTCACAGAGACAACAATTAAGGTTCACAGGGAGGTAGGGAGGGATGGGGAGAGGTGCTGTTTGAAGAGGTGTGTCTTCAGCTTGCGCTTGAAGGTGGGGAGAGATTCTATAGTTCTGACCTCAACGGGGAGTTCGTTCCACCACCGTGGAGCCAGAACAGACAGTAGTCGTGAGCGTGAGGTGGAGGTTCTGAGAGGGGGAGGTGCCAAGCGGCCTGTGGAGGCTGAACGAAGAGGTCTGGCAGGGGTGTAGGGTCTGATGATTTTTTGCAGATAAGCTGGGGAAGACCCTACTCCAGTACTCCAGTCCTGAAAGCCACAGCAGAAAATAGATGTACATACACTGTAAAAAAAAATATATATATATATATATAATAATTTTCTCAGTGAACAGTTTGTAAAAATGACAGGATTTCACGGTTTATTCAAAGAACTGCCTGATGGAATAATAGAGTTTATATTATATTATTCAGTTCAAGAAATGATTTACATTTTTGTCATTTAGCAGATGCTTTTAATCCAAAGCGACTTACAAGTGCATAGGTTCTTCCACAAGTTATTTTCACAATTGTTTTATTTTTATTTTTTTTACAGTGTTGAATATCCCACTATAATATCATATATTATATAGTATAACATATTTGCATGCAGAGATGCATATTTTTATTTGATTTTTATTTAAGTTATTTGAAATTTTTATGACATTTCAATAAAATGATTGAAAGCACAAATGTCAGTAATGTTTTTGTTTTTACCATTTGTAAAGCGAAAAAGACATTCCATTCCAAAACAGAGGTCCTTTGACAACCAGTAAGTGCCGTAAAGCATCCGCCCCTGCTACCCTTCCTGATAAGAGGTGTTTAGTCAACTCTTCGCCCAGAATATCTACAAGCTGTCAAACTGAGAACAGCCAGAACTTCTGTGAGTGGCATGAGAGCAGTTTCACCAGAGTGGTGCTGCTGTGTTTAAAGGCCCACATGCATCAGCGTTTATTTTCTGGTTTGAGCATCTAAAAACGCTGACAAAACGTTTGCAAAGAACAGGGACGCAGGTTTTAAAAATTTTTTTAAACCTAAACCTGTGCCCAGAGCCCAATTCCCCCTCCCCTGCCCCCTCCACCTTCTGTGGTCAGCTCTCGGTGTTGAAATTTAGCAACAATAATTATGCAAAAACATACTTCATGTCACGTGGGAAATAATTTGACAAGCAGTACAGGAAAATAGTAGTTAGACCCTAAGATATATATACTTCAACCAGAACTGCAACTGCTTTACGTGAATCAGTATGGAACACAAATCAAAAGCTCCAGAATGATATGAAAAGCTCAAAAACACAAAAAATATGTGTGTAGGCCTTTAATTAAGTTTTAACTAAGTTTACCAAAGGTTTAAAGGTACAATAGGTCATTTTTTACTCCTAATGGTCAAGAGAGGAATTGCAGCAACAAACACCCTCAAACCACAAAACTGCTTATCCCTCCCCCTGCTCTGTGATGTTGAAACTTTATTGGCTGTGGCAATTATAAACAATTTTCAACCTATTAATTATTGTAGAACTGTTGTACAGTTTTGGTACAGACTGTCAACTGTATATTTAGAAACCTGAATTTAAGGACTGTAAACACAGAGGGTGAGTCAACATGTCAGTGAACCTTTTCCAATGATAGAAAGGGATTAACAATGGGGTAACAATGTTTTAACATAAAAATCTTACCTTTTGTACATTTAATGCATCATAGCAGGCCTAAAAGGGACCAGTGTGTGAGCTCACCTGATTTTCTTTCCCCATAACACAAAATAAAATAATAAATACATACGCAAATATAATTAGATCACTTTTGAAGAGCCTTATCTTTGGTCAAATTCTGGCACTGTGACTCATGCTTTTCACAGTGCATCCGGAAAATATTCACAGCGCTTCACTTTTCCCACATTTTGTTATGTTACAGCCTTATTCCAAAATGGAATAAATTCATTTTTTTCCTCAAAATTCTACACACAACACCCTATAATGACAACATAAAATAAGTTTTTTGGAAATTTTTGCAAATTTATTAAAAAATAAAAAACTAAGAAATCACATGTACATAAGTATTCACAGCCTTTGCCATGAAGCTCAAAATTGAGCTCAGGTGCATCCTGTTTCCACTGATCAACCTTGAGATGTTTCTACAGCTTAATTGGAGTCCACCTGTGGTAAATTCAGTTGATTGGACATGATTTGGAAAGGCACACACCTGTCTATATAAGGTCCCACAGTTGACAGTGCATGTCGGAGCACAAACCAAGCAGGAATTCAAAGGAATTGACTAAATTGACTAAATGACTAAAATGAGGCACAAATCTGGGGAAGGGTACAGAAAAATTTCTGCTGCTTTGAAGCAGTGGCCTCCATCATCCGTAAATGGAAAAAGTTTGGAACCACCAGGACTCTTCCTAGAGCTGGCCGCCCGTCTAAACTGAGCAATCAGGGGAGAAGGGCCTTAGTCAGGGAGGTGACCAAGAACCCGATGGTCACTCTGTCAGAGCTCCAGCGTTCCTCTGTGGAGAGAGGAGAACCTTCCAGAAGGACAACCATCTCTGCAGCAATCCACCAATCAGGCCTGTATGGTAGAGTGGCTAGACGGAAGCCACTCCTTAGTAAAAGGCACATGGCAGCCTGCCTGGAGTTTGCCAAAAGGCACCTGAAGAACTCTCAGACCATGAGAAACAAAATTCTCTGGTCTGATGAGACAAAGATTGAACTCTTTGGCGTGAATGCCAGGCGTCATGTTTGGAGGAAACCAGGCACCGCTCATCACCTGGCCAATACCATCCCTACAGTGAAGCAAGGTGGTGGCAGCATCATGCTGTGGGGATGTTTTTCAGCGGCAGGAACTGGGAGACTAGTCAGGATTGAGGGAAAGATGAATGCAGCAATGTACAGAGACATCCCGGATGAAAACCTGCTCCAGAGCGCTCTTGACCTCAGACTGGGGCGACGGTTCATCTTTCAGCAGGACAACGACCCTAAGCACACAGCCAAGATATCAAAGGAGTGGCTTCAGGACAACTCTGTGAATGTCCTTGAGTGGCCCAGCCAGAGCCCAGACTTGAATCCGATTGAACATCTCTGGAGAGATCTGAAAATGGCTGTGCACTGACGCTCCCCTTCCAACCTGATGGAGCTTGAGAGGTGCTGCAAAGAGGAATGGGCGAAACTGCCCAAAGATAGGTGTGCCAAGCTTGTGGCATCATATTCAAAAAGACTTGAGGCTGTATTTGCTGCCAAAGGTGCATCAACAAAGTATTGAGCAAAGGCTGTTGAATACTTATGTACATGTGATTTCTTAGTTTTTTCTTTTTAATAAATTAGCAAAAATTTTCAAAAAACTTCTTTCATGTTGTCATTATGGGGTGTTGTGTGTAGAATTTTGAGGAAAAAAATGAATTTATTCCATTTTGGAATAAGGCTGTAACATAACAAAATGTGGGAAAAGTGAAGCGCTGTGAATACTTTCCGGATGCACTGTATATAGCATTTGGAACAAACATCAAGTGAAGCAGAGATACCACACAAACCTGCTGTTATACAATTAAACTGGATTATACCATTATATCCCTTGTTATTTTTTTAAAGTTTTTTTTAAGTCTTTCAAATATAAAATATGTAACACCGAATAACAACAGCAGTAAATGTGAAATACTAAAATTCACAACCACTAAAAAAAGGATAAAACAAAACATGCATGGTTCTGTCCAGATCTTTAACTCCGGGGTGGTAAACCTATATAGCCGAGCGATAAAGATAAAACTGGAGTCATTCATGCTTTAAACAGTAACTCACTCCCAGACACTGATCTGCCCTGGAGGAGGTATCGGTCTAGTTCAATCAAGATAAAAGTGTGAAATCTAACGGTCGTGACTGGATTTGAAAGAGAAAACTAGTGCTATTGGTGCCAAAGATTTCAGCTGTTCCAAGTTTCCAAGAGAGACATGTTGTCTCCCTGGTGCAGATTTATAGCTCAGAGCTACTCTACTCCAAGCTTTGCTCTGGTTTATTCCTGTTTGAAGGTACATACACCTCCAAGCTGCTCATTCTTAGAGTTGACACCTACAATCAATTAAACTTCTATAAGACGCATCATTTATTGCCAACTTGATTTATGAAGCCCACTATCAAATTCAGATGAACAAACATATTTGCAATATTAAGTTAAGCTATCTTTTTTGTAATTTCTTTCCCTACTTTTTTCCGACTGATATTTTCATTTTAATGATATGTGCTACCTTTCAGAGGTCCATCTTAAGTGATCCTCACATTTACAGTCCTCCAAGAGAGCAGTGTTTCAGAATCACCTGCTAGCTGACATGTTGACAGCTTAATTATTACTCTCAGTGACTGTGTCGGCACAGGGTGACCTGACACAAAAGATCAAGCTATAGATCAGGAGTGTTGTGTAGATCCTTTTCAAACATGGCTTATCCCATAGGGAGTTAGATTTTACTGTACCATACAATACGTCCACAAGTATCAGTGGCTAGATAGCTGGTTCAACACCAGCCAAGTGATGCAAGCTATCATTACAAAACCCAAAATGGGCAGTGGTGTGGAGCAGGGGTTTGGGAAGCAGAATAAAGGTTTCAGGTTTCAATTTCAGTTGGGACACTGCTGTCTTCACTGAAAGCATTACTTAAAGAAACTTAAAGAAAAGTTTCTTACTGAAAGGATACTTAAAGAAAACCTGAATTCGGAAACCCAATTTATTCAGAACATAACATATTATCAGAACATATCTCGCTGGATAATATGCAAACACTGCTACTGTTACAAAAAAAAAGAAGTCAAGAATAAACTGAACAGGTATTGGTAGAAACAGATAATTAAAGTAAAAAAACAACAACCCTGAAACCCTGAAGTTTTTTTTTAAATGTCTTGGTTTTTCTCTTTCTTTCTTACTTGCATGAATCATTCCCCTTTAGCATTACTCCCTTTCTTCCATTTTTGGCAAAATGTCACCTGTATATTGTTACAATTCTTTGAATTGCTGTACGCAACACTGCTGACAGATGAATTACCTCATCTTGTTGGCACAGGGATAAACAGGAAGTGCTGGACAGGAAGGAGGACCCAAGGCCATACCTTCCCAAAAAATCACAAAGGGGTTAAAAGTAGTAGAGTTAAAAGTGAAACATTTTCATAACTTTGTTGCAGAGACCTGAAACCAGCCCTGCCAGATCCAAGATGAACAAAATCATCTATCATCAACACAAAAAAAAACCTTTGACAGTCTGACTGACAGAAAATTTGGTACATGGCATGTTTGTACTGGTCCCTACATGCTACATCGAAAAACAACTGGACATGATTGGATAAAAAACATGGCTGCCACAAGCAATTAATCATTCTGCATTTTTGGTTTTTAAATTTAATCCAAATTAAAACCATCTTCTTGTGAACCGTAAAGCCATTTCACATGAAAAATGGTACCTAGCATGTTTGTATTTATACCTAACAAGATCCTACGTCAAAAACCAACCATGCTAAAAGTTACCAGTACCATAAATAATGACATACGGTCTGTAAATGAGGCTATGCTAGTCATTGTTCTGCTAATCATTCTGCCGCAAGACAGTGCATACCAAGTTTGTACATGACCGATAAAAAGCACAACTTGCCACAAGAGATTTTTCAATACTGCATTTTCTGGACATTTTTTAATCTATAAAAATCCAGACTTGGTAAATCAGCTCAAGCCATATTCTGAATGAAAGGGCACAATATCGTGAACAAGATACAATGAGAATGGTATTTCTGAAAAGCAAAACTGTTAAGAGGAATTTACAGCTTTACACGCGCATTGTCCGATTCTGAAAAATAATAGTCAAGAATCTTTTCATGCAGCGTAGTTGATACTGACATTATCCTTGGCACGAATCAAGTTTGTTTTTGTTCAATTTGCATCACATTAATTAGGTAGGTTTCTCAAACAGTATTATTGTTTCGACAAAATAAGGTTGAAGGAGTGGATAAAGCTATGCTAATGATAATAATTATATTAAATAGATTAGCAAGTGGACTTAAATCATTAAAATCCAAACAATTCTCACATTTCTCACAGGGGATATGTGTACGATAGGTGACCCTGGTGTCAAATTTAAAAACAACAGCCACATCTCTATGCCCCTTCTATCGCACACATTCTCCACACGGATTCCAGGCACTTTAGTTTCCCCCTCACATTCAGGTAGAGAGCCGGAGAAGAATAGCAAACACAAATCCTGTGTTGACTATTCAAAACGGCTGTGAAAAATGGCAGTGTCACGTTACGGCGTGCGGGTATAGCTTTGCACATTTAAGCGGGTGAGATAAATCAAACCTCCCCATGCTGTGTAGGGAGGTTCTGCAGAGGGCTTATGTGAGTCTTCTGCTCAGTTTACATTTCTTCTGACCATCAGTTGGAAACCTGCCTCCTTCATGTGAGGAGAGGTACGATGGTTCAGAAGTTCCTATTTTACGGCATTTACACGGCACATTCCTCAATGGGACTGGTTACTGTGGAAACCATGATATGAGGGGTGGAGATCCTTTTTATGAGGTAAAATGAAGAGCACATAATTTTTATAAACCCATTAAAATACCACCCCCCTTTTTCCAGTGGTGTTCCTAGGACACACACCTATGCAAAGTGCTAAACCTATCCACCAACTGTGGGCTCCAAAGGTCTGAGACCACATTGAAAATCCTTGAAATAAACAGAAAGTTTTAGGATTTTGAAGAATGTTAAACAAATGAAAGTTAGTTCAAAGCTTTGCCGGAACTACTTGAAGACCAAAGAAGAGCAAGGAGTGCTGCACAATCCACAATCACCTGACCTCAACCCCATTGAACATTTATGGGGACACTTGAAGACTGACAAAAGCCAAGCATTCAGTAGCATCACAAGATTCTCTTTGGAACACTGTCAAATAATGCTGGGATAACATGAATCACCAGGTTTTGGACAAATTTGTGGAGTCCTGCCAGCTCAAGTGCACGCTGCCATTAAAGCAAAAGAAGGACATACCAAATAAAGAAATTCATGTAAATTTTTTCAAAGATCCAACTTCTCACTCAGATTGGTTTGCGGATAACATAGTAATCTGTAATGAAAAAGTTTGTAGTGAATTAGAACATTTTCACTAGCGGTCTCAGCCTTTTGGACTGCATATGTGCAACAAAAAATCTTCTTTGTGTCAGTTTTCATGAATACAGCGCTTACCGTTTCACTTTTCCTGTGAAGTGATCAGAAGGATAAGATCAGTGCACAGAAAAAATGCTAACTAATAAATTCTCCACAAGCCTTAAAAAGATTTTAAAAGAGGCACATTTTTAAGAAGATTGTAAAACCGCAAGTTTACCTGCATTGGCATAGGTCAAAACTCACAGGAATAAAATAAGTTCTTACGCAGTCAGCCTTCAACCTTCAAGGAAAACAAAACACAAACAAAACAGGATGAGAAAAGAATCAATCTGCGCTTGAGGCTCATTTCCACACAGATTCCCGCCACTCAGACTCATTACCAAGCTGCCCCTTCTACAGGAAGTGGCAGGGTTAGCATACTTAAAGCTAACCGGCAGGGATATAAAGCCTGAGACTCCACTACAGGCCTGTTTACCGATGCTGACCGCCCAGAAAGACAGATACCCTGTTGTAAAGCACTCCACACAATGCCCTGTTAAGGTTTAGCACCTTTCCTGTCTAAAGGAACAGGATGGCACCCCGCTGTGTAGCATGTCTGGAGTGTGGTAGTCAATGAGAAGGACCCCAATCAGGGTTGACCTCAACAGCTCCCGCCCTAAAGGTCAATGAGAGGGACTCCAATCATGCTCGACATCCAGAGCAAAGACTCTGGGCAGACATCGGACTGTGGCTCTTTGGGGGAGGGGAGGTAATTTGGGCTAAAGCAGCAATAAATCGTATCTACATGAAAAAGCACATAAACATTCCTGGACTGAGCAGGCTTTGATATGCAAGCAATTCAACAAGACGTGCAGAAACAGCAGAAATTATATGGTCAGGTCAACCGAGACTCCTTCTCAACTGCTAGCCGGGTACATTACTCATGGGTTTTCTGAAAATCTTTGTTCTTTTCTTGAATCAACACACCCAGTTTGTTTTTGTTTTCATATTTCCTTTTGCGGGGGGGGGGGTTAGCCTCCAGCAGATTGACGCCAAGATCCCAACAGTGTTGTCCCTGGTAGGGATTCCTTTTCCAAAAAGTCCTAGAGAACACTGTATGGCTCTTACTTACAGATACTGTATAAACTATAATTACTAAACAGTTAAGTTTCTCAGTATTTTCCCTGTGTCTTACTTACTTCCCCAAATTCTCCATCACTGCATGTTACTACATGTCACCACTTAACCCGATTCCTGTGCACACTGACCCGACACCCTTCTTCTGTACCATCATTACACGGGAGGGAGGAACCAGGTCACCTTAATTAGCCATCCGGCGGCACCTCCCCAACCCCTCCCGGTTCTCCAACTGCAGGTTCCACAGTGCCTCGGAGAAGCGGGACCCCTGAACAAGGCCGTTCTTTGTGCGCCCTTTCACAGGAGAAATCGAAACGCTTTAATTCGCCTGCTATTCAGGCAGCGAGCAGTTCGGCCGGGTAAAAAGGGGTCGAAAAGGACCAGTCTCGGGTGTCGTGGGCCTGGATTCCGCCCTCCCCCCGTGATAACACGCAATTAAATCAAACCATACTTGGAAATTGTATGACACATGCGCAAAAGCCAGCCAGTCAAAATCAACAGCTGATCCCACACTAAAACAGTATGTGTTCTTAATCACATACAGTAAGGTACCAGTGTCGAGACAATCAATGCTTTTCCCTATAATTTCAGCAGGTAAGTATACATTCAGTTAAGTATACGCTCAGTTAACTGCACAGATGTCACCAGATACTATATTTAAGGCCGGATAAATAAATAAAAATCAGGCATGGCACATAGCTGGTATGAGTGGCAACCAGCCATAAGGCAGGTACCTGGGATGCCCTCGGCAAACCATGCCGGATCATACAAGCTTACCTCTCTTCTCACAGGTATGCAGGCAGAGAGATCGAGTGCTAAGATGGAATACCGTGATCCCTTCTGGACTGGATCACTGATTAGGCTATGCAAAATATGCTCCCAGGACACCTGCTCGGACAAGCTTAGGAGACCTGTTGATTTTCTGCTGCCAGACACAACTGTGAGCTATTTTTAAAACACTCCAGAGCACAGCTGTAATCTTGCCTTTTTTTAAAGGGCTGTAAATTGGCCCTCCCAAGGGTTTTCTCAGAAAAGGCTCTCATTATGAACACAGCAAAAGCCCTATAGCCTAGACATCACAGATCTGAGCTTATGTCATTAGCCTACACCAGGGGTGTGGAAAGAGGGCCTGCCTTTCATTACCTTATTAGCACAACTGGTCACGTGATCTGACATTTTAGCTACATTCTCTGATGCGCTCAATGAAACTTGTTGCTGCGGTCTAGTCAACTAATGAACCAGTGTCTGGCTAATTTAGCCAGGGGCTATTGGTGGTAACAAAAACCAGCATACACACAGGTCCTCCAGGACCAGAATTGGCCCCACACTGGCCAACACAGCAAAGACATGGCCATTTTTCCCCGTAGAGGTTGACTTGCTTACCATTATGAATTCCTTTCCATATTAGCGCTAGGCCTTTAAAAATGACATTGGCCGCCAGACCCACACCGAAAGGCCTGACTCCTGTTCTAGTACGCCACGTCACTAGATGGTGTAATGCTGCGTACTGGCTGTACTCAACTCCTACTGCAGTGGCGCAGTGCATCTTATACATTTTTTTGATATAAATATACATGATACCGGACCTACTGTGTTGGGGGAAAGATGTAAGTAATGTGCAGGTACAGATCTCCTGTGGACAGTGCATGAGTTCTGCGACAGAGGAATAGTAAAGATATACTACAATCATCATACTGTATGCACAAGAAAAAGCGTCCGGCTGAACAAACAGCCAATCCAGCATAATCATCCTGACCTTTGACCTCTACCCTTTACAATTTAAAGGGCCACAGAGCAATGCTTGCCGACTGCTCAGATAATAACCACAAAGTAACCACAAAATGTGACCACCAACTGTAGAATTTCCAACAGCACACATTTTATTTTCCTGATTTATTTGTAAAGGCAAAGGCTGCAATAAGTCTTTAATGGGATAATTGTTTCTAAATAAACTTTAGATCAATTAAAAGTTAAACTAAATGTGAACTTTTCACCTGTTTTACTTCTAAAAAAAACTCTGTATTTTCCCACGAGGATACCAACGGCCAAAACACTTTGAAACGCTTACAACTTTATTAAATCGTTTTGGAGTTTGCACTCGTCCTGTTCAACAATTCATTCAGTTAAAAGTGGGTACCTTCACATTTCACCCTCAAGTAGCCAGTTTGATAGAGTGAATAATCAGGCCCTTTAAGCGGCGATTAACTTTATTTCATTTTAAGCTGCTCGTTAGGCGAAGAAAGGGTTTCAGTGGTTTTAATTAAAGAATCACAATGCATTTCTGCATTTACAAGAGGATCAATAAAGCTTGGCCCATCCATGTCATGCCTCGTTCTGCTGGTTCTTTTGTTGACAGCGCTTTTCTAATGGTCTAATCTTCCTGGACGATGAGAGATCGAGAGTTCTGTTGCTCTCCTTTTAAGATTTTTTACCCTTCAAACAGCCTTAACCATTAAGGCTGAATGTGCTCTAGCTGTAAGCTGCACTACTGTGGGGTTCTGACAAGACAGCTGAAGAGATACCGGCAAATTAAACTTTGAGATTTCAATTTGACTCAATTATGTGTGTGTGTGTGTGTGTGTGTGTGTGAGTATGTTCCCTATGCCCACAGAGAAAACAAAACAAAAAAAACACGCAATATGTCCTCAGAAATCAGAATCAGAAGATTTAGGAGCCTTAATAATCGCGAATGCTCAACACGCACAGCAGTGTGCACCAAGCAAAGCGTGACTGACAGCAATAATGGGTGAAACCACTTCCAGTCCAATCCAGGGCCAGTCTATTATACTGGCGTACTATATTTCATTAACATGACGAGGTTTTAACAAGAATAAGAGGTCTTCTAGGAACGATATCTAATGTGATTCTCTATAAAAATATAACTGTACTATATGGACAAGGAAGAGTCACTTGTGTAAAACTGAACCAAGCTCTAATATTTGATAGTCACCATAGCGAAGAGAGTGAGATACCCAACTTAACAAGGAGAACTTAGAATGAGAGAAATTATTTCAAGATATTCCTTTAAAGGCAACTAGAGATATACAGGAAGGATAAATCATTTTTATTCTTGTTAGGCAGCACATTTTAATTTGAATGATTTTAATCAAACATAATATTGTGATATATACAGGAGTCCAGACGTTAATTGGTTAATCGTGTCGAGCCGAAACACTGACGCTGTGTAAGAGAGAGCAACAGATGTGTCATATCCATAAAACTGAAAAAACGTCACCCTCTCTGTCATATTCTTTCTTTTCTCTGTCTTTCTCAGCATGAGAGGGCACATGTACACGTTGAATTTAACAAGGTTGGTCGAACCGACTTTACGCAAAGCTGTAAAGTTAATGAGTGTTGCGTGGCTCTACTGCGAGTTCCTGACTAACAACTGCAGGTCTGATTCCCCTTTGTGAGTTCAGTTTTACAACACTGTGCCAGTGACTGAAGAACTGAAGTATCCATACTTTGGATTCCTGTGGTTTCTTACAGGTTGGGAACAGGACAAGCCTGTGGCACACTACACCCTAAAACACCAGAGACAGCCCAAACAGAAAAACATTTACATAACAGCTTCAAGATACTGCAAGGCCAGACCAACATCTTATTCAAAGTTGATGCGACCACAAAAATGATCACTTCTCGTTTTGGATTTGAAAAATGGGTTTGAGTTGAAAATTGAGCCGAGAGCCATGATATCCAGGCTGACTATCCTTCTCTACAAAAGCTTTGCTGGAATTCTTGGGACTCGCAATAGAGGGAAAACTGCACCAGTACAAATACAATGTTGCGTCCCTCAGGCATACCAGAATCCAGGATGGCATTCATTAGAGCAGTGGATGAACCTGCAACTACCATGATTACTGCTGGTTTCCCACACTATTAGGGTACAAACCACTCACAGCTGCAACAAATATCAAGGCAGGCTGAGTACACAGTAGGTATGAGAAAGCTGCATGGCAACAATAGGTTTTGAAAACACATGATGCCGTTTTCAAAAACCCAGCAGAAATCCTTAATCAGCAGTGAAACTCCTGACACACAGTTTTATCACTACCCTGACCAGAGTCCCATTATCTCCATTCTCTGATAACACTGTTAGCTATATATCTCATCTCCACTGTGTTCATCACAATGATACTACACCCAAGTGAGAAAACACAGGCAACAGAAAGAAAACAAAAGGTGCATTCCCCACATAAAATGGCCCTGGATAAATCCCCAGGTTTCAGTAGTGCTAATGCTTGACGTATGCTCTTTTCCACAAAAGATGCTGGGGGTATTGACCCACTTTCTGCCCCCATAATATTGCACATTTTAGATATCTACTTGTTTGTTCATGGTCAATAGTTGTGAAGGGCCCCAACTGCCCCGCTCTGTAAACATCATCACTTTGGCAGGAAATTCAATGGTGAATTCTTCTCTCTTCAATGGTGAATTCATCAAAACAGCAGTTTGTGGGGGGCTAATGGGCACACCACCCCCCACCCCCCCTCACACACACACACACACACACACACACACCTCTATGTTTTCCCACCATCTCTTGCTCACCATCCCTTTGCCCTACCTCCCCCTGTCCCCCTCTCCCTCGCTCCCTCCCTCCTAATCAGAAAGGCACTCTACAGAGCCAGTATGACTTCAAGTGGAACAGACCTGCCTGTGATCCGCCCTGCCAGTCAGTGTCACAACAGGAAGAGGGGGTAGTGACCTCACTCTTGACCACTCTGATGGAAAGGAAGTGGACTGATGTACTGAGATCTCCTCCACCCCCAACTCCTCTTGAGATAGAACCGTCCGGGTCGCACCGATTAATCTCCCGGCAACAGGGGCCAACCTGTCAGACCGGAGGCATTGCTGAGCGGTGATGTGCCACAGTTTCGGGTTGCGAGACAAACATAGAGGGTAAGATTTTGGGGGCTTCAGCCTGCAAACGTCCAGCAGGGGTGAGACCCAGCATTCACACAAACAGAGCTTGTTATCACAACAACAACAACAATACGAGCTCCTGGACCGAAGCCACCCGGATCTCCACTATGTGTGGAGATATGCCAGTTCCCCACACGGCCAAAGCCGGGGCCTTTGCCACCAGTAGAACCCAGGACATGAACTGGAATCACAAACCGACATTTTGGCAGAGTTCCTACTCCAGGTTAGGAGTTCCTACACAACAGCCTGTCTTTTTTTTCCTCCCCAGAGCCGATCTTACCCAGAGCTTGGCCCAGCCAATCACAGGCCTTTAAATGCTTAATTCTGGAATGCACACCAATGCTGCAGGGTGATAAACAGAAAGTAACAGAATGGAGAAAGAGTGACAGTAACACAAGCAAACTCTCTCAATAAATGCACACCGAGCAAAGCCAAGGAGAGAAGACGACATTTGGCGGGGGACTGGGGAGCCATTCTAATGGAGTGAAACAATAAATGCTTGTATTGAATTTAAATTACATTACTTAGCTTACAGGGTATATGACCAGTACCCTTTATATTCACAGAGATTTCCTTAAGTGTTAAGTGACAGGATCAAACAAGGGTGAGTGGCTCCGTGTTTGGACTCTTTACTTGACCGCAAACAAGTTCCCAATATGGTACCCTCAGCTGTCTTAAATGGATAAACATTAACTAGCCTACATTTAGAGGTCGGAAGATTCCTAGGTCAGTCTACAATCGCATCACGGCAAAAAAAAAAAAAAAAAATATATATATATATATATATTTTTTTTTTTTTTTTTTTTTTAAACCTCTATCAATAGCTTGTTATCGTGTTAAGGCTTAATTTTGTTTTCAAAAGTTATTTGTATTCGCCCAGTTTCGTTGTTCTACACTACCCTGCTTTAACGACTGGAGCCTTCAAGCTTTCATACCCGCAGCTGGGATGGATTCATAATTATTTATCCTTGTCCAGAAGCTGCGTAGCATTACGTTTCAAGACGCAACAAATGAACATTGTCAGTCATAAAAGTTTTCCAGACATCTTCAATAAGCCTATCACAATGGCCTTTGTCCGTTGGATACAACGTCTGAAACAGCTGGCTACTAGACGTTCAGCGCTAAATAGATTGCAAACGCTCTGAAAACACAATGGCTAGCTGAAAAAGAAACGCTGGAGCAAAATCCTATCGGTCAGTTTTATAATTTAGCACATTATTGTGAATCAACATTCTGTCAAAACACAGAAACCTTTAAAGGAAAATGTCTTTGATTTATGTCGGACAATGGCTAACCTTGCATTTAAACTTCCGTGTGTTCTCAAAGTTTGTTTTTTTACTGAATCAATGCACTCTAAAATAAAACAGCCGATATGTGAGTCACTGCATAAATCATTAAGAACGTTCTTACCTCTTCTGATTAGTAAGGAAGTTTATAGACAGTATTCAGCTGAGGACAATATCAGATCTCCCAATTGAGCAACAATCCCGCTCCACAACAAGCACCCAGTCCCGACCACTGACACGCGGTTGGAGAAGGGCGGGGCAACACGGAGGCGGAGATATAGCCAAGGCAGGTGAAGTCGTTTCTCCCCAAAGGGAAGAGACGAGAAAAATAGCCTCAAGCCTAAAACCTCTCTCGTCCACACTGGCAACTAATTCCCGATGATAGTGTTGCCAAACAATAGGCCTATTTTAGAAATGTTTTATTTATATGGGTGAGTGATTGGTTAAAATATAGCTACATAGGCTTAACAGCCTACCCACCTGTAAGGTTGTAGTTACGATATGTTGGGGCACCAAAATCATATTTTGCTATTCCTGACTGAAGATATCACAAAGCATTCGAAGAAAGAAACACAAGTAAACACACTATGACGTTGATTGTGACTTTATTTCTTTAACATTTTACACCACGCGGCATCGGCTTCAGTCCGACAGAAACCTGAACAGTATGGCTAAGACCTATCCATGTGCGGAACCTTGATTACAGTTCTGTCCGTTTGCTTCTCGTTGTTTTAACCAGGCTCATGTTGCAGCCCTTGACAAAACTCTCCAGATACGGCCACGACACCTCGGGTATATAAATGCAAATTTTACAAATAGAACAGACAGATGAACTTTTCTTTAAACACTTAAGAATAGGAATCTGAATTCACTAGCCTACTGAACAGAGCAATACTGTCTGCACAAAACCTAAGTTAAGTGTTTGTGTTTTTACTAACAGCTGAGAAAGGGAATGATTCTCGCTTTTGGATATAAATATATAAAAATTGGACTTTTGGCTTATTAAATATTCCGTTCAAACCTTACAACGAAGTTTTTTTAATCAGAAAGGAACACATTGATGAAATAGCCGAATCGTCATATCTGAAGACTAATAGGCACAATAATACAAAATAATCATACCAAAACCCCATCAAAGTGAACTGTTGGTAAAATAAATAAATAAACAAATAAATAAATAAATATTTGCATGAATATTCAGCTGTTCAGCTGAATATTGTAATGGAGCGTAATGACAAAACAGGTTGTTTCTGGAAACAGCAGAGTACAGACATTATTAGGGTTTTCTTTAAATAGTCCAGTCATATAGGATTGTGTCACAGAGTAACTTTTAAATGGATTGTTTCCATGTTCAAAAATAAATGTTCACACCACTTCATTTCAAGTACCAAATTCTTAATCTGATCATATTTTAAAGAAATTGCTGAAACTAGTTTTAAATCTACATTCTCCATTAGTTCCACAAACCCACAATTATTCCATCACAAAAATACCAAAACAGTGACGTGTTGCACAAATGGCAGAGACCAAATTGGGGAATTAACCATCACAAAACTGTGTACAAATTAATACAAAATAGTACATAAACCCAGTGTGAGACCCAATATTGCCATCACTGATCAAAACTAGGGGTTAGCCAATTCAATGTGAAACAGTTGTAGAAGAGAAAATAACTCCTTGAGGCTAATTCCCACAATGGCCATTAATGAATATTAATAAGAAGAATTATCTGAAAGGCCCCCATACAGGGCTGCAGGCTTAGAGTGGCACTTGCTTCATTGTGGAAAGTGTACATCAAACACTCCGCATGCAATGCATTCTGGGTGCCATTATAAAACGTGACTGTGTAAAAGTGGAGAAGTGCTGTGAATATTCTTGACCAAAAACTTAATTGCCGACACAGACTGATTATAGTTTCACCATAACAACCCCTCAGAGATCCGTCTACTAACCTTGTCAAGAGAACCCAGAAAATCATGCTTCACAGCATTTGGCAAGGGAATTTAGAAATTTCATCAATTGTGGATGCCATGTCTTAATACTTCAAGACAGACAGCCCCACATCTTGGACTACCCAAAACAGGGCTCTGTAGGTCGACTATTAAGGCATCAAGGTTAACAGTTTGCAGGGGAACAGTCTACTTTCTATTGAAATAGTTGTACATGCCCCATACAGTTAGCAACATTCTCAGGCCTGGACTGAAGACAAACAATTAATGGCATTTACATAAACTTTTGGTGTTTCCAAAAATGTTAACAAAAACTCAAATTACGCTTCAGTAAGCATGTACTAAATACTTAAGAATACAGGTGGATATTTATGCACTGCTTGATGCATTAATATCCATAAAGTTTATAAAGGGTTCCTTGAATGGCACTAGCAATTTACTATTAGGTAGAAACTGCACTGAGAGAAGCACAAATCCACTTGTTCACTGAAAGAAAGACTGAGTGGCTATTCAGTGTCTTTGCAGTACTCTGTGTGGGCTGCACTCAATTCACAATGCAGTGACTACCGTTAACAATACCGTACGCTCTGGGAGGGGTTCTTTTCTCATACCACATACAACATACCATCATTATAGCAAACAATAATGAACATGACATGATACCCGATGATGTGAAACATCAACAGGAAAATAAAAAATAAAAAAACGTCTGGGGAGGAATCATTTACAAAAAGTTTAGATTCTCCCTTTGAAATCCATTTCCTGAGGGTAAGGGTTTGATTGACAGATGATGCCTGGAGTTGGAAGTTCCTCTCAGAAGACTTTCATCAAATGTTTCGGGTTATTTTGAACTTTGCCCCGGTATTTCACCATGCTCAGACATAAAATCTATCACTAAGCATTGGATAAAAGTTGGAGAAAATACATATACACATAAGTGATTGTAGGTTCTGGTTCTGTCAAAGCCATTTCAGTTTTTTCCCAGCTCAGCACAATATGAAGATCTTTCAATTGCAATTGGTAAGATATACATTTATAATACCTTCCCTGTTTTAGATTTTTTAAAACATACTTCATACATTTTACCGCAAACTCTTCAGCATGTGATGTCATATTTTGTATAAACGAGGTGAGAGCAAGTTTCAGTAAAGATATTGGTAAATGGAATAATAAAAATAATAATTTATACATAATTTATAAGTAAACATACAAAAATAAAAGATTATTTTTCCCAGTGAACAAAGCTAAATTAAGAAAATAACGCCATGAAATAATCAAATTCACTGAAGTGCCAACACCGACAAAGAAATAACAGCAAATTAGTTCTAAAATAAACAACATTTCCTATCAGGTAGTTTGCGAAGGTTAATCTTTAGTCACGAGCTGCCACTTCACAAGAGGAGTTCCCCACCACTGGACCCTGACCTCCCTAATGTTATTCCTGAGGGTGCCAGTAATGGACACAATTTCCTCTCGCTCACTGAAATCTTTCACTCTCACCTTGTCTCTCTCTGCAAAGGAAAAACGTGGCAACTTGCTCTCACATAGACCGTGATGTGGTGTCTTTGGGCCTGCCTTGCCCACAGCTGATACCGTACAGAAATGAAAGAGGAATGATGGGTTTGTGAGCACTATGGCACAGGAACAGAGGGGTATGTGCACAGGATGGACCGTGCTGATGCAGTGACATCATCAAAGCCTCTGTGATGTCATCACAACTTAATCGCACACTGCACCAGCCGGCCCACCTGCTTCAGAACAACCCTACACCTTACAGGGCACACACAGATACGTACCGACCCGCAAACATTGACAACACGATTCAGGAAGCAGTCTCTGCTAAAGCACAGCTAAAGGGCAAGAGATGGAGAGAGGGAGTGGGGAGGGCAAGAGAGAGAGAGAGAGAGAGAAATAGACAAATAGCAGAGGGTGAAAGAAATAGACGGAAGAGAAAGACAAAGAGACAGAAGACTGAGAGAAGAGGAAACTGTACATGAGATTCATCAAGCATCCATCTGCTGTGAGAGGAGGGAGAAAAAGGGATGGAGAGAGAAAGAAAGGAGAAAAACATGAGATCATGCCCTCACGAAAGAAAAACACATACACTATGGCAGGGATCATGAAATCACAGTCCACAAGGTCCTCTTTTACCTGAGAGTCAGCTATGAAGACTGTCTGGCCAATCAGTAGCACTAATTATTTAGTTAATTACCCAGTGGAAAACCAGGGCTGGATTTCGAATTGAGGGCCAGATCCTATGATCCCTGCTGTATGGTATCACATTGGCATTGATCAAGTTTGAAATCTGTAATAACTCAGTATGCAGAGTGCATTAGGTCCTGAGGAATCCATTACATCCAGGCAGCTAATGGCAGCACAACAATCTGTCAGTTCAGGGCAACAAGCAGTTCTGAAACAGGAGGATGAACGTTTTAGACCATTTAATGTCAGCTTTCTTTCATTTCTAAATATTCAAGACAAATACGTATAACTGCTTCTAATTGTAAGATGATCTTCAATCATAATATCATGATATTTTGATCAACATCCATTATTTATGCAGCTGAATATGTGCAAGGAAATTCAGGCCCTGGTCAATGGTAAAAGGGCAATGCCCCTCTGGGAGTCAAACCTGCAGTCTCTGAGCTACAAGCCCACTTCCGCATCAATTATGACATCTATTACTCAGCATTCTACATTCTGGAATGTTCCGTGTCCTGGAATTTGGAACATTTTGTGTGCATTTTCCCCTTTCCCCCTTTTTTTCCTCTTCAGCCGAAGTGGTCCATGTAATCAGGCCACTGGACTCACAGTGGGGGTGAGGGAATATTAATGACATGTAATTTAAACAAATAATAATTCAACAAAAATGGAAAATACACCAAGGAAATACATCCCATGCTGATTGGATGCTTAGTGGGCAAATACGCCACTAGCCGGACACCGAATGTACATTGTTGCACGTTTATTTTGTGGTAGATTCATGAAGCAGGTGCTGTAAAGTAGTTTGGCCAGTAGAGGGGGCCTAGAGTAATAAAATAACACAAATTCTGTACTAATATGACTCCTAATATATTACCTTTGAGGCACATTCTACTTTCTGGAATTTTCTATTTTCCAGCACCACTGATTCCCCAAGATAGAGGTTCTGCTGTACTATACTGCCACCCACTGAACATTTATATAATGTACACAGACTGTCACAAGTTAAAAAGCAGGCTTTTAACGTAGATAGTGAGTGTGGGGCTGGCATACTCACTCTGTCTATTACTTGTTGTTGTGGTGGCGATGGGCATAGTGGCTGGACCCCCCTCCGGCCCGGATGGTATTGGCCATGGTGGGGGAGGAGGATGCTGGGTGGTGTCCTGGGCGGATGGGCTTGGCTGTGAAGAGTCGAGAGGTTGAGGGGTCGGGGTAGGCATCCACAGCCACAGTCCATCAGGCTAACTGCTCACATGATCTCAGCACACTTCCTGTCTCCCTGATTTCCACCTCAGGATTAATGGAATATGTATGTGTGTTTGTCTGTATGTGTGTGTATGTGTGTGTGTTTTTTTACACTGTATATGACACTGAGGCTGATATCTCTCTTAAATATAAGCTGCTTCACAAGACTGAGCGTGACAGGAGAGCAACACTGCACTGAAGAAACAGTTCCACACACAAAAACATGAATAACTCATTTCTAATATTATCCAGGTTTTCCACAAAAACTCCTCACTTTTTCTTCACTTCTGCAGTTACACTTTACATTTTGTACAATCGAACACCAGGGAAATTGATCATTGTGTTTTGCAAAACCCGAGACAAAAGACTCATGTCTCAAACGTCCAAACAGCTAACACTTTAAATTGTTGAATTGTCTTCTGTCTACTCACACAATAACTACTGCATGTAGAGTACTTCATCCTATTGGGCTCAGAGTTTTGTGAAAGTGTGAACGTGGCCTCACCGATTTGGGCAGAGTGCCCCCTCCTGGTCATGTTCTTGGTGCGCACGGCCTCCTTGATGCGGTCCACCTCCTGCTGGTAGCGCTTGCGGTCGCGCATGGTCGTCTCCCTGGCCTCCCGCAGGGCGGTCTCCAGGGCCTTCACCCGCTCAGCCGTGGCCCGCAGCCTCTTCTCCAGCTTCGGCAACTCACAGCGCAGGTCCGCGTTATCACGCACCAGCTATGGAGGGGGGGAGAGAGGGAGAGAGGGAGGGAGAGGGAGGGAGAAAGAGAGGGAGCGTTCATATACACCCATCGAGCACTTTATTAGGAACATTTTTACTTTATTACACCGACTTATTCATGTGATTATCTAATCAGCCAATTGTGTGGCAGCAGTGCAATACATACAATCATGTAGATATGGGTCAGGAGCTTCAATTAATGTTCACATCATCAGAATGGGGAAAAAATGTGATCTAAGTGACTTTGACCGTGGAATCGTTGTTGGTGGCAGACAGAGTCGTTTGAGTATCTCAGAAACTGCTGATTCGCTGGTATGGTTTGGTGGCACTCGAAGTGAAACAGGACTGTGCTGTCTTTAGAAAGCTTACATTCCCCTGTTTCGAATTAGTTTCTAAAATTCAAAATACGTTTTTGGGGTCAATACGACAGGTCACATATAATCATACATAAAAAAGAACCCTTTGCTATAAGACTGACATACACGAGTCGACAACAGCTGTCACAAGATGGCACTACAGATGATGTCAGGCTATGTCAAATGATATACTGTCATACTTTTATCTGTAAATGTTATTACAGATGTTATGGTAATAAGACTTGCAGATAAAAGTATGACATTTGACATAACCAGACATCATCTGTTATGCGATCTTGTGACAGCTGCTATGACATGTGTATGACAGCGTAGCGAGGGGTTCAAGTATTACCAAAAAGTTCAACGGTTTTATAGCTTCTGGGAATATCTATGAATTACCCCAGAAAAATTATGGCTGTACCAACAAGGCAGCAAGACACCATCATTTATAAGCACTCAATAGATCAATTTTAGCATTACATAATGTTTATTGGGCTATAGAGTATGTGAGATTTTAACATTGACATATTACTGTGTGGAAAATCAAGTCAGTTTTCTCCAGCCCTCCCTCCTGTTTTTTTCACATGGACTCTCTCTGTTTGCTTGGGCTACAATACAGCTGCTATATTGTGCAGTTTCTACATTCATTTTCTTTTCCTCCCCAAGGGACCTGAATTTGACTGGCTACGTGCGGGAAGTTCGAACGGTCTGAAAATAGGGTGTCTCCACTTTGTTTAATAACATATCTCTCAAAGTAAACACTCAGCCCCCATAATTCCAGAGCACACCCTTCCCCACCTATAACACTGTCTAATAAAAGTATGAAAGAAGAGAAGACAGGAAGTAGAGAGCGGAGGTATGCTGGTAAAGAATAACAGGAAAATGGCAGCATTAAAGCTACATTAACCGTAACAAAATATCAAGCTCGTTTGTGCTGTCGTGTGTTGACGTCACTTGTCTGTTCAGGGATTTTATAGTGCCAGTAGGGCAAGTAAAACCTAAACTCCTTTTGGACAATTAAGCAACAACAGCCCTCTACACCAGTGCTCCTGAAGGTGGTGTGCATTTACTGGTGTTAGTCAAGACAAAAACAACTGTGATAAACAAAACAAAAAAACCTCACAGATCTGTAATATCTTTTTATATCTTCTTTTAATTCATTTTCAGTTGCCACCTGACATTTTGGATCTTGCCTTTTATAAAGGGTGTGAACCTTATGGTTTTAGAGTCAAAACTTTGAAAGGCAACACGTGTTGAGGACTGCTCTTGTATCCAAGGTGATGTGTGAGCTCACCAGTGAACTTTTGTAAGATACTCCAGGTTATATCTTAGTGCATATTTGTAGAAGTATGTAAGTTGTCTTGTGATTTCACAGTACCTTTATATGGATCAGACCTGGGCAAAGTACATAATTGTTTTGGATTCAAATATTTTTCTGTGCTCTATTGATCTTTCCTGGTGTAATTGAGCCAACCAAAGTAGGCAGGGTTTCCACTTCTTTAAAGTATTTCATAGGTTCCAATACACCAGACAAGTAAAGTGTAGAAAAGTACTTGAATCCAAAACAATTACAAATTTGGTCCAGGTCTGATCTGGATATAAGGTGATATCCAGATGACATTTCAGTACCTGTTTGTGGACCTTAGTAAGCTGTTCCAGGTTGTTCTCCAGGAAGATAATCTTCTGTTTCTGTGCGACACTGCCTCCTTCATCATCGCACTCTAGCTCGGCACTCTGGGGTGAGATAAAGAGAGAGCATGGACGAGCTCAACACTTTGGACATCACATGCTTAACACTGAGGACACTGGTGTGCTGAACACCAGGACAAGCATGTAATCAGCATTGGGCACAATATGAGCTCAAGTCAAAATCCCTCAAAGCAAGACACTCAGTGCTGATGGCATAGGCCATGCATATTGTATATGAAGAACATTTCTTTACGATCTATCACTGGAACTTAACTCTTGAATACTTCCCCCGATGCTGTTCCTTTCCTACATGTAATAGAGGAGTTTTTGATCACCTAAACTGCATGAGAGGGACTGATCAGGACCTTAAGGCTTATAGATGAATGGTGTGTACAATGCAGGGATCATTAAATCGAGGACCAAGGACTGCTGGTTTTTCCACCCTCCCTTTACCTGGGAGTCAGGGGTGAAGACAGTCTGGCCAATCAGTGGCACTAATTGTTCAGTTAATTCCCTGCAGAAAAGAAAACCAGGGCCAGTTTTGATGATGGCTTGTATCATGTATTGGACTATAGATTTTTTTCTTGGGGATTACAGGGGCTGTAGCCAAGGAATAGAATAGACCAATTGAAATCAGGGAATTGATGTGTGTACATTAATAATATGGTCACATGCTGTACACAGATCCCATAAGTGTACAGTCAAGCAAATGCGCAGCACTGTACTTCTAATACTCTTTGCACAGATGGAAAATTACAAGTAAAGGGTACGTGCTCTTTTAAATGTTTAATTAAAGGCATTCGGTGGAGTTTTAACAGGGTAAGCAAAACACCCAGCCCTGCAGATATTTAGTTTGGAAAATGTGAGGACCAACACACGTGTGTTCCAATTGATTCATTATAACACTAAATCTTCTCAGTTCCTGCTTGTCATACAGAAAAAAAGCCTGCAGATGTTCAGGCATAGCTGGGTAATTGGTTCAGCATGTAAATGTTCCAGCTGCCGTTGCCTAATGGTCTGTCTGCAACCTGTGATGTATACTCGATCACTCACTGTCTCGGGACAAGAGCGTTTCCAAAGAGAGACAATGAACTGGAAGCAGGTTAAAGAGAGAATGAGTCAGCGAAGCAGCAGTCAGGAGGCAGGGTAGCAGGAAGCCGCCTACCCTTTTCACACGAGTGGTGAGGTCCTGGATAAACAGTCTGCGCAGATTGTGCAGTGTCTGCAGTTCCTTAGCCTAAAAAAAAAACACACACACATATTTTTTCAACCAATTTATGCTCCCTATCTTAATTCTTTCACATTTTGTTCCGAAATTGTACTAATGCTTGCGCTCACCACAGTATCCTCCAGACCCTTCAGGTCCTCCTTGGCCTGCTCTCGTTTCTCGTTGAGTCGGCTGAGAGACAGGAAGCAGACAGTCAGTACTGTACTGGCCCTGAACATACACGGCGGCCTGTAGCGTAGTGGTTAAGGTGCATGACTGGGACCTGCAAGGTCGGTGGTTCGATCCCCGGTGTAGCCATAATGAGATCCGCACAGCTGTTGGGCCCTTGAACAAGGCCCTTAACCCTGCATTGCTCCAGGGCAGGATTGTCTCCTGCTTAGTATAATCAACTCTACATCACTGTGGATAACAGTGTCTGCCAAATGCCAACTTCCCCACTGCGAGGGCTGGCTGTAGACACGTGAACAACATAATCACTACACAACCCACACTGCAGTTTGTTTGGAATGACCCGCCCTTGTAGTGCACGTGATCTTATGTGATTGGTCAATATACTCTCATGGAGCACTTTATTAGGTAGACCTGTACACCAGCTTGTTAATGCAAATATGTAATCAGGCAATCATGTTGCAGCAATGCATAAAAAGCATACCGACATGATCAAAAGTTTCAGATGTTTTTCAGACCAAATGTCAGAATGGGCAAGAAATGTGATCTAAGTGACTTTGACCGTGGAATAATTGTTCAGAGGAGTCACTGGAGAAGGACCAAACCACACATTACAAGAGTGGTATGCAGAAGAGTATATCTGAACACACTAAGAGGATAGGCTACAGCAGTAGAAGACTTAAAAATAAGTCTAATAAATACCTAATAAAGTGCTCACTGAGTGGTCTGACCAAGGTTTGACAGCTTGTGCCTCCATTGACCTCAGAAAAATGTCATTTGTAGAAGCATTTTATAACCCTTTTCAGACAAGCAGGAAAGATGAATGTGCTCAATCAAATGTCCAGCATTCATTTTTGTCAAATGGGGGATCTGTCTGCCACAAAAACAAAAATATGAAGGTATTAATTTTCAGCTGCTGCATATTAAGGCATATTGGAGTGATGTGTTCATTGGGTTAGCACCAATTATGTGAAATCAAATCTAATAATCTGCTGAAGTACACATGAAGTTACATTACATCCGTATAGCAGAAGCTCTTATCCAAAGTGACTAGGTACCTCTACAATGTAGAACTATCAGAGATGCATTCACCTGAGGTATTAGGTATTTTTAACCACTGATCATGGAATTATGTTAGTCAGGTCAGCAATATACTAATATTTAATATCTTTTGCTCATATGAAATATTAGTATATTGCTGACCTGACTAACATAATTCCATGATCAGTCAGTATAGATGCAACATCACTAAGACATTGGTTACTTATACTAACAAAAAACAAAATGAAAAAATATAGTATGTTTTGGCAATGTACAATTCAATTCAGAATTAAAGTTTATGTGTTTACTACGTTTTCTCATAAACAGAAGGACTGTTAATAAAGGCTTGTAATGGTAATTCAGACTGTAGTCCTTCAGGTCTGTATGATTACAGTACATTAACAATAACAAAGCAGCACTCCATTTCCTATTATCCTCAGGGGGTGTAAATTGATCACCTGAGAGTAACTCGATAAGGGATTTGTGTGAAATTCCAATAGATCTTTTGCAGCTCTACCTCTAAAAACCGCTATCTAAGCCTCAGCACTAGCCTGCATAAAATCATACAAGCGTCAAAAATCAGGAATGCTTTGTTTTTAAAGAGCACCAACCGCCCTTGTAGCCTTACGTGTATCCTTGAAAATATTTGAGGAACTAAAGCTTGAAATGAAATCCGAGGCCTTTGAAAATGAACCGAGAGAAGGTGTTTATCCACACTACACGCCCACTAACCGACGGTCATTTGCACGTACGAGACAGACGTATGACTGCTTGCCATGTCCAATCAAACACTTTCCATGGGTTTCTCCATTCTCTTAGTCTCTTTTTTCTGTGCTTTTCTGCCTTAGGTTTGGCATGTCATACTGAAACAACTGAGGGAAAATTACAGTCATTCCTGGTTCTATGATTGACTCAGAACTCCAATGCAAAGCAATGAGTGGGCAGTGTGCACTCAGTATATCATTGTCACAGGACAGCAATCACTCTGCTGCCATGGCAACTGACGAGGGCATAAGGTCAGTCTGCTGCCATGGCAACTGACGAGCGCATAAGGCAGGCAGAGGATTTTGGGAGGGGAAACCTACATCAGCTTCTGCAGTTGCACATCCTTCTCCTGCTCCTCGACCTTCAGCTTGTCCAAGTCTGAGACCAGCTTCTTCTGCTCCAGCTGCAGACCCTGGTTCTGACTGCAGCGAGAGAACAGACAACCATGTGGTACGTGCGGTCAGGATGTGGTCATATATGGGGAACATCATAAAGCAGGTCAGTAGGTGGTACTGTAATGACAGGTCAGTGTGTGGGACTACAGATGAGCGTGCTAGTTTAAGGATCACTGTTAAAGTAGTAGTAGAGGTGGTCCTAAAAATATTTTCCAGTTAGCACACATATATAGTATATAGGCTCTATAGTGCACCGACAAATGGGTACACTACAGAGCCCTAGAAAGTATGTAAATGCATGCTACTGTAAAGGATCAGTGTGAAAGTGTGTGTCTGTGTAAAGGATCAGTGGTAGTACTGCATGCTACTTTAAAGGATCAGTGTAAAGGATCAGTGTGAAAGTGTGTGTCTGTGTAAAGGATCAGTGCTAGTACGCATGCTAATGTAAAGGATCAGTGTAAAGGATCAGTGTGAAAGTGTGTGTCTGTGTAAAGGATCAGTGGTAGTACTGCATGCTACTTTAAAGGATCAGTGTAAATGATCAGCGTGGAAGTGTGTGTCTGTGTAAAGGATCAGTGCCAGGACGCATGCTAATGTAAAGGATCAGCGTAAAGGATCAGTGTGTTTTTGTAAACAGTGTAAAAGGTTGCGTGGGTCTCTCACTCTTTCAGCTCGTCCAGGGCCCTCTGCTTTTCCTCGATCTCGTCCCGCAGGCGAGACAGCTGCTTCTGGTGCGACTCTCTGTGGCTCTCCATCTGCTCCTCCATGGTCTTCTGCAGGAGACACACAGGACAGCAGTCTTTAAAGTAGAGGGTCACCAACTCTGGCCATCGAATACAAATCCAGCCCTGGTTCTCTTCTCCCGGGAAATTAGTGCTACTCATTGGTCAGACTGTCTTCACACCTGACTTCTAGGTAAAGGGAGGGTGGAAAACCAGCAGACTGTGAGTTGCTGATCCCTGTTTTAAAGGTTGTTTCGTTTTATTCTTCTTTTATTTAACCTTCAGTCCCCATTGACACGTTAGGACCCCACACAAACACATAACAACAATAACATCCTATAACAATTAAAAATGAAATAAGTGAAGTTACGTTAAAATACAATTTGTCACATGTGGACTTTTAAACCCAGTTGTGTTCACACTTAAATCAGTGGTGACCAATGGCATTTAATTAGAGCTACTGCAGGCATGGGAACATTCCTAGTTGTGTCCATGAGTTTGTAATTTAAAATCTTATCAAAATTTGACCTCCAAGACCTGAGGTAGACAGCACAAGTATAAATTGTGATTGTGGAAATGAAGAAATAACCAGAACTAACTTAATGCTCTCCTGCATCACTCTGTAAAATATATGATTTCTGTTTAAAGGTTTGGCGCTTCAGAATGAGCCCGACACAGAGATAATTTAAAGTCTGACAAGATATGAAGGGAGAGGGGATTACCCACCAGCACAAACGGTTCTGTGTAACATGCACATTAGCCTCCTTCATAGGAAGATGATCAATCGACAAAACAATCGCATTTCAAGGCTTAAGAGGATTAAGCCACCCATCTCTTCCTCAACAGAAGGTTACTTTGTGTTTAATTATGTCATCCACTGGCCGTCAAACAGGATGTGCTAACAATTTTACTGTGCACCATTTCAACGGCCTATTTATAGCCTGCAGGAATTTAGCCTGGGAAAAGGAAATAAGTTGTCATTGACTACAAAAGCAGGCCCCCCCATGATTTAAACCTGTGACCATTAGGCCCAGGTTCCATCACTCTGATAGCTGCTTCATGTGCTGCCCCCTAGTGGTGAACAACAGGACTTACCTTAATTTCCTCGGCATCCTGGAGCATGGTCATGCGTTCCTTCTCTTTGTCCATCACTGACATCTCATGCATTTTCTCTGTACAAAAACACCAAAAGCATGTTCTGGAATGTTCTATCATGTAGCACAATTACCAAGAAGTTAGAATGTAGGTCACAGAAATACACAAACATTTACTGACTTATTTTGACATAATTATCTGGCTTTCACTGGGTAATTCTCAGCACCTCCCATGTCTGTAGGGGAATAATGAACTGTGAAATCATCTCTGTTTTCACAGAACACATGATTTATTTTAATATCTCATTCCCATCACTGTGAAATCCACCTTCCTTTCATCAGGTCACAGCTATGAAAATCAATTTGTGTGTGTGTGTTTGTATTAGTGTGTGTATATGTGTGTGTGAGTGTGTGTGTGTATAAGTGTGTGAGGATGTGAGTGTGTGTGTATTAAGTGCGTGTGTGCGTGTATAAATATGCATGTGTGTGTGTATGTGTATAAGTGTGTGAGGATGTCTGTGTATTAAGTGTGCATGTGCGAGTGTGTGTATAAATATGCGTATGTGTGTGTGTGTGTGTGTGTGTGTGTAAGTATGTGAGTATGTGAGGATGTAAGTACGTGTGTATAAGTGTGTGTATATAAGAATGTGAGTATGTGAGGATGTAAGTAGTATGTGTGTATAAGTGTGTGTGTGTGTATAAGTGTGTGAGTGTGTGTGTGCGAGTGTATAAGTGCGCGTGTGGGTGTGGGTGTGAGTGCATGCGTCTGTGTGTGTTCTCTCTCACCCTGGGCATGGGTTTGGCTAGCTCCTCAAACAGCGAATCATGGCTGTAAGTATGTGAGTGTGTGTGTGTGTGTGTGTGTGTGCAAATGTGTGTGTGTATAAGTGTGTGTGTGTGTTCTCTCTTACCCTGGGCGTTCAGTTTGGCCAGCTCCTCAGACAGCGCATCATGGCTCTCCTCCAGCTGCCTCTTCTTTAGCTCCACACTCTGCATGTAGTCCGTCAGAGACTTAATCTTGGCCTGGTGCTGCAGGAGAGGGGAGCACGTAAACACGGCTATGAGAATAAACCAGATGTGCATTCAAGACTTTGGCAACATATTTAAACTGGTTTGTATTTGGCACAAATGTTAGCTAACTTTACGCAACAGTTAAGAGAACAAAACAAAAGAACAATCATTTGGCTGTTATGCTTTATACTCAATGTAATACTTCAATGTTCTTACCCTTTAAAAAAATCCCAGGTAAGCAGTTCATCAGCTCGCTAACATTCTTAGACCTAAGTCACATTCATTTGTATTAAAAAGGAGTTGGTGATGAACTAAATGGAATGTTCATTTAAAATCGTTCAACAGTAACCGTTGAAAACACAGTTTGCTGTGAATGGCTGCAGTATTGAACACACATCAGGTCTATTCCATCTTGAATACGTCACCTGTGAAATACGAACCAATAAATTTACCATGGAGGAAAAATGTTTTTACATTCTGCGGAAGTTCCCCAATACTTGTTTCAGTACACTATGGGAACCCCTGCTCTAACCTGCACGTGAACCTTTCTGAATATTGACCTGTCCACGTTGTGCGGAACTGCACCTGGCCGTAGGTGTTTGGAGGCCACACTGTCATCATCAGTGGCATCGCGCGTTATTACACAAGCTCCTCCCCGTCCCAGGGGTTATTACCTGGGAGACGAGCAGTTGGCAGGAGGCCAGCTCCTTCTCGTTGGCCTGTATCTTGCGGTTGGTGTCGGCCTGCGACGTCTCCAGCTGCTTGCTGCGATTGACCAGGGACTTTATCTCCGACTTCATCTTGCTGAGGTAGAGCCGGGCCAGGGTGAACTCCTCCTCAATCACGCCGTTCGACTCTGTCATCTGCGCAGATAACGTCGCACAGACTCAATGGAGCAAGCGCTCAGCGGTTCAGTTTGTGTGTGTGTGTGTGTGTGTGTGTGTGTGTGTGCATGCGTGAGTGTGTGTGTGTCAGGGCAGGGCGTGTGTGTGTGAATGTGTGTGCATGTGCATGCGTATGTGTCAGGGCAAGGAGTTTGTATGTGTGTGTATGTATGTGAGTGTCAGGGCAGGGAGGGAGTGTGTGTATGTGTGTATGTGTGTGCGTGTGTGTGTAGGCATATGTGTGTGTGTGAGGGCAGGCTCCTCACCGTCTTGCTGTCGTTGGTGCCGATGATTCCCCCTATCTCAGTCAGATCCTTGAGCAGCAGATTAAGGATCTCTGCAGCTCTTTTCTTCTGGTGGTTACTCAGCTCCTGTATCAGAGTCAGCTCCCTCTGCACAGTCGTCAGGGTCGTCTGTGACACATACACATGCATGCACACACAAACACACAAACACACACACGCACACAAACACACAAACACACACACACACGCATGCACACAAACACACATAAACATTATATCCAATGCACAAATCCAATGGACATAATGCAGCCATAGACCACAAACCCCACCCTACTGCAACCCTATGCCTCAAACCCCACCCTACTGTACCTCTATACCCCAAACCCCACCCTACTGCAACCCTATACCCCAATCCCCACCCTACTGTACCTCTATACCCCAAACCCCACCCTACTGGAACTCTATACCCCAAACCCTGCCCAACTTCAGCCATATACCCAAAACCACACCCTACTGTAACCCTATACCCCAAACCCCGCCCAACTTCAGCCATATACCCCAAACCCCACCAAACTTCAGCCATATACCCCAAACCCCATGCTGATGCAGCCCAGTGGGGTAAACCCAGCTCACTCTCTCCTCCAGTGCAGTAAACCCAGCTCACCCTGTCCTCCAGTGCAGTAAACCCAGCTCAGCTCCCCTCCTCCAGTGCAGTAAACCCAGCTCACCCTCTCCTCCAGTGCAGTAAACCCAGCTCACATACCCCCTCTTGCCCACTCACAGTTTTCTGTGCCAGCTCCTCTACCAGCAGCTCGTTGGCACGGGTCTTGTCCTCCACCTCCTGGCTCTTCTGGTCGTAATTGACAGCCAGCTCCTCCAGCGCCTGCAGCACCTCCTTCACCTCCTCCTTCGCCGCCTCGTTCTCCATCTGCAGCCGAGACAGCTCCTCCTGGACCTTCTCATAGTCCCGCCGGGTCGACGCCAACAGCTGGGTGTGAAGGAAAGCATGAAAGAGATCAGAGACACGCACATACACACACATACACGCACATACACACACATATGGACACACACCGTGTTGCATATTCTTCCCGTCATGTGAGGAATATCCCTTCAGCACGATTCTATTTTTACAAGAATACAAATATAACCATTTCAACATTGAATTGAATGTTATATTGAATATATCCATGTAGCTTATGAGTATGAATATAGGTGACCCAAAGTACTGTGTAATATAGACTAATCTACACTTAATTAATGAATTTGTGAACTCACAAGATGGAGACTGCACATATTCAATAAGTTTACTGTTCAGGGAATTTTAATATTGCCATTGGATAATTTAATACCAATTTCAGGCCACTAGATGGCACCAGGCACAAGGTGTGTACCTTTTAAAAGGCATAGCAACAGAAGCACTGGATCAGAAACTATCTTCTCAGCTTGTTTTAAATCTGTGTTTTATCTGTGCCTTTGACATTTTAATGGTCGCCCTCTGTGAAACCCATTCTCCACTGAAGGCACATACAGTGACATTTCATAGGGTAACACTTACAGGTTCCCAATGAAAACGCGGCATTGATTGAGAGCCGTTTTCAAAACTAATAACTGCACCGGGGGAGGCACCATGGCCGCAATTACGCAGTGACCTTTCCAGAAGCACCTCGCCGGGAGACCACTGAACGTGTTTGAAAAGCAATCAGGGATTTGTTCACTCAAACTGCACCCAAGTCTCGAGTGATTTGAGGGGAGATTCTCGAAAAAAAGCCCTCAAGCTTGCTTAAAAAAAACAGCTGAAGTTAGGTTTTCGAAACAGCTGGTAGCTGCTTGACCACTTCAGACCAGCTCCATTCTCAACATGGTGTAGTGGTTAGGTCAGTAGGTGTAGCAGTTTGGTCAGTGAGTGTAGTGGTTAGGTCAGTGGGTGTAGTGGTTAGGTCAGTGGGTGTAGCGGTTAGGTCAGTGGGTGTAGCGGTTAGGTCAGTGGGTGTAGTGGTTAGGTCAGTGGGTGTAGTGGTTAGGTCAGTGGGTGTAGCGGTTTGGTCAGTGGGTGTAGTGGTTTGGTCAGTAGGTGTAGTGGTTAGGTCAGTGGGTGTAGTGGTTAGGTCAGTGGGTGTAGCGGTTTGGTCAGTGGGTGTAGTGGTTTGGTCAGTAGGTGTAGTGGTTAGGTCTGTGGGTGTAGCGGTTTGGTCAGTAGGTGTAGTGGTTAGGTCTGTGGGTGTAGCGGTTTGGTCAGTGGGTGTAGTGGTTAGGTCAGTGGGTGTATCGGTTTGGTCAGTGGGTGTAGTGGTTAGGTCAGTGGGTGTATCGGTCAGGGCAGCGGGTGTAGTGGGCAGGGCAGCAAGGTTAGCGGTCAGCCCAGCAGGTTCTCACCTCTTCCTGGTCCAGCATCTGCTGATTAAGCTGCTCGGCCAGCTGGCTCTGCTGATTGATCTCGTCATCCTGAGGGCAGAAGAGAAGCCCACAGTCCTTTCACACACGCTAGGCTCTTGGGATCAGCACTAACCCTGGTACAGGATTTCCACTGGAGTCTGTCTGGCCCAAGGCTGACTCTGCTGTTCAGTGTGACTGACTGGAGGTGGGGGAGGATAAAACCGCCTCCCATCAAGGTCACACTGACCTCTGGGCTGGTCTACATTACAGTGACAGTGTGGGAAGGTGAGCAATACAGATCCATCATAAGTATGGCATAGCATCGCCTTCAGCACTACACAGACATAAGACATTCATGAATGTTAATAAATGGAAATAGACATACGGTGTGTGCCACTTGGTATATCACAGTGATATCACTTGCTGCATCAGAGGTGACAAACACACCTTTTTGTTGTTGTTGTTTTTGACATGAACACTTATGAATGTCAGAGAAGTGCTTATGAAAGTGCTATGCCATAATCATGTTATTCTGAACAAACATTTAATCTAAGTGTTACAGGGTCCATACAGGATCCTTTAATTTAGCAGATAGGCTTTGCCTATTAATGGTCCTGTGGAAATTACTTCCTGTTTCAAGCAGCAAAACTAAATATACATCATACAGTATACAGTATACCGGATCAAGAGTGAGCCACCTTTTATACAATTACTTTTAAACAAAGGAAAATTAATGTATTATGATTTCACATGTCTGTCCATATCCATGTTATATTATGTACTGGTGTAATATAGGGAGCAAACATTGTATTTTTAGTTAGCTTTCTACATTACATAGTTTACATTATTACAGCTCCACTTCCTACATTTCCCAGCAACCCCTGCCACAGCTCCACCTCTCAGCCCATTCACTGCACATTAAACTCAGCTCCGCCCCCCCAGCCGTAGCCCTGCCAACCTTGTCATCCAGCTGTTTGTAAAGCTCACTGATGTCCTCCTCATATTTGTTCTTCTCCACAGCAGAAAGCAGGCCCATGGACGGGGCGAGGCTGGCGATAAGGGGTGTGCTCTTCTGGTCCTTGCTGTTGAGCTGCTGCTCCACCTCAGGCACGGCCTCACCTGGGAGGGAAAGCGTGAGAAACAGTTAAAGTGACAGTTCTGGCTGGAAAATTTTGAAATAACCACAAATTATGACAGAGGGATACATATCTATCAAATAATAGGCCCGCAGTCGGGATTCGAGGCCCTAGATGCTGTTGGAAATGTTTAGACCGATATAGGTTGATATTGTAATGTATTTGATTACTGCTGATGCTTAATAAATACCATTATAATGCCATTCAATGCAGTTTGCTGCAATTCACAGATTTACCTTTAAAGTCACTTTAAAGAAGAGCTAGAGTGGTCAAGGACTAGTTAACATTACATTACATTATTGGCATTTGGCAGACGCGCTTATCCAGAGCGACGTACAGTTGATTAGACTAAGCAGGAGACAATCCTCCCCTGGAGCAATGGAGGGTTAAGGGCCTTGCTCAAGGGCCCAATGGCTGTGCAGATCTTATTGTGGATACACCGGGATTCGAACCACCGACCTTGCCTGTCCCAGTCATTTACCTTAACCACTACGCTATAGGCCGGCCCTGTTAAAGAACAGTTATAGAACAGCTAGAGTGGTTAAGGAGCAGTAAAAATGTACAAATACATATTTCAGACCCTGGGCCACACTGGGTATTATAAACTCTCTTTGACTTATTCCATGAAAATGTAACAACTTTTAAGTCCTTCGAATAACTTGCCAATTAAATTTGGTGTCCCTAGAACTGAGTTTTGTAAGTACCTCCAAATCAAACACACAATTTCCTCTTAGAAGGAAAGTACAGGTTGCACCTCTCAGAAATGGAAAAACGTATTACCACCTCCCGATCCGATCAGTTGCCTTTGCATGCATGTACTGCATTATCTGAGAATACCTGTTGCTCACTTACTCCTCTTAAAAAGTCCTGGGAAAATAATTGGGGGTGGCCATTCATTATTATCTATGGTTAGATATACTGTATGTAGCAAGGTGTATCATGCACACACAAGTATAATAGTAAAGGCCAAAAGTAACCAAACAATCACAGTTTAAGAATTGCAGAGATTGCTGGTGTCTTAGGGTCACCAAGACTTAAACATATATATAAAATGGTACCTCCATACCAGCAAACTTTTTGGAAGGGTGGCACAAAGACAGCCCTTACTGAGCACAATAAACCAAGAACCTTGAGTTTGCCAAACTTCCTTGGCTATGACCAGAAGATGTGACCAAAATTGAATGTTTTGGCCATAAACACAATCAACATGTTTGGAAGCAAAATTGAATGTATACAAGGACAAGCACCTCATACCTACTGTCAAATATGGTGGTGGGTCATTGATGCTTTGGAGATATTGTGCTGTCCCTGATACAGGGAAACTATGTTAGGTCAATGGCACAATTAACTCAACAAAGCACCTAAAGAACAGTCAAAGAACAGCTAAAGAGTGGTTAAGGAGTGATTAAAGAACAGCTAACGAGTGGTTAAGGAGCAGTTAAAGAAGAGTTAAAGAGTGGCGAAGGAACAGCTGATGGGTGGTTAAAGGATAGTCATGCATTAATGAAGTTAAAAAATGTATTTGAGCACCACATTTGCAGTCCCAGCTGTAACCATTCTGTTCAAGTCCAGTACAGACAAAGTAAAACTGATGAACAACTTTGTTCTGCTGGACACTCCGCATTAAGAGAGACAGCGTATAGGCCTGGACCCACGCTCGGTAGAGGGCACACCGTGGTGTCAAAAAGTGAGACAGTGAGTCTCTTAATAAGTTTCCCTGGGAAAGTTTCCACAGGATGGAAACGGCAAAACGAGAGTATCACCCTCCCTGCCCAAAACAGGACTATCTGCGCACCGCAGTGATATTTGCAGAAAGGAAGTGACATTTAAACAGGAGCAGGTGATGAGGGAGATACCTGGCCAAATGCGACCATTATTGCGCTAATCCATTCAGCGGATATACGAGACACAACGCCAGATAAAACACTGGCAATAATCCTTCTCTCCCACACAGCTGAGGAAGGACTTTTCCTGGGTGTGCTAGTGTGTGGCGTCTGAGATAAGGAGGTGAGGGAGAGGGAGAGACAGAGTGAGAGAGAAAGAAGAAAGAAAAGGAGAGAGACAGAGGCAGACAGAGAGAACACTCCCATCTTCACTGTCTGTCTGCTCTTTGTATCTGAAGATAGCCTGACCCCCCCAACAGTGAGGCTATTAACCAGTCTGACTCTGAGAGAGAGAATTCTCTGTTATTGAAGAAAATAAGTATGGGGGGGGGGGTAAAGAGGGTGAGAGAGAGACAGAGAGAGAGAGAGGTAGAGGGAGAGAGAGCTGGTTTCTACAGCAACCCTTCTGTGGCAAACGCAGCATTCATGGACTGCAGTAGAGGCTTTTCATGTGCTTGTGCTTTTTCTTAAAAGGAGAGTGGGGCTGTATCACCTTCTGCATTCTCTGCTTTATTAAGACAGGTGGAAAGCAGAGAGGGTAACAGATGGAGGTGTACGCACATCTCCCCAGTAAAGGACGATCTGAGGGAGGGGTACTGCTTGGCTACTGCACCTGAGCTGCCATCCTGACATTACAGAAACGCTCTGAACATTTCACCTCTGCGGAGATGACAAAGGCCCTCAGAAACAGACCTTTCATGTTTTTTTCAAACATCAACAGCCATATTTCATGAATTAAAATGTTTTCTCTAATTCCAAAAGAAGCAAGACCATTTTTGGACCATTTCCTTCAAAGGCAAAACCATGTAGTTTTTATTCCTTGCTGGTGTACACACATTGTCAATTAAGAATCAATTAAGAAAATTACCCTTACACTGGTTTCTTTGTTGATGTGATCAGACTGGAAAGTTCCAGAATGTTCTGCACAGCTCTCATACACACAGTATGCATGTGACAGATGGACAGTGCATCGGCATATAGTAACTGCAGACAGCTGGAACCCTGATTGCAGATCTAATGATTGCAGTGGGCGGTGTGTGCCAATAAACGCCACATCAACTCTGAATTAACATTCCGATAATGTCTCATCTTCAGATGTCTTACTGCAACATTACTGCTAAGAATTACCAATGATTTATGCACCAGATAGAAGCTATTAAGCAATTGTTAGATTAGACTTCATACATCATGAATCTATCAATGTGTATTGATTCCAGTCACTTCTGGAAATTAAGATGAATTTAATTCATAATTTGAAAAATAGTATGTTCTATTGCGGTTTTCCATTACAAATTAAATTTCGCCTAATTCCCTGACCCGACTGAACTGAATTGAAATTGTCCTCAGACATCACAAAAACATGATGTTTATACATCTTGAACTTGAACTTGAAGCCAGCTGACTTTTTCCAAATTAGGTCATCTGTCTGTAAGCCTTTTTATATAGGTTACTTAAAATGTAGTCCAGATGAGTTGGTAAATTGAAAGTCCCCAATCCAAACGCTGACAATCACCGTTAAAATAATGGGATGGATGGGGTCTGTTTGAAAAACAACTATGAGAATGAAAGCAGCCTGGCTCTGTAATTGAAGGTATTCACGGTAAAATAAGCCAGGCGGATCCCATTACAGTAACTTCTCCTTGCACGAGCCAGCCATCCATTCCAGTAATATTCCTCTTGCCTAAGGAGCCCTGCTTTAATCAGAGCAGTAACATTGTAAAGACTATGCTTTTTAAAGTTTCATAAAGGCCCAAAACATAATATTAACCAGCTGTTCCCCCTGGGGGACCAGTGTTTAAGCATCCTGAATCTGAGATGCACATTAAATATAATATCTCAGATTTAGATGCATTTCTCAGATTTAGATGCATGTCTCAGATTTAGAGGTATATCACAGATTTAAATGTCTATCTCATATTTAGATGTGCATCTCAGATACATATGTGTATCTCAGATTTAAATGTTTATCTCAGATTAAGATCTGTATCGCAGTTTCAAATGTAAATTTTGACGTGTATCTCAGATTTAGATGTGCACCTCAACATTTTATTTGAATACTGCTATATGTGCATTGCGTCACTCCGATTTTAACTGAATGGTTTTATATGGTTTCACTGTGTGAATATTCCAGTTTGGTTCAGTGCTTGGGCTTTCAACAGAGGTTCTGCAGACTCCTGGGGGTCCTTGAAGGTAATGTAGGGGGTCCCTAGCCAGACTTGATATGCAATGACTACATATAGATGTGGGAAAATATAAAAATGTAAAAAGGGTTTTTTGGGAGTCTCTTTGATGCCTTTGAGCCTGAGTAAAGGTCCCTGGGTCAGAAAAAGGTTAAAAACCATGATTTACTGTGTAAACTGAAGGTATAGGTTCTGAATAGTATTCATTGAATCCCTCCCTTCTCTTTCTCTGCGTCCCTCCCTTCCACCATTTCGCTCTCTCTCTCTCACCCTTCCTCCAGCGGCTAAGCTCGGCCTCCAGCCTGTAGATCATGCTCTTCAGGTTTTTGTTCTTGTCTTTCTCCTTCTCATACTTCTTCTTCCACTCCTCGGCCGTCAGCTCCAGGTTCACGGACACCGTGTTCTTGATGGTCTTGGCTCTGCAGGGGAGGATGCAGCTTTCCGTCAGCAGGGGGAAACACCGGGGAAGGGTGGAGGAATGAAGGTATGGACGGATAAAGAGAGAGATGGGAACTTCAGAGCAGAGAGAGATAGAGGGGGAGAGAAAGAGATAGATAGAGATAGAGAGGAGGGGTAGGGAGAGGAAGATAGGATGCTTTATAGCAGATGGTGAATCATGGTTGGTTGCATTCCATGTGGTGGTTACAGCTCAGAACTGAACACTGGGTTTGGAGTCCCCGGGTACAGTCCTGATGTTGTACACATTAGTACGCAGTATATTAGTATAAGACTCTGTAGTAAAAGTAAAGTAAGCATCCGTATCAGTGAGCTACATTACGGCCAAGCAGTAGAGTCACCCGGAATAGTGGTATCTGCCAAACCAATACATGACGCAATTAATAATTCATGATAGAGGGTAAAAAAAAGAGTGAGGCAGAAATAGATAGACAGGAAAGCAAACAGACAAAGGAACAAATCAAGGACTGGGTCAATGGCTGAAGGATGAGAGTACAGAGATGGGAAATTGAGGAAACGGGGAAATGTTGAGGATGGAAATCCATTTCCAGGCTGAGAGCGTGAGGGTGACGCCAGTATGGAGACTAGCACACGCAGGACTGATGTAAGACTGTGTTATCATAGGGAAGGAAACAGACCTGGGTCAAATACATCATTATTTGGTATTCAAATACTTTTCTGTGCTCGATTGATCTTGCCTGGTACAATTGAGCCAAACAAGAGGACCAGAAGGTGGAGTATGTCATAGGTCCCAACACACCAGGCAAGTTCAGTAAAGCGTAGAAAAGTATTTGAATCCAAAACAATTACGTGATTGACCCAGGAAATGCTTCTGTATGCAGCCGAATTACATGTAACTGTAAGTCACTTCCATCAGAATCTTCATACGCTCCAGGGATAACACCTTCTTTAATTAAACATTCCAGTGTCACTTCCTGAAAGCGACCTCCGCAAACTAATTAAAGAGTTAAAAGATAACCTTCTCTGCCAAAAGTAATGAAAAAATCAGACAAGCGCAAAAAGAGCCGAGACAATTACATCCCAAAGGAACGCGGCTCTCCCCAACTGCGTCTAATGACAACGGCAGCTGTTTTAAGCGGTTAGTTACCGCTGGATCTCAGCTGCGTTATTTATACGCCGAACCACAGGAGGACGGAGAGAAAATGAGCGTTAAATCCTAATAAAGAAGTACTAAAAGAGAGGCAGACTCAAATCATCCCTCGATAAAAACCAATTATAAATGAGTTTAAATTGAGATCTCGACAGAATTGCGACGCTATTAATGTTCAGATTTTTTTTTCTTCCCAAAATCACAATTTCACAAGAAGGCCAAGTCCCGGCCAAATATACTCTTGAGCTGGGTGCAGTAGAATGTCTTGCTGCATTTCTGTCAGTGACAGACGGTACTGTGAAGGCAGGGGGTGAAGTTCAAGGTGAAGTTTAAGGTGAATTTGACAGGCTGCATCACTGCCACACCCTCTGATCTTTCTCATAGTTACTATTCCTTGTTCTTTGTCTATATTTGACCAAAAGTAATGACACATCACTGATCTGGAATGCATCGTGGATACATACAAATATGTCAGTTTCCCTGGAAACCAGAATTCCTGATGGCGGCACTCTGTTCCCAGGTCTGTAACTGTCTGGCCCTTAGCAACTAGCCCCGGAACATGAAGTCAGATTCTACACTTTTCCACAGCCTGTGTGACCAACTCACAGAACACAGAGTACATCTCCTTATCTAACCCCTCTTAAGCCAGTTACTGCCCCACTGGCTTCAACTCTTCATTACATTACTTTACATGACATTACAATCGCTTAGCAGACACTGTTGTTCAGTGATGCACATCCAAAAGGATGATTCCATAGAATAACCCTATCTAGTTCAAGGGTTCTTTGTCTGGCAAAATTGCACTTTGTCTGGGAGCTTTCAAGCTTTCACGTCACACCTATGATACAGGGCTCCATAAAGAACTAAAAAGGGTTCCTCCATGGAGACAAGCCGAAGAACCTTTTTTCTGTTAGTGTACTTCAGCTGCCTGTATATATTACATTCACATTCCGGAACATTCTCAAGCTTTTCTACACCAGCAGGATTATTTATAATGAAGGAGAGGACAGAGACAGTGTAACAGAGTGAGTGTAACGACCTGGGCATCCTGATCACCATGTCTGCGTGTAGATAAATCTCCAGGTTCGGCGAGCAACATTATTGGCATCCGCATCATTATCGCTTGGCAGGCATTCCCACCTAAATGCCATTCGCTCGGCTTATTTCAGCCATACAACAGAACGCCAGTACTTCAGGCTAACTGATAAAGATAGACTGCAAAATGCTCAAATTTACCATTTGTTTTCCATTAGGACTCAAATAAACTGATTTAAATATGTTATAGTGAAATGAATACTGAAGATTTTACTGCGCGATACAGGCATGATATCCCCGAAACGCCTACAGATGGTTCCTTTCGTGGGTGGTCACCGCAATGAAAGAACAGAGCAGATGGAACAGTGGAAAAGATGACTTAAGCTGCTTTGCCGGAAAGCAGTGCCCTGCTCTTTGTACTCTAAAAGTATGTTACCAAAGAGAAATCTACCGACAGAACACACATAATTTTACGATTGTCTTACGGCCTTGGTGAATGTCATTTTGCAGATTTGTTTTCCTCTGTGGGAGTCCACCACAAACAAGGTTTGCTCCTTCGGAGTGTTAAGCATTAAGCAGTGACATATGTGGTGGGGAAATCAATGCTTTTGTTTACTGATCAGTAAGGACCGCCTGGTCCCCTGCAGGGCTACACAACCTGACAGCTGGGGACCCCTGTGGAGTGGGTCCCTAAGGGCAAGAAAAGCCATAGAACTACACACACCACTCTGCTATCTCTTTCTTTCTTTCTTTTTCTCTCTCTCTCTCACACATACACACACACACATGCAGCAGATACACAAAAAAACACACACACACAACTCAGTATCTGCAGAATGTTCTACCTCCCTCTTTCTCTCTGTCTCTCTCTCTCACACACACACAAACACACACACAAACACGCACACACGCAACTCAGAATCTGTACATCACGGTAAATGAGCTTCATTTAAAAACCTGACACATCAAGTGGGCGGTAAAATCAAGAGAATCATTCAATCACTGATTGTAGATACATCGATTGCAAAAACAGTAATTGTCAGCATTGAAAATGCAACACCCCCTGAGGGTAGAGACAGAGGGAGAGATCCACTGCTCGGGGGAAGGGGGGGGGGGGTCTAAGTATTGCGGTAAAATTTACCATATCAATCACGCTGATCAGTCATGACAGCCTTAGTTATGCTTATTATTGTGATTATTCTGCCTTTCTGGTGCAAATGAAGACAGCATAGTTCTCCCAGGCACGGCGAACAGCTGCTTCCATAATGCACCTGTCCAACACTCACCTCTGGCCAAACATGAGCGTGGACTTAGTCTCAGCCTCGTTGAAGACTGACGGGGAACAGCAGATGACGATGGTGGTCCGACAATTCCCCCCCAGGGAGTCCTGGAGGATTCGCGTCATCTTGCTGTCCCGGTAGGGGACATGACTCTTCTACAAAAATAAGAGGGCATCCACAAACATAGTAATGGTCTCCTTACGCATTTCATAAAAACAACACACAGAACAGTATCATTTCAGCATTTCTGCGTGTGAGCCTCAGTCCAATTTATGAAATAACTATCAACAACCCAAGTGGGAACAACGTTTTACTTTTTTTTTTTTTGTTGTTGGCCCTCTTGGACAAATTCAATGTAAAAGTCCAATGACTTTGGACTTGGAAATGTGACTTACTTAATATGGGAAATGCACTAATGTTCTCAGGCAGAGAGGTTAAAGTCATTAGCAAACATGCCTAGGTTGCGGCATTGCTGACAACAGGGTGCATGGTAAAGGGTTTGCATAGTAGTAAAAATAACATAAAGTTCACCTGTTGAAAAAAGGAGTGAAAAAGAGGAGGGGGAGAGGGACGGACTAAAAGAAAGAGTGAGTCACAGATAAAGCCAGAGACAGATAAAGAGGCAGAGAGATTCTCTTACAGTTCCCTCAGCCAGCGCCGAGATGACGTTTCCCAGGGCAGAGAGGGACTTATTGATGTTCTTGGCCTCGTCCAACACAGCTCCTTCTGCTCCAGTTTTGCTGACCTAAGAAAACAACATCAAGAGGACCTCTGTCAGCAGGGGAGGAAGAGAGAGAGGGAGAGAGAAAGAGAGAGAGAGAGAGCAAAAGAAAGAGAGAGACATTGACAGACCTACACCCGGGCCTGCCTCACCTTCTCACTCCCAGCCAGGTCGACCAAGTACAGCTTCCCTGTTAGCTTCTTCTCCGTCTCTACATTCTCCTGCTTAATGCTGATCAGGAAGATGCTGTGGCTCCTGGAGCTGTGCTCATTCATATCTGTTCAGAGTGAAACGAGCATTAAGCAAAGGTTCCTAATAACCCAGCCCCTGGAAACAGAAAGGACAATAACCCATAAGGGGTTAACACGGAAAAGTGGAAAGATATCTGGGCATGATTGAATAATTCTGAACAAGTAAACAGCCTTACTTCTATCTGACTTAGTAATAAAGATCAGTGATCATCATTAATAAAGATAGACTGTGTATGTGGGTGCTGTGTGTACAGATATTCATGGTGCACCATCTTGAAAGGGACCTAAAGCTTTCATAATGCACGATTCCCAATACCCCCTGGCTCCAAGGGAGACTAGGAGACTTTCACACGACTTGTGCTCGTAATGCGTTGCAGGGCTGGTGTGAAATGAAGCTCACTAGGTCGGACACGCACTGGTGACGGCGACATGGCGGTTGGCTTTCCCCTCGTCGATGACGTCCATCACCTCCTCGGGACTGGAGACGAACCGCTCCGTACAGCCCTGCGGAGGTGACACATCTTTTCCGTTGATGTTTACTCAATCACATCAACACTGTCAAACTGTCTCATTGCTGAGACAAGTGCTCCACACGTGAAATGAGCTGGCCCATTACCATTTAATGTTGCTGCCACAGGGACACTCTTTAAGAAGGTTTCTATCAATACATTATAGCATTTGACGGTTGGTCACAACGACTTTTAGTGTATACTAAAACAACGGACAATTTGATGCCGTTGCTGTCTTTGTGCCCATCGCTGAGACATAAATTGTATCAAACGTGACCCCATTGCTGGCTCAGTTGTCATGACAACCTTGTTATAGAATATTCATATCGGTAATTATCGTTAGCAAAGCTCGTGCCTTAAAGGTACAATAGGTCATTTCGGAGTTCTAACGGACGAGCAGAATAGCAGGAACAAACAGCTTCAAACCACAACACTGTTTATCCCTCCCCCTTCGCTGTAAACGTGCTGACGTTGAAACGCCATTGGCTGTGGCAATTAGAATGTTTTGGTACAGAGTGTCGGGCCGTCAACTGTATATCTTGAAACTCAAATTTAAGGACTATAAACATAGGCAGAGGGTCAGTCATCATGTCAGTGAGCCTTTTTCAATGATGAGGGATTAACAATGGTAACAATGGCAAATTACTTCTTGCTGTTATTATCGTTTATGTGTAAATACTTTTTATGAGTGAGCATTCAAAATTATCATGGAATGTTGGTTACAATGTAGCAATATCCATTGGCTGATCTTACATAGTCTAACTAAAGACTGGCCTTAACTGTTACGGTCGTTTACTTGCCTTGACATAGGGAACCCTGTTCTTGTCTTCATGTACAGCAAGGTTGGTCTTCGACACTAAAAAATAGAAGTACACCCAGTTAAATGCACCTAATACACTAATAAAATACATCAGCTAGCCTCTTTTGGAATTCTGAGTTTTGTGGCTTTCCTCTCACTTACCATCTAGCAAGTCTCTTATTTTGTCCAAGTAGATTTCAAAGTATGAGACCTGCACAAAAAAACACAACATAATCCCAAAATGTTGAATGAAATTGGCAGAACTGAGATTGAACTGAGATTGGCAGATGCATTTTATTTACACTTGCTTGTCCTTTGTGCCTTCGGCATCACAATGACAAGTTTGACGGTAGAGCAGACAGACAGGTTTTGATGAACACAATCACTCTCTCTTTGTATCAGCATACTGTCCTCTTCTGCATCTAGGTGCTCTTCTTTAATAGGAAAAGCATGATTATCTGTATGTCAATTTAGCAACACACAATGCTCTTCTGATCCTGCTCTAGACATCCTGAAACTGTTCTATTCCACAGGACTGGAAATAAATGACAAGGCCCACGGTTCAATTAAACCTGCTGGTTATTGATTAATGCTCTAGTTATCTTGCGGATACACAGCAGAATGAAGAGACCCATATTGCACCCACACTCAGAGGCAAGCCGCGTAAATAACCATCATTAAAAAGTGGTGATAGCAGCCTCTGTCAAGGACTGATGAGGAGCTCAGACATTAGCGGGGGGATGCCAAGACACAGGAACAGCCAGTTGGGGAGGGGGAATCTCAAGATGCTGGAACAGCTGGATGGGGAGGAACGACAAGATGCTGGAACAGCTGGATGGGGAGGAACGACAAGATGCTGGAACAGCTGGATGGGGAGGAACGACAAGATGCTGGAACAGCTGGATGGGGAGGAGGATCGCCCAGACACTGGAAAATTCCTTCTTATCGTGGTCAGGTCACCAAAGCACCAGAGTAGCTGAGGCATTTACCTTGATGTGGAACTCAAGGTTCTCGTCCATGGAGTAGATGTGGTCAAAGATGTCCTCCGCGATTCGGGGAATGATCCCCATGAGCTGGGAGTCATGGAGTTTTCCCTGCGATACATGGGGAAATCCATAATCATATCACAAATACAAAGAATAAAAAAACATTTTATTGAATTTCACCAAATGAAATCTTTAAATATTCCTAATCACACCTCAGTCACCCCCTCCAAGCACTGTTGAAACACTCATGTGCAGCATCAGAACACTGAAACTGTAATCGATTAGACATTTAATGGTTGAATCCTGAAATAACAAATATTCTCTCATATTCCTACACTAACATAATGCTGAAACTAAGTAACACCCACAAAACACAACACAGAGGAAGGATATTCAGCTAGCAGCATCTTATATGAGAATTTGATTTGATTTAGTGGACAGGCTGAGCCTTGAGCAATTTGAAATGGGAGGATGTTGAGATTCTCAGGTCAGGTAGGTCAATTCAGTTTGACAAAGGGCACAAGCAAGCCATACATCTCGGGCTGAGGACATACTGACTTCATCACATCGTACACAGACTCACATATAGCCACCTGCAATAGTGTTTCTGTGTGGTTGTCTTCAACAAAGAAAAATGGTCAAAAATACATTTTAAAATAATCCCAGTGGGGGGAGAGCACCGGGAAAATAGCTGTGCAATTTTAAGCGATTTCAATTTCACACCCTTCTGCCACAGTGTATACCCCGCGGGTGGAGGGAGTTAGCGGGGGAGGGGTGCAGACGGTTTCTTTCACACAAGCGCAGTTTTCATATCGAACAGCCTTCAAAAAGCCCCCCTCACCCCCCACTGTAATAAAAACCTTATTGACAGAGGACGCCAGCGAAATTGCATCTATCAACCTCGGGGGGAAGAGGGCGGGGGGGGCTTACACCGCATACATAATAATGCGGGCTGAATACAAGTGACTACAACTGGAGGCTCTTAAAAATATTTTTCACTCCTTTTAGTCCCTCTCAGGTAAAGAACTTCTTTGCGTTTACCAGCTATCATCTTCCGTCATCTTCCTCATACCCAATTCCCAGTGGTTCCCCACAGACTCAAATTTATTTATTTATTTTTGTGACGCACGCAGAGAGCTCTGGGCTGTTACCATGGCGCCTGCAGTTATTTGCTTCACGGCAATCTGGTGCGGTGGCTCGGCACAACGTGGAGGCCAAAGAGCCGAAACGCCGCCAAACACCTTCCCCTCTTGGGTTCTACAGTACTAAAGAACGGCCGAGGAACAATCTGATGGTAACCCTTTGGATTAAATTCAGGAAAGATATTCCTTCACTACACCTCCATTTTAGTTTTTTTATAGGAAATTATAGCAAGTGTTCTACCCAGTCAGCTGCTTATTTGAGTAAGAAGACATCCATCACCAGAAAAAGTATTACAGAACCCTATTATTTTGATAGTAAACATTTCATTGATACATAATATTTCAGTTCTATAACTTCTATACCTCCTTACAGAATCCTGCTCCTGGAGATCTACCATCCTGTAGTTTTTCACTCCAACGCTAACAAACCACACCTCATTCAACAGCAAGTGATCTCCTTGAACTGATAATTAGTAGACTCAGGTGTTTCTAATTATGGTTGAAATGGAAATCTACAAGATGGTAGACCTCCAAGAGCAGGGTTGGGCAGCCATGCAGCAAAGTGAAGCAGGACAGAAAAATAAAGGGCTCTTCAACAAGCATGTAACTAAGAGAAAATGAATGGTTCACAGTGCCATGCAAAATGTCAGACCACTTATTTCTAAGGATCGATCATCCACACAGGGGATGCTACGGTGAGCAAAACATTTAATTCCCAATGTTGTCCATCAGAAAATAATTCCAGTGTTCTACAACGTAAGTCCATAAATACATAATATCTGACCGAGGCCAGCCACTGACCTCTTTGATCCACCCCATTGAGTGAAGAAAAAGCCAGTTAGTCCTACCTCCATAGTGTGCGTCTTCCCTGATGAGGTCTGGCCGTAGGCGAAGATAGTTCCATTGTATCCACCAAGAACATCTGCAGGAGGCAACCATTTTGTTTGATCGAACAGCAGTAAGTACGACACCCTTAAATTGTGGCGATTGAGAAGCCATTTGGTTTGATCAAACAGACGTGAATACTGTAAGAAACCATTTAGTCTGATGAAATAGCAATGAATAACAAACCATCTGGTTTGATCAAATAGTGAATAAGAAACCATTTGGCTTGATAAAATAGCAGTGAGTAACCAACTGTCTGGTTTGATCACATAACAATGTGATGCCAGCCTACCTTTCACAATCTGTTTGGCGCAAGTGTTGTAGACGTGCTCTTGGGTTGTGTTGGGAGGCAGAACTCGGTCAAAGACGTACGACTTGCCCTGTACAGAAGAAGATTCAGTTAAGCAAAATCTAATTTCCCTTCCGTTGATAATCTCCCTATTCCTGCTGTCAGCCGCTCAGCAAGATTCAAACACATGCTGCTTCAAATAAGATTTCCCTGGTGTAAAATCCAGCTATGCCAGCTTGATCCGCTTGAAAATTGAGCTGGTCATAAAGCTGGTCTAGCTGGGTATGAGCTGGTCAACCAGGTAGTGCTGGTAGCTTGTCTGAGCAGTTAGCTTGTCAACCAGCTACAGTACTAGCTGCTTCAAAACATAGCTTGAGCCAGTCAAACCATGTCAAGCTGGGAGCTGGTCTGAGCTGATCAACCATCTACCAACTGTTTGAAAACCTAGCTTGAGCTGTTTCCTTTCAGCAGGGCACCCGTTCACCCATTCATTTTTACTTAATTGCATCCTGTATAACCTTTGTACCACATCATACAGTACAAACATTTCCATGTTACAGCAAGGCTTGAACTCAGCCTAAACAAATGTAGGTTTTACCTCGTCTTGGAATACCGAATTAAAGTGTATTTTACTACATTCCAATTACCAAGCCATAATACTGTACAGGTCAACAAAATAAATGAAGATGATGTATTACACAAGTGAAAGAGAATCTGCAATGCAGCTTGAGTGAAATAGAAAATCATATCACTCATTTCACTGAAGCATCCAGTCCTGATCTCTCTTTCCTCCATAATGTCTCTGCCTTCCCATCAGACACTCATTTTTTTTTTTTTTTTCAAATTCAAACATAGCACAAATGCCTTGAATAATGGAATATTAAACATGAAAATAACCTTAAATTGAAAGAACAAAAAACAAAACAGGCCAAAGAAGGAGGATTAATTAAAGTAAATACAGTGTAAGTATAGGAAGACATAAATCTAAAACAAAAACATGCAAATAAAATGTATTTAAGAAGATCACACGTTCTGCTGTGCATTCAGAATGAGAAGGCGAGAATCTTCTCCCTCAGTCAGCAGTGACATTATGCTCTGAGTGACATCACTGAATCCCGCTCAGTACCACTGGGTTCAGGTGACCTTCTGACCGGGACCAGACTGCGTTTTCCGACTCAATCCCATCCCAACCCCCCGTGGTTATACCGGTGAGGGGAATAGTCTAGCGTTAAACGGTGTGGACAGTGACAGAGCTGACAGTTGATGGCTATAAGGATTCTGCGCACGTTCCGCTAGCCCGCTCCACAGCCATTTTCAGCTGCGCAAGCACTCGAGTGCACCGCCAGGGGAGTCAGCAAAGTGAGCGCGCACACACATGCACATACGCATACACACACGCACGCACACACATACGCACGCACACACATGTACGCATACACACACACACGCACGCACACACACACGCACGCACGCACACGCATGCACACACACGCACACACACACATGCACGCACGCACATACACACGCACACACACACGTGCACGCACGCACGCACACACATACACGCATGCACACACATGCACGCACACACACGCATGCATGCACGCACACGCACGCACACACACATGCACGCACGCACATACACACGCACACACACACGTGCACGCACACACGCACACACGCATGCACGCACACACACGCACGCACGTACGCACACACATGCACGCACGCACACACATACACGTGCGCACACACACACACACACACGCATTCACATACGCACGCACACACAATGACAATTTCCCAGCTACTCCATCCTGCATCTCTTGTCCTGCTCTATAGAAATAGGTAATTACTGTAAATTGGTCAAGACGTGACAGGGAATTAAGTGGAGCTCGTAAAAGCAATGAATTCTGCAGGTCCTGTTGTATGTGTGTGTGTGTGTGTGTGTGCAGGAGTGAGCATTGCCTATTCATGGCAGACAGAAAGAACTGCAGGGGTGTTTTCCCATTCTCTTATAATTTGCAAGCGTGTTCGTCTGAACTGTGTTGCAGCCCCGTCTGACAGGAGAGTGTCTTTCTTCTCTGAATGCTTATTATACAGTCTGAGGTCAGGACACTGATTGCGCTAAAAGCTGTTGTATGAGCAGCTGCCCTGGCTGCCATGGAAACTGCATCCCACCGGGAGAAGTCTTTCTGATTAGGCACCGATCCACTTCAGGTATCCCACGGCAACTCGGTGGAAGGAAAAAATCATTGCACATCAGAAAGGCAAATTGTTTTCCTCCCTCTCTTTCTCCATCCCCCTCGATTTCTCTCTAGTCAAACATTTTTCTTTCAGTCCCCACCCACATCTTTCTCTCTCTCACGCGCACACACGTTTCAATCATTTATGAAGCCATACCGAAGCAGCTGTGGAATGGTACTTCATGTCAGCATAAGAAATAGCTCCATTGTAACTAACTCATGAGGTAACTCATGCTCAGTAACCACACCAATGACCTACAGTCCACTCCAAAAGTATTGGAACAGCAAGGCCAATTCCTTTGTTTTTGTAATACACTGAATACATACGGGGTTGAGATAAAAAAATTTTTTACACGAGACAACAGTTCAGAATTTCTATTATTAGCTATTATTTTCCTGGTTTTTACACCTAGATGTGTTAAACTAGAACATAGCACCTTTGGTAGCAGACCACTCAATTTTTAGGTGAGCAAGTATTGGAACAGAAAGTATTTAAGTAAATGAAAGTAAACAACTTCATATTTTGTAGCACATCCCTTAATTGCAATAACTGCATCAAGCCTGTGCCCCATTGACATTGCCAAACTGTTGAATTCTTCTTTTGTGATACTTTTCCAGACTTTTACTGCAGCCTCTTTCAGTTGTTGTTTGTTTCTCCTCTTCAGGAGGTGAAATGCATGCTCAATTGGGGTACCTAGACCTTGGGTCTACCTTGGCTAAACCTTCCACTTTTTCTCCCTAATGAAGTCCTTTGTCATGTTGGCAGTGTGTTTTTGGTCATTGGGTCATTGTCTTGCTGCATGATGAAGTTCCTCCCAATTATTTTCGATGCAATTATTTTGGATCTGTCATCTCCTGTACATCGTTTGATTTGTCTTCAATTGTCTTCATTGTACAGCAAAAACAAAGGAATGACGTTCATGTTCCAATACTTTTGGAGTGGACTCTTGCTAAGCAGTGAGTAACTCTACTACTCATATTTAGTAACCATAGGCCAATCAAACACATCACAAGGGTCTTTGTGCAACCAAAGTACTATGATTAGAATATTTTTACAGAATTGTTTCACTGATGTGTTGCATTGATTCGAATATCTCTTTCAGTAAATAATAATCTTCATATAATGGGACTGAATGTAATATGCAACACACCTGGCACCTTTGTTAACCATATTACTTTGATTTTTTTTACATTATTGGCATTTGGCAGACGCTCTGATCCAGAGCGACGTACAACAAAGTGCATACCCATAACCAGGGATAAGTTCGCTGAAAGACCCTAGAGGGAAGTACAAGTACAAGGGAAGTGATCATGAGAATTTCCCATGTCTTCATGAAACATTCTTCTAGGTAAAATGCTGCAGAGCCTCACTGATACATCTATTCAGCTGCATGGTGTGCAGCTCGGCTGATTGGACAGGCAAAGTGAATGGGCGGAGCCGTACAGATAATAGTGATGAGTGTCTCTGTGCTGGAGCTTCAGCTGCGTGACGCCCTTCAGCTTGGGCAGCAAAATTTCCACATGGTAACTGCTGACGCAGACCTGGCTGAACCCCCTCTGGAGGACTTACTAGCAGGCAAAATGGAGATCAGCTTTGAACTTCATCACATTTGCACTGCAGTGGATTGTCGTCAAGGATCAGAGGACAAACACCCCTGGAATCACAGGAACTTACAACCTCAGTTTCTGCAATGTCACTTTCAAACAACGTCACCGCTGAATTTGCACCATCCCACAGGAGCTCCTTGGCCTATACTCCTTTACTGGCTAATGGATTGGTCTACAATGTCACCTGTAATGGCTAATGGATCGGTCCACAATGTCACCCATAATGGCTAACGGATTGGACCATTCATCAGAGCAGGGGAAGATGAACACATGACCTAACGCCTCAGTCACTCTATTACATTTTTAATGGAGAGATGGATACCCAAGATGGCCATCTCCACTGCTGACATTGTGTGGTACCCAGACATGGTGAAGCCATTCTAAAAATACCACCAGTTCACATTAGCTTGGTATCATGCAGCACTCTAAAAGGAGCTTGAGAACAACTATATTGTCAAGTTAATGTCAATATTTGAAAATGATCACCAAGGAATCTTAAGCACACAGCAGATCAAAGGCCATTTACAAGGCGTTTCCAAATATTTAATGGTCATTAACTTTTTTTTTTTTTCAGGAAAAATAGGTTCACGTCAAGCTTAAATTCTCCTTATAGAGTATAACAATACCTTGAAGCCTTTGCATTCCATTCGGCTATAATTAGATTCCTGCTGCATTAATGTGACTAAGATGAATAATAATTGTACGTGTTCAAGTAATTGAAATGAGGGTTAATCTTCAAGCAGTTGATAAAGTCCGAATTCGTATTAATAATTAAACGCTAAAGTCAATTTAAATAGTTGATATTTTCACAGATTAAGTATGATCCTCTAGACACTTTATATTGTCCTGTCATTCATGCCAGGCCTCTGACAACTTCCGTCTTTGACTGTGTGCTACCAGCATTTCACTGTAAGGTAGGGATGGAGGTAGGCTATCTGAAGGGAGGAGAATTTATGTTACAGTGCCTCTCCATCTCACCAATCTGCTCTGTTAGAGTCCAGCTGGCCACAGCACAACCAGCGGAAGCGGAGACCGATTTTGGCTGCGTTCCCAAACCAATGCCTGCAGAGCCAGGAAAAGGGATCTGCGATAGGGCACTTAATGTGATCAAGCAGCCAAAACCAGGCTTTGTTTTTCATGCTCACTTCCTGATCTTGTTGAGAGATCTTGTTCAATAACACCAGTGCGGTTGACCTCTAGTATACGTTTTTCAGCCACCAGCTTCAGTTTAAGTCAACGGTAACAAATACGGCAAACATTCAAAGAAAATCATTTTTTCCCACAAGAAAATGTCGTAATTGGTGTTTTTTCTTCATCGAATGTCTCCCAATGTGTTATTAGGACAATATAGAAAATATTTGTGGATGAATCAGGGACAGTTTGCGTCACTGCTGAGTCACTCTCTCACGCGTTTAATGGACAAGCCGCACTCAGTGGACTTCATGCCCATACACAGGTTCCCATTTCCCCACTGCACAGTCTCTGGCTCTGAATTGTACAACATGGCGGCACCCAAATACTTCACTTCCACGGTTTCAAAAGGCTTTTCACAAGCCCAAGGATAGTCAGTGGGTGACGTAACCGGTAACCAGTTCTATGGGGTGAGCGTGCATCATGTGACAGTGGAGATACCCAGGTACACCGTTCCACACCAACAGCTGAGGTGGTAGGGAGGACTTGATTTAATATAACAGATGGTGCGAAGACTCCCAAAATTCCTCATTGGTGATTTACAGAGGTGACAGTCACATGTGTCCCAGCCTCAGCCACAGAGTGATGCTTGCAGTCATTTCAACTTATCAGAGTCAGATCGCTGAGCTGTGGGTTTTCCGTAAGAAATAAATGACAAGTACATAATTGCCATTCAGAAGTTATTTTCTAAAGAAGAGTAATGTCTGCTGAAAATAAATTCTCCGAAAAGAACCGTAACAAACTCTCACAACAAAAGAAGTGTGGAGACTGAACACTGATCAGGGAGGGCAAACAGATAAATCTGTTAACCTTTTAACGCCCATGGTGATGCCTGTGAATCAGTGAGATGTGATATTTTCAGTTTTGAGAACGCATATTGTTCAGTCAGCCACGGATTCCACTCGCTCTGTTGTCCAGAAGTTGCAAAACCAGCACACATACACTGCTGGTGTAGACTGGACCCAGTCTCCCAGTACACTTGAAGAATAGCTCTTGTTCGATATGACAAGAGAAGTCAGAGAGAACAGAATCCTCCATCTGTCAGCAATGCTGTGGCCAAATAAGGGGTAGCAACCAGCACTGACATGGTCAGGAGGATAAAATGTTGGAACTAGGAATACATCACTGCACATATGATTAGCGTTTTAGTGGGACACAATATCAGGGGGTCCTTTTGAAAATACTGATTACTGAGAATTAACATGGATGAACGTTCATTCCAACTGCTGAATCTATGCACTTATAGGACCACAAGACATCACGACACCTTATTCATTGTTATTGTTCTAGCAGTCTCAGATATATTCCATCGTAACCAGGAGCTCCGCTTTGTGTAGCTGCTGTAGTATGCTACTGATTGTTCATTGGAGAAATTCCCTGGAGGAACGGGTGGGGCCATGCAATAAATGTCCGTCAGTTATACACGCCTGATTTAGTGATTTGCTGAACATACGATAAACTCCATCTGGATGACAGAATCCACCAAAATGGCCCTTAACGCAAGAGAAATGAAAATTGCATAGGCCTAATGCACTTCCGACGAGTTATCTGATCAACAACAGTGATGCAGAATAAATGAGTGGCTGAATTCAATAAAATGCCATCTGAATTATTATAAAACAAGACGGCATGGCGGTGACAACACGAAATGCAAAACAATATCCAATGAACATTCAGCTCTCTGTTAAAGACATGTACGGGACTGTTACTTTAAAAAAAGGCTATATGCATAAGTTTAAATTAGTGCGATTTACGTGGCTTAAATTAAGTTGCTACTAATAATTACGTAAATCAAATACAGTAGCCTAATGGATTATGATATACGATTTGAGTACTGATTACAACTGAGCACTGATAGAAAATCAATATATTCAATACGCTAAAAGATGATTTAACATTATTAGAACATTTCAGTGTTCCACGCTTTTTTGTGCAATAGACTATATATACATATGAAGTATGTATAGCTTACTGCTTGTATAATTATAAAAATGCAGTCTACGCTACGATAAAAGCGCTGTAGCATTGATCGATATACTGTCGCCTACATTCACCAATATCTCATTAAAACATTAAATTGGAAACTTAACATGCAAAATGTAAATTTCGCTAGTTAAGGCTAATTTCCGTATGTACAGTTTTTCATGCGCTTATAGGCTACATGCCAAATAACGTTTTGCGTGATGCAGATGTAGGCTATCCTATTAAACAATCTAGTAGGCTAGTTCCTGTCGTTTCCGCAGGCGTATCGTTGGGACCTTCAGAGATAGTATAGCCAACTATTAAATGTTTTACTGTGATATGAATCAGGTCAGATATTTTTCGTTTATCATGCAAATAATTACCTCAAATAGTTCTTTTTAACAAGCAACATGATTCCGTAAGAATTGGTCATGCTTTGTTTACAACAGAGGTCAAACACTACAGGTGAACCTACCGTTATGATCACCGTGTCATCATTCCTGAATTTAGGGATGTATTGGTCTCCTCTCGTGATTTCTGATTCATTCAATGGCCTAAAACGGCACATTACTTTTACGCCGCACTCGGATGCATCCGCCATCTCAATGTGGACAAGAAAAATGATCAGTTAAACTTTCACAACCAGTTCAGCAGAAGCTTTTATACCACCAGACCGTTAAAGAAAAACCCGACAGCTGCAGCACACCATTGTCACTTGGATGTCAACAGTAGCCGAGCATTGCAATTAGCAGCGATTGGGATTGGTCCACTCGCGTATTTCCCACAGGTCCACTTGCGCATTTAAACCTGCAGTTCCAGTGTATTTCAAATTAATTGTCTTGAGAAGACTAAATTATTTCATAACATCAAGACGGTTGGGCAGATGTAATTTCATTGATAGGAAAGAAGAACGCTCCAGATTAAAAAAAGCATCCTCCTGCCGGATTCGCCATCCTGCATCACCATCAAAAACGAACCTTTCGCTCTCTCCTGTTGTTTCTACCTAGAATTCACCCAGGGGCGGGGGGCAGATCTCGTTGCTTTACATCACCGGCTAGCGCATCTCATTCCAATGGCGCGAGACAACCAATGAATTGTGGGTCTCGTAGTCTAAAATATAATAACAACAATAATAATAAATAAATAAAATTCTTGGAGTATGCCCATTTTGTTTCCAGTCACAACTGGGTCTTATCCACTGCACATCGTATAATTAACTCATAGGCAACTGGAGTTGAAATAAAAAGTGAGATCTGAAATGTAACTAGACCTAAAACGATTTAAAATAATAAATAAATAGATAAATAAATAAATAAATAAATAAATACAAATATGAGATTACTTTTTGAAAGAGCATTTTTCAGGGAGAGTTCTCTCATTTAAGAATGTAAAGGTTTTTCCAATAGATTTCTTTGGTTGTTGAAAGATTCATTTCTTTTTTACAGAAGTAAGCAGACATAACCAACAGTTAATTTACATGTTTCGGTTGCTCTGGTTTTAAAGAAATCATTTTTACCCTGGTCATGACCATGGAAACCAAACACAGTAGGCTGGTACATTTTAGTCATGCAAGAGATCCAAATTGTCAGCTTTTTCCTAGGAATATGTTTTGGGTCAAACTAGGTTGCAGAGACCCAGCATTGACACCACATTGCCAGAAACAAACAAACAAAAAAACTCTTTAAGACTGCATGTCATTCTTGTCTCGTCAGTGAACAAATCAAAGAAACATTTCTATTTGATATAGTACGGTGCAGTGGAGTTACGGCTGTCTGCTGCAACATTAATGAACAAGGTTGGGGTACATGCATTCCCCTTTGAAGGTGTCATCCTGCATATCAGGACACTGGCCCGTTATCGGTGGGTAGGAAGCTCATTTCAGACCCATTTAATAGTGATATTTCACACGGAGCTGCTGCTATTCAGTTAAGTTCTCTGTTTTGAGTGACAGGAGGGCAGTCACTAATGATATGTTGCTGAAGATTCACTATTTGTTGTATGACTTTTTAGTCCCCTTAGATAATGTATTGTGAAAAACAAAATGATAGTTCTCATATCATCCTGAAATGAAGTGTTTGAAACACAACATTAAAAAAACCAAGAGAAACACAACACAAGTGCCATCTACTGGTTAGGATGCTATAATTCATTTGGAAACGGATCACTGATGATCCCTACAGCTTCCCCAAAAATGCAGGGGCTGCTAATTCAGAGCAAAACAGAGTCAAAGCTTTGGATACGATCCACGTCAAGAGCCCATCCTGAAATTATTTAAGATTAAAAGGTAAAATCAGAATCCCATTGCTTTACACTCTACATAGGTGTCGGTCTCCTTTGCTTTATGGAAGAACATTGATTTAGGATAAATATATTCTATCAGCAAACAAAACAATGCTACAGCACAAACCATGCAAATCTCTTCTTTTCTTTAACCCTCTAAGGTACGAGATCACAAGCAAACCATCCCTTGAAAGTGCTTGAAGGCATGAAAGACTTGTTTCTATGAGGAAAGAAGACGCCATCGCTGCATTCTCCTGATATGTACTGGTTTTATTTCCCTGCATGATTTTCTTCATAAATACTCCGAGTACAAGCAACAGGGGGAAACGTCTGTCTGAAGCAGTGCATCAACTAATACTAAATATGTGTCTACTGTCTGTACAGGAATTCACTACACCAATTGAACTATGCTACCAGAGGCGCAACACTGATCTTCAGACGTGTTTCCTTAACTGTTACTTGGCTGGTGGCCACCAGAAAAAAAAGAAAAGGAATACAAGAGACTTGTCTTGATGCATTACCCGATCTTGGGTGATCTGACAAGTTTCCAATAGCCTGCAAGATTACACAACCGATATTGATCCATACCTGTGTAATATGCATTCACGTAACCCCTGTTATGTTTAAAAAGGCAAATGTATTACGATTATTTTCCTCTTTTTACACCTGGAGAACGAGAATGTAAGATTCAGAAATGTGCATTCTTTTTAAATATATATTTTTAAAAAAACCTAAATAGTTCCTATGCGTTTAACATTTTCTCATCTTCACAATCATTTAGGAAATGTTGATGTGTTGACACTGGAACAAAATGACAATTGTAAAACATTAAAAAGCCAATTGCTCTCCATTAACCCTTTAAAGCAATACAAAATACTTCTTTCAATGGAAAAATGCACTACTATCGATTCAGTTTTTGAAACCAAATGAACCAGGCAAAGGTTACTTTGCCTTTAAAATAAAAAAAGTACAAGAAATCTATGTTAACTCTGGCAATCTCCATGTTTTGTAGACACAAAATTTGATTTATTTGTACAAGATACAAAATGTAAACATTGCAAAATAAATAGTTAAAACAAGTGAGGCAGGACCCATTCTCATGATCCCCCAAACAGAATCTCTGCACCTTGTGTTTCCTCTTGTCGGTTGCATTTTCAAGTGCAAAAGCATGATGACAAAATATCTAGAATTCAAGTAACAGAAATAACATACTAATGATACAAATATACTATTTTACAAGGTAGTGATATTCCCAATTTTACAAAATGTACATTTATATATTTATATATTTATATATATAGACAAAATTTTCTTAATATTTTGATATGCTGCAGTTGAATATAGGTCCGTGTAAAAATGAGCAAAGACACAGAGAAGTGGAAGTGTGAATTCATTCCGAGTCAGTGGAGTGGTTGTCGTGCGCGTGTGCACCAGCGACTATGTGACCTCCATTGCCATTGTGGTGTCCGATATTCCGTTCAGAGCCAGTCTCTCGCGCTCATGGTTCTCTCTGCAAAAGACGGATAAAATGCACGCCTGAGAAAATTTCATGTCAAACACACATGGACTTATTTACTTATGAATTTGATGTCAAAACCCCCACAGTCATAAAGAGAAAAAATTCAAATGCAACAGTTGACAAGAGACTGTCAAGAATAAAACAGGAAATCTGTGGCAAGTGTCAACAGGAAACAAACACCCAAGAAACCACTTCCACTGACAGTTAAAATAGCCTGGAACTGGGTCATAAATATACACGTAAATGCACACGCACTCACACAAGCGGGCTCTCAGCCTCTCATGCACACACGTTACACTATTACTATACATCATTTAGCTGACGCTTTTATCCAAAGCGACTTAGTTGATAAGATTAAGCAGGAGACAAACCTGGAACAATGCAGGGTTAAGGGCCTTGCTCAAGGGCCCAATGGGCACATGTACATGCCCACATACTCACATAGACAGACACGCAGGTACGTGCCCACATTCCCAATCACGGACACACGCACGCACACACACTCACTCTCACACGGGCTGTGGTCGCGGGGCGGACCTGGCCATGCTGCCCACTCCGCTGGCGGGGGTGACTCTGGGGGGCCTCTCCAGGGCGGTGGCAGCGACTGTGGCCAGCTTTAAGGCAGACGGTGAGGGGGCCGAGGCCCGGCCCACCAGAGGCAGGTTGACGGGGGACACGGCGCCCACGTTTTTCAGGAGGGCCCCGCCCGGCAGGGACTGGGGGGCGTTGGGGCCCCCGGGGGCAGAGCTGGTCCGGAGCAGCTGCACTGGGACCGAGGGTGGCACGCTACTGCTGGTGGAGTGAGGGGGTCTGGAGGTCCCTGCACGATCAAACGCACCCAGACTGTTAGCACACAAGACTACTCATCTTTAAAGATGCACAGGACAAAATTGTATTAAATACAAAAAAAGAAAACAAGTAATTGTTTTGGATTAGAATACTTTTGCATGCTTGGATTCAAATACTTTATTGAGTTCATCTGCAGTATTGGAACCTATATAACCCTGCTTTCTGGTCAAAAGCATAAGTAATAATTTACATTTTCCAACCAATTTCACAAGGCCCCCTTCACGCTGGGAACAGCGCATGTTTTATATGACGGCCGCCACACAAAACATGCAAACCTCTGTATTACACTTATGACCTGAATCTGACTGTGAAGGAGATTCAATGCCCATTTGTAATAAACATGGATCCATCACAAAATCATCAGTAAAACTGCCTGGCATTTCATTCGAATTTTCCAACCAATTTCAACAGCCATCTCGAGGCGAGCGCTGTATCGGTCAGGGCACCTGAAGTCTGGCCCAGGCCGTTGACGCTGGCACCGTGGTTGCGGGGGTCCCTGCCGGCCTCTGGGACCCCCGGGCCGGAGCCGCTGATCACGGCGGATGCGGCGAAGTGGGCGCTGGCCGAGTCCAGGGTTTTGGCCGCTCGGGCCGAAGGGCCTGGCACCTGCGGGACGGGAAGCGGGGAGGTCCAGACGTTACAGGCGGCAAGTTCTCAAATATGAAATATCAACCAATGTGTACAGCTGAGTAAATGGAGATTAAACCACATATTGGCCAAGACGTTTGTCAAGACATCAAGGACCCCAATGGAAATAAGTCTTAAATGGGAATGGAAATGTGACTATTGCGATATCCTTGACAATTATTCAAAGCCGTGATGCATGTCTTATTGCTTTCTATTGTCAAAAACTAAACTAAACTAAAAGGCCATGTGACAAAATAGCATACTTCAGAATATTTACAAAAGTATCTGCAAAAGTAAACTGCAGTGTTCAGGACACTTCTGCCTAATATGGGCAGATTTACAATCTACAGTTAAAAAAAACTATGCTTTTCCTGTCAGAAATGAATGCCAAAAAACAAAGCTGGAAGAGCAAATGGATATGAGATATTTTTTCCCCAATGTGCAATTCCTAGAGGATTAATGTTTTTGCAGCTAACCTCAGCCTTTTGTACCAGATCAGTACAAATTAGTACAAGGGGACACAGCAGGCAACGTTGACAGGTTGCTGTATGTGCAGTTATTGTGGATCCAAATAAATGTCATGTCCTGCAGGCCTCCCGGGCTCGGCGGGAGAACAGGTACCTGCGCATTGAGACGCACTGGCAGCGAGGCATTCTGGGACGGCGGCTTCTGCCGCAGCTGGGCCAGCTGCTGCTTCTGCATCTGAGCCAGCTGCTGCTGGTGGGTCTGGTACTGCTCCTCCGTGATGCCTGTAACCAGGGAAATGCAGAGTTCAGAGGTCAGCCGGGCGAGGGATATGAGGCTCGCCTCGCTTCCTGTCCAGTTGGCACTGGACGGTATCGTTCAGCGTTGGGATTCGGGGAGAAATGATATGAAGCAGAGTAAACAAGGCAGTGGGAACAGCTGGGTTTGTATATCCATGTCCATTATTATTTTATGGTTTGTACATTTTAAAGCCATATCCATTATTTAACATTCTGCGATGGAAGGCACGTGTCATTTAACACTGAACATGGAAAATTAAATTCACATTTTTTTCAACTTACATTGTAGGAGCCCTTTAAATTGCGTACCCTTTCAAAAAAAACCCCAGTTAAAATTTCTTGCCAACTGTAGCCAACAACATTCTTCTAATGGCCACATTTGCTTGCAAAAATGGAAAATTGCCTCGTCTTCCAGACCGGGCATCCCATGCATAGGACTAAAGAAAAACCTCCCTTCACCTCATATTCATACAAGATGAATGCTGAATATTAACATGCGACTTTGCAGCTGACACGGGTCATCTCTTTATTAGTATTCATACATCCACATAATGAAGATATGTAGTGACAATATGATTTACCATATCACATTTAATTAATGAAAGCACTGTGCATATGCACTACATTAATGCACAGGGATGTTAGGACGGGTTGTAGCTCAACGGACGGACGACGCCACCATCTGTTAATTACGAACAACCAGCTGATATTCATTAAACTGCTAATACGCTTGGTAATATGCTGCACGTCTGCATCCCCAGGGCCCAGCGGTGGGCTAATGACGGAACGAACAGCAGGAAGCGAGGAACATGCTGACCTGGAGCCCGGTTCTTGGGAGCGTTCGGAGCGGCCCCGGAAGCATCCTGAAGCCTGTCGCCGGGCGCCCCCGCGGTCTTCCTCTCCGGGCCCCCGTCTTCGTCGCCGCCGTCCCGGCCCGGGAGGGGCCGGGGCCTGAAGCAGCGCCAGCGGCAGGTGCGGATGTTTTCCAGGATTTCGGAGAGGGAGCCGGCCTTCCCGGGAGGGGCGGCGGAGGGGTTGGTCCGCCCGGCCGGGTCCGGGCGCTCCCCGGCGGGGGCGAACGTTTCCGGGTCCAGCAGCTTCAGGACGCGGTAGTGTACAGAGGAGGCCCGGTCCATGATGACCCTGGAGACACGCGGGCGGGGTGAGGGCTAGAACATTCTAGAAACTGCAAAGTGCTGCCTCAGGCTTCCTCGTATTGAATTCCACAACTTTCCACAGACTTAAAGGCCATCAAACAGCAGGACTAGCCATTTCTCATTTAATTTGCTTGTCTGCGCTCTGCTGAATCGATAGTGCAGGCTGCAGCAATGGGCTCGGATGAGATCGGGCATTCAATATCAGGGGGGAAAGGAAGGGAATAGAAGAAAGAGGAAGTAAACGCATACACACGCGCACACACACATGCGTGTGCGCGCAAAAACGCTTGCAAACACACATCTAGGGACCCACAAGCAGCTAAAAACACAATGGCATTTAAACACCGAGCCAAGAGGGGATTAGGGTTCATTACAGGAGAGGTGGAGGGGTTTAGGGCTCCGCAGAGGGGAGGTGGGGGGGGGGGGGGGGGTTTAAGGTGACAGATGGTGTTTAGGGCTCCATACAGGCCACACAGGTTGGCTGGGGGAGGGTTTAGGGTACGTACCTGCCTCCCCTGCCCACCCTCCGGCGGGCGAGCCCCACGCACCGGCGCGGGACGGACAGGGCGGTGAGGCAGTGTCTGAGATGCAGCTCCCTCTGCCCTGCCTCCGGGGGGCCATCCCACAGCGGGGAGCTGCTGCGGTCCTCACACGGCTGGGGAGGGGGAAACATAAACACCTGCTACCCTTTCCGTTTCTCCTTAAAAACCTTACGCAGCATCAAAGCATGAAAAGAATTGAAATCGGCAAGTTACTCAAGGCCTGCGTTTCCCTGTTTGGGATGTTTTTACAGACGCGATTCTACAAACAGGGGAAGACCACATTCAAAGCTACAAAGGCAAGAATCAATGCTACAATCCTCAGTTTAGCCAAGTAGTTCTCTAAGAACACTTTACTCTTTACTACCAAATGTGCATTACCTAAAAGCCTGTCTGTTGAATAGAGGTTAATGTATTGAAATGAAGTTAAAGTATTTCATCAGTAATCTTAGGCCATTTGTCCAGGCTGGTCTACAAGAAACAAGTAGACACTTTACTTACAGCATAGTACTGACACCCAGCTTTCCTCCTGAAACCAAACAAGCCGTCTGGATCATTCTCCTCGTCTGGTTCTGAGACAGGGGACTGGACCTGTGAGAAGGGACAGACACACACAGACACACACTTAATATGTGGAAATGGGCCGGAGGGCTTATGGGATGTGAATAACATGAAAGGTAAACCTTAAACATCTTGCTTTTGTTTGAAAGTAGAGACAGGAAGAGGCTTGAGAGTCACGCTACATGGCATTACCGATGGAGGCCGCCCAGGTGCGTACGGTACCCTCACCTGCGGGTAGTCCTCGTCCCCGGAGCTGTGGAAATCGTACTGCTTGATGTCCCGCTTGATGGCGGCCCGGTGGATGGGGTGGCACTGCTGCCTCAGCGCGTCCAGCTTGGTCTTCTTCGGGTACTTCTTCTTCGGCCGGACGAAGTCGAAAGGCAGCTCGTCCTTCACCGAGATGTGATGCGGACGCTGAGGAAGAACATGGTTCGGCGTGAGAACGCGTAATGAGGAGGAGTGACCGTTCAGCCCGTCTGCGCTCTACCTGAAGCACGAGAGCGGGGCTACCCGACCCTGTTCCTGTCCATCTACCGTCCTATAGGTTCTCAATCCAACCCGAACAATGCACACCTCATTCAACAGCTCACGAGAGACCTTGAGTGGAATCATGCGTGCCAATTTAGAGTTGAAATGAAAACCAACAGGACAGTAGATCTCCAGGAAGAGGGTTGGGAAGTCCAGTTCCCTTCCTCCTATATGACCTGGATATTCTATATTATATTCTTACTATATGAATATATTCCCCTTATACATACATAAGAATGCCTTCCAAATGTCTGTTCACCTTGGTTTTATTGTCCATTTTGTGGCGATTTCCATTAGGCAGAGATATCGGCGCGGTGTAAATGGGCTTTTCAGTTCGAGGAATGGCCAACTGGTTGAGAATCTCCCCTCCGAAGTCGCCAATCTGATATCTGACGAAGGAAAGCACAAACGAGTAAAAGTCTGAACACACAAAAAGGGGAGGAAACCCACACAGATTAAAAAAAAACATACAAACACGTACAACTGGGACATGCCAATCACTTAAGCGACATACTTGAAAATTAGCTGTTGGGTGACGAAGGCCGTAAATTAGGCAGGGTAAGCCGCCCCTACTCGCAACTTATTAATACAGCTCCTTCAGCACTACAATACATCACCGCAAAGATTTCAGTGACCGGCAGGGCAAAAACAAAGTTATTCATCACCCTGTTCAGAGGTAGTAATAAGAATAACAATAAATGTTATTTATTAAACGCCTTTTCAGAGCCCAAGGTTGCTAAGCAAGGTTAAATAGACAATGGACAATAAGCAGCACAGTGTTTACAGAAGGCAAAATACAAGACATGCACAGATGCCTAGGGGCAATTATAGGACTGTGTAATATAATAAAATCAGAGTACATGCATGCAAACGCAGACAACAATGGACAGCATGAATAGAAAAGGTCCAACAATGCCAGGATAAACAATAGCATGAGCTATGGGTATACATACAGCTCCAGCCCTGGAGAGCCCGTGCACCCAGATATGTGCAGTTTCCTTGCTAATGGCCTACAAGTAAGGCCTTGGATGCAGACTCATAGATAATAAGTGGCTTACAATGAGCACATTGCGTGATTGAATCACCAAAACCCTATGTGGGGGTATACGGGCCTGTGGGCAGTCTCGGGGCATGATAGGAGAGTAAAATCAGGGCTTTATACTGTATGAAGGTAAAAATCAAGACCTCACAGGTAGGTAAAATCAGGACCTTGTAAGTGTGGGTAAAAGCAGGGCCTTATAGAGGGGTATATCAGGCTTTCTCTGACCTTTTCTCCACCACCTCCAAGGTCAGGTGAAGCAGCTCTCGTTTGGATTTCTCCCTCCTTTTGATCATCTCCAGAATAGTGACGGCCGTGCTGAACTCCCTCCTCAACTTGAGCATCTTCTCATAGGAGGCTTCGTCGTTCTTGCGGTTCTGCCGGGGGGGGGGGGGGGTTAAAGGAAACAGACGTTCAGTCAATTTGAAAAGCGGCTAAAGCTACAAGACTAGTCACACCCCGCAGCCTCTGCCCGGAGCGGAAAGCGCCAGGCTCTCTCTGACCTTCCGGGTCTGCATCTTCTCCGTCCGCCGGCGGAAGGCCACGTAGGGGTCGTTGTTGGTGGACCCGTCCCGGTTCTCCTGCTTGATGAACGGGATGAGGGAAGGCCCCCGGCAGTTCTTCCTCTTCCTCACCCAGTAGTCGTAGACCGACTTCAGGAGGTAGTCGTCCTCGTTCAGCAGCAGTTTGGCTTCCTGTAGAGTGACGAGCTGGAGACGAAGAGGGAGGACGGAGCGAGGGAGGGAGAAGTAAAAAGAAGAGAGGGAGTTGCGGGGGAAAGAGGAAGTGATAGAGGGAGACAGGGATACAGATAGTTTTCTTTGAAAATTGTAGCAAATGACGAGACACCAACAGCACATTGGTGGGTCCAGATTTAAACTGACAATAGTGCAACAAGAGCACTGCCCAGCATAAAATATGTGGACGTTATAACATTGTTTTGGGTATAGTTGTGTAAATCTAGGATAAGACTGTGTAAAAGTATTTACTTTTGTTTTCATTACCAACTGCTGGTTTGTACAACTAACTGCACCCTCATTGATTATACATGGACCTTCTGTGGCTTCTTGGTGCCATCACACTGTGTTCTTGAGAAACACTGATGTTCTCCACTTTGGTGAGTCATTCAAAATAAGAGTGTCTGCTAAGTCAATGTAATGTAAAGGCAGGACAAAAAGAAATACCTGGTTGGCACTGGCTTTTTCTAGCCTGTCGACCATGATTTCAAACTGGAAGGGTTTAATCTCCATCTTCCTGTTGAGTCTGTTGAGAAGGGTTTCGTCTTCGGAGTCCATGTCGTAGTCAGGCTGCTCGTTGTCCAGGCTGAAAGCTGGAGAGCAACATGAAAAACCCTTCAGCACCATCGTAAAGGCACAAACCCTACGCATTCGAGCGTGGTTTTTTTATTTATTACAGCAGGGCTGCGAAAGCCTTATCCCGGTGGGTGACGGCATTGAAAACCAGCCATTCAGCAAAGGTGCTGATTCAATCTTTATCTTGATTGAACTGAGCGCGTGTAGCCAACCGCTCGGCTCTGAGTGCGTCAGAGGTTTAAAGACTGAGAAGAAAAAAGAAAGAAAGAGAAAATGGGGTGTAAAAAAAACAAACAAAAAAAACCCTGCTGCATCTGCAGGCGGGAGCCTTGCGATTAACATCCGCATATAACTCCAGTGCTAAAAACACCACGAGAGAGACAGAGAGACAGAGACAGACAAACTCACGCTGAATGTGGATAAGCTGCTTGGGAACGCAGCACTCCCCTTTGTACAGACGGTCGTAGTAAGTGATGTTGCTCTCGGCCTCGGGCACGGGGATGACCATGCTCTCCTTCTTCTCCCGGAACACCTGCTGCGCCGAAATGGCCCTCTGCAGATGGTGCTCCTGCAACACAGAGAGGACGGAGGGTTACCGCACGCGTCAAGCAAAAGGTCACCCGTAACCAGGCAGACCGGAGCCAGACGTGATCGTTTTGAGTTCAAATGCTTGTCTGGAGTGCTGGAACTTATGAAATACTCTCAGAAAGTGCAAAGCCTGCCTTCTGGTCCCCTTGGCTGGCTTGGTTGCACTAGGAAAGATCAATTCAAAGATTACGGATTTGACCGAGGTCTGCAAACCAGGCACCTTCCACTGGGTCCTGCCACGGAGGCTTCTATTCACTGTGCCAACAGAGAAATACACCGCAGAAAATAAAACTGGAGGGGGGGGGGGGGGGGGGGTGTGCACATGCTGCGACACCAGTGCACGCATTTAAACTCAATTAAACTCAAAATGGCCGCTGCCATAAAATGTAAACTTTCACCTTAACGCCAGAACTTATAATGTGATTGAACGTGTAACAGTGATGAAATCCTTAAGGAAAATAAATCTGTTTTGTGAAAAATCTGGCAGAACTTTGAAAGTAAAGGTAATTTGGATGCTCCAGGCACAGGGAGCATTGCTTGGAGCATCCAAAATCAATATACAGTAAATCCTCAAATTGGGTCCGGGATTCTATTTGAAGCCGGGGGCGGGGGCGTGGGGCGTGGCCGATTCAGACAAATAAAGGCCGGCTCCCAAATACAAGCCGGGGTAATATTGCCTACCAGTAGGGCTATCAGTCCATGAGCACTAGAAGACATTGTTTCGATTTAACTCAATAAAATAAAAGAGCTCTTCTTAATATTTTATATTGTTGGTTGGTTTAATACTGTTGCCAATGAAAAGTCGTTGTCCTACACCATGGGTATCCAACACGTTGCTCTCAAGCTACCAGTCGCTTGCCGCCCCCTTCTAAGTAGCTTGGCAAAGGCTGAAGCAGTATACATTTAAACACAATTGTTGCCGCGAGGCATTCCAGCCTACGAATTTAATAAAAAGTAAATCAGGCAAGATTAAAAATTAACTCAATTTAGGCTACTTGGCTACGCAATAAGGTTTCCGTGTATTTAAAGCACAGCGCACAAATTAATGAAACTTTCAACTACATAAAACTTAACAGTGAATCATCAAATACCCCCCAGATTTCAGTGCCCATCAGTCCCAACATTTAGCAATAGAATCAAACAGTCCAAAAGTAAATTAAATTCCAAACCAAAGAGAAAATCTTTTGATAGCCTACCGGTATGCTGCTCCAAACGAAACGCATGTCTCACAATAAAACGCACTTCAGGAAAAAAAGATCCTTAACTTGCTGTTATCTACGCTAATTTGTTATTGTTCATGAAGGCGTGTCTGGCAAGTTGTTATTTTATGGATTCTGGACTTGCATGTGATTTATTGTGTTTGAGAATATTTGCAATAAACTAAATCTGTTAAGACTGACACTATGACTTACCAAACGGTGTTTCCTGATTAGCCTACACTAATTGATTTCTGAACGGTTACAGGAAGTGTTGAACAGTGTTGGCCCACTTTAAGTGTAGCCTTTTACTTTATTTCTAAGAATAAAATTGTACAACAGAAGCCAAATAAGAAATAAAGTCCTGCCTCGAATACAAGCCTGCCCCAAATAAAGGCCTGTGCTTTGTACAGCCTAAGTAAATAAAAAACCCCAGACACAATTTGAGGATTTACGGTACTTTCCTTTTCAAATAAGATGCATATTCACCAAAAATGACTCAATTGAATTGAATGCTTCGACTCTATAACTGCAGATTGGACACAGGCAGACCCCTTTAAGCCCCCAGACTACACTCAGTCTATATTCTACATGATCACGGTAAAAATATCGATCATCTTCAAGAGGGATATTTAAGGCCTGCTTAACCTTGTCTGTGGCCCCCTGCCTCTTTGATCAAGGCAGCCGTCCCGCACACTGATCAGAGATCAGAAGAGGGCTTGTTTTGGGAGATACAGGGCGTTTTGTGTGTCACGCCTACTGAAGTTGTTTCAGACCGTGTGGATTCAGGTGACGCAATATGAGGAAAATATGCGATGTGACAAAAAAAATGATATTGTGATGACTATATGAATTGCGATAAATAAACAAATATTGAAGTGTGCACAGTTCTGATGCCTTTCTGCTTCAGGTACACTGCTAATAGAACCCAGTCAATGAACTGCCTATTCCCACGGAATTAGAAACATTATGCATTATTTCCAACATGCTTTTATTGAACAAATTGCACATGAACAGCCAACCGGAATTCTTTGAATACGCCATTAGTGTAAAAATTGCGGTATCGTATCACGATTTGTTACGCCGTCTACGTATAATGCTCGGCCTATTGTACGCACAACACACAGCAACGTTGGTATTTTTCCGTAAATACTACGAGAATACTAACACCCAGCTTTACTCTCAAATTAATAACAATTACAGTGTCAAAAACGTTTTCTTACTGACTCTTCTTCTTTCTCCATCCCAGTTGGCATTTGAGGGACAGCTCGGTTGATGGAGACGCAGTCGTTTAGGTCCGGAAGGTCTTTACCGCGGTATACGGGGAGAGGTTTGGCGGCGTCTCGCGCTCGCGCCCGCAACGTTAGTTTACTCATTGTTTTCTGTTAAGACTGACACTATGACTTACCAAACGGGGTTTCCTGATTAGCCTACACTAATTGATTTCTGAACGGTTACAGGAAGTGTTGAACAGTGTTGGCCCACTTTAAGCGGAGCCTTTTACTTTATTTCCAAGAATAAAATTCTACAACAGAAGCCAAATAAGAAATAAAGTCCTGCCTCGAATACAAGCCTGCCCCAAATAAAGGCCTGTGCTTTGTGCAGCCTATGTAAATTAAAAAAAAAACCCCGGACACAATTTGAGGATTTACGGTACTTTCCCTTTCAAATAATATTCACCAAAAATGACTCAATTGAATGCTTCGATTCACAGACTCTAAAACTGCAGATTGGACACAGGCAGACTCTGTGAGAATGCAGTTTGTCACTGATCCCCCTTTAAGCCCCCGGACTACACTCAGTCTATATTCTACATGATCAAGGTGAAAATATCGATCATCTTCAAGAGGGATATTTAAGGCCTGCTTAACCTTGTCTGTGGCCCCCTGCCTCTTTGATCAAGGCAGCCGTCCCGCACACTGATCAGAGATCAGAAGAGGGCTTGTTTTTGGAGATACAGGGCGTTTTGTGTGTCACATTCCTACTGAAGTTGTTTCAGACCGTGTGGATTCAGGTGACGCAATATGAGGAAAATATGCGATGTGACAAAAAAATGATATTGTGATGACTATATGAATTGCGATAAATAAACAAATATTGAAGTGAGCACAGTTCTGATGCCTTTCTGCTTCAGGTACACTGCTAATAGAACCCAGTCAATGAACTGCCTATTCCCACGGAATTAAAAACATTATGCATTATTTCCAACATGCTTTTATTGAACAAATTGCACATGAACAGCCAATCAATTTAACAGAACATCAATTTAAATAAATATTATTGATCACAATTCCAATTCTTTTGCGATGCGTTTCTCGCATGCTTGTATCTCAGTGACGATAAATAGACGATATATCGCACACACGTAATGTGGATCAGTCAGGGCAGAAATGAGGGCAATGAAGTCATAAAAAGTCCTTCCCTCAAGAGTCAAAATCATTTCAGCACTTTTCTTTGAGGAGGGAGGGTGATCTTCATCACACGTGGAGGAAGACTCGTTTCTCCACAGTGAGCAGAGCGAAGGTTGCAATTATCCAAGAACAGAGAGTTTCCAATACCTTTTCCCACAGTTAAAGTATTTTAAGAATGATGTGCTATGATGTACTCATTGAGACTGGGGGCCTTGTTCAGTACGAGTAGCTAGTCCTTATGGCAATCTGGGCATACCCGGTTAGAGGATAAGTATTACTCCTTTTATCTTTGTTTTCACTAGTGTGGACAGCAAACTTGGAACACAAACCAAAACCTGTGATCATCACAAGGAACCTGGCAAAATAGCTGAACCTAATAATAATCAAATAATTACGCCACAGTAAATCTGACCAGGATTCATCCACCTGTAAACAAACAGTGCACATATATCTCAAATATACATGGCTGAGAGAAAATCAAGTGAGGTGACTAGATGACTAAATTGTATAGGTAATAATCTGCAAGTCTGACTTGAAAACCAATTAATGTTTAAGATCTAGAACAGTGAATTCGAATTTTCTCAAAAAAAGAAAACTACTGGACGAGTTAAAAACAAATATACATCGGCCTCACCATCCAGTGGTAGCTAAGTTAACCACGAGGATTCTGAAAATAGCTAGTCATGTCTGTAATGTCAACAACATGTTTCATTCACAAGATCAAGTGATGAGTTTATTTCTAAAATCTTGGCGTCTCCACACACACGCAAACATAGATGGAGGGCCAGTTGCGTCACAACCAAATGATGTCACGGATGGCACATCGTGAATGAATGGGCGAGCAGCAACATCTCTTGCTAGTAACTAGCCAACATATTAACTGTCTAGCTAACATTAGCCAAGCCAAAGATACACAATTCGTAATTTTAGTAACGTTACGTATGTTCCAATATTGCAAAGTAATTGGAAATGAACCGTCTTAACATTGACGCCACGTGATCAATGGCGGGATTTAGCCCGTTGGCTAGCACGCTAATCTACGTAAAATGCTTCCAATTTATTAATGAACGCAGCACTACGCAAACCCAACTTCTCTTCTAAGCTTGACTTGCTGACTTCCTTACGTAAACTACGCTACCTCGGAACAAAGATGGATGAGTCACAAAAACTGATGAAGCCCAAAATTGACTACGCTGGAAATCACGAAGACATCTGCGCACATTTATAAACGTCCCATCTAACCAAAAGCAGCTACTCTACGCGGAATTCTTTGAATACGCCACTAGTGTAAAAATTGCGGTATCGTATCACGATTTGTTACGCCGTCTACGTATAATGCTCGGCCTATTGTACGCACAACACACAGCAACGTTGGTATTTTTCCGTAAATACTACGAGAATACTAACACCCAGCTTTTCTCTCAAATTAATAACAATTACAGTGTCAAAAACGTTTTCTTACCGACTCTTCTTCTTTCTCCATCCCTGTTGGCATTTGAGGGACAGCTCGGTTGATGGAGACGCAGTCGTTTAGGTCCGGAAGGTCTTTATCGCGGTATACGGGGAGAGGTTTGGCGGCGTCTAGCGCTCGCGCCCGGAACGATAGTTTACTCATTGTTTTCGCCTATCACAATAACACAAGATGTGGAGGAAACATTTATCCTGCCAGAATTCAGTCAAAAACTCGGTCCAAAGCCACAGGGCACCCGATTATTTTCACCACGGTCTGACTCATGGGTTCCCATTGGCACGGAATCCAGTACGAGAAGCCATTTTTATCGAGTTTTGCTGGTTTTAAAACCTATTTTCTCTTGGCCGATCCGCTCCCTGCGCCATGGAAAACATGGCGGACATTTCCACACAGCGGCAAAGTGATCCCGACAGCCAACGCGAGACACCCGAAGAACATGGGCCGTGGCGCTGCGCGCGCAGCTCATACAACATGCAACAGAAGTACTTCGCGAGCTACGAATCATACGTAACATGCAAAGCAGACGCACAAGGACCGTATTAACATGCCAGCAATGTCTGACTTGCACCCTCGTGCAACTAAGTGAATAATTGCCGGCTACTGGATGATCGTAATCGAAAAATAAAAGTGAAGTTCATTCAGTATGGTAATTTTACATACGGGAAAATATGATGAGCTATCGGATTTAATTAAGAAGCTATTTGCAAAATCTTAGCAATAAAAGTGGGCCCAATGCACATTATCTTCCATAACGATTGTTTGTAATGTTAGTCAGTTGTTCAAATGTGTTGGTCAGAATCAGACTTTAATATATTTAATTTAATATTTACATTTAAAATGCTATTCTTATTAAGAATAACATTTTACAACATCTTATTAAGAACGAGTGCAAACTATCATTGCATGTTAGGTTCTATCTAGGCTACCTGAGTCGCTAGCCTTAACTTTTCTTGTGTGTATGGTTGTGTCTAAAATAAACAATAATTAAGCTATCTGTTATGAGTAATTCATATAAATTGCAGTGTATATGTACTGCCATACTAATTATATATGCCTGGGTCCTAATTGCAAATTAATCTTGAAAATACATGTACAATTTGGGCTGTTAGATTACCTGACGTCTATGGTTAAGTTTGTGATCTATATTCCATGAGTTTCTAAAGAGATATTCTAGTTATAATTCCTTGGCCTCCTTAGATGGTATAATAATGGCTGTCCACTGCACTCTTCAGAAACTAGACTGCATTTCAGAAAATGTGTTGAGTGATACACTCAGACATTTGGCGCAGTTTCCTGGACAACATCTGATATCTGATATCTACCTCACAGTTTCTGGAAAATATGTTTGTGCTTGCAGGACAGTATAACCCTGTTTGAATTGATGCCATTTCTGCAATGATTTTAATCCTGCTAAATTATTTACCTAAATTATTTGCCAAATATACACTCAGTGAGCAATTTATTAGGTAAACTTGTGCACCAGCTGGTTAATGCAAATATTTAATCAGCAAAGACAGGTCAAGTAACGCACTTGTTACAACAGTGGTAGGCAGAAGAACATATATGAACTCACAAACACACCAAAGTTCTAAGTATATAGGCTACACCAAATAAAGTGCTGACTGAATGTAGTTTACGTCAGACAGCTCATTAAAAGATTCAGATTATTATTCACAAGCATTCCCAATTAAATGCATGGCAAAATGCCCAATTCTGTAAATATGATATAGTACTGGAATTCATAAAGTTAATTGACTGGATTGAAGGCAACTCCAAAGTCGAATTTATGACATTTGATTGTGGCAATTATTTCCTGGAAATAATTAACATTGTTTTATCACTTCTTTGTGGGATGGTCGGCCATTTTTGTGTCTGTATGTGTCTGTGCGAGTGTGTGTCTCTCAATGGAGATGGCCTAGCAGACCTCATGCTGAGATACCAGACTTAACAGCACACCTGGCTTATTACCTTTTGGTTTGAATTGGAAGTTAGCATCAAAGTCCTGCACCTTGGTCTGGCGTTCTACTTTTTTCGTCATTTACTCTTTTTGGAATGTAGGCTGTCTTCATGTCTTGTGCATTTTGGGAGGAAACAAGCAGTGGTTTGGTATTTTCTTTCATGCATTTCCATTGTGACTGTTATGTGTCTTGTGTTTGTAGGCTTCATTGTTTTAAGGTAGATGAACCACATCTTTAGATTAGAATATTTTTGGCTCATGATTTTCACCTGGTTGCAAGTTGTGCATTTTGATTAAGGTTGATCCAACAGGTTGCTCTGCCTATCGCTGAATTTGGTGATGTAATTGCTCATTTGTATCTTTGATAATAATTACCAAAGGAAATCAAATAAACATATTTACACGTTGACTAGGAGGTGTTTTAACTGTTGACACACTTGTGTTCGGTATTCAGAGTGCTAGACATTTTAACAAGGGTGTTGACTGTTAAAACTGCTGGATTCAGGAACTGCTGTTTTAGCTAAACAAATTTTTACATAATCCTTACTTCCCCCGACAATTCAACCAAATTGGTAGGTTTTTGAAACTGTTCGTTTCAGGTCTGCCGCATCATCTCTTTTGGGTTCAAGCCAGGACTTTGACTTGGCCATTCCAAAACTCTAATTTTGTTTCTTTTCAACCATTCAGGTGTGGACTTGCATTTGTGTTTTAGTTATTGTCTTGCTGCATAACCCGATTACACTTCAGCTTCAGCTCACAGACAGATGACTTGATCAGATTCCTTCAGAATTGTCTGGTCCAGAGCAGAATTCATGGTTTCTTTAATAATTGCAAGTTCTGAGGCAGTAAAGCATTCTCACACCATCACACTACCACCACGTTTGACTGTTGGTATGATGTTCTTACTGTTAAATCCTGGTCTACATTTGCTTTCAACCCATGTTGTCTAAAGACTTCCGCTCATAGAACATTATTCCAAAAGGCTTGGGGATCATTCAGGAGTTTCTTTTCAAATGTGAAATGAGCATTGATGTTTATTTTGGTTAGCATTGGTTTCCGCCTTGCTACTTTCCCATGAATCCAACTTTTGCCCAGTCTTTTTGTTATTGCGGGGTCATGGACCTTAGCTGAGGCTTGGGAGGCCTGCAGTTCTTTGGATGTTCTGGGTTCTTTTGTGACTTCCTGGATGACTGTTGCTGCACCCTTGGAGACAATTTGGCAGGCTGGCCACTCCTGGGAAGTCACCACTGTTTCAAGTGTTCTTCATTTTGAGATAATAATGCCAATGCCTGCTTATAATTGCTGCAGGACATGTCATTTTGCCTGTGATTGCTTTTTACCATTTCAAAGCATGATCAACATCTAAAATTATATTTAAAAAATCAGGATAAACATTAATGCCCAGTGATACTCAGTGAGGACTTCATTAGGTATTTATGTTACGCTACATTACATTATTGGCATTTGGCAGACGCTCTTATCCAGAGAGAAGTACAGTTGATTAGACTAAGCAGGAGACAATCCTCCCCTGGAGCAATGCAGGGTTAAGGGCCTTGCTCAAGGGCCCAACGGCTGTGCGGATCTTATTGTGGCTACACTGGGATTAGAACCACCAACCTTGTGTGTCCAGTCATTTACCTTAACCACTACGCTACAGGCCGCCCCTATGTTTTAGACTTATTGTTCTTCTGCTTCTTTTGTTGTGTCTTCAGAGATGCTCTTCTGCAAACAGTGCCACTGTTGTAATGTGTGGTTATTTGTGTTACTGTCACCTTCGACCAGTCTGGCCCTTCTCCTCTGACCTCATTGACAACACAGAACTGCTGCTCACTGTATGTTTTTTTGTTTTTCGCATCATTCTCTGCAAACTCTAGACTCTTGTGTATGAAAATCCCAGGAGATCAGCAGTTTCTGAGATATTCATACCACCCTGTCTGGCATTAACTGAAGCTCCTGACCCGTATCTGCATGATTTTATGCATTGCACTGATGACACACGATTGGCTGATTAGATAATCGCATGAATAATAGGTGTACACTGTAATGTTACTAATAAAGTGCTCAGTGAGTGTACATTCTCAGTGTAGAATACAGAGTTCATTTATACAGTAGACAGAAGATTACTGTGTGAACTTCCACATTGCCAGCGTATGGTTATGAACCCGTTTGAACACATAAAGAAAATGATTTGAGCCAATCTGAAATTCAGGTTAAGGTTTTTTTTTTTTTTTTTTTCCATAGCTTTTGTTCTCTGTCCTAAGTATGCATTTTGAATCTGTACATACTGTATGCAGGCATTTTGGTTCCTGGGTAGCATTGTTAATTTGCATTAGTGCTTTAGTGATGTTGCCTCTATACGCAGTGCTCTGGCCCTCTTGCTCATATTAATCAGGTGAATGCACTTATGTTTCTCCTGCATTGTAAGTTGCTCTGGATAAGAGCATCTGCTAAATGAATGAAACGCAATGGTGTGATTGACAGACGACCTTCAAGCCCACGCTCGTGGGAGTAATCTGACGGTATTGTTTTGTAATATCAGGAGATGGTATGATTGAAAGGATGCCTCCATTCCTCCCTCCTGGGGGAAATTTAAGCATAAAACACTATACATTGGACTAAATTTATGCTTTGCTTTGCTGTGCAGGGCTGGATCCAGCTTTGAGATGATGGACTTGTTTAACTGGAACGGTGAGCAATTGGCTATGGCAGAACATGCACTTAAAACATCTTAAAATTAGGAAATTACCAATATTATAGTGTGTGGATTCAGTAGTGGATAAATTAAAGAGTTCCAGCCATAAAGGGTTCTGGTTTGGGTGCAGTCCAACCATCAGAAGACAAAGTCAATCTTGAATGATCCTGAGTGATCATCTTCAGCCCATGTTAAAGCACATCAGTCTTGCAGAAAGCAGTGTTAGTCAAGGCAAGAACTCCAGTCCACAGAGCAAGCTTAGTCACACATGTGGACTAACTTGATCCATATACTTAATCCGTGGCCTTCTCGAGCAACAAGGTTTTACAAGATGTACGGAATGAGCCAGGAGAGCATTTTCCATTTCAAAGTGCAAGTTGATGAGCTTTCACATTGCAAGTGGGGCCCAATTCCTACAGAATTCCAGACATTTACATTTTTTATTTATCAGTACTTACCAGACATGCAACCAATTTGGTCATCTATTTAAAGCAATGCCAAGATCGCAACGTTGTTCCAGGATTTGATTAATGGAAGCAATCACACATGGGACAATATCATTCAGATAGAATATTCGATACATTATGATTTTATTGCAACTGAATGCAACACAGAGCTTGTTCTGTAAACCCCTTTGGAAATGTTAAAACACCACAGAACAATTAAAGAATAAGTAACCACAACTTTGATAATCTGTATTTTAAGCACATATTTCTAAAATAATTTTGGCCATAGAAATGGAGGAAAAACAGATTTAAAAAGTAGATTTGATATGCAGTATGTATAATGGGAAATTTATACCAGAATAGGCGAACAAAAAAATTCAAGTATGAGACCAGTTTTTAATTGTATGTTGGTGCAACATTGTTGAAATGTCACAACACGGCATGACCTGTAACTCTCACAATATTTACATTAAGATGCAGTTTACAAGAATACATCAAAATTAAAATAAAATTAAAATTGATGGAACGCTACTCCTAGCACCCACGGCAATGCTATTCGCAACTATTCACAACCAGAGAAATCAAGTGCAGAAGAATGCTTTACAAATCCTCCTATTTGTAAAGTATACATTGTTGAAATAATATAAAGTTAGTAACGCTTAAAATAAAATCTGAGGAGGGGGGAACAAACAAAAAAAACATTGGTCATACCAAATAAGATTACAGGGTGAGGACAAAAAATATTTATAGAAACATGCATGCACACACGCACGCAAATACAAACACGCACGCAAGCACACCATCGATAAAAAGATTAGTGCGACCACACATACACATCTCCAAAAACAAATCAACATAGCAATGGACATAATCATCCATTTGAACAGAATGATGTATGACAGAAATTAACAACAGACCTTGGATGTGGGTTTGTACACGGGACTGCAATGGGTCCCTATGTCATTGCACAAAGTGAAGAATGAACTTTGCCAACGGTGCTATAGTATCTTATTGGGTATGGTTATCTGACATTTGGCAAGACCTCCAGATGCATCATGGGATATTGAGTACAAAGCACTGACTCACTTTATAGGTGTCGAGTTGCTGCTGATTAAAGGAAGCTGGCTTATTTTTAGCTGACCCCTATGACATGGATCGACAATTTTGTTGCAATTTTGCAGAACATGTTATATTGCACTTGACTGGCAAGTATTTCATTTTGGGAACTCTAACAGTCTTACAAAAGCTAATTCAGGTGGGTGGAATATTAATATAAGGGAGAAAACAGGGTAATATTCTGGTGTAGTGTTACGGACGAGACATGATTTTATCAAGTTAACCCTGACCTTTGACACAGTACCTGCTCAACACACCTGACCCTCTGCCTCATTCTCTTTAAAGGGGAGGTCTTTTACATTTGGTTTTTGGAGGAAAGAGGTCAGATGACGATAACCAGTGACCTATGTTTCTACTGCCCCCCAGTGGACCGAAATGTCCCGTACAGTTTACCACTTTGGCTTTCTCTAACAGGAGCTCCTCCCTCATTTCTTGGATCTAGATTGGCGCTTTTGATATCAGTCTCCAAGCGCATGTCTGTGGGACAGCCCGGGCTCGGTCCTCTGACTGCTTTGCTGTGGCTGCTTCAGCGACCCCATGTAATATTTCCCAGAAGATGCCTTTGGATCCTCTGGGAAATATTTAGCGTTCCTTCAGTAATATAAAAGGCCCAACCAATCATTGTGGTACATTCCTCACTGAGCACACAGACTTGACACTCTCAAAACTTTTCTTTCCGTTTTCTGTGTTTCAACATAATATAAGCCGATTGCAGCTTGACAGGTTTTAAATAAAATTCTCCAGAAGTGCTTCCATGCTGGACAGCCACAATAGCAAGTTTACCATATTTTCACTGTTCTAGTAAATGCAGTATATAAAAGCCTCAAAGAAAAAAAAAGTTGATTATCCTAATTTTACAGATGTAATCAATCTATTAAACAAGTCAGTCTATAGAACAGGTCTGTTTCCTCATATATAAAATGGTGTTCCCACAAAAGCCTGAAAGATCAGTTCTCCTTGATTTTCACCAGTTTCATGGAAGCTAATGGTTCTTGCCATGACAACTCAGCATACGCTACCAAAGTAGTGATATCATAAAAATAGAATAATGCATGTAATGATATGCCCACAGACTTAAATAAAGAAAAAAAAATAGACATATAATTATTTACCACTATTCGTAAAACAGGCTCTTGTAACAAAAAAATATATATACTCTAAGGCTTTTTCCAGAGTTTTAACTCTTATTAAGTATTATTGCCACCTACTATAATTCTATAACTACAAATAAATATGGAATACATTAATAATTTACCACAATAACAACATCATCATTAACAGTAACGACAGAGACAAAAAAACCAAAACAAAAAAACGAAACAAAAAAGCAATTAAGGCCCCTAACTGGAGTTAAAATAAATAAATCCAAAGCATAAGTGAAGCTTTGGTCACTGGGGGTTCTTGTGTTCCGTATAAGGCTTAGGTCATTTACACGCTCATGCTTATTTGGGTAACTTTTTAATTAGAGTTTTAAAAGGTAAAGATAATTTAACCTGTACATTGAATGCCGATGTAAAAATAATTGGTTATTGGACCATGTACATTTTTTCCCTTTGTACTGCTGGGAAGAGGAACACCAAGAAATATCAGTAAAATATACACCGATATGTACTAAAATGTGCCTAGCACAGTCTAGGGTCCAGACCATAAAATTGTAGATTAATTGTTCAGGATTCTGGGATATGAGCAAGCCATACTGTATAAACGGGACTACAAGTTTAAATCTTTACCTTTAAAAATTGGAACTACTTACCATTCTGTCAAAACATATGCATTTAACACTCAGAAGTCCTTTTGTAAATGTCCTATGTGATACTTGTATCAAAAATATTCAAGAAAAATAAGCGATTTACTTTTTGAAGTACAAATTACTGGTCATAATTTTTTTTTAGTGTCCTTCCTTGGCATGGCTTTTTTTCTTCGATAACACGCACACACGACAATGAGTTTTCTTGCACATCACCTGAAAAAATGCTATTTATGCTATCAAAGAAAGTGTTTCACAAGAACTTCACAGGAACAATGGACCAACGGCGTACATCTAACGTGGCGTTCCTCGCTCACGCAGTCACGGAAGTCACTGGATGGAGCCGGGATGTTTCTCCTGCATCCTGGTGACCGATTTTGAGGCGACCCAGAATAGATTTGAGCCGGTAAAATTCATTCCTTTTGGACACATGAAACAAATGCTAACGGGTGTGAACTGTCATAATTAAGGGATTACATAATCATGCCTGTTCTCCAGCTGTTCCGTTAAAAAACAGCACATTTTCAACGTAATTATATAAAAGCTTCAGGCAACATCTCTTTTTATTCATCCCATTTACACAGGTAGTCATATCGACTGTGTACTGAATAAAAACAAAAAGAAATTTGTACACATATTTTGCTTTGTTTTGTACAATAAAAGATAAAGTGTGCATTAGGTACGCTTGTACATCACAATATTGTACACTATTTACAGTATCTCCTCTAAATATCACCATGAAATTTCTTCATTTTCTATATACATACTGAAAACCTATCAGAAATATTTGGACTGTCTATTTTGTCGTACGCACAATTGTTTTTTTTCCCCCCATTTTTAAAGTATTCTAGAAAAGGTTCTTCTGCAAGCTGTTGACCAACTGTATGCATTGTCTTAAACAGTTCACTGATTGGGTAATCCACCATGTCCAGCCTCTGTCTGTTTCAGAAGGGGTGGGCCTGGATAGGATTTAGAAATACTGTACCACTGTTTGATTGTAGCACCATGTGACGGGCAGAGGTTGTGACAGAGGGTTAAAACTCAGCGTGCACACAGTTCCACAGCAGTGTACTGAATTGAGGACCAATACATTCAGTGTTATCTGGAGATCTTTCTCCTCTTGGGGGGTTTCAGCTGTCTGTCTCTTGGTGGCATTTGGTGAACCTGGGGGTTGAGATGGACAACATGACATTTCAAATGCGTCACTGCCAGTGTATTATCTGCAAAACTAAATTCTGTGTTCAAGTAAAGGGACATCTAGGTACCCCTGCAAAACAATAACATTTTATTAAAAAATAAAAAGTTTAGATCAATATTAAATGTTTTGTAATGGGGCTAAGCATTTTTCCAATGCTATTTTGTGTTCCAATATACCTCTGTGTGTGTGTGTGTGTGTGTGTGTGTGTGTGTGTGTGTGTGTGTGTGTGTGTGTGTGTGTGCGCGCACGTATACTCACACTTCCTGACATCCTGTCCAGCTCGCTCATGGTCACATGTATAGCAGCTTCTAAGTGATTATTTAACTTCCCACCTCTGCTGTAAGATAGGAAAAAAAAAAGACTGAATTTGGGACATAGTGGACCACTTTCAGTCACTCCCATCCACTCCTTATCGCATCCTGCAAGGTGCGAGAAATTCCAGAATCATACCCGAGCCCTGCAGAATCCTGCCACCGTTCTAACCTAGCGTCTGACTGGCTTGGCTCAGGACCATTGCATTTGCCTCTGAACTGTCTTCACCAGACAAGCTTTTACTGAGCATGAGCAGGTGTCCAGTTTCAGCATTTGGGCGTACATTTTGTCTCCCTGGTTCAATAAATCAGTCGGCCTCGGCAAAAAGAAACACGGCTGGCTTTTAATAATACAGTTATTTCTCTGCGTCGCTGTCTGGTCCTGGAGAGAGAGCTTTCAGCTCCTACACTGTACATCTGAGGTACTCGCTCCCCCGACCAATCAGAGGCAAGAACAGCGATCGCTTCATATGAAGACGTGAGACACATCTTTTTAGGTGCGCTTACACAACCTTCTTCAAACCTGACATCCCTATCCAGAGATTCTTTTCATCCATTTGTCCTAGTTTTGCTCCATTGTTATTGTAATGTTTCATTTATCTGTATTCACACTAGTTTGTAGGCTTATCTATACCACTTTGTTTTATAAATTATTTCTGCTATATTGATGTTACCTTGACATTTGTACTTATTGTAAAGTGTTTTGAATGCCATGAAAAGCGCTATACAAAGAAAATGTATATATATTTTTTTTGACATGGTCACTGTCAGTTATTATCATTATGTCTGTTGCTATAAGGGATAATGAATGCTTACGTAACTCTACCTTCAAAAACAGCATCACATCATAGAAAGGCTGACTGGAGAAACCGCAAAGGTTTAATGTTAATAATGTCCGTATAAAATGAATTCCATTTCTACTGCTGTGCACATTACCATGTCTTCCAAGATCTAGCAATTGACCTTATGCAACCGGGTTCAACACAACCAGGAAATCTCCAGCTTGGCAGTCTTGCAACTTACCTCCTGTTCCGCTTGGCAGCTCTGTTGAATGCCTCCAGGTCTTGAGTTAGCGTCTTCAGCTTCCCTGGGTCTACCTAGGTGAGATGAACAGCAAAACATCTTACCTGCACAAAGTCACCAGCACCCTGCATAAGCACAGCCATGGTTAATGCATTTACTGAACACACAAATGCCGATCCTCACCACACACAGTAGGCGGTCTCATAGCTGCGGTTGTCATATTATTTTCAGGTGCTCATACAAAGCCATACAGCACCACTGTAGAAGCTGGAGCCCGGCTGGCTTGATCATTTCAGATTCTGGACTGGTTTTCTGAGATCTTTTTTTGCAGTGCTGAGCCATGTCAGATGGGCCTGCTAGCCGTAGAAATAAATATTGCTTGTGTTTGTGTCGGTGCAAAAAAACTCAAGAGGTAAACAGAGAGGTAAACAGAGAAGGTAGCTGGGATTGTACTGTGGCCGGAAGCACCCCTCTGAATGACCCCCCCCCCCCCCCCCCCAGGCAACACTATTATGGAGCATAGAGAGCAGAGAGCTTCAGCACAGTTTATGCTAGGCGAGTTCTAGAGCAACAGTAGAAACACAGGTGATTCTCTTAGGCAAGGGGAACTTTCACAGACTTGAGAAAGTTTGCATTGTTCCCATGGTGCATCCAGCCTGGAATTTAAGCATAGAGAATTAAGCAATTGGCATTAAGCTAATTGCCTTTAACATCTTTTATCTCACGCAGAGCACCACTAGGATCCTCTTCAAACCGGGCACTCTAAACGAACAGAGTATTATCTTTGAATATAGCCCTGTGTATATATAAACCAGCTCCCATAGCCAGTACTTTACGTTCTACAGATACTGACCTGTCAGCCCCCCTGTTGAGCTCTCATTAAAATCCTCCCAGTGCAGAAACCGAATCATCTCACTTTTCCTTTGGGCTCCCCATCTAATGACTCCTAATCACAACAAATTACCTTGCTGTGCATTCAACCTGAGCGGCTATGTGGACACAGAGCAGACCTCAGCTCAATAATAGGCTGCAACCTTGGTCCTTTACAATGCAGTGCATCGCCAATGAAGACCCATTCTCCAGGACTCAATCAGTCTCAAGTCTGACCCAGATTTCATAAAATGATAAATGTATTTTGCCAAACTCTGTCAGAGAGGGATACTAAAATACTAAATAGCTAAAATACTAAAATAGTATATATATATAAAAAAACTTCAGAATAGGCAAGTGCGGTCGATACAGCAACTGAATATTTAAATAAAATAAATTTATATAAATCGAGCAGTCAGTAAATCGAGCGGTTGTAGGCCTCGATGTTGCACACGATTACGCTATGGTTCAATCTCACACAAGATTAGTCATCAAAACAGCAGGTAGCTAGTGTTAGGTCAGACCAGCTCCAGATGTCTCAGGAAGCACAATCTTAACATTAGCGAGCTTCTTGGGCTGACATTAGGGTAACATTATTTTCTTGCAAACATAGTAGTAGCAGTAGTAGTAGTAGCAGTAGTAATATTGATATTCCACCATAATTCAGTAGCTAGCTAATGGCAGATTATATATTCCAGCACTTTCACAACAGCTAATGATTAATCTGCTGAATGTGGCCCTGGTAAGCTAGTTAGAAGAATTTTTTGAAACTGATATTGTGAATTCTCGAGAGCTTGGTTTTTAAGTTCTCTCATGCCGGGAAGCTAAATTTGAGATATGAATACAAAACAATAAAATGCTAAACTGAAGTGAATACATTCAAATATACTGAATTCACAGTTTAAAATGAAAAGATATAAATTTCACAGTTTCAAATTCAAATCTCTTAAATGCAATGCGTTTTTAAATGGAAAAACATTTTGACTCGTATTTTCTTCCATAAAGACCCAGGTTCCTTTCAGGAAAATGCTGAGTGAATCCAGGTGATGGCTTGTACGGGTCATGCTCACCTTGCCCTGCTCGCTGTTCTGCAGGCCGGAGTGGCGCATCTGCTCCTCCCCCAGCAGTTTGCCCTGCCACGGGGGGAAGCCCTTAATCTGGCTCCAGACCAGTTGGCCCATGTGGAAGGCCCGGGGGCGGAAGTGCAGGAGGTCGCCGGACAGGGGCGAGTCGGGATGCCGGAGGTCCTCCTCCCTGTCAGAGGGGCTGGCCGCGCAGCCGTTGTAGTGGCCGTTGTAGTGGGCGTAGTCCTTGTGCAGGGAGCCCTCCAGGCTGGTGGAGGAGCTGGGGGACTGGTCCTCAGACACGGGCTCGTGCCTGGAGGGGCCCAGCACGTCGCCGTAGCAATTACCCGGGAGGAGGGGCCCGCCGTTCATGTGGGCGCATCGGTCTGCCGCCTGCTCCTTCGGACCGCCACCGACCACCGCCCTCTGGCAGGCGTCGAAGCGGAACCTGTCCTCCAGGAAGGCCTTGTCCCCGGGCGGCAGACGCGCATGCTGGTGTTCGGACAGGCGGGGTGGCCCGGGGGTCAGGCCGCCATAACCTTCCGTGCAGGGGCTGCCCCGGACTTGGGCGGAACATTCCAGAAACTCCTCCCCTTGCCAAGAGAGGGCGTGGCACGCCGCCTCTCTCTCCCACTGCCTCCGCTGAGCACCAGGAGACCTGAAGTAGTCCTCCCCGCCATCGGGGGTGCTCTTGCGCTGCTCCGCCCGTGGTCGGCCGGGACGGAGCTGTGGCCGAGGCTCTGCCTCCGGGAGAAGGGGCTCCTGGCAGGGATGGGGCAGGTTCTCGGGACCCTCCAAGGAGCCAGTGAAGGCACTCGTCGCGGTCGGAGTGGGGATGGGCCTGGCGTGGGCGGTGCTGCTGACGGAGGTGGTGATGACCACAGGCACGCCTTGGCTTGCCGCCTCCACCACCGCCCTATAGATGGTGTCCACCGATTCTCCTCCACCCCCCGGGAGGCCCTCCATCCCCCCTGGGCCTCCTGGGCCCATGCTCTGGGGTCGCAGCTCGTGTGAGATGTTCCGAATCTTCTCTCCCGAAATCTCAGGAAGTGACATCATCCCAGACTGGGCACATCTGGTAGCACATGTCTGTGTACTGGAGACTGACACATTCTTGGACAAGCCCACCTGAAACACACAGGAGAGAAGGTCTAAAGAACAAGATAACGCCAGGATGGAACAATGTCCGGAGTGCCGCTGCTCTTTAACATAAACAAATTAAACTGAATGAGTGTGTGTGGAATGCATCTCCAGGGTGCCAAACTCAAAAGGTAGCACTCTAAAACCATACTCTCGCTACCCTTGGAGTTTCTGACTGACCTGGAAGTTCTGGAAGAGGCAGGCCATGGGGTTGGACGAGGAGTTGTTGGGGAGAGGGTGCGGGGCCCGGAACCCTGGGACCCCCTGGTGTGCCTGCACGGCCCGGGGCGGTTGCTGCGGGAACGGCCCGTTGTTGGCCACGTGGGCCTGGAGGTTGCCGAACTGATGGTCACGCAGGCTGCTGTTCAGGCTGTCACCTGGGGATCCCAGAGAGGAAGGGGGGGGAGGAGGAGGAGGAGGAGGAGAGAGGCGTCAGGAGCCACAGGCCAAGGGAACAGCTTTGGTCTTAACCTAGCGCTTAATCGTCATTACTGTATTCCATTATCCATCACACCAGTGTCAGAAGGAGAGAGTACCTAACCCCTTTCTCCATCTTATGCATGTACGTGGAGCAGTTTCACAGCAGGGTTCTTCACCGATACCAACACGAACCAAAGAAACATGGGAAACAGGTGAAGATGGAAAATGCATGTGACAGCAATACAAGTGTGAGCTACACTATGCATCTTATGTGTAAATGCATTGATTCTTGGCACTGACTTGGCCTTTTCAAACGTATGTTTGGCACCCTTTTTAAAGGACATGCAGGTGCATTTTAAAATACTGCATTAAAGGCACTTGGATGAAGTTCACAAGACTGATTAATTAAATGTCTTTTTTTAACATAGTGTAGTTATGCAATTACTCAAAAGTCATACTATATATATGGAAGATGGAAGAGAGAAGCATCTTTTAGGTTTGTAATGAAATGGATTTCACACCACTAAGTAAAAGACATCTCCAACAGTGGTTTATTGGAGCATGTTTTGTTTGCTTTGAAAGCTTTGGTGTGTCTGTGAGAAAATATTTCTTTGCAAAAATAAAAGGTTCTCCACATCTTCCCTTCACAAAACATATATATTTTTTTGTATGCACTCCATTTTGTTCCCTTGTCCCCTCTTTTGTTAACAGAAATCAACATGCAAGTCACAAAGGCATAAAAAAAAAAATATAAAAAAAAAAAAACTTGCCCTGTGGCAGGGTTTGGATTTTAAGATACAGAGCATTTCAAAGCGACTTTACATGAGCCTTGCAATGGATGTGCAAAGTCTCAACAGGCACAGGAAGTTGAGACCGAAAGCCGGGCTCCGTGTTGGACAACAGCGTAGCCGGACACAGAGGGCTCCAGATGTCAGTAAACATAAGCCTTCTTTCACAGCTGATCTCAGAACAGGGCTTGGCCCACTCACCCCCCCTATTTGAGTAATTAACCCACAGAGGGCGCTGCGAGTGTTGACTTTACCCGTCCGCCTTGATTGGCCGCCTCTCCTCCAGATGGCACACGGTCTACTTCACGACTCCCAACAAAAGGGCCCTTTCAGGAAGGAGCGCTCAGCCGCGTGTCTGTGAGGACAATATGCATCGACAGTACAAAGAGACGGAACAATCAAACGCATCCCGCATCTCCTGAAGGGCCTGCAGCTCTCTGAAAACAAAAAGGGGCTTCCTGGAGGGGGCAAACGCTTGGCCGTCTCTGGGCTCTGCAACATGGCAACTTGCAGAAGTTGGGTTTTTAGACACACTGTGTCACTGTGATCTACTGACCTCCTGAGGCCCCGGTACTCTAATCAGTCTTAGAGGGCCGAGAACTGGTCGCTTTCCACACTTCCATAACCCCAACCCAACTGTTTAGTACAGTACAGGATTTTACTGTGCTTTATAATAGCCTTGGAAATCAGCTTGCTTGAAAATATGATCATAGTAAAAAAATAAATGACACTGTCAAAGCCTCCAGCACTTCAAAAAAACCCTCCTTTTCTTTCTGTTCCAGATTTAAAAATAAATCAACAGTTTAACAACCGAGTGGGAGTACATACAAACCATCACACACACACACACACACACCCCCCCCCCCCGCCCCCGCCCCCCCTCCACTGTACCCTCAAAAGGAAGGTACGATTAAACATCACATGATATGACAAAGAGGCAATGCTGACTCACCGGCTCCCCATCCACTGAGTAAAAGCTACAACTACACACAAATCATTGTGCAGAAGACCCACAGTTAAAGTGAATAAAATGGTAATGTATTCCCACATACATTCTAGCATGACTTTACCTGAAGACAAAAATGAAAGGATTCTTCACGATCTTGATTCATTACATGCAAGTCAGAGATGTCCACCTCTGGTCCTGGAGGTTTGGATTTAGAGAGGCCTTTCAACGGCCAACGATTCAAGCACCAAGCCGACCAATGGCTTGCTGCAATTAAGCAATTAAGTCCTGGAATTTGAACAAAGAGTACAAACCCTATGTTCCAGTCTTCTCCTGTGCTTACACTATTGACTCTTCCATCCTGGGCAGTGTTAACAGTTGCTCATTGGTAAGAAACCATTTAGCCTTCACACTGAATAACTGCAACTTGTAAGGCTATGAGTTTGGTAAGAGTAGAACAGTGGGTCATAAGAGCCACACGCCCGCCACAGACTGAACACAGCCCCTCTGTCCTGCTTTGCAGACAGGGGTCCGTTATCACATTGGCAGATGGACCGCTATTGGTGAGCAGCATTAGGAAGCAGGCGGAAGATGGACTGCAATTGGTTAGCGGCATTAGGAAATGGATGAGCCTCAGCTAGGCTGAAATGTGCATAGATCAAGGCCTTCAGGAGTCTTTTTTGACCCAATCTGACCCTTATTATTCTGGGGGGCAGGGAATATGCCAGGGAAGGGGCGCATTATGCCTTCAGTAAGCGGAGATATCACTCCATTTCAGAGCGTTCGGTTGGTATTAGTCATGATCCCACAGCAGGATGTCGACAGCATTCTCCGGGGCTCGCAGTTTCCCACAATGCAATCAGATTAAATGTACATCACACAGACCTGCGCGCACAGCCTTAAGTGTAGTCGTAAGTGCACGCTCAACGATAATCCAATCTTCCTGCATTTTACTGAATACTATTGCATGCCGTTTCTGATTTTTTGTTTTGTTTTTGACAGACACCTGCCATTCAAAATCTCATTCTTTTTCCTGTACCCTTGATCATTTTGGTGATTTCTGAACAATCACCTGGCCTGCAACTAAACCAGAAACACAGAAACACATTTGAATTGTCAAAAGCACCGTTACACCCCTACTCAAAGAAATATTATGAAATATGAGAATAGTCCAGACAGGGCTTAATGCGTAACCAGTAGGGGTGTAACGCAAAACAAAACTCGGTATGATCCTCCATTTTGACTTGACGGTTCAATACATTTTCGGCACAGCAGAATTTCTTTGTTTTTTTAGTCTTGATGAACAAAGCAAAACGAACATCAGACCCACTGTCAAATCTGCAATGTCCGTATTCTGGAAACAATGCAAATATGCATCCACCCCCATGTCCTATAACAAGTTTACTCTAATTTAGCTGCACTATAAAGAAAGCAGTGGCAGCAGTTGATGTCTTTGGCATTTGATGTGAGGAAAAGGTTATGTGCAGCTGAAGCACCTTTCTGTTTATTGAGCTATAAGAGGAGGGCAAACAAGGTCAAAATAATTTGATAGAATCATTACTGGAGCTGCAACCATGATTTCTGGTGATTTTTACATTTTTTTTAAATGATTTTATTTTGGCACTGTGTGACATCTTGACGAAGCTTAAAATAGCTTCTCCCTTTGCCAGCAGTAAACTGATATTAATAGTTACGGCTTACAGATGCACACTTTGGGACAACTTTGACGTTTCATTTTATTTGGTCGAGGCTACCATTTGTCTTGAACAGAGGGAGGGAGAGACAGACACACAGATGAGTGGGTACAGAGAACAGCTCCAGAACAAGAGAGAAAGACAGGCATGTTTGTGAGTGTGTGGGCATGAATATGTGCACATGCGTGCATGTGTGTGCCTGCGCCTTTCTCCACATTTTTTCTGGTGTTCCTTAGCTGGGTGAATGTACTGAACCCAAGGTTCTCTGCGAATGAAACACTTTTTCTCTGAATCTTGCAGTGCTACCAACGGCTGTGTAAATATTATGATAAATAAACAACACAAATGTCAGACAGCGAATGATGTTTGGTTCAAAGAAACAGGAGTAATTCTTTTGTTGTGGTTCAAGTCTGGGTCATCACCCATTGTAATCTTAAAAAAAAATAAAATAAAAATAAACAGTATATCTTTTATTCTGTGTAAAAAAAAAAAGCCTCCTGCGTTAACGCGACCATTGGCAGCCCTATGCACTGCACAACAGTAACAACTTAAAATACACAAGTAAAATACGATTTAATTTAAATACAGTGCACCATGTTAGAATTACTGAAATACAGCACTGCAGGAGAGCTTTACAACTTTACAACACCAAACGTATCAGTCTCACCTTTCTCCGAACAAAGACCTCTGTTATGACATTGATACATCTCTGGGAAACGTTCTAGAAAGGACATCATTGAGTCACTATAATTGTGTTTCCTCTGCAGAATCATCCCCTTTTCAAACTACTTGAACCTACTACACAGATGACGTTGTTATATCAAGTGTTGCTTCAAAGACCACTGCACAGACAGCCAGCCTTCTCCCTTTACACAACAATTTCCATAAATTATTTAAATATTTAACACGCTATTAAATATTCACAAACAAACCGCACAGCTTTTGTGAAAGCACTGACTGCACCCTGTTTTGGCCATATCTTGTTCCACATGACCTCTCCTCAAAATACTTAGCCCAAAAATGTCTTTCAGCAAATTGAAGAAAGTAATCCATGAGGTTTTGCACATTACAAACACAAATGAAGATGAAAACAGACCACACAGAGAGTGTGGTGCTGCTCTAGTACACCACAGCATGCCATGATGATAAATCAGATCTGAATTTCATGAAACTGCTCTGACTTAGTAGAAAGGTCTCTATTGCACTGCAAAATCAGGGAGCAAACATTTTTACCCCAGACCCCACTAACCAATACAGAAGTTGGAATTGTAACTATGGCAATTAGCCCCTTGACTTACAAGTTCATAACTAAACTAATTTACGTAAAAGATTAACACTGATGCTTGCGGAGCTCAGGCTATACAGCCTGGTTATGGTGGCATAAGAAAGCCCATTGGGTGACACACAAGTTACTTGATATTCCTAAGCCAAAAGTAAAAAAAAATAAAAATCTGAGAAACATAGTAGCGAGCAAATGCTTCTCTTCAAAAATGCTAAGTTGAGAAAAAACCAGAATCTATGCAGTGGAGAGTCATGCTGGATGAGAATGAGTCATGTTTGAAAGTGAAAGCTTACCCGTTTCGGACATGGCTTGGTTACAGCTGCCTCCGTTGGCGTTGGGTGCCATGGTCGCTACCGTAACTTGCCCCAGGGAGTGGGGCTGGCCCTGCAGCGGCTGGTGATGGCGGTGGGCCACCTGTTGCAGGTGGGGGTCGCGGTGACCGAGGGAGCAGTTCCGGCGGGGCGCCTGACCGCCCTGTCCCAGTGCCCCACAAGGACCCAGAGACGAGGGATGCCCTTGGTCCATCAGACCCCCGAACTGCTCGCGGCTCCCTGCGTGCATTAGACCGCCGTCCACGCTCTGGCAGTGCAGACCGTCCCCCCTGCCGGGCTGGAGGGCGTGGTGTGGGGGGGCAGCAGGTGCGACCCCGTCCCGAAAGTGCAGCTGGGTGGAAGTCCCCCCGGGCTGGCCGGACTGACAGACGGGAGCGCCGTTTCCCGCCAGCTGGGAGCTCTGGTAGCTCATGGACTGCAGCAGCTGCGCCATGGAGGTGTTGGGCAGGAGACCGCCCGCCCGCGCTTTCCTCAGCTGCTCCGCCGCCCCCTGCGGCCGGGCCCCGCCCATGTGGGACTTGAGCGCGGCAAAGCCGCCGTCGTCGCGGGCGACGCTGTTGGGCAGCTTGCGTTTCCGCAGCGGGTCCCTCTGGTGCGCCATCAGCTTGTCCCGCAGCGCCGCCCGGCCGCTCTGCCCCTCGCTCACGCCCAGGGGCATGCTGTTCGAAACCGCGTGGCCTTCTGGGTTTCCTCCCACGGAAGAGGGGTTTGCGCTGTTGCCGCAAGCGCCTGGCCCGCCCCCGCCGTTGCTGCTGCCTAGCGTTTTGCTCTGATTGGCCAGCTGGGCCTTGGCAGCTGCAGAGAGAAGGCTGCTGGCAGGAAAGGAGGAGGAGTTATGCTGATTGAGGATGTGGTTCAGCGGCATCCCGAGCAGGCCCGCGTGGTTTTTTGATGCCGGGAAAACGGCACCGGACTGTCCGCTGAGCGTGCTGTTCATGCCTGACAGCAGCTGGCCGGACACGTCTTTGTACTGGTGGAGGGCGTCGGGCTTGGCGGAGGGGCTGGGGGCCACGGAAGGTCGGGGGGACCTCGGCGGGACCTTGGCCCCCCCGCAGGAGGCCTGGGGCCCGGGGAGCATGGCGAAGCTTCCGTGGTCGGAGGAGGAGGAGGAGGAGCGGGACCTCTGCGGTGACGCCTCCATCCTGCCCAAGGCCGGCCCCATGGCGTGTATGGGGGAGGTGACCGGCGAAGGAGAGACGGAGGCCATGTGCTGGACCCTCTGCGCGTGTCCGGCGGGGTTGGCGTGCCCGGGCTTGACCGTGGGCAGGGGGAGGTTGCTGCGCAGGGGTACAATGGTCGGGGGCATGTTTACATTCATGGCTGGTACCTGAGAGTGGACACCGGGCTGGAAGTTGGGGTTCAGGGCCACCGCGGGGCTCTGGCAGACCGGCTTGCTGGGGATGGGATCCAGGATCCCCAGCGGGTCCTTCTCCGAGGTGACCTGCTGCTTCTGGAGGGCGCAGGAGGGCGGCGGGGGCTGGTGGTGGTAGACCCCGCGAGGCGGCTCCATGCTGGGGGGGAAGCCGCTGCAGGCCGGCTTCTTCATGATGGGGCTTTTGGCAGAAACCGTGGGGGAGAGGGGCACGTTAGTCCTTCCTGCCAGGACGCAGGACTGGGAGGCGGGCGAGCCCTGGTGAGAGAGGCCCGGCGGGGAGGAGAGCGCCGGCCTGCCGTTGCCGTTCAGGGGGCTGGGGCTGCCGGCGCCGTGGAAGCTTCCGGAAAAGCTCCGGCTGAACACGTCGGGGCTGCCCAGGGGATCTGTCCTGGGGGACAGCGAGCCGTCCCGGTAAGAGGCCGGGCTCATCATGGAGGCCTGGCGGTACGGGGACCTCTGGCCCGGCTCTGCGCTTGCCAGCCTCGCCCGGGGGTGGCCCGCAAACATCTCCTGCTCCGGCTGGTAGTGGCGCTGGCCGGCCATGATCATCCGGAAAGGGTTCCTGCAGTCAGGGCCTAAAGAGCCGGGCGGACCCTCGTGCAGCTTGTTCCTTATTGCTCGCGGGGCCCCCGAATGCGGGGGGACCAATGGGGTTACACCTGGAATACAAACGGAAAATTACTAACGGCACTTTCCAACTCCTGTGTTCCTTACTCCACAGATAATCCACTAACTAGCTTCACACCAACTGCACTTAGTAAAACTGAATTATTGAGCACAAAACTATATAGAAATAGAATAAAGAAATACAAAAGCCTTTGCTTGCAGTAATATGTGCACGTATGTGGTATTTGCCACACATGTTTTTTCACACATTTCAGGCTATGTGCTGACGTAGCGCCAACGCACAGAAACCTGTCGGTGAGAGAATGCACTGAGGAGTACGAGCGGAGGAAAAAAAAATATTCAAGGTTGTTCTCAATCTGTCAGGAAGATGTTTTTCATTTCCTGCCTCTCCTAGGTGGAAAATTCGAGCAGCCCAGCACATTTCCTGGTATCAGGCAAATGGCAGGGACAGCGACTGCACGTCTGAGAGGAGGATGTGGATTCAACATGACTTTACTGGCAGATCTGGTGACTAATCCGGCAGATTTAATACAAAGAACACGTCGAACAACAATTTGACCGATCAATCAGTGTGATTTATTTTTCTGTCATCTTGAGAGTCATTTTGAGAAAATGGGTACAATTACAGTATTTCAATTATATCAGAACAGCCCCAGAAATAACCCTGAATCCTGAAGCATTAAGCTCAGTCATGCAAAAAAGAAGTATTTTTTTAATGATATTTTTAATAAAATCATTGAAAGTTAGGCAAAACGGCAAATTTCATCCTGACATGAGAACAGCCAATTTCATAACCCAGTGGTGGCCAGAAATCCCATTAGCTGACTTTACACTACATGCAAACTTTAGAAACGGACCGGTCAATGGGAACTGGGAATGGAACTGGAAGCAGCAGACCTAATTATGCCCCATCAACTTCATCAATACCACTGAGGCAAAAATGAAGGCATTAAATGAAAACTAATGACACTCACTGGATAAAAAAAAGAAACGAAACCAGAAAAATGGGGCATGTCTACGTAACACTGTGGGGAAATCCATTAGTGTAGATAAAGAGGAAAAATAAATACAAACCATTTACATTTACAAGAGACCAGACAGTGGGTCAATGAAAATGAGATCTCAAACAGAAAACCACCATGAATGAATGTTTTCATGAGATCCCGATTACGGTTGGTTTCATTATTGGTTACCAACACAACAAAACAGGATTCCGATGATTAAAATGAGCTTATTTTCATATCATGTTTGCACACATAGGAAAGAAAAAGCCTCAAAACCAATAGGCATTGGGACAACTCCAGGCCTGGTCTGTGCTCTTTGGAAAACACCTTTGTAAAGGGTCAGCCATTTTTGCGCAAGGCAAAAATCACGGCCTCCCAGACTAACAATGACAGACAAGACAGGCTTCCTGAGGCTTTCTGAAGTGCTGCATATGGGAAGGGCAGTCACCAGCTGTCAAATAGTGCATTTTTCATTTTCAAACGCACTCCAAACAGAGCAACATAATATCACCAAGCCAGTTTGTCACCTCGATTCAATGCTGGCGTGGAGAGCCAGACACTGGCTTCTATTTTATGAGTACATCGAGCGGGGGGGGGTAAAAAAATCATGAGAGAGAAGGCTGCAGAGAGAAAAGGGATTTCGACCCCGCCACCATGACGAGCCCTGAACAAACAGTACACATACTTGTTCCGCCGCCCGGACTGGTCAGAACTAGAGAAGGGTGTGGCGATTCCATGCTCCTGTTCAGAGTTGCCACGGCGATGATCTTCCTCTTATGCATGCAGAGCTTGGTGACGTCATCGTCGGCCTGCACGTCCTCCGCAGTCCTCTGCTTGACGGCGGCCTCGGGATCGAAGTTGAACACCTGAGGAAATAAAATAAATAAAAATAAAATTTAAAAAACAAAAAAGCTTTTGAATACATGTTCTCGGCGGCCTTGCGTGTTAACACTACTGCCTACATATTTTTATTGTTATACAGAAGGGGACACAATGAAGAAATTATTCATGAATAAAACAATTTTATTGTCAAGGTTTGTATGGGGATTACAAAAGCTTGCATGGAACAGCAGGTCATTTACGTAAGCGTGTTTAACAAAACGTACAAGTGTTGTCACCCATCCACTGATTAAAATAAGAGCACACAAATAAAAAACAAAGGCTGCACTTTTCATAACACTGGATGCGTTTTTCCCAAGGGCTGCGGTCACCCGCCTGAATTGCACATGTACACAAGGCAGGGACGTTTCAAGGACCTCCTTTCTAAGATTTCAAGGATAGTCACTGTACATGAAAGATTATATAAGTGACCTTTGAACTTTTTGAAAATTGTTTGCTTGCAATATACCCGGTTTATTGGAGACATATTTTATGTAAGTTTAGAATTTAGTTTTTGCCATACGAGTTCTGTAAAATGCGCAAACCAAATGAAAATCAGGCATCTTTAAACCTTGTGTGGACCACCCCACAGTTTCACAAGGTTGAATTATTAGAATTAAAGAATTAAGTGTTTTCTGAGGTAGGTTTTGAGACCCGCGTCATGCTTGTGTACTGCACACATGGAAGTCCTGTACATGCATGTAAATCACACAAACGCATACCAGTCACACAGGAATGCTGGCTAAATCTCACCTTAGGGAGGATTAGGGGACACTCCAGGCCACACTTGCAGGTTCCATCGGTAAGCAGGTAGCTCTTTACCTGGTCCAGACAGGAGAGGACCGAGCCACTTGGACTGAGGGAAGGGCAGGATAGGGATCAGTCATGAACCACAAAATAAACGGCATAACTCACAGTGCAATTACCTTTACCAATCAGAACACCATGAAAGGCCAAATAGTCACAGACAGGGGTTAAAGGAGGGCCATATTGTCTGCAGGTTTCTGTGGTTTTCTTTCAATCAGAAGACCCTTTAGCCAGTCATTGACCTAAATGCATCACGTGTGCTGAAACACACCAAAAAGACAGCAGACACTGCAGTTCTCCAGGACTAGATTGTGATGCCCATGGTCCGTGGTCTGCAGTATGTCTTTATCACTCCAGCACAGCAGGGATATTACACAAAGTCCAAATTGCTGTAGTCAGTGCAGAAGCCAAAAGGCCAATCCAATCACATTTTCTAGGGTTGCCCAGCTTCAGTGATCGACTTGATGGACATGCAAATGATCTTTAATAGTCTCTTTTTGACGCGGCTGCTCTGTTGAATGTAACATTTTACATTTTTGGTTTGGTTTTTCAGATAGAAGCTTCAGGAAGGTAGCCAAGGCAACCTGCCTGACAATTTGGCATACTTGGATCGCTAACTGCAAGAATTAAATGGGTTACTGCTTCTCTCCAATAATGCTGCTTACCAAGGGCTTTTCCTTTCAAGGCACAGGTCATACTCTTCATTACCTTCTCAACAAGCAATGAGCAGGCCAACAGTGGAAAGATTTGTTAGGGGAAAAAATACCCAAGCTTCAAACTCAGGTCCAAACGGAGATTCAGAAATGTTTTTGCAGAGGAAACCCAAGTAATATCTAGCGGTTTGGAAATAAAAAAAAATGTGAGCAGCACATTCATTACCCAGCTTACGCTGAACGACTTCCGCATGTGAAGTCGACATGTGAAACGACCTCAAACGTGAGCCAAGTCTATTTGTGGGCACAGGCAGCCTGGTACATTTACAAGGCGGCACAACCTGACCAGGGAGGCACAATCTGAGTCGGCACTCGAGGGCTTCCTCTACTGGATCCGTGTGCTGTGCAGCTCAGCCGAGGCTACCAGGCTTCCGTCTTGTTTGCCGAAGATCCTATTCACTCTGTTTTGAGTCGGCGATTGACTAGCGAGTGAGTGATGCTTGCGAATTTCATGACTTTGTACCGGTGAGGAGCGGACATGCCCAACTTACCCACCCAGACATGCTCGACCATGCTACGTGGCCGCTACAAATGGAAATTATCACCACGTTCTATAGTCTCCTCGAACTTTGACCAGAGCAGGACAGACCAACCTTCGAGGGATTCATCCCTCTTAAAAATTGGTTAGAAGGTTCTGGAATGATCTAATAATTCTGCTGTATGGTGAAACCACTCCCTTGACGGATGGGAAGAGCTTGACAATAACTGGGTGTCTAGATCCCCAAATGGGAATGACTGATTAGAAGGTCAGAAAATTAAACTCGCAACACCATTCGACCATTAATAACATTCAGATAGGGGATGTGTATATATATTTACTAATGTTATGTCTGATTTGAAAGGGTCTTCCCATTGACGCCTAGAAGCTGTACCTGTAGAACCAGCCAGCTGAATGGTCTTACTAGAGAATTAGTGCTCTGCGTTTCTCCAAGACAAAAATGCAAGGCGTGACAAGATCCTCAGATGCTACTGCATTAGTTCCTTATAACTTCCAGCCAGGTCCACAGCATTCGAGGCAGGTTCTCACAGCTTACGTATGCTGTTGTTAGTGAGCAATGTGCCTATCCTAGGATTAGAGGGAAAAATAGTCCCTGGCACCCTTATTGTACCATGTGGCTTGTAGGATGTGAAATAGCCTATGGTTCCCCTTTAATACTGTGTGGCCTATAGCGTTTAAAATAGTTACTCCTGGAGTATTGAACAATGAACACAGGCAAAGAATTGAATGCTTCAGACTGGTGTACTTGTATGTTGTGCAGTTCATGGCAGTGACTAGAGAGATACAAGAAGAAAAGAATATCCACCTCAAAACTCTTTACCTTATGTAGACGACTCCACTGCAATCGACCCTGCGCTGCCATCCAATGGGCACCTGTGCAAAGGGCGGAAGCCCCTCCCTCTCCCCTCCCTCGCAGTCTTTTCCTCCATTCATAGTTCTGGTTGTGTTTCGGACACCTCAGGGATATCACTGGTCCATCGGTGTCATTGCACTACATGTCATCACGGACTTCCAAAAGGGAGGGGCCCCACCCCAGCACTGTAGCTCCACTGTCAAATTCGTGGGGATACCTGTGCCGGCTGGGGGGGGCGGCGGGGGAGCGGGAGACTGGTTCACAGTGGAACCGAGCCTCCGCGACCCTTCATCGCCGTCCTTTTTCCGTTTTAATGTTAAACAGCGCAGGGAGTTCCCAGCATCCTCTCTCGTCAACGCCAGGAGTTAGGCGCCCCTGGGGGGGCCTGAAACGGACCGGGGAGGAGGAGGAGGGGGGCAGGGGGAAGGGGGAAGGGGGGCGGGGAAGGGGGAGGGGGGGTGAGGGTCTACGTAGATGAGAGCCTACATAGATGACATGGGGGGCGTCTCATTCCCGCGAGAGCATGGTGGAGGCGTGAAGGCCTGGGCGAGGGGACGGTGGGAGGAGGTCCTCACGGTGCGTGGAGCTGCTGCGGCCCAGTCTGGAGAGCTCTCATGTCTAATGAAGAGAGCGCCGGCCGACGATCCCGCCCGCGGAGCTCCTCATGGCCTCGGCTCACACACGGACAGCAGGTAGAGCTGCAGCTTTCTCATGGCCTCTTACCTGGGAAACAGACGCGCCATTAGAGAAAGCCGGGCTCTTCTGTTGACAGATGCCGGATCTAATTGCTCATGGAATTAATTCAATTTTTTTGGTTGGAAATAAACAATCGTGACAAGGACGTGTTTTTGTGCTCCGGTAATTAACTCATTCCTGATGACGCAAATTTACTGGAAAAAACATGCCTTAGCCCTGGGCCGAGACAGCCTTCCTCCAGCACAAAGACATGGCGATGAAGAGCATTTACTGAGTGAGATGCTAGGTGGTATATCTCACAAATCATTCCCACTACCACCTTCAGAAAGGAGTAGGGGAAAGAAAATAATAATCTGTCATTTGTGTTCTATCTATTATGGAAAACAGGCCATCAATACAAGAAACAATAAGTGCGTGTAGATGCAATTCATTTGGCTCCGGCGAGAATTAGGTGAATTACAAAACAAATCTAATCAAATGGAAAAAAGCGTCATCAGTCTTGGACAAAGACAAAAATACTGCCTAATTCTTTTTTGAGCAATAGCCTGCTTTATTGCACAAGGATGAGTCTCTGAAACAACCAGCACCCTGTAAGACCTTCAGGGGAAGGCGAGACCTACTTAAGTACTCCTCCCCATCATCTAAATGCCTCTAGTCTTCAAGTACAGGCACAACTTGAAAAACCAGGAACCACGTTCCAATGCTTCCAATCTAAAAAGTCAAAGATAAAACTATGGTGCAACAAATTATGGTTTGACACTGTTATTTAGATTCCATCCTCTACCTCCCAGACCAACCCGAAGAGCTGGATCAGATGGTACAGAAAGTACAGAAAGCAATATGGGGTTTCTGATCAGAGCTGAGAGGGAAGAAATGGAAGTCTTAATCATGCGTCCTGGAGAACTATGGTTGAACTTGCACACATGCACTGCTGCAAACAAAGGCATGCATGTACATGAATGAAGCAAAGATGCAAAACACATTTTAATATTGTTATCACCTCTGAAACACACATATTCTCAAACATCCCACCCTTGCAAAAAAAATAATTCTGGGAGACTCAACAGAACTGCCTCCTGCACATTAAGCCACCAAGGGGGGGAGGGGGGTTCAATTCACAACCATTTGTCAATTTGGGACAGGATAGTGTGAACTTCTAAACTTCAGTTCAGCCTGTGGTGCAGACTTGTGGGAGATTTCTGCCTACTCCTGGGTATCAGGGAGCAGGGGACAAATTCTGGGAGACTCCCGGACCTTCCAGGAGAGGAGAGGTGACTACACTCTTCCAGCACAAATTCATATCCTTCGGCTCCCAGAAAGTCATAATGTACAGCCCAGGTGAAGACCTAAAAGGTGAAAACGAGTGGAACTCTGACTGCATACCTGCGCCAATGAAACACAGAAAGCCCGGAGATCTCAGACTCGTCCCGATTGTTTCATTTAACGCACACCCGTTTGTGTTTTGATGACTGCCGTCTCTGTGAAACATTTGGAAGTTAGTTACGGCGCTCCTCCGCATACCTTCCTGAAAACGCGACATCCTCGCCGGCCTGCCTGAAGGCGGCGGCCGCGCGCCCTTTTGAGCGCGAGCGGGGTGCTGATTTACGGCGCGAGCGGAGCGGCGAGGGCGTTATGTTACACCGTTCGGTCTGGCGGGGGGGTGAAGCCTCGCTTCCGATTCGGCGATGACTAATGCTGCGCCGTGCACACAACATTACGGGAATAGAGCTGGGTGGCTTTCACCCGTTCTCAAAATGACTTGCGAGCAGAAAAAAAAAAAAAAAGATATTAAACTACACCTATTTAAACAAAACATTCAGCTATTGCTACATTTTGATCTCGCTACTAAAATTGAAAGATGCTGATTCGCATGAGCAATGTATCGATACATTTATACGCAGCAGATGAGCCATTCTTAGAGAAGATGTTGTTTTGTCAACAATACAGACAGACAGACCGACAGAGACACACTTTTGTATGAAAAGCCGTGCCAATATATTAGCCGAGCGCTCTGGGAGGTTTGCAGAATGTAAAGGAAACCAGGACTACCACAGCGCTGCCTTCTTGCAATAAATCAGCCGTTTAAAATGCAACGCTGCCGAGTATACTCTGCTGTAGTCCTGGGCTATTGCAGAAAAGAACAGCCTGAAATATAGGGCAAGCCAGCCAGACTTGGATGGAAGGTAATGTCCCCTAGGAAGGTCAGCGGCGGATGCTGCTACTGCTGTTAGTATCTTGGCAGCGCTAATGCTAAGTATCTTAGGCGTACAATATCACTGCTCTGCAAACAAAAATAACGTATGATAGAATAGAGTGCTTCTGAAAATGTCTGACCTGCTGTCGCTAGTATTTATGCGTTTATAAAATGCTGAGGCCTACACAGGCAGAGATGAGCGGTAAGTCTTTGTTTTTTTCTTTACCATCATAATGAAGTATGACTGCATTTAATTTTGTCCTCTTTCCTAAAGCAATTTCTGTTACCCGCGTTAAAGGCAGTGGAGATGCTGACATTCATAATTACAGCTTCCATCTTTCTAACTAAGTCTGTACAATCAGCAGAATCACTTTACAGCATGTCCATCTTTCAAAAACTGCCACAAAGAAATAAATTCATGGAACCACCCCCACCCTCCTCACGTGTGCACGTACACACAGGCATGCACGCACACACATTTTGTGAGCAGAATACGCCCAAGCAGAAAGCACAGCGTTTGATTCAAACCAACACACAAACGTCCATGTATTCATCACCTTTCACACAAGAAAACGGAAACCAGAAACGTTTTATTTAACGCGTGATATCTTTACAACATTTCTGACCGTTGTCTTGAACTCCTTACTGTGCAAAGAGGAATTACTGGCAGTGACTTTAATCCCTCCCCTTCCTCCTCTGGACTGGTGTGAGAGCCGGGTCTCTTGGCAGGCACACACCCTGAACTCCGTGAACCCCGCTTGCAGCCGACGCTGGATGCTGTCCTTGCTTTTTCCTCTGGCTAATGAGCGAGTGGCTCTGTGCAACGCTCTTAAAGCAATGCAAACAAGCCAGCGGCCCGACACAGGGACGCTGCTGATCGGTCAGCGAACTGTCCTCGTGGTCGAAGGCAGCACAGCTGCTCGGCTCCACGCTGCTGTTTTAACTCTGGGCATGGCGTTTCTGCCATGCTGAGCTGAACACTGAAATATGTATCTTTTGGCACATATGCATCATGTGTGTCCTACAACTTATGTTGTATAAGTTACAGCAGATATGGGTATCTGTTAAAGGAATACACCAACATTTTGGTAAAAATATACCTTTTTTCGCGACTTACCCAGACTTAGACAAGATGCTCGATTTCATTGAAATCTCTGTGCATTTCCTGACTTGGTTTCAATGTTAGCATAATGTGTTAGCTTAGCATAAAGACTTGAAGCCTATAGGAGTCAGTAGCCTACCTCCTTCAAAGTGAAGAAATACATCTTACAGCAACTCCGAAGCGTCCAAAATGTTGCCGTATTCCTTTAAGCAAATGATGCAGACCAGCCAAACCAAATATGGTGGTTCTACTGGGGTCTGTTGGGCCAGCTATAGCAGTAGTGTCCTGGAACGAGGTGACGGGAAATGGTGGGACAGTCCACTGCCCTTGAAAAGCAGTTGAACACAGACGACAGCACCTATTGTGGAGTCGCTAGTTCCAGTCCAGAGCATAGGCCTCCACGGCTACTTTTAGCATACAACGTGCTGAAAAAACATTATGACCCAGTAGACAGAAGGAACCCCCACCACCATGTCCTAAAATATCAGAGGCTTTACAGTGAAGGCAAACAAAGCCGTTCTGACCGCAACTTCTGTGCCACAGACAATGCATCTCAGTGGAGCTTCCTTTCCACTTTCACAGTGCAATACGCTTTAGCTTTAAAAGGCAAGCATGAACACAACATCGTAATCTTAATACTCACCAATAGCCACTAATTCGTGAAAAGATGGTGCAAATTCTGTGAAAAGGGTGGAACACTGTCTTGAAACTGTTATTCGTGCCTGGGAAAGGAAGGGTAAAAGGCTTCTCTTGTGTTAAAAACAGGATGTAGGCCTAAATCCTCAAATCCTGAAGACAGTAGGTCAGCTGGTCAGAAAGCGATCGGATCGGACATTGGCTGTGCCTTCAGCAACTGTTCCTACAACTCTCCAAGGAGCCACTTAACACCGGCCACTTCGCCAGGCTCCGGTCCTGCTGCTGCGGTGGTCTTAAGGCATAAAACAGAGGGCCCCCACGTGGGAAACCTGAGGAAAATCCCACAGGAAAACGGGACCAAAAAAAGAGGACGAGAGAAAAGCATCAGCAACAGCGCATGACACCATCAGCTGAGAACTCCTAAAACGAATGTTGTAGGTCTTATGCCATATATAACACCTCTCACTTTTCCATTTATACTTCAAGGAAACCCCTCCCCCACGCACACACATTGTCCATTTTTACTGAAGAAAAATGTAACACTCAAGAAATGAAAGCAGAGATGTGCATTACGGTCTTTACTCATATCCCTTTCTTAACATCGAGATTTTGCTCATACTTATAACACACAAAATGCAGAATAAGGAATGACCGCAATAAGAAAAAGGAGAAATTCAAGATATTCTAGCCGAGGTAGATGAAAATGAAATGCAGACAGCTCTAATTTGCAGCCTAAAAATGCCTCTGATTGCAGGTAGGCCCATTACAATGACATGATGAGCACAGTAATGGAGACAACCAAATCAAACCAGAAAATAAGGTCCGTAAAATGAAAGGGTTCCAGTCAGCCAAATGGGAGAAAAAAACACGAAGTTGGAGAAAACAAGTTAGCATCAAATGATAGCTTAATAGTAAACACATGGACCTACAAGGTCCTTCATCCAGGGCTAGATACTGTACTCTTACCTTCACAGTATCATCAGAGTAGGCGTACATTTTTTCAAAACCGATTTTAATGAGCACTGCAACAGGCCGTGGAAACACATAAGTAAAGGCTAAAGTAATATGTAGGTAGGTAACCTAGATTTCAGGTTGAGCCTCTCTGCTCGGAAACACCTCTACAACTCCCAAAAGAGAGGGGACAGGGAGGGAGACGGACGAGAGAGGCGTGCCGGATCTTTCAGCTTCTCATTCGTAGTTGGCTGACATCACACAATGCCTCTTCAGTACAATGTACTACATTGCAGCTTCAAAACTCAAACTTTTGATACAAATTCAAATTCTTACACCGAAAATGAAATGAATCACACTGTAGTATCAATACTACTACTGGTAATAATATTATACTTGTTACTATACAGGATGGATAATTTCCTAAAATGGTGTGATAATGTTATTAGCCTAGTTCATAACCAGCAGCTATGTCTTCTATCATCTAGAAAATTATTTGTCACTGCGACCCTGTTCAGGATAAGCGGGTTCAGATAATGGATGGATGGATGGATGGATTATCATTGCCCAAACAAACTTTTTCAGGACTGGTGTCACAGCAGGCTCTGATTGTATTTATCAGGGAAAAGCCAGATGGAAAATGGACACACCTGAATGAATTTTTGGAGCAGGAAACGGTTGACAATCATAATAGGCAATTATGTGGATTTAGTCTGACTGACATGGCTACAGTACTTGAATGCATAGGTCTTATTGATTGCATCGGGAAACAGAGGGACGATGTCATCCATCAGAAGGAATGAAAGTCTACCTCAACTGAGTATGGTTCCCCTGGGCTAGGACAGGAAATTAAATAGAGAAAATAAACTATTTCTTGCTCACCTCAAAGCTCTTTTAGGAAACATTCACACCATTCTGCCATATTCATGTCATCGCTCAAATACAGCTCAATTCATTCTCATGATTTTTAAATTAAACATTTTTATAATTCTGTCTTGCATTGTAATATTATTCTCATTAAACAATTAATCAAAATCTTGAACATGATTGTTGATGATCTATGGCAGCTGGAGGCAAAGGGAACAGAGCAATGGCAAAGAACCATCGGACAAGATACCTTAAGATAGGAAAACTGTACCAACACATTTACTCGTCTAGCGGACAAGGACATTTAAAAAAAATTAGGCTATTTAACGGAAAAAGTTATCAAACACTCCAAAAAAATCTGTTACAATTTCCTTATGTTAGAATGTCAATAAAACATTGCCTAAAAGTTGCATATTATGGGTTTTAATTTCCCATTAGACCTGTAGCTGAATAGCTTAAACTATGAAATGCAGTATCAACAGTATCATGAAGTTTTATTAACCCCTTAAAGGTGGATGCGACCTGCATGTTACATCTCCCTTAACAGATGGAAGCGACCCCAGCTTTGTATTTGATCATATAACCGTTTTTTTAAAACACATGACCGTTGAAAAGAATTGTGACTCATAGGCCTTTCTGTGGGTTTTCTATAGGGCGCCTTAGTCCATAATGGGTTAAACGGAATAAAAACAGGGAAAATCATGACAATCCCAATGATCCCATTCACAGCAGTAAAATGACTCAGCATAAATGGCTGCTCTAATGAAAGAAAAAATTATTACAGGGCAAATCCATGAATATGCAGGCATTGACAAAAAAAAGAAGTTAAGTGCAGTCATTTTTTTAGGTACTGTAAAATTACATATTTGGACTCTGGGGACTCTCCTAGTTTTTTTATTTGGCCCCCACAAAGAAGTGGCACTTAACTGTCATTACAGAGTGTAAAAGTATCACATGGTTCCCAAGATAGCTCTGTCACATGTGTAACGTCAGTCACAAAAACACCCATATATTTTTCTGATAAGACACCTTCAGGATCTATATGCGTCTTTCAAAATGATATTATTAGAGGCTATGAGGAACTCATCGCAAGCAACACTCTTCAACTTCCACCTCAACACAAAAGAAGCACAGAGCCAATGATAAACTCACAATACTTCTATGAGAAGCAAGGGCCAAGGAAAGCTAGGTTCAAAACTTGCAGCTAAATCATGAATGGTATTGGCAGCTGTAAATCTCCTATTTGTAACATCAGGCATGATAGATTCACCCTATAAAATACGATTCCATCATTAATTAAAAAGCTATGGCTTAAAGAAAACTGAACCAAGCAATTTCCTTTAAAGGGGAAGATATTTTCAATAGCCACTTGCATACATTGCAGGAAACTATCTCCTTGATTATTTTCTAGCATGGCCACATATTTGAACTGTATTTTTAGGCTACCTAACAATATAGCCTACCCTCCTTTCTGCCCCATAAGAATAACACGGCATGGTGTTTATTGGTCTCTATGATATTGAGCACAGCCAGATGTTAAAGTAGCTTGGGAGGAGATAACTAATGCACTTAATGCATGTAACTTGCATAAACAGTGCTGGCACAAATTGGAAACACTGTGATGTTTTGTCCTCTTTATCTATATCCTTTCTTCTGTTGTCGTTTCGCAAAGCCATTTTCATCTGCAAAATGTCTTCGAAACCTTTATCTTCTTAACCACGAGTAGTAATGACATTTTGTGATCATCAGTAATTTCGATATAAAGTATACAAGCCAAAAGAAGTTTTTTCTTTCTGGAGAAATATTATCATTACCGATGAATACTGGACAAAGAAATACATGTTCATGTGGATTATAGCAACAGTATGATGTTGAAAATACCTTTATTGCATACTAGTACATGTATTATGCCAAAAGATAAATTGTTGCAAAATATTGCATTCATCAAACACTGTTTATACATACAGCCTAACCATATATTGTGCCAGTACTGAACATCGTGTCTCCCAATTTGGCATACTGAGCTATCATTTTAAGTACAGACACTTCAAAATTAAAAGATTGTTCAAGCTGCATTGTCACTCTTTTCATTTCAGACAAGAGCAAGAGTAAGAATGAAATACAGTAGCCTAGGGACCAGATTGCGGTATAAGACCAGCCATAAACAATTAAAGACTGAAATAAATATAGGAAATAAAATTATTGAAAGAAAAGGACAATGAATAATAAATGGAAAGTATGAATGTTTCTTGCTTGTGGGATTTACATCAGACAAACTGGACAGCATATGATCCACAAAAAATGCTGATTGGATTTTGAATAGGCTGATCGTGCGTGCATTGCATGAGAAAGCCACAAAAAGTGGCAATATGCCATAGACCGGTATCGCAACATGCCTGTCCCCAACAAGAAAACTGAGCCCAATGGCCCCCACTGTAGTTTGGCGTCTCAGAGCCTCAGAAATGGCTTTGGAGTGGCCAAGTCAAAGACTTTACTAATTTGGTAGGACCTGAGAATAGCTGGAAAACAGTGAATGGTGGAAAACTATTCGATTAAAGCAGTTAAAATTAGGTAGGCTAAAATTCCTACATATTGTGAAGCACGGATATAAAATTTTAGGAAGCATTTAGTTATAATTATTTTGTTGGAAATTATTTCTGCTAAAGGTGGTGCAACCAGTTACAAAAAAATTATTTACTCAGGTTCCCTTTGTCGTGTATTACATTTTGTCTAAAGATCGGAAACCATTCAGTGCGACAAATATGCAATAATAGAGGAAATCAGGAAGGAGGCAAATATTTTTTAATGGCATTGAATCTGAAATGGGAAGTGAAAAAAGGCCAGGGGTCATGCACCAACCAATCTCCTGATGACTCAACAGGGACACCCAAGCTGGCAGGATGACGGCCTTTAAAGACTGAAGCTACCCCTGCCTACTGTACTCATTATGTTTATGACTAGCACAAATCACACACGCAAAAGGGAAAGTTATGCTAAAGAAAACAAACCCGGAAAACACCGCTAGCGATACAAGTTATACAGTACACATGAACATTGAAAAGTTCAAGAAAGACGAGATTCAAGTGTACGTGTTGGGGGGGGGGGGGGGGTGGCTTTGCGATAAGCATTTGCTGGCAAACAAGGATACCACAACATAACATTGAAGGAATTTGTGGAATGTGCTATTGGCAGGAAGAATATTCCAGAGGAAAATGCAGGAGAGTTTTCTTTGGCGTCATGATGCGGTCATTAAACTCAAAGATTTACTTTTAAGGCCAGTGTGTTAGAAAACAAACAGCCTTCAGAGCTTATCTCACGATGAGAATGATGGTTAAATTAATGGCAAAGGGGAAGGGCACCAAATCATAAATATGCAAAGAATTGCTTTCAAAGTAATAATTAAATGCCACGCTGGTCCTGCACTACAAGGGAGCATCAGCAAGGTGCCAACTGTTTGGCTCAGGACCATCGATCAGACACAGACTTTATTTGCCTGCTTAAGATCACATCAGGCTTCCGTTCTGGAAGATATCGCCTGCCGTCCAACGTGTCTTCTCCTGGCGATGCTCAGGTGGATGCAAGCGGAAAAGAACATCTAAAGGGAATGAAAATCGCTGGCACCAATATTAAAACAACCCACGGAGGACATAAGAAAACGGGTAGAGCGCCACAAACCAACTTACTTGGCAGGCCAACAAAGATTCTAGAAACTCTCGGAAAAACACAGGAGGTAAGTGAAGGCACAGGGCCTGAATCCTGTACCCATGGTCTGACAGTTGATAGTGTGCATGCTAGGAGGTCTACTTAGTGGCACCAGTAGGCTTGGCCACCGGCTTGTATCGGACAGTAGAAGAAGATCATCTGTTAGGGTGATAAGAAGGTGGCAGATAAGCCATGTTATGCCCGGAACAGAACATTGAAGAATTGAAGGGTGTTATATCTACAAGAGATTTGGCAAAAAAATCTATTTTCATCATTGCGAAGAATTAAAAGATGTTTCCATTGTGGCATCACTCCATTGTAGCTCAGTTCGGCCAGTATGTACCATGTAATTAATTCTCCAACTGGCATCACATTTACAAAGGTTTAACTAAATAACCAAGCGACCATCCAAATTCTCCTGACATGCCATGATCTATGATAAGAAAAGCAGAGCCTAAATGAATGGAAGTGTGACTTCACGATTAGGGAAAAACTTAACCATAAGGTAGCAGATTGTGGCACTGGCATTGTGCCCTTCAGCTCAACAATTAACCCATTATGGACTACGGCACCCTACAGAAAGGCCTAGGAATCGCAATGCATTTCCATGGTCATGCATCTTGAAAAACAGTCGAACAATCAAATACAACGCTGGCGTCGCATCCGTCTGTTAAAGGATGTGCAGGTCGCATCTGACCGTAAGGGGTTAACCTGAATTGCTCCAGGAACCATCCAACTGCAAACATGGTTAATAAGTAAAAATATAGGAAATGTAAAATGCATAATAGATTATGGGGTAACCCAACCTCTGTACTACAAGCAACTGAGCCCCATAGCTCACTTATAGACCTCACTCCAATAGACTGCTCCATCTGGGCCGTTCCTCTTTATCCATATTAGCAGGTTGGTCCTGTCCTGAAATGGGCTGTTCTCTAAAGCAATAATGTACATTCCACCTCATGACCGTTATTGTATACAATAGGTCTCTGAAGTCACGGTTTAGGCCGTCTTTAAAACATGCCCCAAGGGGGACCACTTGGCTGGGCTGCCTTGTCTTGTACCCTCACTGCACCAGCGTGGCAGTGAGCCCTGTGGGTCAGTCATCTGCAGCCTCAGGGAGTGAGGCAGGGGCCGTCCGCATCACGGCGTGCGCGAACGACGTCTTCTGGCTGATGGCACCCGCAGCACGCCCGCCGCGTGTGAAATACACCGCTCCGCCGCAATATTCCGCATGACTCAGCAGGTGGCTGAAAAGAGCTGCTTCGCAGAGAGCGCATCCACGCACTCCCAAATTGATGAGGGGATATAGCAGGGAGGAGAGGGACCTACAAATGCAATGGGGCATTCCAAATTGGGAGACAAAGGCAAAAAAAAAAGAAGCCAAAGGAAAAGGGCGTCGTTGTTTGCAACGACCATAAACCAAGTTAACTGCCCTTACAAGGCCAATTAACGACCGCTAGGAGCATCCAATCGAGCGCAATTCCTGGATTTAATTTTGTCATGGAACTCCCCGATGCGCCTTTAAAAAAAACTTTGGATCTCTAAAATTGGTTTGGGGCCACGTGCAGTTAACTCCTGAGGGAGGGGAGAGGGCTGAGTCATCGGGAAAGAGGTATACTGTGCGTCCAGATTGAGGGGTTGACCAGCTGTCCACGCAGACGACGGCACCGAAGTGAAATCCAAAGGTGTTCTGCTTTATGAATCAAAGAGATAATAGCCTGTGGAAGATCAAAGCACCTCACACTGAAGTGGAAAGTAGGATTTTATTATCTATATTAAAGCAAGAATATGTTTGCCTAAATAGTGCAGATGGGCCTGCAGAGAAACACTATCTCCTCCTGATGGTACGATTTCCTAAAAAACTGAGGCCTACGTTTAACAGCCAATGTGCCGGGATAAGCGTATGCATTGCAAAAATTGTGCAGGCTTAGACAAAAAGTCTTCCATCTTCAACTCTGACCACTGCACTTTTACGCTGCATATTAATTGAGAGTTTTGACCCTTATGGTACTCCCACTGTGGGAGTGGTCATAGAAACTGTGTACCGCTGACAAGTTCAATGTGTGATTGAATAAAGATCCTCAGGAGAGTCTCAGGGCTATTAATTCTTTATAACAAGACACTGTTTTGCAGTGATTACTTGTGTACTTGGCAGGAGTCCTTATCTAGAATGACTCGCAAGGTTTTACCAGTAGGTTACAAACATTACTACAGCTACATAAAGACAGATCCTTATAATATAGAATGTGGTAGTCAATTGCAAATTAATCCAACTTGAGATAAAAATAAATTATATATATATATAAAGAAATGAGGACAACTTTGGATTATTTACACAATAACATTTTGACCATACTGTTACTTTGTTTTGTTACAGGTCAATAAGCCAAAAAAGTGCAGGTGATTGCTCGTTGATATGATGCTATCTGACACTGCACACTCAAGTGTGGAATTATTTTTTCCATACATGTCTTCAATTTCTGGAAACATTAATATATAATACAACATGGTTTCCTGGACAACAGGACAGATAACAATTTGGAGGAATTATGACCACTCCCCACAGAACTGGGAATTATTATAATTTTTTACTATGTAATTTTACATAGAGTGAAGGTTTTTGCAGTCAAACATTCAAGCCACCTTTTACAGCCAAATGTTTACTTTAGCATGTATTGCAAATATGCGTTACCAGACCTGAGCCAAATACATAATTCAAATACTTTCCTCTGCTTTACTGAGCTTGTCTGGTGTATTGGAAGCAATAAAATACTCTCAAAGTGCAAGCCCCGCCTTCTGGTTCGCTTGGTTGGCACCAGGCAAGATCAATCGAGCACAGAAAAGTATTTGAATCCAAAACAATTACGTATTTCATCCAGGTCTGTTACTCAGTGAAGTGTTACACTGTTACCATGATTCCAACACGTAATGCATCTTGCTAACAGACTGTATGTCCTTTGGGGTTTAAATGATCAATCATATTATGCATTAATTTTAGGCCAACACATTGATGATATGGATAGTGCAAATCCTGAAACCCCATACCAAACGACTACAAACAGGCCGGCAACCACTGTCCGTGTCATTGTTAACATTAATGCCAGGATGTTTCTTAGTCGCTAAGGTGACTAAACTTGTCATGTGTACAACAGAAGACAACATTAATGCTAGCTAGCTATCGTTAAGTAAGCTGGCTAGATAAATCAACACGCCTGACGAGGTCAATCTAGAATAAAATTACAGGATTAAAGTATTCACGTACTAACTTTTGCCTAAATGTAACACACAATGGTGGGGGAAATAACTAGTATTTATGCGAATAGTTACGAACAGAGTCCACTTCAACACAAGAAATGGAAGGGGCAGGTGTGCAATCCACAGTTTCAACTGAAACAGTATTCTTTCACTTAAATAATATGGAGGACAGTTCGCAATTTACCCCGAAGATTTGGCGTGTGAAATAGAACACAGAAAACACAGAAAATAAAGCTGTGGGTCAGGGGCATATTGTGCTTACGGTGGTTGATAGCTCTGTTTTAAATTGAATAAATTCCTCGTTTTAAGCAGCAGAAACTAACGTTAGATGACTTGAAATGAAACGGCTGAAAACGAAACCGGTCGGTCAGATGGTCAGGCAAACACTGGAGTTGGCCTTTGGGGCGGGGGGTCTGCGGACTGTTCTGTACAGTGCCACATATCAAACAGTCATACCAGCAACGTTAGCTCGCTAGCCAACGCAGGCTATGTAACCAGCTAGCTAGGTACTATTAGCTAAATTAAGGGTGCGATTTAAGTTAGACAATCCTGTAAAATTAAACAAATTGCAATAGCTAGCTAGTTACCTAGCTCTAACTACCCAGCTGTCAGACATGTGTCTGTAGTCATCGTTGCTTTCTATTAGTAAAGAAGCAAACTATGTTGTTAGCAACTCATTAACAAGCTAACTGGCAACAAATATAGATAGCTGCTAGCTAGCTGGCTAACATTAGCTCTCACTACGTACACACAAAGCTTGCCAACTAGCTCCTTAGCAAGCTGTGTACTTGCAGAAAACTAGCACGCATTCACATTAGCTATGTAACGCTATCTGTGTAGCTAGCCTAACGAACTGGCCAACTAACTATATCGAGCCATGAACCGCTAGCTAGTTGGCAAACAAGACAATTTACCTCACCCCGACAGGGATAACGTTTTCGGCTAGCTAGCTAACGTTAGCCAAATTGTCTTTAGTTAGCTAGCTGGCTAGGTAGCAAGCTTCCCATAGCAAAGAGGAGCAAATATATAGCTAGCTGGTGCTAGCAGGCTAGGCAGCTATATTTTTTATGTTTAATTTTGGAGTAATCAGAAATGCAACCTACCTTTGATATTCTTCCATTGCACCAGACAATTGAATGACGACCAGGGCGCACAAAAAGAATGAAGTTTTTTTTATTCTATGTGGACCGAGGTCCCTTTCCACTGTGCAATGTCTCCAGCCAGGGCCAGAGACACAGGAGAGCAGACGGTTGTGTGCTGTGAAGGAGCTGGAGACAGAGGAAAAAGAAGGGGTTTCTGGCTTTTTCCACCTCAATATAATAACCTAACAACCATTTCCCCCATTTATCCTGACCCAGTGAGTTCTTCGAAGGCTAAGGGTGACCGAATAGCAGATTTGAGCTGGTTGAAATTAGGCTCTGTCCCTTTAAAAATAAAAATAAAACGCTTCCCCATCAACTGCCTCTCCTGACTCTCTCTGGGCTTGTTGGGATAGAAAGATGGAGCGCTCCATTGCGCCTGCGCCTCAGCCAGAAGCCTGGCGGAGAAGGGGTGTCCCACCATGCATTGCAGCATTACAGGAAGAAAGGCAGAAACTTCTAGTCTACTTACTCTTTTTGTATATAGGAATGAAAGTTTATTTAAATATTGATTTATGCCAAATCGAGGAAAGAGGTAATACGTTAAAATGGACGGCTATGTATTCCTGACTAAGATAATAAATGCACTAAGTTACATTTATTGACTCGCCTTTTAGATGGATGCTCTCTACTGATGCTCGTTAAATTTGCTAACGTTTCACTTGTTGCAAGCTAGTATACCAATATAAATGGCTTACTAAGTATTGTAATTTACTGATCTGCCGTGCATTCACATCGCTAGATGTTTTACACAGCAAGATCTCTCTCACGGTCTCAAGATATTTATCAACCCTATTAATTAGATACCGATAATCTGGTTCAGTAGTATGTGGTTAGCCTCAGGGATTAGTGCACGTTTCCCAAATGACTGGGTGGTCAAATATGAAACATAAGGGATGCAAACGGTTCAGCTCTTACTGCACTATGTCGCCAATTGAAAATCAAAATTTCTCCAATTTCCCTAAATATAGGCTGTATTCATCATGAGTAAACGAAAGGCGAAGGACATCAACTTGACAGCCGGGGAATGTCTTTCAGAGGTTAGTAAACGATGTGAAGAGTGCTTAGATTGCTGATCATAATATTTAGAGGCCGATACTGTATCAACATTGTAGGTATTTGCAGACGTTCTTGTCCTGAGCGAATCGGACTCCGTATTCTTTTTACATGTAATAATAATAATAATGCTCAAGTCGAACCTACATTCTTGGGTTTGCAAGCGCAGTTCCCAAACAATTATGCTACATTGCCCCCCACCGCTACTGAATGCATTTGCTCATGCATACCTTGGTCCCAGTGAACTGCTGGCTGATACAACATGCCCTGTGCCTGTTTATACCTAAAATAACAAGGTAGAAAAGATGTTGTTTGATAACCTTACAATGCACAAACTATATGCCGCTTAACAAATCTGTGTTCTGGATGCCTTATCTCACGGTAGCCATCATATCAGTGGATCCATTCATTTTTTTTAATGTGCTGAATGACATGATCAAATGTAATCAATCACAATATTCAGAATCAGTCAGAACAAGGAATCCAGGCAGCATGGTTTATGAAATATAACCTTAACAATATGTTGTCAAGGTTCCCTCTGAAGCTGGGAGCAACACTCTATGGGCATCTCTCTCACCTTTCTCTTATGTGTTTCTAGGTGCAGAGATTGCTGAGAGAACGTCTCTGCCATCAACATCTTCCCATAGGACCAGTTGGGATGGAATCGCAGTACAAGTATGTTTAATGTTTATGTAATCTTCAACCAGTACCCCCCCCCCCATTTTCTCCTTGGCATAAAGGAGCGATTATGCGTCCATCAAAGTGAATAATGAGGACCTAGCCCTTGGACCATGATGGTTATTTTAACGAGGGCTGGTGCTTGGTTCCACTGTGAACCAAGTAATTGTACCCACAATCTTTAGCCTAAACCTAACCAGAACAATGAAAGAGTCTGGAGGGGAAAGGGGTGACCTCGTAATATCCGGAAAGATGATGGTGCTGATGTTCTTGTGGCAGCTCTCTCCAAGTGCATGTTCATGTATGTGCGTGCATGCATACTTGTGTGTATGGTAAAATGTAATTCACTCCAGATTTGGGCTTGAATTAAATCCAACCTGGGCATGTGAAACATGAGGAAATGTCATCAATAGCCAATAAAGTAAACTGAGTTTTGTCAGGATTGGGATTTGGCAAACAGGCTTTCACGCCATTGCCATTGCACCTGTGTAGCACGAAATGCAATTGAGCGCAGGCCAGTGATGGAGGGCATTGTGGGTAATATGGCCGCCTCTGTTTCAGACACTTGCTGGAGCTGCTGAAGCGGACAGCTGTTCACGGGGAGAGTAACTCTGTGCTCATCGTGGGACCCAGAGGGGCTGGAAAAACAATGGTACCCCCTTTCAGACCACTCCTGGCAGCTGGGCTTCAATGTCCTTCATTCTGGGTCTGACTCCAAAACAGTGGTTTCAGTTGTTCCAGATCTCTGACAGCTGAACTTTCAAAAATAATTACTGAACAAAGTATGAATGCCTTTAATTCTAAGTTGTCATTTAAGAAATTAATATGTAGTTGCCTTATAATTGGCTGTACACTGAGCTTCTTAGATCAAGTAGACCAGGCCAATTTGCTTTTTCAGCTTCTCAACCTCGTCTTGAAAGAACTTATGGAAGTGGATGAAGCCAAGAAGAACATTTTGCTGGTTCGGTTGAACGGTAAGTATTGCCAGTGCTCCAGTCTGTAATTTTGTGCACCACCCTGCCGTGTAGTCTGACCAGAACTTCCGGAATCTTCAGGTCTGCTTCAGACGGATGACAGGATCGCCCTGAAAGAAATCACTCGTCAGCTCAACCTGGAGAATGTAGTCGGGGACAAGGTCTTTGTAAGTAATTTGACATTGAGGTTAAAGGCACAATGGGTCATTTCATACTTCTAGTGGTCGAGAGAAATTGCAGTAACAAACCATCAAACCACAACACTGTTTATCCCTCCCTCTTCTCTGTCAACATGCTGAGTCACAATGGTCACTATCCCCTTTTTGTGGACCACTGCACATGCTCTGTTCCTGCTTTCTATAATAACCAGAGCACATTTCTGTTTCAGGGGAGCTTTGCTGAGAACTTGGTCTTCCTCCTCGAAGCTTTGAAGAAAGGTAACGTGCCAGGCCCATCACGCTTGTTATGATAAAGATTATAAACTCAAGGAGGCACAGTATCGCATGAGACCTGTGGCCTGTTCAACAAAGCAGGATTCTTTCTTTTTTACGGCTAACACAGTAATCGTGCTTTGTGAAACATGCCCCTGGCCCACAGGACCCAATGAGATTACAGTACGTAATGACCCTGGAGCACTAGCATAATGAACAACCTGTTTCTGGGACCTGACCCTTTGACCACATGGTGAACTGTCCTATCCTTTTCACATCGCTTTATTTGATTAGAAATCACTCTGCTTCAGAACAACATGGCTTACTTACTTCTCATATATGAACTGAACTAGTAAATGTAGGGCGGCCTGTAGCGTAGTGGTTAAGGTAAATGACTGGGACACGCAAGGTCGGTGGTTCGATTCCCGGTGTAGCCACAATAACATCCGCACAGCCGTTGGGCCCTTGAGCAAGGCCCTTAACCCTGCATTGCTCCAGGGGAGGATTGTCTCCTGCTTAGTCTAATCAACAGTATGTCGCTCTGGGTAAGAGTGTCTGCCAAATGCCAAAAATGTAATGTAAATGGTAACTGAGCTGGTTTAATGTGAACATGTGTGTTGGGATTGATAGAGAATGCAGGTGAACTTATTGTTATGCACACATTGTATGCTTTCATATTCCATATTCCTGATACATGGATCCTATTGCAAATCAGACTGTGGTTATGATTCTTCAGCAGATCACCGGTTATGTGTGAGAAAACAAGAAAAAAATGACATTAGTCATGTACGCTGTACACCTGTTTTTGTCAAAATTTGAGTCTGGGCAGTGGGCCCATATCTTTATTCAGCATCTTTGCTGGTTGCATGTGTGTGTGCATGCGTCACCTCCCTTCCTACTGGTGTGTATGATCCGTGTAAATACGCTCTCTCCCTCTGTCTCCCTCACTCCAGGTGACCGTAGCAGCAGCCGGCCGGTGCTTTTCACCCTGGACGAGTTCGACCTCTTCGCCCACCACAAGAACCAGACGCTCCTCTACAACCTCCTGGACATCTCTCAGTCTGCGCAGACGCCAGTGGCCGTGGTGGGACTCACCTGTCGCTTGGTGCGTCCCCACAGCAACCAGCAATGGGCGAGCGAGAGCACTTAGGGGGCGGAGCACATGGTTTTATTCTGATTTGAGCCAATTGCATTGCACTCTATCACAGGCCGTTGAGTACTTCTGAGCAATAAGTCACTCAGATAGCAAGGTATCTCAAGAAGTTATGTTATTGATAAAGCAAAAAATTTGGGCACCCCTGGTCAAAATGCCTTTTGTAATTAATATCTAAGTGAACAGAAGCTAACCTGACCTCTGTAGTTAAACATGATGACTTTCTTCAAACTTTGAAGCAAGATTACTTCGTGTTTTATTTTTTTACAGTTTCAAAATAATACAAAAAGGAAAAAGGCCCTGTTCTTATTTGTGCTTTGTAAAAGCTTGCAAAGGCTTCCTGTAGCCAGCTAAGAGTATTTCAATTCTTGGGTTTGGAATTTTTCCCCATTCTTCCTGGCAGAACACCTCAAGCTCAGAAACATTATTTGGCCTCCTCGCAGGTACAGCATGTTTGAGATCTCTCCACAGATTTTCAATAATATTCAAGCCTGGGGACTGCGGTGGCCATTCCAAAACCTTCATCCATCTTTCCTGGAGGTACTTCATGGTTGATTTTGAGGCATGCTTCGGATCAATATCTTGCTGGAATACCAAACCTCTTTTCAACTTCAGTGTCTGGACTGATCTTTGAACATTAGCCTCTCGAATTTCTTGCTATTTGGTGGAATCCATTCTTCCTTCCACCCGCACAGTATTTCCTGTGCCCCCAGCTGCCACACAACCACCTCTGCGCTTAATAGTTGGCAAGTGTTCTTCTCTATAAAGGCATCACCCTTTTTTCTCTGAACACAACCCTTTTTTGGTAAAGGCCAAAAAAAATTTGGTTTCATCAGTCCATAGCACATTATTACAAAAGGCTTCAGGCTTCTCAAGGTTTTCTTTTGCATTCTTCAGATGCTTAATTTTGTGTTGAGGTCATTGGGAAGGCTTCCTTTTGGCTACTCTGCCATGTTAGGTGTTTGTTGTTTACCTTACATTGTATTGTTGTCCTGTGAACAACTAGACCTGTGTTGGCTACTCTTCTTTTGCAGTGATGTGTTGGTTCTTTTCCCAGCAGGTCTCAGGCATCTGAAATTTTTTCTTGGTCATCCAGACCTTGCCTTGACTTCAACTGTTCCATTTGTCTTACATTTTCTGATAATGTGTCTGACAATGAAAATGGATAGTTTGAAACATAGCCTTGTTCCTGGAAAACTGTTTTGATAGACTTTATGGTTGTTAATACAAGACAGAACAGCCACCACTACTGGATACTTTAGAAGGCATGGAGTTACTTCAGCGTAAATAGTTCCGCCTTGGAATTATCACCTGCCCAGACAAGTTAATCCCCTGGGTCCGGGCCTCAGTATTCATCTTTTTTTTAAATAACAAAGAATAATTTGAAAGGGTTCTCAAACTTTTTTCATTATTTAAATGAACTTGGTACCATTTAGAGTACAGGTTTGCTTTTGGTCACTTACGTATTCATTGTAGCAAACATTTAAAGCATTTACACCGCACTGTAATATTTAATCGGTCCAATGTATTTCACTCCGGATTGACTCAAAGTTTGCATCAGACATCCCAGCTACTTCATAGCAATCTCGCAAAATCACTGGAACATTGCAGAAACACTATTAACTACACACCTTTACTCCTGTTCCTCTGCTTGCTGCACCCTCAGGACGTGCTGGAGCTCCTGGAGAAGAGGGTGAAGTCCAGGTTCTCCCACAGGCAGATCCACCTGCTGAGCACCATGGACTTCCAGAGCTTCCTGTGCAGCGTGGAGCTGCAGCTGAGCCTACCGCCGGACTTCCTCGACCGCAGGTTCTCCGAGGACTGGAACGCCGGCGTCAAGGTGGGTGGCGATACCGGGGTCAATTACGTAACTGTTTTGGATTCAAATGCTTCTCTACGCTTTACTGAGCTTGTCTGGTGTATTGGAACCTATGAAATACTCTCAAAAAGTGCCAACCTCACCTTCTGCGGTGCTTCTGTGAGGCGACATGGCAAGGAGGTCAAGCAGTTGGACGGTAGTCGGAGGGTTGCCAGTTCAATCCCACCCTGAGAGTGTCGGAAGTGTCCCTGAGCAAGACACCTAACCCCCAAATGCTCCTGACGAGCTGGTTGGTAGCCAATCACCGTTGGTGTCTGAGTGTGTGTATGAATGGGTGAATGAGAAGCATCAATTGTACAGCGCTTTGGATAGGTGCTATATAAATGCAGACCATTTACCATTCTGGTTGTCTCAATTTCACCAGGCAGAATCAATCGAGCGCAGAAAATTATTAGTTATTTTCCTGCTCTTATCCATTTCCTGTTCAGCCCCTGGTTTCCTGTGAAATAGTTGGGAAAATGAGTTTCATTGTCAATTGTCATTTCAATCTGTCTCACATTTCAGAGCTGTTTCTCTCCTCCTTTTCTCTGCTACACAGGCGCTGTGCAAGGACAAGTCCGCAGAGGCAGTCCTGAAGAAGCATTTCAACTCCAGCAAAGACTTCCGGTCTCTGAATATGTTGCTGGTGAGGGCGGCCATCGCTTATCCAACCAGATAATGGGAGGAGAATATGGGAAGGAATGAGGTCCAGGAGTCAATGCCATTGGCCATCTTCCACCTTGTCATTTATTGGAGTTTTTCAGGCTGGATTTCAGTTCTTTATTATACAGTGGTTTCCAAACGGGGGTTGTATGGAGTAAAGGGCGGTTGAGATGGATGTAGAAAAGATAAGCTCAGTTTGGTAAGTGCTGAATTTGTCTCAGAAGTCTGCTTAAGAAATTCTGCCTAGCGGAGGGCGAGGTGACCTGGGTGAAGTTCCTGACCTGGGTCAATTGCGTAATTGTTTTGGATTCATGTACTTTTCTATGCTTTACTGAGCTTGTCTGGTGTATTGGAACCTATGATATATTCTCAAAAACTGCAAACTCCATCTTCTGGTCCTCTTGGTTGCCTCAGTTGCACCAGGCAAGATCAATTGAGCACAGAAAAGTCTTTGAATCCCAAACAATTACGTAGTTGACCCAGGTGTGATAAGTTTTGCTTGAGATAACAAATCTAAAATCAGTTGCTCACCCTCCCCGGGCGAACGCTACTGATTTAGTGTAAGTTAGTTAGTTAAGTTTCCGAGTCAGGGTCAACTGCTAAGGGCCACATCTGGGAAATGGATATTGTGTGGAGAGTTTTGCAGGAGACTGGTTTGACTGCACTGTGACACTGCGGGTCCTGTTTTTCAGATGCTGGCATTGAGCAGAGTAACTGTGTCCAACCCGGCCATCAGACCCACCGATCTCCTGGAGGCCAGCCGACTCTGCACCTCCGACGCCAAAGCCAACATCCTCCATGGTAAACTCAAATCGCCACGTCCTAACGTTGCTGCTATGCTGTCATAATGTTTTTGGTGCCTTTGCAGAAACGGTGTGCCTAAAGTGGGATGGAATAATGACCGATGGATTTTTAACAAGTTTTTTCGCTTGAGTTTTGTGGTAAAGCAGGAAGGAAATATTTCAGGCACTTTTTGGGAATAAATCCTTAAAAGACCACTGTCAGTGTTGGGATAAGTCATTGTTCTTCACTAGGCAAACTAATGATAAACTATATAAATAGTACAACTAATAAATTATATAATATATTTATATTAAACCGATAAGCCATGGTCTGTGGTATTTGACATTTAATATCCTATCTTTCACATCGGGATTGTCACGGATACATTTTATAGCCCAGCTCTGATATGTGACTGCAAGAGATGAGAGGCATTAATATGCATGAGATATGAGCAAAGAAAGAATAACTTAAAATAGGGAGAAAGATTTTATTGAGATAGCACAGGATTTGCTCTGGTTTCAGGCCTGTCCATTCTGGAGCTGTGCCTCGTCATCGCCATGAAGCACTTGAATGACATCTACGACGGGGAGCCCTTCAACTTTCAGATGGTCCACAATGGTGAGGAGATGGGCTTTGATTGCACAGGTTCACCGGAGCAACTTCCAAATCACACAGATCTTTGAGCTGATCTAGACCATGTTTATTTCACTTGTTTTATTGCATACAATGAAACGTTTTCATTGGTTTTTACTGTTTTTACCTTTTTTTTGCAGAATTCAAAAAGTTTATTCAAAGAAAATCTCACTCCGTCCACAATTTTGAGAAGCCTGTGGTTGTCAAGGTGAGTTGGTAAACCCTTTTGTGAAAACTGGAACGATTTCCGTGTCATCATTTGTTGAGAATTATTATTATTTTTATTTTTCATTTTATTTTTCAATGATTGAAAAATACATTTTATATATTGAGAACAAGCTGTCAGGAGCAACAGAAACGATTTAAATAAGTATAGAATAACTAAGCAGAAACATTTTAATTAATAAGAGTAAGAGAACATACAGGACAACAATACAACAAGATATTAGATGTATATACACAAATGTGTTCAATACACACACATACATACATACAGTACATATATACATTTATTTATTAAATAAATCAAAGTTGTTTACAATTAGTACATTGATGCTTTGCCATCTAGTGGATTGTTTTGGAACTGGCATTCTCTGTTTTTTGCAGTGCCAAGATTCTGACATTTAATTTTACATCACTGTTCATGACAGTGTTCCAAAAATACTTCAAAGGTGCTTTATTTTGAATGTGGAAAGTTCACCATCGTAAATTAGTTCAAATTTTACACAGTGATTGAAGGTTTGCCATTTCAGAAACATTCTTGTTTCTATCTGTACCTGCAACCTCCACACAACTTCTGTGAATGAAGTGAAATCAGCAGTTTTCTTAAAGCACAGAAAATGACTGATAACATATTGACTGAGAGCTATGTCATAAGCCTGTAAAATCATACTATCACCTTTACAGTGTAATTTCTATGATTATTTGTATTGTCTATCAGGGTCCTTGAACTGTAGAAACTCTATCATGAAAGCTAAGCCATTATATCAGGAGTAGTTACCATACATTAATATTATGTATGTTTATGATCTGTTGTAGGCCTTTGAGCACCTACAGGAGCTGGAGCTTATCAAACCAATGGACGGGAGCACTGCTAGATCCCAGAAAGAGTACCAACTAGTGAAGCTAATGCTGGACCACACCCAGATCATGGAGGCTCTACAGAAATACCCACAGTGCCCCACTGATGTCAAGCAGTGGGCTGCGTCTGCTTTCGGCTGATCTGGAACACTACTACTCAAACTGTTCTCCTCTAGTGCAGTTGTAATTTTTGTATAAAATGAACACTGATTGGCTGATGATAAAATTATTGGCTGATCTGGAACACAACTACTCAAACCGAAATGTGTTCGCTCCTCTGGCGCTGTTGTCATTCTTTGTATAAAAGGCTGGTACATAATTCAGGAATACACTGTGTGTAATGATTCTGTCACCCATGTCTGGTCCACATGTTTTTTTTTGTTTTTTTATAAAGAAAACTATTAAATAAAGCAAAACAAAGTCAAAGTGTACAATTTCTCTGTAAATGTAACTGAATGAATGAATAAAACTTCCATTTTCAGCTGGTCAAATTCAGTTCAATTTCAGTTTCAGAATAGGAATTGGAAACTTGAAATGGAATTTAAACGTTCCCAAAGATGCACCAGTGTGATCTTGTGTGATTTTATCTTTACAATATGGTGCATGAATGCTGTACTGCATCCATATTTGTTTTGGGGAAATTATTCAATGTTACCAGAGGAGTAAGTATTAAGCCATACCATGGGAGGTTGTTCATAAAATATTAGTGCAGTCACAATCTAGACTCAGTGGGCACTTTATTAGGTAGACTTGTACACCAGCTTGTTAATGCAATATTTAATAAGCCAATCATGTGGCAGCAAGTAAATGCATAAAAGCATGCAGATATGGTCAAGAGGTTCAGATGTTTTTCAAACCAAATGTCAGAATGAGAAATGTGAGCTAAGTGACATTGACCATGGAATGGTTGTTGGTGTCAGACAGGGTGGTTTGAGTTTCTCAGAAACTACTGATCTCCTGGGATTTTCACACACAATATGTGTCTCTAGAGTTTGCGGAGAATGGTGCAAAAAACTAAAAACATCCAGTGAGCAGCAGTTCCGTGGGCATGAACACCTTGTTAATGATAGAGGTCAGAGGAGAAGGGCCAGACTGGTTAAAGCTGACAGGAAGGCAACAGTAACACAAATAACCAACAGTGGTATGCAGAAGGCTATCTCTGAACATACAACGCATCAAGTGTTGTAAGTGGATTGGCTAAAGCAGCATAAGCACAAAATAAGTTAATAAATAGCTAATAAAATGCTCAGTGAGTGTAGATCTAGACCAATAACTTTCTTTAATCGCTGGCTTGCACCAATGGGTAATACCACCGCCAAGTGGATATTTATGTAAATACGTCTATGCCTTCTTGGGGAAGGTTTTGTAATCAAATTTGCCACATCGGGATAAGGGCAGAACATAATATTTAAACAACAATTCGCCGTTTAACAGCATCGCTCTGTCAGCTGTTCTGATTGTTGAAGAGCTGCCCTGAAGATCATAGCCCAAGCAATAAGTCGAAAGACGTAAGATACTGATGGCAATGGTTTGTTTAGATAGACTTAATGACATGGGCCTAATATGTGACAAGCTGATCGTAGTGAATTATATAGAAATAAAATTGTCAGCAGATAGCATAATTATAGCATATTCCTGCAGACGACACAATTACATCCATCCACTGCAGGTTACTGCTGGAAATATTATGCCACTAATTACGCTTTTGTATTTATCTCTAAATGGGTAGGATAAATACACCTGCAACCGTATGTTCCCGCAGTCTAAAGGTGAACTACCACGCAGAAATTCAACCGTGATTGAAAATCTATGGCAAAGTTATGACAAAATGTTGAGACAATTTTTGCAAAATTAAGACACTGAAATACACACGTCACACAGAGCAGTCACTATACTTTATTTTAGGGGGATAACATACAATTTATCTGTACAATATTTAACAATCAATTCCAACCAGGCCTCTGAAACAGTTTGTTAAATTCTTGGAAAATAATTAAAATGGCAAGTACACTTCGACAGTAGTATGGCTGTCTTGTGCCCGTTACACACGGTAGATCGGCAGAGAGATTTCAAGATAACGTGACGGACGCACGTTAACTTTCTGGCATAACTGAGAGGTAATGCGTTTAACGTGAACTGAAACCGCTTTATAGAAATAAAACACTGCTGGTCATATCCCAGGTGACATCCTCGCCACGTCACTTGCACATTGCACCGAAGTTAATAGTGTTTCTACAATGTTCCAGTGACTTTGCGAGAACGTTATGCATTAGCTGGGATGTCTGAGGTAAACGATGTGTCGATCCGGGGTGAAATCCGTAGTGTTTCATTGGACCGATTTAATATAGTCAGAGATAGAGAGAGCCTCGCCATGAAAAGGAAATATGACTGTTTTGGGCCTTGACATAAATTAATACAATTTAAAATATAGATATATAAAATAAACAATAAAATCTTATTTTGGAATAATTACTTTATAAAGGACTTTTTTGCTTTGTGATACCTTAGAAAAAACATGCTAAATTCACAATCTAAAAACGACATTCATATTTACATAATGTGCATTTTCCTTGAAGTCTGCTGCCAATGTCGTGGGGAAGATTTTGGCTTGTATTGATGGAAAACAACGTAATTTCTTAGAAAAGAAGAGCGAATCGGAGCTTTAGGTGGGGGCCAGGGGGAGCTTCTGTACAGTAGTGTGAGAATAAAATAATAAAAACAAAACTATGTAAAGCCTTCGTGTTTCAATAATGGAGAAACAAAATGACAGTCATAATATCAGCGTGATGGTGGGGTGGGGTGGGGTATAGTCATAAGGGGGTGGCTACATCAGCATATTTTTGCACGGGAACGAAAAATCGACGCTTTGCGCAAACGAGTTGTTGCGCGCGCAGCAGGTGGATATCCGCCTTCCCTCCTCTCCCTGCTCTGAGACTTGTGACTTATTTTTCTATGTCCCACGGCACGCAGAAATCTGCAGAGGTCCTGTGTAAGTATTCACAGTGATGAAGGTGTTCTGAGCTGAGGTTATTTCCTGTAGGCCCTGCATGTTTGTTGTATGGACCAGTTGACTTTCCGACTGTAACTACGCAGCAGTTGTATTGGGGTTCGTGGGCTTGACAGGCAACCCAGCTGCCCCTCGGAACCCCCGGTGTGAAAGGAGCCTTTTCTTACAGTATGACTATCCTGCATAAATAAAACGGCAATGGATTCCGTAGTTTAAAAATGCTACTGTTGTAAAAGTAGTCGGTAACTTTGCTGTACCTGCGTTGATTGCATATAATTAACTTCGTAAAGCATAGTATTGCATCCCTGAACGGTTGTTGCTGTAGCAGTTCTTTTCAAAGTGAACTCGTCTACGAGGATAAAGAATACAAACGGTAGCGTAACTGCACAAGCGTCGTAGGCACCAAGACAACCACTCAAATCTGTGATCGCCCAAACTACATTTGGAGATTTACTCCCAAAGTTCTCTACTTTTCCGACCCAATGGCTGCGATATGTTCATTTCCTTCTATGTGTGTATTGTATTTTTAACAATGCATTTGTTGCAGTTTTTGGCTTGTATTCTCTCTCGCAGGGTCTACAATAATGCACCGAAATGACTGTAAATATAATGGCACCGGAATGGGGGAGAGAACAAGGGAAGTCACTGACGGCTCAAAGCAGAGAGAGGGGTTCGAGAGACGAGATTTCCTGAGGTGTACCATACGCCAGCAGACACTGAATGCTAATTCCTGAAACACGACTGATACACACGAACTAGCGATACACAATAAACACGCATAGAAAGGGATAAAGTTTTAAAGAAATTAACAAAAGAAAAAAAAATCCGTTACAGATTACACCTGTCACAACTCGCATAAAAACAAAAGTGTAAAAAGTAGGAGGAGGGGCATGCGCACGGTTTTAAATATTTATCGACACCGCAAACCTAAATAGGAAAGTGCTTTCAAATGTTATTTTGGAAGTTTTTTTCAGGGATCTCTCATTACGCTTTCAAAGTGAGTACAGCTGTCCAGACTACAAAAAAAATTGATTGTTAAAAATACTTGAAAATCACAGGGCAAAAATATACTCTAACACAAAACTCTTAAGAAGGAGAAATAAAACGATAAACGGCAGAAACACTGGTTTATAAATGGCCATTTTGTGTTGGCATACTGTTATAAATGCTGTTGCCATCTGTCATTTAAAATGCATAAATACCAAACAGATGTCAGATCTGAATATTTGAGATTGTTTTTAGTGTTAAAGGAAACTTTTCAGAGATGGAACTGAGGTATTCCTTGTTGAGGGAGGTTTACGGTTATTTAAATTAATGCTTGGAAGCAAATTCCAACAAATAACCTTGATTACCATACGTTTTCATTGATATATGAACAGCAGCAATACACTAAACATTCAGAAGCTGTTTCTTATTGGCATTACAATATTCATTTATATAAACACAAAAACAGCAAATGCATTTAAAAACAAGTTGCCCTTTTTATATTGAAATGAAATGTGGTGGGGTTTCTGGTATAGTCCACGTTTTCCTCAAAACCTTTTTCTTTTTTTTCTTTCTTTTTTTAGAAAAACTAGCACATGTCCTTTTGAAGAAGTCTTTCACATACTGATCTTCGATACAAAATAATTAATACCTGCCAAAAAGTTTGATTTCAGTGTCAAAGTCCTGTAGTCACCGAGACCACGTACACGTTTTTTACATTTACCTCCAGTGTCTTCCTTGAAAGGATCCTGATTTATTCTTTATTCTTCTTTCCAACCACTGTCTTTTACAGTTCCGGCTTAAAACAGAAAACCGCGTGTCAGTGAGACTTCAGGCACGCGCGTAGCTAAATGTAGTGGGTAAGAAACCGGTAGGGTGCAGAAATTCCTGAATCTTAATGAGTTGCGCAAGTGATGGCGGTGTGGGCGTGTCCTCTGCGAACAGTCTGAAGGGCGTAACCGGCCGTGATGCCCCGTTCCATTGGTCAGTACGCGCACGCGTTTCCTGGGCCCGTCCATCATAGACTGGACTCCTTGGGCGGGAAGTCTACGTTTGTCACCATGGTGACGACGGTGACGATCTCCTCGGGGGCGATGACGTTGGTCTGCCGCTGCATCTGGATCACGCGTTCCTCCACGCATCCGGCCGAGAGGCGCGCCTCGGCCTCGTGATCCCAGCATTCCTCGATGGTCTCGCACAGCATCGCCAGGCCCTGCGTGGGAGGAGGAGACGTTGGCTTAGTCACACTCTTAACTGCTATGAACATCAGCCATTCATTCATACGTTCATTAATTCACACATACACAAACTCAGACAAACACACGACACAAATAAGCTTGGATGCACACAAGCTCAGAAACAAACAGATGCACACAGACAAACGAGCTCAGACACTCAGACGCACACAAACCACAGACAGACACACACATGTCCAAAGTACAATCACCATATTTCTATACTTTAAAATATGAGACCAAGTGCAGCCATTATTAGAGACGTACAGTTAAAGGGCGGTTGCATGTCCTGTAATGTCGTAAGAGTGGATACAACATTATATCACGGACATTTTTGCATTGCGTAACATGTAATGATGGCTACTGCAAAACTGTGCGCAAGTTGGTTGGCCCTGCTTCTAGAGCAGTGTAAAGAAGGAACCACTGTCACCAAGAATACAATGAAAGCAAGGACCAATACTGTGTCAAATACTGAGCATGAGTAACATACAAGGGTTACAAAACATCTGAATGCAGGGACCGCAGTCAGGCTCTCATGTACCATAAGTCTAATTTCCACTGACCTGTTTTAGCGGAATGTGCGTCATTATAAAGGAACCCAATATGGCAGTGTGCATTTCCAGTGATCCGGTTTCACAGTATTGCTGAGGTAGGGACATCTTTAGAGTACAGTAGAGCTTTTTCTGGTCCCTCTCTACCAGGGAGGTGCTATTTCCGCTTTCCGTTTCAGAGACGCCGCATGGTGAATGGTGTATCTACACATTTATTGTGCATTCCTATGTACTTCCAAGATAGCAAATATCAAATGATTTGGCAGTTTTCTTGTAGAATTATGGCCATTTAAAAATTGGATTTCATGCAATTAGGCACTTATTAAGTGACGCCCCCTTAAATTTTAGAAGCCTCTGGCACAAAAACAAAGCGGTGTATTAAGCTCACATTTTCTGGATTTCTATTCCTCATCATTGCCTACCACCACACAAAGATTTAAAGAAAATGAAGCGATGTTGCAGTGTATTTTGGAATGACCTCAACAAATGTTTATTTTCTAGGCTGAACCGTTACTCCCAGGACATGGAAAAAAATTGTGACCATCACACAATTTCCTGGCTGTAACATCAAACACAGGATAAACTCACTTTGGACCCAGTCCATAACTGTGCCTGACGAACACACGATTGGTCTGGGTCAAACAGACATACCATCTGATGAAGGCAATGGCAACTCATGAAAATGATCTCTCCATCTTAAAAAGGCTTCAGGGCCCATTCTTTGTTGCTGAAATGTTGCAGGCACAAATGTTGTGGCAAATGCGTTACATGTGCGGGGCATGCGACACAAGAGACGTCTCCACAGTCAATTACATAATTGTTTTGGATTCAAATTATTTCTCTGTTCAACTGATCTTGCCTGGTGTAACTGAGCCAACCAAGCGGATCAGAAGGTGGAGTTTGCAGTTTTTGAGACTACTTCTAGATTCCAATACACCACACAAGTTCGGTAAAGCATAGAAAAGTATGAGTCCAAAACAAGTACTCTTTGACCCCGGGTCTGGTCAGGAGCATTGAGAGACGGACGTCAGTATGAGAAGATGTGTCACACAGCCGTTGGGTGTGCTTGTGCTCTAACACAGCTCCCTCACTAGTGCTCATGAACACGGGTGTTTGGAAATGAGGCTCTTATGTGACAGGTAGGGGACAGGTCGTGACTTCCTGTCACATGGTGGGCGTGTCCACTCACAGCGTGCTTCTGCCAGCACTCGCGCAGCACAGGGCGGAGCTTCTTGTGCACGACCACTTCCTGCATGTCCTCCAGGGAGGGGTGCTGTCCCACCTCCTCCTCGAACGGCAGCATGTACTCATCTACAGGGCCTGGGGAACAGGGGGGCAGAGATGAGGCCAGCACTACAAACGCATGCACGCACACCCAGGGCTCCAAACATGGCCTCTGGTGGGTAAACCCCACTCGCAAAATCTGGCATGTAAAATGGAACCCGCATTTTCACACTCTTTTTGGGCTGAGGGAAATAAAATCGGCAAGAGACCCAAAAGCTTGGTTCTCTAGACACCGTAGCATGTTCGTAAACTTAGTGCGTGCGAACAGTGGTCATATTAACAAAGGACTCAAGCTAAAAGGACTCAAGCTAAAATACTGGGAAAAAATAAACTGCATTCTATAAATGCAGATATTCCAAGGTCTTTTTTTAAGATTACAAGAGGCGATTACCCAGACTTGAACCACAAAATAACAAAATAAACTACCCCTGTTTCTTTGAGCTAATCGTCTTACATTTGTGTCGTTACTGATCATATTAACAAAGCCGTCACAAGCATTGTGAAACTCAAAGAGAAAACGCTTAATATGAGTTGGTGTAGGTGAACCAGTAGGGGGCCGTCTTCCCTCCATGCAAAGTATAAATCCGAGCAGAACAGTGCCCTCTAGTGGCAGCGAGGTAACGTCCATCTCTCACCGTCAGCGGCCGTGCAGCGTGCAGCCAGCTCCCAGAGCACAAGCCCCAGGGCGTACATGTCTATCCTCAGGAAGGCGTCTCGCTGGAAGTTTATGGCCCCCTCCAGCACCTCAGGGGCCATGTACCGCCGCGTGCCCACCTGGAACATACATACGCACGGGGGGGTCAAAGGTCACACTCATGAGTTCCTGTCCTTGAAATGTTAACGGTTTCCTGTATTCCATGCGCTGTACGGTTGTCAAATACATGGGGATTTTTAATGCTTCAATGCAGACAACCTTGCCCTTTGTGGACAGAAAAATAAAACGGAACTGAACCGAAGGCTGAATTCTCTGCAAACAGGATTTTAATACTCCATCGTTCAATAGTTTGACAGTCTTGAGCACCTTGAAGATGACATTTATTTGATCAGAGCTTCAACCATCTCTAGCTGAAATAGGGTTTACTCATGATGTTAACTGCATTCTTTAATTTGCTCTAAAAGTGTCTGTCAGTGTGTAAAAAAAAAAAACAGATAGCGGACTGATATGTCACTGATATGGCTGAAACTACGGCTGGACAGCTAAAACGGCTAAAAATAATATTAATATATATATTGAATATATTGAATAATTTAAGTTTTTTGGCGATATATGATACATATCTCTATATTATTACATTCTCTGAAACAGCGTAACACAGTGATTTTCAATAAAAATCCAAAATGTACACAGCCTATATTTAGTGCAGTCAGAGGTGCACAGCTTGTGCATAACCTTTTAGCAGCTGACTCAATAAAGCAATAAACCTGCACATGCCCTAATAGGGCTCCAAATTTCAGACACCTGTGTGCAAAACAAGTCAAATGCAATTTCCCAAACTAATGCAGAACTGTCAAATGAAAATGAATGCACGTTGGCACAATGACAGCATAAAAAGGTAAGCAAAAAAAAAAAGCATAAAAAGGTCCCTGTACACAGTATTGTTTTTAGTAGATCCAAACTATTGAGTGGGGTCTGTGGGATGCTCAGACATTAACACTGCACACTGAATGAGCACACGGGGCACACACAAAACAAAGTGCAAATGAACAGAACAAAATGGTTTCTTTAAGCACAAAGTCATTTTTCAAGCATTTCCTTTTATGTTGGCGCGCATGGGTTTTGACTCTTATGTAAGGCAGACTTGTTTTCTGGCTGACCAGCCTGTTCTCTGGATGATCACAAGTGTTTAGCCAGGAACACAAGTCTATCTACTGTCTGGCTTGAGTGATGCTTGCTGGCATGACACAATGTTGCCACTGGTACTGAACCAGAGGGAGAACATCGAGCCAACAGGTGCTCGTTTAAAGACCTGAGTCGACCTAGAAACATTCAACTCCTTTATAATCCGCATAGCAAGGGAAATGCCATTTTCCGCAATATGGGACCTTGAACGACGTTGATGAAAATGACAATATCCAAGGATTGTTAAACATGTTTTTTAAGGTAGTTTCCGAGCTGTCCACAATAATCCAGTGGTGGTCTGCATGCAGAAGAATGCTTTTTGGCGTTAATGGACAGGTGCACTTTCGTACCACAACGTGTACAAAATGGGTTTTGTATCCCCTACAAAATGATATTGAGTTACATTACATTATTAATTACATTAATGGCATGTGGCAGACGTTCTTATCCAGAGCGACATACAGTTGATTAGACTAAGCAGGAGACAATCCTCCCCTGGAGCAATGCAGGGTTAAGGGCCTTGCTCAATGGCCCAACGGCTGTGCGGATCTTATTGTGGCTACACCGGGATTCGAACCACCAACCTTGCGGGTCCCAGTCATGTACCTTAACCACTACGCTACAGGCCACCCTACATTCATTGATTGAGTTATTCATCGATAGCCGAAATACCGCCCAGCCCTAGCTGAACGCACAGAAGTGCAGTCTTGTTTCTTTTCATCATGCATGCTGTAACTCTGAGACCCCTGTTCCATCGCCAACGTCCCGTCGCCCCTCCTCACCTGGCCGTGCGTGTCTCCGGCAGACTTCCCCGCCTCAAACCTCAGGGCCAGGCCGAAATCGGCGATGCAGGCGGTCAGGTTGGTCTTCAGCAGCACGTTCTTGCTCTTGATGTCCCTGCGTTCCGAGGGAGGGAAGAGGCCCGTGAAGAACACGGAGTAAGCAGACGGCGTGCTGTACAGTGTGTCTGTAAATCCCTTGCTTTCGGGCATGCAGGAGAGGGTTTAACTGAACTTATATATCATAATGTAGCACTGTGTGGGATGTGCGGAGGACAACCTTCGGGCTATGCAGGAAAAGATATGTAATGGGCAGACCTGGGTCAAATACATAATGGTTTTCAATTCAAATACTTTTCTATGCTTTACTGAGCTTGTCTGGTGGATTGGAACATATGAGATACACACTTGAGTGCAAACCCAGCCGTCTAGCCCTCTGATGGCTCAATTGTACCGGATAAGATCGATCAAGCACAGAAAAGTATTCAAATCAAAAACAATTTTGTACAGTGAGGTCCGTAAGTATTTTGGCAGTGATACAATTTCTCTTCTTTTGGCTCTACTCCAGCACACCACATTGAAATTAAATAATGAATACGAGGTTGAAGTGCAGACTGTCTTTATTCTAGACTTTTGACTGCCTTGGGAGTCTGGTGTTGGTCAACATGAGAACCAGAGTTGTGCAGTCAAAGAAGCCATTATGAAGCTGAGAAATAAGAACTAACAGTCAGAGATATAGGCCAAACAATAGGCTTACTAAGTGTTCGAAAACATCATTACGAAGATGGGCGCTGGTGAGCAGTAATTGCAAACAGGCTGGCAGGCCAAGTAAGACGTCTACAGTTGATTAATTCTTGCAATAATGGTGACAAACCTATCTGACAGGTCACAGAAACACTCTTCAGAGGTAGGACTTGATCAAGAGAGGCTACACTGCAAAAACAGGATGTCCATGTTACAGTTACAGTGTTGGCTAAGTAGTACTAAAAAGAACCTGCAGAGTTCTGGAAACAGGTCATGTGGGCCAAGATTGACTTGTATTAGAGTGATGGCAAGAGCACAGTGAAAGTCTTCTTATGCCTGCACCAAGGAAGCATTTGAATACACATTTCGAATCAGAAAAGGCTGAGAAGCCCACTGTCCAATTACTTTTGGTCCCTTAAAATGGGTGGACTATGTATAAAACGGGATGCAATTCCTACACGGATCGCTCCATATGTAAATAACCTTAAATTAAAGGTGACAGTCTGCACTTCAACCCCGTATTCACCCTTCCATTTCAAATCCAACGCTGGAGTACTGGTAGTGTGTTAAGTTACGAAACAGCGGTAGCACCAAGGCGGGTCTCGGAGCGCACCTGTGAGCGATGGCAGGCTTGTGGCCGTCCTTCAGGCCCGGGATGTCCTCGTGCAGGTAGGCCAGTCCCCTGGCCGTGGTCTGGGCGATGAGGCACAGCTCATTCCAAGACACCACGTTGGCCTTCAGGTAATCGGTCAGAGAACCCTGCAGACAAACGCACTTTCAGCACTTGTATTTTTAACGAAAGGCTTCTGCAGCTGGCTTTGACAGAACTACAGTTTTGACCACTAGAGGGCAGGGTTTTGCCGTGTTTGCCTGCTTGGCTCACAGGGACGAGCTGGTTTTTCTCTTTTGCAGCTCGTCGCTGGGAACCAAACAAAGGACTCATTCCAATCGCTTATGTCATACTTCCTTGTCTCCTTGTTGCTTGGCTGACCTGGAAATCGATTGAGGACCGCATTTTATTAGGACGTTTCATTGGAGGAGCTAGGAGCCAGGAGCTAGGAAGCTCCCAAAGAATGCTTGAGCAAGGAAATAAGAATCCTTTGCAGAATTATTCTTTTGTGATACGAATTTATGTATGACCTGTGGTTCCACCTCTCCCCATCGGCCACATCTGTAACTGACATGGCTTCAAACTGACATTCAAAGGAGCAAGGACATTCCAGTTGCGTAATTCTCGTTTTCTCTATTTCTCCTTCGTCGCTTCTTTTCCTTGCCTTCTCCAAGGGATGGAGTTAGGAACAAAGAAAAGAGGCAAGGAAAGGAAAGGAGATAAAGAAATAAGTGAACGGAAAGAGCCGAAAGGCTCCGTGCTCAGAGGAATTCAGTCTGGTGGAGGCATGCTACGTTCCTCCAGCAGGGGGTGCCCGTACCTTCTCGTGGTAGGCGGTGATGAGCCACAGCTCCACGTCCAAGTTGGTGCCCCTCTTCTCCGCCCCCAGGAAGTGGAGGAGGTTCTCGTGCTTCATGCCGCTCAGGCTGTAGGTCTCGTACTCGTGCTGCCAGGACTGCTTGTCCTGAGGGCCAGAGAAAGCCAGACCGAGGGTGACACTGAGGAAAAGTGTCTCAGTACAGAGGGAGCCAGGCTCGTCTGACCAGCCTGGTCTCAAGTTTAGTTTTATAAAGTAGTCATCGAACAAACTCACATTTAGGCATTTAATTCAAAATATACTTTTTCAGTTTCTGACCAAAAAACTACGAGACATATTGCATCCACCCTGTACACTGCACAAAAATAGCTCAGTGCAGGGCTGACAGTCAGGTGTGTCCAGACATTTTATCTAGGCTTTATTCTTCTAACAGAACCGCCCTTGGGACAATTAAAGAATGCCAGTCGAGACCTCGTCCCTCACAGAGAGGCTCATGGGAGTTGCAGTTGGCCGCATTAAGACAATCCCCTTGCGGTGGCGGTTCGGGAATGTGCCGGGCTGATGGGATACCTGAATGGGGAAGATCTTGACCGCCACGTAGTCGCTGAGCAGCTGTGCCTTCCACACACAGCCGAAGCGCCCCCTGGATTTCAGCTCCAGTAACTGCAATGGCTTCTGTCCCAGGAGCGGGGAGGGGGGTGTGGGGCCAGGGTCCTGGAAGGCAGGCAAGCAGCACATCACAAACGAAGTCCTGCCTCTACATGCTTCTGGTGGGAGAGCGCCTGGACCGCCGTCAGGGTCCCAGCGCTCCCTCCATCACGAGGCTCTCTCCAGACTGCTGCTTTTTAGAAAAGCTGGACTCAGTACAGCCCATATGGGTACTCAGTACAGCCCCTATGGCCACTCAGTACAGCCCCTATGGCTACTCAGTACAGCCCCTATGGCTACTCAGTACAGCCCCAATGGCTACTCAGTACAGCCCCTATGGCTACTCAGTACAGCCCCTATGGCTACTCAGTACAGCCCCTATGGCTACTCCGTACAGCCCCTATGGCTACTCCGTACAGCCCCTATGGCTACTCAGTACAGCCCCTATGGCTACTCAGTACAGCCCCTATGGCTGTTTCAGTGTGCAGTACAGCCACAATGGCTGTTCCAATACTCTGTATAGCCACAATGGGTACTCAGTACAACCGCTATGGCCGTTTCAGTGCTCAGTATAGCCACTATGGGCGTTTAATTCCCCAGTAAAGCCCCTCTGGCTGTTTCAGTATGCAGCCACTATAGCTAACTGAAAGGACCAGGTGGGAGAGGGGTTAACACGCTCCGTCTTGCGGACGACGCCAAGTTTATGAGGCCACAACGAGGGCACGCATATTTTGCGCTACAGATGGTGGCCGTCTCGATCGTAGATATTATTCTGCCCAACGCAAAGCGACACTGTCACACTGCGCGAATAAAGGAACAGAGACCGTAGTATCGCACGCCATCTGGGAGGGAAAGAAAGCTTTCCATGAGTCTGTACGCAGCGTGCTTGAGCGGCATCACACCTCGCGCGTCTGCGCTTCTGCTACACGCTAGCATGCTCGCAGCTTCACAGGAAACAAAGAGGCCTTGCAAAAGGAGATGACTTCCTTCCAAAGGAACAAGAACACAGTGGAAGAGGGTGTGAGGGAGAAGCGTTAGAAATCTGTAAAATGTGAGCTCGCACTGCGTGCGTGTGTCTGTGTGAGAGTGCAGTGCCAGACCTGGGCAAATTACGTAATTGTTTTGGATTCGAATACTTTTCAACTTACTGAGCTTGTCTGGTGTATTGAAATCTATGAAATAATCTCTTAAAAAGTGCAAATGCCACCGTCTGGGCCTCCTGGTTGGCTGAACTGCACCAGGCAGGATCAATAGAGGACAGAAAAGAATTTGAATCCAAAACCATTACGTAACTGACCTGGTTTGATGAAAGAAAAAGAGCATGTAGGCGTGCGTGTGTGTGCCTGCGTCCGTGTGTTCGTGTGGATATCTGTGTGTGTGTGTGTGTGTCTGTGTGTGTCTTTGCGTGTGTATGTGTGTGTGTGTGTGTGTGTGTGTTGCGTGTATGCATGCGTGAGAACGCAGGCCTGCTGATAGCAGCCCAAGATGAGGCTGCTCAGAGTATCCCAGCATAACCCCTGGCACAGCGTCCATCTGTGAAACACACCCTGGCACACGCCCTGCTAGCTCACCTCGTACAGTCTACCACTGCAAGGGATTAAGACTTGTCACGGATTCTTCTAGGCTAAAGTTCCTAATTAGAAGTGTGAAGATGGTGCGTAATCGGAATCGCTGTCGTGCTGACACAAACGCAGGCTATGGAAAGAAGCGGTAAACGATAGTAAACATTGCGTGCACTTGGGTGTTGTGTTTGGAGGTGGAGGCCAGAGTGAAGTAGCCTGTCCGTCTGTATCTAGATTTGCATTGGTGTGCGATCCTCTGTACCGCTATCACTATGGAGTCGACAGCATTCCAAAAATAAAGGGCTTAAATCAGCCAGGGGCCTGTATCATGAAGCAGGACAACAGAGTTAGCTGGATAACCCTCCCAATTCAGGAATATGGACCGAACTGGGTTTTTCTCAGTGCAGTTATCCAGGCAATACGGGCCCCACGTCACACAATTAAACAACGCTCCAGCAGACCGGGGTCAAATACTTCATTGTTAATTGTCAAATACTTAAACAAGGTCCAGAAGGCAAGGTTTGCACTTTTTCAGAGTATTTCACAGGTTCCAATACATAAGAAAAGCAAAATTTTTTATCCAAAACAATGAGGTATTTGACCCAGGTCTGGTCTCCGGCTTCAGGCAAAGGGGGCCGAGGTGTTTTCAAGATGGCGCTGTATAGCTGAATAAATAAACGTGCCGGTGCTGCACGGCAGAGGGCGGGGGGGATACAGGCCTGAGGAAGAAAGAGCGGGAGGCCACGGATAAAAGAAAGAAGTAAAAAGAGCAGCGGCGGGCGGCTCTGCCGTAAACAAGGGGGACCGCAGTGACATTGCTCAGGGTCAGCGCGATAAACACCCAGCGCTACATGCTTACGCTCCGTTTTCGCCAAAAAGTTCAATAATTAAACAGATGCCGAGTCGTAAAAATTGAATTGAAAGCCATACTGCTTTTTATCGAAGAGCTGTCCCTGGGCGGTAATGGAGCCACGGATAGGCCTGAAATATAATATCCAGGGGAAAAGAAAAAAAAAAAAAACGGGGCTGGGGGGGGGGGGGGATGGGGGGTGGGTGGGAGCGTGGTTTATGGTTAGCTCCTTGATATCTCTATCTGAGCATGCGGTGGCTTAAAGCGCTGGGTATTAACAGCCAGAGGGCCGGTGGCTGACCAACCTTCGCCCTCCGCAGCCAGCTTTGTGCACTGAATGCCTACGTGACCCTTACTCAATCGGAAATGTAGTTTTATTACCAACAGGGTGGACGGTTGGGAGGGGGGAAACAGAAGGGGGTCCATTTTGTTATAGGTCAGCAGAAGGCCGTGGTGTGGGACTCGTATCTGACAAAATGTCCGAGGCCAGCACCTTTTTGTGGGGGGTGGGGGGTGTGTGACGCTGTGCCCTCGATGTGCCCTCACTTATTGCGCCCCCCTCCTTCCCCCCTTCAGGGCCTGAGCCCCACGTACGGCCGGCCTGTCAGCACGGGGGCTTGTCACCGGACCGTGCGCTCTGCTGCGTCAGCACGCCACGGGAAATGAAAGGATATCCGCCGGCCCTCTCCATCTCTCATACCTCATACCTCCGGGCCCGCTCTTCTCTGGTCAGCTGCGGGCTAACGGATGCACTGCCGGTGTGTTCTATCACGGGGGCTAACCTGGTGCTGGGTGTGTGAAGCAGTACCATACTTCACAGTGTTAGCGCATTAGCACAGCTATGCTGCTGGCTGTTTTCAGGCCACCCGCAGTCAGACCGTTTATTGGTCAGCAGGAGCTCAATGAGAGTTGGACCACGCAAGGGGCCTTTTTCATATTTTTCAGAAACATGTTCAACCCTCTTTCCCCAAAAACCCCTGACATTTATGAGCAAAAGGACCACAAAATACAGCGACCACAAGCGGACATCCATGCTGAAGAGTACACGTTCCAACACCACACGCACGTTCTCGTCCCAGCATGCACTCATGTTCGCCTTGGGCTTCCGCAGTCCAATTAGTGCCAAGGACCAAAACGACAACCATGCAAAATAAATAAATAAATGCTCAAAATGAAAGCATTCCAAGAAAACGATGTAATTCAGGGCGGGGGGGGGGGGTGACGTTTAAATAAAAAATGGGCAAGACATCCATAAATGAAAAGTTCACGGCTGCAAACAAACAAACAAATGAATATATTCAGTTTTTTTCTCCCTTTGGAAAAACAAAAAGCACGGTAAAGGTGGAGTAAATTAAACGAGTATCTTACCTCTATCATGATATGAAAGGCGTGCTAGCAAAGGAAAAGAGGCAGAGAGGAAATTACTGTGAAATGGAGGCTGAGACAGCAGTTTCATTGGCTGCTTGATGACCCGAGGCCGCAGAGCTGCCATTTTGTTTTACTCCCTCCCCTCCCTCCCGCCACTGATCTGGGAGCAGTGGCCTGAGTGGCCTGAGCGGCTGGGGGCTCGATCGGCTCCGGCGGACCTGACCTCAGATCGGTGCGCAGAGACATTGAGGCGCGACGATAATCTTCCAGGCTGCCAAATCCAGTTCCTGGACCCCTACCGTGCTGCAGATATTTATTTCGACCATAATTTGCCGCATCCGATTCTACCAATTAGCAGCTCAAAGTCATCTATAGCTGTTCAATGAGTGCTTTGTTTGTGGTTTGTTTGGAGTGAAAACCTACTGGATCTCCAGGAACAGGGTTGGGTAGCCCTGATAATCAGGATTCTGCATGTAATGTCACAGGAGTAGGTTTTGCCATCTGGACCTCGGCTGTGGAGGGACTGCACCCTGAGCTGGGATTTCTCCCTTTTCCCTAAGCTTCGGGATATTTTATTGCTGAATGAGTCTGGAAGGTGATGGGGGTCAGCACTGGGCCTTTGGGTGCACACAGGCAGAGGAAAGCAGAGAGTAATGGATCCTTAAATCAATTCCTCCAAAATATCACCCAGAGATTCCTGGCACTAATCCACCAGCAGTAAAGACAGGCAACTCGCAAGTTCTCGCAACAGTGAGTGGAACCGACCAATCAGAGCCAAGCCTCCCTTTATGTGAAAACAAATGGACCAATCAGAATGGTCCTTGGCACCAGGTTCCTAATCCATGTGCAAAGAACATAGTTTCACCTAAAATGCTTAGTCTGTAGATATTTGCTACGTTGGTCCAAGTCAAAGAAACACCCCAAGGATATCATATTAACCCAATGAGGAGCTGTATGTTTCACAAGTCATTTTTTCCCCTTATATTACCTCACATAGTTCCGAAATTTGTTATGCCAAACAGTACTGAAAGGAGGAGAGAGCACGGACTGGCATGTGTGCTCACAGAAAGGCACTGTGAATGTGAGGGTTAGGGTTGTAGGAAGCTGGCTGAGCTAGGCATGGTGTCAGAGGGATGAAAACCCAGCTGGTGGAGTCGGTGGAGGCGAGGAACCCAATGCCAGCTGGAGGACCCTCGGCCCCTGGGCGAGGCGAAGGCCATGATGCGTCACCCTAAAGGCCTCGTGACTGCAGCTGGTATCAGCGGGGTCAGGACTCAAAAGATATCGACACAACACATTCCTTCACCAGAAGGTTCTGCTGCTGTTAAACTGGTCTCAAACATGTCCAGTGGGGCCCAAAAGTCTGAGACCACACTGAAAATCTGGAGTAAAAAAAAACCTGGAAATAAACAAAGTTTTAGGATTTTGAAAAACGTAAAACAAATTTAAGTTACTTCAAAGCTTTCCAGGAACTACTCAAAGACCAAAGAAAAGCAAGGAGTGCGGCACAATCTACAATGACCTGACCTCAACCCCATTGAACATTCATGGGGGCACTTGAAGACCGACAAAAGCCAAGCATTCAGTAACAACACAAGATGCTCTTTGGAGCATTGTCAAATAATGCTGGGATAACATGGACGAACTCACAAATTTGAGTCCATGCCAGCTTGAGTGCATGTTGCCATTAAAGCAAAAGGGGGACATACCAAATGCAAAGAAATTCATGTAATTAAAAAAGAATAAACTTTTCACTCAAAGTCCAGTATAATTTGTCATTAAAAATTTGTCTTAAATAAGAAAATAATGAAAAATAGAAGTATTTTCACTAGTGGTCTCAGACTTTTGGACCCCTCTGTATGTTCAATAGAACGATCTTCATTACACAGGGGTACTCCAAGGTACAATAATTTTTTGCACATAAATATATATATCTAACCATCTTCTACCTCAGGAATCTAAAGAAACAGTAACATGATATTGGTTACTGAGTTTCAGATGCTGGCAAACCTCCAGGATTTTCAGTCCTTCCAGCTTGCGATAAATCCTTCATTGACCTCCCTGACTCAGCAGATGCACAACATTCTGAAAGCAGCCCGTGATGCAGCAACACTGCAACGTGTGTGTGTGTGTGTGTGTGTGTGTGTGTGTGTGTAAGCTTGCACATGGGTGTAAGTGTGTGTGCACATAAGTGTGCTTGCTAACATTAGATATTTTATTTGTACATAAGATTTGTGGTCCACTGTCCAACAGATAATGTTCCAGATATACGTTCTTGCAGCAAGGTTTTAACGAAGGCCAGTCAGGTTTAAAATAAGAGAATCGTGCCAAACTCTCTGGCCCTTTAAATAGTCACCGAAAGCCCTGTCTCTGGCCCTTTAAATACAGCCACCTAAAGCTCCCGTCTCTGGCCCTTTAAATACAGTCACATAATGCCCGCAACTCTGGCCCTTTAAATACAGCCACTGAAGTCCTCATCTCTGGCCCTTTAAATACAGCCACTGAAGTCCTCATCTCTGGCCCTTTAAATACAGCCACTGAAGTCCTCATCTCTGGCCCTTTAAATACAGCCACTGAAGCCCACATCTCTGGCCCTTTAAATACAGCCACTGAAGTCCTCAACTCTGGCCCTTTAAATACAGCCACTGAAGCCCGCAACTCTGGCCCTTTAAATACAGCCACTGAAGTCCTCATCTCTGGCCCTTTAAATACAGCCACTGAAGTCCTCATCTCTGGCCCTTTAAATACAGCCACTGAAGTCCTCATCTCTGGCCCTTTAAATACAGCCACTGAAGCCCACATCTCTGGCCCTTTAAATACAGTCACCTAAAGTCCTCATCTCTGGCCCTTTAAATACAGTCACCTAAAGCCCTCGACTCTGGCCCTTTAAATACACCATGTAAAGCCCTTGTGTTTGAATGTAGATTAATCTCAGCTTGTCAGTAAAGGAAGGGACCAGTTCCTTTCTAACGGTAGCCCGTTTCAGCCTGTCGGAGGTCGGCGAAGGTAACGGTGCTAGGAGGCACGTGTTCACCTTGGCTCAACCCGCCCTGTAGTGCGTTTTTGTGGATGTGCGAAACCCGCAAGGTCATCCTGGACATCTAGATCCCGCCAAACCGCTCCGTCAGTCAGCCCTTCACGGACAGCAGCGGGGGGGGGTCGGGGAGGCGTCAGCGGGGAGCTCTGGACCCATCGCCGGAGGAGGGCAGGGCAGAACCCCGTGCTCAAAGCGGCACAGTGGGAGCGGTACTTAACCTGAATTGCTTCAATAAAACACCCTGTGGTATGAATGAATAATGTGTCGAACGGGAGCTAACGCTAAGGCCTCCAGATACGGCCGCCTGCAAAACAAACAAGTGAAAATAAAACGAACGCCCCTCGCGTTGTTCAACCTGTAAATCGCGTGCAGTTGGCAGGCGAAAGCGGGGGGGGAGTATTACACATCTAGCAATGGAAGCTTCTGGAAGGCCGCTGCGTCACGGCATTCTACGCGTATTTACCAGCGCAGTGCTGGCCGGGTTGTGTACAGGAAACACCAATTCCGTCCCGCGGATTGTATTCCATTCCTTTCCATTTATCTAGTGGGGGGCTGGCTCTTCAGCCAGGGCCACGGCAACGCCACGTCTGTGAGAGAACGCTTAAGTGTCGACCCGAACGTACAAATCTCTCCTTTACAGCCCTTCGTGTACCTGAGCGCGGAGAGCAAAGGCACGATTCTATCGATTACGCTCTTCTTTTACGCAGGGGAGAGAAACGACCGCAATTCATCAACCTGACGTTATCTGGGGGCGAGCTTGGAAAACAAACACGAAAAAAATAAATAAATAAATAAATAATTAAATAAAAGGAAAATGAGGGCGAGTCCGAACACCCCGCGCGGCGCCAAGGAAAAGACGTGACGCGGGCAAACGTCGATGGCGGGTTTGGAGTCAGAGGTCAATGGGGGCTTGTGTTCTGGACGGATGCATTATTGATTAAGCTGTGGTGTGCCAGGGGCGCAGTGACAGAAGCGGCCTTTTAATAGCCGGGGTGGCTAAAACGGTAGTGCAGAAGCACCTGCATTATTTATCCCTTTACGCTCTTCTGCCTCCTCCCGTTCTGCGCTCGCGAGGGGGGTTGGGTGCAGCGAGGGGTGCCCAGATATGCACTGCTACTCGCTACCCTGAGGGGGGGGGTGGGGGGAGTCCATTCCCATGGCAGACCTGGGTCAAATACGTATTGGTTTGGTATTCAAATATTTTTCTGAGCAATTTGAAAAGTATTCAAATACTTTTCTGGAGAGGTCACTGGAAAGCACTGGGTATTTCACAAAGCAGGACTATCCAGAGTTAGCTGGATAATTGGCACCGATTACAACCCAGAACCTTCCGCAAAATTGAACATGGGACTGAAGTAAAAAAGAGCCATTACCAGTTTTACTCAGCGCTTTTATCCAGCTAACCCAGTAATCCTGTTTGGAGAAATACGCCCCAGCGTTTCGGTGAATGTCGCCTAAAACTGTCATGACTTCGCATTGACCTCTGACCTCAAATGGACGCTACACCGTACCCACCAACCCCCTGCCTTAGAATCAAAAACACACATCGGCCCCAGGGCTCACTTGCAGAAGAGAAGAGAAATGTCCACCTCACTGTGACTACCCTGGTTAAATAAAGGACAAATGTAAAAAAATGAATGGAAGGCAGAAAACAACTCCAGCTACAGAGGAGACCCGAGCACAATGCAAGTAACAAAACCCTTCAAGAAAGAGGAATGGACGCAAATTCAAACTGGAACCAGGTGCAATGCAGGGGTAAAGGTGGGGGGAAAAAAGAAACCACAATATGAAATTCCTTCTGTGAACATTGAATATGTACTGTGCAGAACATCAAACAGGCACTTTTTTTTAAACCATAGAATTCACTACAGTCCAGAAACGAGTCAAAATGCCGTCTGATAATTATTCTGCACAATAAATAACCACCGACGTCTGAGTAACTACATCGTGCTGGTTGCGTGTTTTCAATGCTTCAAGCCTTCTTGGAGGGAAGGTACAGAATGCGTGCGTATCCTGCAGCAGATCTATTAATAATCCTCTCTTGAGCCGAGTGGAACACGAACCAACGCCTGCTTTTAATTAGCAGTCAAAGGGCAGGTGAGCGGAGCGTCGACTCCAGGCATCTCGAGTGCAGTGAGTGGGGTCGGAGGTCGGGGGACCTAGATGGGGAAGATTTGAGGCCTGGGACAAGCCAATTCAAAGCAGGCTGAGCGCCTATTTCTTTCCATGTAAACCACCATTTTCCTTGTGGGGGCTGGTTTACATCATGTTTACGAAAATATACCAAACTTCATTATTTGAGGATGACATCATTTTCCCTTAGAGCCCACTTTGGGAGGTGAAATTCTCATTTTTCCATGTCTTACTGACTTTCGGGCCTGGGCATACATCTCATACCACCAAAACACATAGGCCATGGGCTGTGCACACGCAGCAGGAACTGGGATACCCCTGAATAACAATATAAGTCAAATCCACGCCCTCAATGTGTGTGCCCTACTTCCTGTAACACAGGACAGCGTATGTGTGCCCTACTTCCTGTAACACAGGACACTGTATGTGTGCCCTACTTCCTGTAACACAGGACAGCGTATGTGTGCCCTACTTCCTGTAACACAGGACAATGTGTGTGCCCTACTTCATGTAACAGTACGGGGTGTATGTGCCCTACTTCCTGTAACGTCCTGTAACAGAGGACAGGGTGTGTGCACTATTTCATGAAACATTGTACAGGGTGTAATACAGGGTGGCCTGTAGCGTAGTGGTTAATGTAAATGAATGGGACAGGCAAGGTCGGTGGTTCTAATCCCGGTGTAGCCACAATAAGATCCGCACAGCCGTTGGGCCCTTGAGCAAGGCCCTGCATTGCTCCAGGGAAGGACTGTCTCCTGCTTAGTCTAATCAACTGTACGTCGCTCTGGATAAGAGCATCTGCCAAATGCCAATAATGTAATGTATGTGTCCTACTTCTTATAACACAATACAGTGCCTGTGTCCTACTTCCTGTAACTCAATACAGTATGTGAGACCTACTTCCTGTAACACACATATTTCCAATCAGAAGGGATCTGGTTTGTTAGATACCTCAGCAGTGGAATACAACAATTAACATCAACTAAAACATTCAAGAGAAAAGACCAAGAACGCTGTCATTGGCATAAAGTGAACAGCAAAATTTTATTTCTATCCCATATCTTCCAATGAAAATATGTCATGCCAAGTTTCCATGTTAAATCCGATATTATCATGTACCAAAGTACCCATCTGAAAAAAAAAGGGTTCTTTTTGACGGTCCGGTCAAGTGTATAATATAAAACACAAATAGAAGAAGCTACATTGGAAGAGAAGCTGCAGTATACAGCAATAATTTTAAAGCAAGTCGTTCCCCCCCATTATCTCCAGCACTGTCCCAAGTTAACAGTGTGTAAACGTGTGTGAGTTGGTTTTAATTAGAACCTATGAATGGCTCTCCGCTCCTCCATTAAAAGTGAATGAGTACATCGCATTCTGTTCACCTCTCTAGAAGGAGAATTGCCCCTCTATTAAGAATGAATGAATAACGCGTGCGCTAGCACTTTGTTCTTCTGCGGCCCATGTGAACAGTGAAGGGTCTAATGTGGAAACCAATGGCAGTCGTATAAGCAGATAAACTTCACTTTCGAGCCTTGTAATTCTGAGAGAAAAGCAAGCAGAAAGATTCTACAGCTTTCCGCAGCTTTGAAAAGAAATGAATGAAAACCCAGGGAGGCAAGAGCTAGCGGATACAAGGAGCATCTCCGGAGACCGGCGGCCTTGCGTCTGATGAAAACGCAATCTGTCAGACGCGGCAAGGGCGAATCCTTGAGAAAATTAAACCCGGGACAAGTGCTTGGATGGCCGTACCAAGCGTTTGTTGAGAAGCCTTTGAAGGGGAGGCTGGCTGGATGTCTCCCGCATGTCTCTTCAAATACTTTATGAGGTTTCTCCGCGCAACTCCAAACTTTATTTCAGGTTTCAGCCACAACACAAAATGCTAGTTTTAGTTTTGATTATCTTTCTCAGACGGCGTATGGCGGGACCAAGCACTCATCAGCCCGCCAGACCTGGGTCAAATACGTAATTCTTTATGATTCAAATACTATTCTGTGCTTGACCGATTTTGCCTGGTTCAATTAAACAGGAGGGCCAGAAAGCAGGGCTTGCACTTTTTAAGAGCGTTTCGTGAACAGTTTCAATACACCAGACAAGGTCAGTAAAGCGTAAAAGTAATTGAATCCAAAATAATTCCGTATCTCACCCAGGGTCTGCAGCCTGTTTCGGGAACAGTGCAAATAAACGGCTGCATTTACGGGATCGAGGTGCGCCCGTCCGAGAGGACGGATACCGAGAAACAGCTGACATATTTCACAGCGTCAGTGTAGGCTGCTCCCAGCTGGGGATTAAACAGTGACCCCATTCAGCGTTTCTCTTAAAAACCAGTTAACCTTCTTTCATCTTGGTACTGCATGTTTTTTTACATTTTCTATTTTGTAGGGATTAAATAGTAAACATGCAATACACATAATGCTATATTTTCCAGAAGTCCTGTACCAACTTTGCATGTGTAGTATGGGCCTATTTTGACCCTCTGTAACTGTATAAAAAGTCAGAAAATGCACAACCACTTTCATATTTTATCTCCGATTTCTTTCTGGTGGCACTTTCCCATACAGGCGCCAAACTTTCACATCCTGTACCTGAGATGTTTCTCACAGATTTTTCATATTTATGGTTAAAAGGCTAGTCATTTTGGAGACAATAAAAAGGCGACACACAAAGTGTCAACATTTTCTCTTTTGCGATAATGTTGCATTTACTTAAAAACGGTCATAATCTCTTAACATAATAGGAGGGTTAAGTGCGGTGTCGGGTCTGTGACCGGTTCGGACCCGGTTGCTCACACAGGGCAGTGTCGAAGGGACTCCTCTGTTTCTCGCCAGTGCAGGCAGCCCGAAATGAACGCACATGGCCTCCAACCCGCGGCCACCTGTGTCGCTTTTAGCCCCCGTAATTGATCCAATTACGCAGTTAAGAGCTCAGATGGAATGAACACGAGGAATCTCTGGCACGCTCACCCCAGGGCTAGCCCCTCTGCCAGCGGGTAAGGAAGCGGATGCTAATGTTAAAACGTCAGTTGCATGTTAACTATTGTAACTAACCAAGAAGCAAAGTACAAATTCAAAATACAGATCCCCTTATATCAATTCTTATTTGCATTGGAAGAATACTGGTTTGGTGCCTTTATGTTATTTAGCAATGCATAATAAATCCGCTTTATCTGTGCCGTTGTGTGAAAGAAGGTGACAAGGGAGCTGCTGGGGAACGGGTGTCAGGCTGGCAGCTCTCTGGGACTCTCTGAACGGGACACTGTGTGCTAGAAAGGACGTGGGGGGGGAGGGGGGCTCGTTCTTACCTGGGTGGGCACCAGGACTGGCGGATACGCCAGCTTGTGATGGCGGTACATCCAGAAGGAGAAGAGGACGATGGCTGCGATGCCCATGATGGGCACCAGCGAGTACAGCAGGGTGTTGAAGAGAGGGGGCGGCTGGGTGAACGGGTTTGAGGTCGCTGCAGCGAGAGAGCGAGAGTGAGGGAGGGAGAGAGACAGAGAGAGAGGGAAAGAGAGGGAGAGGGAGAGAGAAAGAGATACAGAGGGAGAGAGAGGTAAAGAGTGAGAGAGGGGGAGAGGAAGAGAGGGAGAGAGAAGGAGAGAGGGGGAGAGATAGGAAGAGAGAGAGTTATTTCATTTGTGATGCAGGCAGGACATTATACTCTTCTGGGAGTGTACACAGAAAACACAAAAGACTATTTGAATTATGAGAAAAATATTTTCCAGAGGGGTATGAGCTCCCATTCACACACGCAGAGGGCCTTTATCAGAGCTAACAAAAGCAAAGCGGAGAGGGCTCGCTGTGTTTTTATTATCTTATCAGGCACATCTTCGATAAGACGGGGAAGAGAAACGGGAGTCTGCAGGGCTTCCTGTGCGGCCTCACTTCCTGTGTGTTAGACCGCCATGCTGCCGCCCGTGTGGGCCAGCCTCCTTCAGACTTTCAATAGGCCCGTCCTGTGTACACGTACGTACGTGTGTGTGTGTGTGTGTGTGTGTGTGTGTGTGTGTGTGTGCGCGTGTGTGCTTGCGTGTGTGCGCGTCCGGCCCGGAGTTTCAATAGTCCCATCCTGTCTATACATGTGTGCGTGCACAGGTGTGTGTGTGTGTCTGTGTGCACGTGTGTGTGGTTTGTGTCCAGCTGTAGAACAGTGTTGCCAGGCGGCAGTGCGTAGCGTTCGCTCAATCCCACTTTGACTCGCGGGCCTGTGTCTGACAGCTAGATTGGCCGGGGCGTTGCTATGGGAGCCTGCCTGTCGTGCCATCCCCAGCTTATCCGGCATCGCCGTGGCTCACGGCGCTCCGCCGGCCTGACACAGCCCATTTGCCCAGGGCCGGCTGAGCCGGGATGTCCCGTGACTGGGGCGTCGGGTGATTAGGCCTGCGAATCCTCCGTCACGAAAATCCCCCTGACATACGGAGGGCACGTGTGCTGTGCGCATGGAGAGGCACGCCAGGCCCTGCAGGAGGTCAGGCCATGAGCCTACACCGCTCCCCGCCCCTCACCCCTGCTCCTACTCCTACTCCTACCCCTACCCCTACCCCCCGCCCCCAGCTCACGCCAGGCCCTGTGAGAGGTCAGGCCATTAGCCGACACCACCCCCCGCCCCTACTCCTACCTCCTGCCTCACGCCAGGCCCTGCCGGGGTCAGGCCATTAGCCAACACCACCCCCCACCTCAACTCCTACCTCCTACCCCCTGTCTCCAGACCCTGCCAGAGGTCAGCCCGTTAGCTTACACCCCCCCCCCCCCCCACCCCTACTCCTCCCCCCCGCCTGTCACTCACGGCTGGCCTGGATAAAGCAGCAGCACCAGCTCACAGCTTACTGGAGGCTTTCGGACAGCCGGGAGGAAGAGGAGGGTGGAGGTTCATTAAAGGTACTGACCCTCAATGCCCACTACCAACAGCAGCAGCCGTGCTCCATCGCCAGGACCCAACCCAAATCACTCAGTTTTGGGTGGTTCGGTCCGAACCCGAACTCGCCGAGCCTGCTCAATGTTCAATTAAGCCAGAACCCAAATACACTGAATCAGCTCAGAATTTCATTAAATCAGAGTGCTTCAAACACAAACTCAGGGCTTTCACAGTGGTCACTTTTAGACCTTTAACAGCTTCTCTGTGGATCATCCCCCCAGATTCACCTGAATAAAAACAAGTCCTCCCAAGCTATGCTTTTCCCTTTGGTTTAACTGCAGCAAAAGGACGTGCAGGTGCCAGCATTAAACTCAGTCCAATTGCCAAAGAGCGCCTACATTGGGAAAGGGTGCACTCAAATAAGCACAGATGCCATTTCTATTGGCTGTGCCTTTAGTGGCAGTTATCAGTGAGACACAGTGATAACTCTAACTCACTGAGTGCCAGGGGCCCCTAAAAGTGCCCGAACTAACAACATTCTAGACTGTGTTCTAGATTTTTCCAGGAAGTGGATGGAAAGAACCTGGTGTGAAAACACAAAGTAATACACAAGTATGAATTATTAATATTATGTTCCATGTTTGTATGGTTATGAAAAATAGACACTGAGGAAAAAGTCCTCAATTTGAAAACGGCGACAAGCGGCCCGAAAGGCAGACATTAAGGCCCAAAATGAATAACAGCAGAGGGAGGCAGTCAGGGATGTCACATTTTACACGGTACGGCCGGGGTTTGCATTAACCCTCATTCATCCAGACAGACCTTCAAGATAAGCACCTCTTTTCTGGAGCAAACCTGCCAACACAGCAGGGTGGTTACAGCAGTTGTTGTGGAACAATTCAGATTTGTGAACTTCTTAAATGAAACGGACACACAGTTATAAACCCAGGGTGGATTAAAAAAAGAACAGCAGCATCAATGCATAATTATTATAAAATTGTCTGAGTAAGTGGAGGCTGGAATTGACTGAAACTGAAAAATAAGCCTCAGGAAAAGCATCTATCGCACGGCATTTGCAAACGGGCCTTTGAAAGGCTGCGTTAGGAATACGTGGCGTACCCATCCAAACGTTTTTTTGTCTTCGTAATGCGCCGGGGGGCCGTTAGCCGTGCCCGCGCTGTTCGTCTCGCATCTGAAAGGGGGGAAGCACCTGGCCTCCGTGATTGGCGGGAGCGTTGAGGAATGAATTCATTTTTTAAATAAAAAACGCTGCAGGTGCGCCTCTGCCGCAGGTGCGGTTTGAGCTCGTCTGGAGGAGCGCAAAGGCACGGAGGCACGGAGGCGGGGACGGTGCGGGGGTGAAAGGGGGTGCGGGGGTTGTGTTCGGTGAGCCGCCTCACTCCAAAGACCTGGAGCTGCGTGTTCAGACAGGACCCTGCTACTGGTTCAGAGACCAAAGACGACGGAAGAGGAGCTTTTCTGAGGGCAGGAGGATGGCAGGGCCCTGCGGCTAAACCTGAATGATGTGGGGGTGGCAGGGGGACGCACATCTCTATACCTGCAGATGGCTTAAAAAGAAAATGTATAGATATTAAAAGCTGTCTAGTTTCTTTCTTTAACCCTTCGAAGGGTTTTCTTTTTGGAATGTTTTTACCAAAATTCTAACTCACTGTTCTAGAACTTACTAGTGACTGTGACATCAGCATTAGAATGGTCGGTTCAGAACATTCTAATCACATATACTGATCACATATCTGACACCTAAAAGGGTTAAAGGGCGATTTGACGAACAGGGACTTTCCCATTCGGAGTCTCATTCTCCTCAGGTCATCCTATGCTGAGCCCTGGACAGAGACTCCGCATAAACACCCTCTCTGAACAATGATTAAGGCCTATACCGGGGACTGTCTCGGGGCCGCCCGGGGCGAAATACGTCTGTTTATTTACTTGTCCGTCGAGCTTTGCCAATTAGCCCCTAACAGGAGGTGACGGCGAAAGGTCTGGACGGAGCCTCTGAATGGGCGAAAACGTAATCAGCCGTTTCGCTGATGCAAATGAGGACTCGGGGGCCGGCAGCCGACGGGGAGAAATCAGGGACGGCCGTTGCGCGCGGCATCCTGATGGACTTCGGGGCTGCACCGCTTCGCTGGGGCGGCCACTGTGCATCACAAAGGAGCGAGAGGAATCGTTTTGTCTTTCCGACTGGGCGGCCAAGACTGTCGGCCTTTGATAAAGGCCCGGATTGCTTTTCCGCTCACGTACGGAGGGGTGCTCAGACCTTAATCCCTGCACTGCTTTTAAAGAAGGAATAATGACCACGGGGAACGTATGAAACTTTCGGCTCGTCTCAACTTTTGGGTTACGCGAGGTAGCGCGCATGTGACTGAGAATCCTCCCGCTTCTTTTCATCTCCGATTCCTTTAATGACAAAAAAAATATATATATAAAAAATAAACTTTCTGGGTGAACCTCCAGGCCCATTCCACTCTTTGAAAACGGGCCAGCCAATCGGGAGGCAAGCAGCCATTTTGAGTGCTATGAATAGTTGCCGTGAAACAGACTGATTTTCTGAACTGGGCTCAAAGCCGGGCTTAATGAGACTGACCTGCAGGGGTCACCTACCATGGGCCAGACTGACAGACAGACAGACTGACAGACTGACAGGAAGGGGGCTGAAGACCAGGCGGGGGGCACTTACGCTCGGCGGGCGGGGAGGTGTCGGGGTTGTAGAAGAACTTCTCGTTGCACATGTTGCCCTCGCAGCAGCAGAAGAAGACGTCGGGCCCCTCCTTCTTCTCCACGCACTCGCTGCTGCAAAGGCAAAGAGGGGCGTGTTTTTACACCGTCGGGCTCTGGCATTGGTTGGGCTGGTAAGGAGGCGGGTCTCCTTCCGGCCCTTTCCATTTTTTTCCCACGCTCTCTGGGCCAAATAATGAGTGAAAAAGCCACATAACATGCACACTCATGCAACATGCAACCGCATAACATGCACACACAGCCACATAACGTGCACACATGCACACACACAGCCGCATAATATGTACACACACACAGTCGAATAACATGCACATGCATTCAGACGCAGTTCCATAACATGCACACGCACACACACACACCACCCCACAACATGCAGACACATACAGTAAAATGCACACGCGAAGACACCCATGTCACTCAGATATGCATGCATGTACACACAGTCCATGTGGACACAAAGCAATAATTAACACAGTTCTCTCTCTCTCTCTCTCTCTCTCTCTCTCTCTCTCTCTCTCTCTCTCTCTCTCATCTCTCTCTCTCTCCTCTCTCTCTCTCTCTCTCTCTCTCTCTCTCTCTCTCTCTCTCTCTCTCTCTCCTCTCTCTCTCCTCTCTCTCTCTCTCTCTCTCTCCTCTCTCTCTCTCTCGCATACACACACTCCCTCTCTCTGAGGACCTGTGCTATATTCTAAGGCATTCTAGAAGAGCACAGGCGTATTCTAAGGTCTCATTACAGGCATCTTGTACATTAAATTACCATTGTTTAACTGACACTTTTATCCAAAAAATAAATCCATAACTTCTGGGTCCCAGTCATGTACCTTAGTAACAAGGCCGCAGGGCTACCACACCTGTGACAATGCTGTCGACAGAATTAAATAACAAACGCCTATTACATTATTGGCATTTGGCAGATGCTCTTATCCAGAGCGACGTACAGTTGATTAGACTAAGCAGGAGACAATCCTCCCCTGGAGCAATGCAGGGTTAAGGGCCTTGCTCAAGGGCCCAACGGCTGTGCAGATCTTATAGTGGCTACACCGGGATTAGAACCACCAACCTTGCGTGTCCCAGTCATTTACCTTAACCACTACGCTACAGCCTATACCACACCTATTTCACTCAGACACCACTACTGTGTGTCACTATTACCACCCTAGCGTGTGTCACTACCGCACGCGTGTTTCATTACACCAAATGACTGAGGCACCCAACTGATGATGCAGGAGCTGGCAAAGCCGAGCTGTAAAGTCTGTAAAGAGCAAGAAGAAACTGCATCTGTGGGCCCCGCTCACATGTTTCACTGTATTAATAACCATCTGTTAGTCTGGAGACATAATTCTGCAGCAGGCTGAACCGCGGCTCTGCGGAGCCCCTGGCGGATCGATCCGCCGCCCGCCATCAGGGGAGCAGGCGGCCCTCGGCATGCTGGGACAGGCCGTCACCGTCGCCCGGGCCATCTTTAAAAACTTATTTCTTCAGCCCAAAGCGGGATCCTCATGGAGGCAACTTGGGCAACTCTTGGGGAAAACAAATTCCACTCCGATATAGCGAAAGAAACGGTCTTGAGAAATAGAACGGCTGAACTACAGAAGAAAGGCAGCTTGGCTTGATCGTTCATTCATATTTGTACCAACTCTTTTCTTATAAACTGATTTTACAGCCGTCCGTTCTCCACTGAAACTTGCTTATCGATTTGTTTCTCGACCCGATCCGAACACTGGAGCGCAGGCAGCCAAATCGGATAGCGGAGTGACTCATGGTAAAGGCATTCTGACCCGTTTCTCGCAGACGGGACAAAACAAACGAAGAAGGTGAAAGGAAAAGCGATTACGCAATCTCCATGAGGTTGCACCACAGCACCTCTTGGATTTCTTCCATTTTCTGTGTGTTGGTAGAAATTGATGAGAGATAAAACTGCTGAAAATTTTAGCTTCATATACCTTGTTTTTTCCGGAAAGCCGTTTAAAGATCGCCGGGTGTCGCAATGAGAAAACGCGGCGCAACTTTGTAAAGAATATCCTTAAATCAGGGGCGCAGAGCAAGGGCCGATCCGCTTCAGGATTTTGGGCCAACTTCTGCTTTTAATGATTTAATTACATAAAAAATGTCTCGATCAGACATTTGTATATGCACCAGCCACAGCCACAGACTGCTAGTGCATCCTAAAGATTGTACTGTGCTCAAGTACAGGAGTGAACCAGCATCGTTTCTAGAGCTGTCAGAACAATAAATTAAGGTAGGCTAATTGGTTGGACCAAAACCCAGTTTGCAGACCGGCCTTCCAGGACCAGAGTTGTGCACCCCTGCCCTAAATATTAATCAATTTGTAGGGAGGGGTAATTTTCCATGTAGAATCCATATCTGGCCATACTTTTGCGGTTTACTTTTCACCCTTCTATAGGGACGAGGCAAACGAACGGCGGGCGTACCTGTCGTAGCAGTTGACGTCGTCCAGCCAGCAGCCCTGCTTGACGATCTCGATGGTGCCCGACGTGTTCTTCCAGGTGGCGAAGCAGTGCTTGCGCTTGTCCGTCTCCTCGGCGCAGGCCTCGATGCCGCTGCGGTTGGTGCGGTCCTTCTCCCAGCTGCTGTTGTAGTACACGCACTCCTGCGTCTCCGAGCGGCCCAGGATGGCGCCTGCGGGGGAGGGAGAGGTCAGGCGTGGTCCGCAGTGAGGTCCCGTCGCAATGACGCGAAACGCTTAGGTACACCAATGCGCTAGACCTGCTACAACTACCCTGCTGATAGAAACAGCAGTGCGACAGAGAGGGGACTTATCGCGGGTTTGAAACGGTAAATGGCTGGCATTCATACAGCACCTTTATCCAAGGCACAGTACAATTGATGCTTCTCATTCACCCATTCGTACACACACTCATACACCAACGGCGATTGGCTGCCATGCAAGGCGCCAAATCGCACGTCAGGAGCAATTGGGGGTTACGTGTCTTGCTCAGGGAACACTTCAACACAGCCTGGGCGGGATCGAACCAGCAACCCTCTGACTGCCAGACGACTGCTCTTACCGCCTGAGCCAATGTTGCCCCAACACACCCTGCTTACTTACGCGAGATCCCAACTGAAAAAGCCCAGGTACACAAAAGTGCTAGACACGGAGCAACTACCCTGCTGATAAAAACATCAAGGCTACAGTGAGGGGGACTTCACAGGGTTCTCGCAGTATCCCGGTCCTTGTCGGAATAGGAAACCTGGCTCTTCAGCGAGCTCAGGTGTCAGCATAAACCCGTTTAAGGCTCTCTTGGGTTTAAAAGATGGGAATCGCAAGCTATATCCGGCTGCATCATAAAACTATTAACATAATATTGTGTCAAATGAGAGGGGGAGTGACTCATACCGTACCCAAACGGCTCAGATTAAAGCAAAGTGCCAGCGTATCTCAAAGAGTAATGAAATACTTTTAAGCAACGCTCATTCAATAAGTTGACTGCTGTGTAAATGGATATTGAAAATGCGCTAAATGAGGAAAAGGAAAACCCAAAAACGATATCGTACCACCAGCCAGCCTGCATTCCCAAGGTCAGTCCAAAATCTCACTCACACTCATGTATACATTCTCTCTCAAAACACAAAATTAATTACGTGACCACACACACTCTCTCTCACACACATACACAGTCACACACACAGGCGCACATAAAAATTACATGCGCGCGCACACACACACCATGCCCTAATTTCAGTGATTTTCACAGCAGGTTTGGCACTGCCTGGGGCTCTAGTGAAGGCAGGTAGTAAACAGGATCCTCTGCTCTCAAACGGCCAAAAGCAAAGGCGGTGATGGATTCCCAAACACGTGGCAGAGGGATCGTTTCCCCAAGCAGCACGCAGCCTACTCACTGTCCCTGTGCCTCTCACTGAACTCATCCACACAGCACACAAACTGCTAATACACACACACACCTACACAGAGCACAAACCCAGCTCAGCAACCACTAACACACACACTGCATACAAACCCAGCTCAGCAACCGCTAATGCACACACACACACACAGCATACAAGCCCAGCTCAGCAACCACTAACACACGCGCACGCGCATGCACACACACACACACGCACACACACAGAGAGCATACAAACCACTAACACACACCGCATACAAACCCAGCTCAGCAACCACTAATACACACACGCACACCAAATACAAACCCAGCTCAGCAACCACTAATACACACACACACAGACACACAAACACACAGGGCATACAAACCACTAACACACACAGCGCACACACAGCATACAAACCACTAACACACACAGCTCTGCAACCACTAATACACACACACATACAGCAGAAACCAAGCTGCGTAACCACTATAATATACACAGGCACAGAGCTCAAACCCAGCTCTGCAACCACTAATACACACATACGGACAAGGCGCAAAGCCAACTCCGTAACCACGAATACACACCCACAGAAACAGATCTCAAAACCAGCTCTGTAACCACTAATATACCTGCACAGTTACAGATTGGCATACAAACAAACAGATATAAATGTGCCTTACAGGGTTTTAACTGATGCTACAACACACAGTAACAGTAACATGAATGTCAATGGCAAATGTGTGCCATTGTTGTTGTTGTTATTATTATTAATGAATATTTATGTTTGAAGGTACTCAGTGTGACCAGTGTCAGGAGGAATAAGGATTGGTGAGCAGCGAGGTGTTGTCACAGGACGTCTGCAATGTCCAGCATTAGTCTACTCAGGAACAGCATTTCCCATCATGCAGTGCAGGCTCGGTAATCAACTGAGGTGGTGAGGAGCATGTTTGTGTGTGTGTGTGTGTGTGTGTGTGCGTGTGCGTGTGCGTGTGCGTGTGCGTGTGCGTGTATGGTTGCACGCCAACTTCCAAACAAACCTTAAATCTCTTACAGCCAGAAACATCTGAATAAAACTTAACAAATACTTTCAAAACTGAAAAGAGTCCAACGACAATGGGGGTGGTAAGAAAGCATTCATTTTCTCAGGCAACTGACCAAGCCCTCCAAGGGAAGGTGCTGTGGATACCCAGAGGTCACCCATCCAAAAAGGCAAGTCAACATAGTGATTACTGGGTCCAGAGTAATCAGATTAAGAGTCGTCTGTGGTCCGAGGGGACAATATTCTACAATCCTGCTGCTTGTCGTTATGTTTGTGGTAAGACTACCCAATATCGAATCACAGTTTTTTTTTTTTTTTTTATACTTACTACTTACGTAGTAAGTATAACCACCACCATGGGGCGTATCTTCCGTCTATTTCCTTTAATCATACCTGATGCGGTAACGACCAAATGAGACCATGAGACAAAAACATCATTGGCAACAAAACGCATGACCACATTACTGTACAAACTTTCCAGTTGATTGGTACCAACACCCAGTAGATACCAGTGATGTTTTTTTTCCCCAGAAGCATTTCACATGGCCTCTGACTGTTGTTTTCCACTGCATCAGTCACGATTAAAATTGAAAAAATATGAAAGATCATCGATACAGCCGATGGCGTAATTCTTAATACACTAAAACACAATTTGATGTTTCCTTAGTTTGTGGACTTAGGCCCAAGCTAACTACTGAACTATCAATGAACAAGACCTTAGCAGACATTTGGAAGATTTCATTTCCAATTTTATGCATACCTTTATACTTAAATATGCCCAACCACATCTAAAGTGATCCACAGAGATCACTCATCTTTTGGGATCTAACGGATAATTTTAATGGTTAAATAGTTTACCTATTAAGTGCGTGTGTGACGAGATCACACAAAGGCGTGGGTTCATATTGACATCTTTTTGAGTTTCCTGTTGTGTGTATATTTCACTTTATTATGATTAAGTGTATGCCACTTATGACGAGAGGCTTATTTTCGTTTGGGGATTCAGAATGCATCTACCTGCGCATTCCCAATCTGAAGCTAACCTGGCAGGCTGTTAGAAATCCTATAAACCTTTTCATTATCAGGAGTAGAGGCAACCACATTAGAAAAAGCAAGGATAATCTATGTAAAATACATTCAAACACAAAGAAGCGTGTATCATGAGGCCACAAGAATCCCTCTAAATCTAACCTCTTGTGTTTGAGTTTAAGGGCTGCACAGCTCCGCATTATAAGCTATAGTGGGTATTATGTTCAGACAAGACGTCAGTTTAGCACAGCGACTTATCAGAGGTTCCCTGAACAGAAATGCACTGTGGAAAAAGCAAATCCTTCCGTTTAGAAGGTAATCCTCAGAGATTAATCTAAACCAGCAATGGGGGAACACGTCGAGAGGAATTCTGTTTACAGTGCACAACACTGCCGAGGGCAAGTATATGGCTTAAAATCCCAACAATTTGGGTTGAAACAACAACACAAGAGCTTGCATTAACAGACACAAAACACCTCTCTGAAAATCTGCTGACCACAATTTGGGGGCGGGGGTTACAACAATCAAATCTGTACTCCAGACTGGGTCCTTAACAGATGCCTACTGTAACACTCAGATACAATATTGACAGCAATAATAAACTTTTGAATAGTTTTGGAACAGCAGTCACCTTAGAAGCATGCAAGGGTGGGAGAGAAAAGGCCAAAGCACACATGCACAACAAACCCATTGCATACACATTTCAGCAGAACTTACACAGCTCACATTCTTCATATTCAGTCCATTTATAAAGCTGGCTATTTTTACAGACTACCTGAAGTGCATCTCACCGAGGAATCACAGTCGCAACCTCGGACCTACAAGTCCATTTCCCTTAGCATTATGCATATACATTGAGATACTTGTTTAGTATCGGCACTGTGCACAATTCCTCATGGCCTACATGAGTTATGATTTCACGGATTATGGTTTAAAAAAACAGATTTTGTTGGCCAAGGAATTGTACTTGTCTTGTATGTCATAAATCAATCAGGAAGAGAGTTTGTGATGAATTGGCCGGTAATCGTATCTTAACCATTGTCATTGTTTCCACAAACACTGTTGTGCTTGGCAGATAAAAGGGCAGAAGTGACAAGGCATTGGGTGAAACGGTGCCATCGCTGGTAAAGGCGGCCAAACCAGGCACAATGCAGCAGGGTAATCCAAGGAGGTTGGGCAGAGAGCGGAAACAACAACAAGCTCACCACTGGCACTGGAGTCCGGGGGGGGGGGGGGGTTAAACCAGGGAACCCGCCACACAGGCTCGGCAAGAAAGTCCTGGGTGTCGGAAAAATGCAAAACGTTTTCAACGACTGCGGGGGCGCAACTGGCCAGACCGGCAGTCATCTTGTTTACCGTGGATCGTATTTCCATAAGGTCATGTTTTACGAGGATATTGCCACTTTCACAATATCACAACACTTCAGTGAAAGTTCAAAATAAAAAATGAATAAATAACAAAAAGTATTACCGTGTGCTCTCGCGCACACTTCTCATTTTATAATGTTGGAAGTTCAAAGCAACACGACCAGGGGGTAACATCACCACGCAACCCAAGGGTTAAGGAAAAGCACCTAAACACAAACAGTAGCCTACCTGCACTAGCTGGATGACATTCAAAATTGTGATAGTCAATGTGTCACAAAAGGCCAATTTGCATACGAGTGGAACGTCCAACCACAGCATTTCCCTGCCGTTTCTCAAACTGAACTGTCTTCAGTATCTAGGCAACACTTTAATAGTGTAACAAACAATGCAAATCAGGTGTGAAATGTAAAAATATTTGTAAAAAATATGCTGCCTGCAACAGAATGGGCAAGGTTCTGAAACACCCCCAAATACAGGTCACGTCAGAAAGCATCAATTTCCTTGAACATAAATGCGGCTTGACCCAGATCTTCTGCTCAGAATATGGAAGCGCAACAGGTTTGAACCGTGCTGTAACCTCCAAAGAAAAGATGAACATCAGTCATACGTCGGAGCTGCTCTGGAGCTAAAGCCCATGCAAAACCAAGTAAATAAACAGCCCCTTCTCAAAAGGCTGTTTTTGTATTGAGCATTTCTAATCGCAGAAAAGCACCTACTCAAACATGGAATCTGTAAACCTTTTCGCTAAGTAAATAAAAGGACAAAGGCTTTTATTGGAGCAAACGGCGTATTAACCAGCGGATGAACTCCCCTCGCACGTAAGCCAAGTTCACCTCGGTGCCAGTCGGAGGCTGACGGGGCAATTACGCTGGAGTCTGGACTCCGCAGACCGACCCTGGGGGCTCTGGCGTCTGCTCCGCTTGCTTGTTCCCCGTCCAATGTCCAAACACGTAAAAAAAATAATAAGAATAAGAACTGGACGGTCTTTGTACGACCGGGAGCCAATACTCTGCTGTGCTGCAAAGTGTATCTGGCTCCGAGCTGTGGACAAACGGTGTGAAGAAGAGCCCTTCTGCCGCGGTCATCCGCTCCGTCTGCCTGACTCACAACTAGCCTGACGCCTTTAGCATCGCATTAGGTAATGAAGAGAGCAGGCAATCCATTTACATGCGAGACACAGGTCCGGCAGCACGTAAGCAGAAGGCTCCGTTAAAGACCGAGGTTTACTGGATGCTGTCGCAGCACGGGGAGAAGAAATCATTTCTGGGAATTAATTTGTTAATTGAGTTTCTCTCTTTGGGATTACACCGGAATCTGCCGGAATTCCGCTGCATTTGCACAGGGAGGGCCTAAATAAACCAGCCCCCAAATTAAGATGTGACCCACCCAACACACAGGACATGAATCTTCCACTGAAATTTTATTTTACCGACAGGCAAAAGGCAAGCATGTTTAACAGTGACATTTCCAATGTACATTCTATTGTTTTGTTGGAACACAGTGGTTTGGGCCTATCTGTTCACCTTAACAGCCTTAAAGATCCGCTGTATGTATGAACTTGGTCACCAGCAGCATCTCCTTCACATGGCTCATGGATATAAAGTGTTGTTGGGAAAGGGGCACAACTCAGGGAGGGCCCATAGGAAGGAAACTCACACCAAAAGGCCAAGGACACTGCCAATGCATCGCTGTCAAATATCTCACAAGCTCATTCTGAGAAGCAGCGTGCGCATTTAAATATGCGCTGTACCTCAAACCCTGACCATGAAATGCTCTGCATCTTTAAAAATGTTACATAACTGAAAAGGCTCACACAACGTTTTCACTGATGTTGGGTTTTGAGGGGTGGGGGCTCTGCCGAATGCTTGCGGCAGCCCGGTCTCCTTAATTTGGCTGGTCGCAGGGAGATTAAGTGAATGGGAGGTCGGTTTGAAAGACTGCCAGAGCGAGTGAAGTGTGCCGCTGTTCCCTGATCCCGCCACGCTGATGTTGGGGCAGAGAGAATTCTGGGTACACTCCAGTGCTGGCATAAACGAGTGCTCTAGCGAAGCACTCCACCCCAGAGAAAGAGAGAGGGAGAGAGGCAAAGAGACAGGGAGAGAAAGATAAAGAAAAACAGACAGAAGGCTGAGGAGGACTTCTCTTTCTACCAGTGTCGTCATCCCATGACTGCCTGACATGGAGAACTATTCAGCCATGTGTTGGTGACAGGTGCTGTGGTTTCCAAGGCCGCAGTTGGCTAGTTCATCTTCAAGGACTGGCACCTTTGTAGCGTGGCAGGAGAGAAAGCCACGACATGGAGCTCGGTTTGGAAAGTCCAGCTCCAGACATCATCCCTGTGATGCTCACCACCTTTCCTGGCCTTCCTAGCATTTGTGGCACCCAGCATTTCTACCATATCTTTTTCCCCTTCTCCTTATACCTGCAAACACCCTGGACCACTCAAAAGGCAAGCAAGAAGGGGTCGCAAACATTGTGCTGCGCATCCTGGGCTGGAAAAACCGATCCCTTTTTTCCTTTTCTTCTAGAATTTTCTACCCCCCCACCCCCACCGTCCAGACAAGGCCCAGGCACTCTGCTCCGCTGTTTCATTCCCATAGTAAAACAAATCAATTAAGGTCAGATGTTTTTCCGCATGTTCCCAAAATCGCAGCAGGTGACTGAGGTATAAACAGCGTTGCAGAGTCGTACACAGAGCAGATTTACAAGCAGGATCGTGGCCCTTCTTGCTTCTCGGCGCCTTTTTTTTTTTTTTTTCGGGGATAGATTTGCTTTTGGTTTTCCTCTGGCATTTTAATAATACCATCCACCATCTGAACAGTGCTTAAAATACTGCTTAATATCAGAGTGGAGGGACATGCTGTTCTAACCCCCTCCCTCCAGAAACAGGCGTCAGGGGACTGGTGAGTATGGGGCTTGGTGGAGGCCCAAAGTTATGCACCATGTAGCCTCCTACCTCTTTCTGTTTTTTGACTAGCTGAACAATTTCCTTCATTTCATTGAGACTGGAAGATTGCACTTAATACATCCACAACAGTAAATTCAAACACAAAATAAAAGTGAGGGGAAATGAAAGTGGATTGTACTAAAGGTGTTAACCACACGTTCAGTCTTTTATCAAACTGACAATTTCAGATGCCTTTTCTGAGGAGGGAGAGAAGGTGACTTGTTGAACCGTTATGCCCTGGACTCCAGGATGGACCAGATTGTAGCAGGGACTAGCGGGAAAAACACTAGGCCCAGGTGGTGAAGATAGCAGAGGACCACGCTCTTTCCACCATGGCATAGGATTGCTGCTGAGGTTGAGCCAGATTGTATTACTCGCAGAATAAGCAAATCCCCAAACCTCCGGCCGCACACGGAAACGCCATCCCATAATACCTTTCTGGGACTTCGACGTTATATAATGCAGCGCTGCTACCTTGTGAAGGATATTGCCTTCCGTCCCGTGTAATCACATTTCCACAAAGATGTGGCGGGAGAGAAGCAGACAGGCTCCTTGAGATGGGGCTGGGGGCCACCTCCCCCCGAAACACATTAAACCGGAGGGCTTTCCGAGCTGCGGCCACTCCCGAGAGTCGCCCAGAACATCGGAGCCAAGCAACAAGCACTTCCGGTAAAGGGGAGGACTTCAGTTCGAACACCACAGGTGAAGTGTTCCTTCTGTGATATTGCCTTTGGATGGAGCCTCACTAGCCAAGTGGCCACCATCCAAAGGCTCCCAACAGTGAAGGCTTCTGGAGCTTCCACAAAGGTATGGAATGCCTTGCACCTGGCATGGTTTAAGGGGCACTCAGAGCCTCAAAAGGAAAGGTGGACTGTCTCAATGGTGCCGAATGATCATCTTTACCCGGTAAAAAAGAATTTGCCTCTCAAGATGACAAAAGCCCAATCACACAGGATGAATGCCCAATGGTTTGACAGCATTTCACTGATGTTTTCCATATATGCCAGGGCCTTGTCAGTCACCAGATCTGAACCCAATCCAGTATTAATGAGAAATTCTGGAAGGATGCCTGAGACAGCACTTTCCACTTCCATCAACAAAGCGCAAGCTGACGGATTTGTTGACTCCTGGAAGAATGGGGTCATGTTCCTCCTGCATGTTGGACACGGGTAAACGGGGACGGCACAGACTACACTAGCCGTACGTGAATCCCCAACAAAGTTAAGACCCGAGGACTTAAATTTACTGGCTCAATACTTGTACAGGAAACTAGGCTACTACTTCAAAATGAAGATTGACCGGACAAGAAAAAGATGCATCGATTTCAGTAAATCCAGGCTCACTGGATCAGAAACTTCAAAACTGATCAAACTGAACTAGTAAAATTATCCTGCAAATGAGAGGTGATGTTATGGAATCACAGTGATATAGTAACAATCCTACAGCAGAGATTGTGGGTTTGGCAGAGAGGTCAACTGATGCTCGGTGGTGGAGGAATGTGCCGGACTTTCTACACAAAGGCTGCAGTCTTTCCACGCTCACATTAAAACAGCTTGACTCAGCAAGAGAATCGGATCCCTTAATCCAGCAGCCGATTGCAGGGTGCTGATGCGGAGCTGAATGTGCGAGCGCAAACGATCCGCTCCCTGCATGTGGGACTCCGCCGGCCCTGCCGGAACGTACCCTGTATTCTCCAGGAAAGGGCAGTTTGGCGGCTCGTAGGCGTCAATGGGCAGCCGGGTCAAAAATTACTGATGAGTGACAGAACAAGCTAGTGACAGCTAGAGGCAGAAAGAAAATTGTCATAAAGATAAAAGTGATTCGCGAGAGGACAGTACAGGAGACCTGGCTCAATATTTTCCTCACGGCTGCTTCCGTATTGCAGGCTGACTGTATAAACAGCTAAAGGCTGTGACAACGGTGCAATTACTCTTACTAAAAGATCAGGGATCATTTATCACCTTCCAGGAAACACTTTTGACCAATAAAGGACTTTAATGATCTTGTGTAAAATCAAGGGCATTACAGTATCAGGTGGGGTACTGCGCAGTCACAAAAACATATTGCCAGGGTATACAAAAGCTTATTTCAAATGCTGGACAGCTGAACTAATGCCCTTTTGCATTAATTAGAAACAAACAAACCATCAGCATTCAACATCTCACTGAGACCACAGAAGGCAATTTATCAAGATTCTACAAACCCTAAAAAGATGACTGGCACATTATTTGGAATTATAATAATCAAACCTAATACCAACCCAGCTCAAAGCACTGCTGAACTTCTGAAGAATCAGCCTTCAATAGGAAACGTTAGCAAGGATGAACAGACGCGTGTTCATGGTGCAGGTGATAACCAGCATGCTGAAAATCCAAATGAAAAAATGCCGCAGTGGTCTTGCACATTACCAACAACATGGAAAAATCAGGCAGCGTTGCACTGCTGAGCAAACAAGGCAAATAAACACTACCCATGAAGAACGCAAAGGCAGCAGAAATGGGTTGGGAACTCCAGTCAATATACATTCAACTATTTCAGTTTTATGTCACCACCAGCTGCAAACAATGGAGGGAATAAACGGGTCAGAAAGCCAGACTGGGCTGGCACCTCTTCCTTCGCGACCGCTTCCTCTCACAAAGAAACAAATGTACTTGTGTGAAGGACTCTAAATCAAACGGGGCAGTTACCTAAGAACATTTAGCATACAGCACAACATGCCAGTCTCCCAATTACAAAAAAAAAACAAAACAAGGTTTTCACAAATTTCCTTTGCAGAGAGAAGGAGCAAGAAACGAAATGTGTATCCAAGTTTGCGGTCCCTAATAAATCACGAGAGGATTAAAACAAACCCATTTATTGTAATTGTATGAAAAAAACTCTGTTCCATTGACGCATTCAGCTATTTACAGACATTTCCAAAAGACCTATTGCATCATTAACTTGCTGGGAAATGGGTCCCACTACACCAGTTTACTGTCCCGTAATGGGACAGACATCCGTTTGGATTTTGGTAAGGAGGAAAAATAACTGGGGGATGCAGGTGATATGAAACAAGTGGAAAAAAATAAATAGAAATGATGAGGCGGAAAAAGACAGAAAGGGAGAAGATGAAAAACGAACCAGCGAACAGTTTTAATGAAGGATGAAAGGGAGAGAGCAGGGCAGCCAGTCTGTCTAGACTGCAGTTTCAGGAAGCTCCACAGCATATAAACCAACATCTGCAAGGAGCATTAATCACACTCAGCCCCTTTCTCCTAGGCTACTAGCACAAGGGGACTCAAGCTGTAACCTATTAAGTCCTTGCAGTATGGTAAGGGATCATGCTAATGGGAAAAGATGGACCAGTGCAGTAACAAACAGTCGCTGACGGTATGCACGTTTGGCGTGCTGCCATTTTGTGCCAGTTGTTGCACGTTTATTCGCTGAAGGTTTGCAAAAACACAAAAACATTGAAAACATGGTTTTGTCCCTAGACACCACACAATTGCACAAATGTTGCCACTTCGTCTGTTGAAAGACAAGCGGATGTCACTATGTGACAAGGTTACGAGGTAATCGCATTTATGACGCATGCATCCTTTTGGGCCAAAATGCAACATGCAACCTTGTGCAAGGATTGACGTGAGATTTATTTTACCTCAAAAACCGTGGCAAGAAAAATGAGAAATGTTTTGTTTTTCTCCCTTCGGTCTCAGTCAGCTTGCAAAAAAAATGCGCTCTGCCAAGATTTTCCAATTACCAGTGCTGCTTAATGCCTGCAGTCTGGTTTTTTATCCCTTCCAAATACAAGCAGCAAAGACTCTCCTGCAAGCACCAAAGGAAGTGTTGTTTATGTGAGCATTAGACATGATTCATTCAAGGGTAAGCACTTAAGGTTATTTCGGTGGAAAACACAAAAAACTAAGACAATGTGCAGATTTCACATCTTACCTGGGGGACATTTCTGCAGTGGTTCCAAGGCAATGTTTACTCTGGATAAAAGGTCAACTGACCAGCATTTCTGCGAATCCATTTTTAATGAAAAGGGGGGGAACAGAGGTGTAACCTCTGCAGTATTATTGCGTAGTGCTGCAGTATAAAATATAAAAATAACCTTTAACAGTTGAGCGGAATCCAGAAAACCTGTGCTAATTTCTTAAGACTGAGCAGTTTGAGCACTGAGTAGAAAATATTTTCATCAAGGTATCAAAGTCGATTTGTGGTCATGATGCAGAACTGGCCTGTCAGGCATTTGCTCCATTCAATAGTCGGTTCAAAGATCACAAGACCGTAGTATGATAGGCACCGTTTTTATCACAAAAACATTACAGATTTATTAATAAAAAAGGAAAGACGTAAACAGCATTGACCGGAAGGAAACTTAGACAAAATGGCGCACCCCCAAAAGTTAGAGAGGGGCACACGTGTGGTTGCTGAGCGTCTATATATTTTTAAAAATCAATTGCACAGATTCCTCCCTGCTGTGCATTTTGGCAGAAGTCATGGTGATTATCAGTTAGCGCGCATAGCCCTTTTATAAAGCAACTTGGAATGTGACTTATGCCTATTGTACAAAGTCACAATGTAGCCAACTGCATGTCACCTGATGAGTATTACTGACCGTGGATGTTAGCCTGTAAAACTACTGCCCCTTCACCTGGAGGGAACATTAATTTGAACTATACATTTTCGAAGCAGCTTATTTTGACAGCAATGGGGTGAGAAAAAAAACAAAACAAAACTGGCGAGCAAAGGGGCGTGGCATTAAATCCCTACCTGTGTTGTGTGTGACTTGGAAAACCTCCAGAGGAACTGATCAGTGGGTGCCAGGAATCTCAAGCTACCTGCCCAGTTTCAGTTCACACAGTATTGCAAAGAACAAACTGTTCAGGGCCTTTGGGTACAAAAACAGTCCAGCCTTCCAAAAATACCACACACACACACACACACACACACACACACACACACACACACACACACACACACACACACACACACACACACACACACACACACACACACACACACACACACACACACACACACACACACACACACACACACACACACACACACACACACACACGTTTGATTACCAAATCATTTTATTCTTACCAGCTCTAACTGTGAATAAGTCACATTATCTAACACTCATAATGTTAAAGATGGGTTGAGTCACCGGATTGGGATATGCCTGTTGACTGCTTTCAGCCTTACACCTGCCAACATAAACATAGTAAAAACATAGTAAAAACACTCAAGTGGCTCGGGTGTGCATATTTATCCATTTCTCAGGCACAATGAGTTTTGGACAATTGATGGAAGCTTGGGGGAGAGAGCCTCTGGTCTGTTGCAGATCATAGATCACCATCTCTAAAATGAAACTGGGTGTCAGAGTGCAAGAAAGCCAACAACCCTGGGACATCAGAGGAGGTCTGCATTGACATCACTCAGCCCATGTGTGTGAATCTACCGGTGAGTAAATGTATGGAGTAAAAACAATGTGGGACACAATGTGTAGGTATGAGCCATCACTAAGCCTGGGGCCCCTTTAAGGGCTATTCAAATGTTTTGGCCTCAGTGTGCTGGTTGTGTTCTTTTATGCTACGGTGCAAGGTTTCTCAATCTGCAGTTTCGGCTCAAAGTATGGCAGGAAAATCACCAAGACCGGAGTGCGGTTAGTAATTAAAACACCATCAGAGGTGAAGGAGCTGCTGCTCTGTCCTGAAGCCGCTGGGTTGGAAATCCATTATGAGAAGCTGTGTGCGCTAATGTGTTTGGATTACTCCTTGTAATAAGCCAACACACACTTTAATTGTAGTCTTTTAGGGGGCCTTGTTGTAAGGAGGCTAAGGGTGATACAGTAATTGTAGTTGCCAAAGAACTACTTAAAATTCTGGAGGGGGGGGGGGGGGGGGGGTTGGCTTTGTTGCACAATATCCACTGAAATGAAGAGCCCCCCCCAGCCTGCACTCTGTAAATTAGGCTTAGTGAGGAGGAACGTGTTCTGAGGCCTTGCAGCCGACTCTGTTGACTAGCATGGCGCCGGCTGGGGCGTTGTATTGGCAAGGGAGGGTGGAGCTCTAATTTAAATCGTGCTCGGACGCCCGACAGGAAGAAAAAAAGAAAAAATAAGTCAATGTCAACTGGCCAGCATAATGTCATACATTGCAGCAAGCGCAGGGTGGGGGTACATCGAGCTTGAAGTTAAACATGAACAATTTAGCTGAGGACTGCTAAAAATAGCATGTCAAACCTGGCCTGGAGCAAAGAAAATAAATTATTCAATGTACTGTAGGCATCTCTCAGCTGCTGGTACGAGCACCATGTGCGCACCAATACTGCGTGACTTCAGCGAGGTAGCGCAAGCCATTCCGTGTTACGTGTCAACACCACGCATGCATGCCAGTGGTCCTCCAGTCCCAGCCTAATCCTTTACAAAACCTCCCTCGGCAGGACCGCAGATGCGCACAGTTCTCCAAATGGAGGATTTCAATGGACAAGCGTGCGTTATCCTTTTCAGCAGAAATGGCAATTCTCTGTGTAAACACGCTCCCTGCAATGGGTGAAATCAGGACCTCTCTCAGGGAATCCAGAGACATTCCTCAGGCAACTAGAAACACCTTATCTGTGGTGAGATGTCCCGCTACATTGACTTCCTGTCACGGCAGAAGAGTTCCGGTTAATAGTTAATGGTGGGTTGTTATAGTCTACAGAAAGCAGGGCTAGACCTTTCTATTGTACCAGCTTTCTAAGCAAGCTTGCTTGCTAGCTTCAAAACTATGTTTACAATCCGATTTCACAAAATACAAATGATAAGAAAAATTTTTTTTGTTTTATTACAATACATTAAAACCCCAAAATGGTAAAAGACGCATTTGAGGGAGGAACAATTATTTCACAAAAATGGTATCCTATCATTTAGCCTTGGGCAACTATTCATTGGAAGCCCTGTTGCTTGGGTCCCTCAGCCTCAGCTTCTTAGGAAATGAATAGCCTGCAGGCAATTGGTCAACAGATTTGCTTGCTGTGTGAATAGGGCATTAGAGTTCAACCGTTCAAAGATGACGACTCCACAAGCAGGCAGAGCAGGAAAAACATTATGATTTGGAGTCACTGGACTTCCCTTCCCCCTCCACCTCCTCACTCACTTTGTCATACACCAGCCGTGAGAAAGGCCCTTCAGGATCATTACTCCAAAATAAATTCAGCTGACTGGAGCTCCGGCAGGCAAGAAAAAACGTTTTTAAAAGAACATAAATGCAGGGCTGAGCCGAAATGTGCGGAGAGGGGGAGAGAGTCGGATGAGTCAAGAAGACAGCGAGTCGGTCCTCGTCTCTTTGCCAGGGCAGCCAGGCCGAAATTACCACCCTGGCATCTCTTGCCATCGCATTCCTTGCCTGGCAAGATTACATCGTGGCAGCTGGGTTAAACAGGTGTTCCAGGTTCGATCCAGAGATCCAGCAGGCTGAATCTCACAGCGCCTGGGCACGTCTACATCTGGAATTGCGCATTTGGTTGCATTTCATAGGAGAGAAAGGGAAAGACCAAAGCAAACTTATCAAAAACGTTACTCTCACTTGTTCCTTTTTCTACTTCCACTGGTAAAAAATAACACAATTGTCCTGTGGCAGGGTAGGCATTCAGGAAACTGAATGGTGCTGAAGTGCGTGTTGCTGCCCTGTAATTGCGGCTGGTGCCGTCACCAACTTTAAGCCTTTTTATTTTAGGGCTCTGTGATTAGTAATGCCCTCCAGGAAATATCCCTGTCCTCATCTGCCCCTGCACCCCCAAAAATATCCCGCAGAGCCGGAATAGAGGCTGCAGAGGGCACAGGCGGCAGAGGGGACAGGCTACGGAGGGTACAGGCCGCGGGAACTGTGCTGCAGTTTCCTGCCCCTCTTACGGAGGTCACTACTTTACCATTACAATTCAGCACCAAGATCAAAGGCAGCGTTTTCCACTGCTGGCCCAGGGGATCCTCCATCTTCTGAGGGCTTCCGTGACCCATTTTCACCCAACATTAAATTTACATTTCTGCATTTAAGCAGAACCTTTCATCAACTGCGACTTAAATTTGACATGCAATTTATACAGCAGGGTATATTTCTTATGTGATTCAGGTTAAGTGCCTAGCTCAAAGGTGCCCAGTTAGGAATCAAACCCAAAACCTTTGAGTCCCGTTTCCTTGATCATTATACCAGACTTTCGCCCAAAGATTGTAGACCTGTAGATGACCAACAGCTCAGAGCCAGCGATTTAGGCTCCCGTTCAATCAATGGCTTCAGTTTGACAATTAAGACCAGAGATTCCCCAATGGACACAAGCACTGCAATCCTCTCAAAAAGGCAAAATAAAGAACGCGATTGAAAGCGCAAGGCATAGCCCGGAGTCTGTTCTTCTTCGCATTAGTGTAGATGTGAAGATTACTGCAGTAGCACGTCGCTCTTGATTTCTCTGTTGCTTTTCGGTTTTGGAATACTGCCGTTTTTCATTGGCAACTAGCAGGCACGGCTGCACGCTTATGTAATGTTGCCCACCTGTCTGTTTGGTTTTATGGATATGGAGTTAAGACTATATATGCAGTGTTGTGGGCTGTAAATGGTGCTTGCTTCGGTTTAAGAGAACCTCAGCTTCAGACTGCAGAGGAGGTCCAGCCAGCTGTCTTCATCGAGGCGAAGGCATTCGGTATGATGTCACATGCTAGAGCTCTGGTTGCAAGCAATGCCGAACAAGAGCAACCCTGCTGCGGTGGGGTTATCGTTCTCTGGCTGCAGCTTGTGCCGGCCTGGATAGATCTGAGCACTGGGGAAGGGGGACATCCACGACTACGGTCCGAGGCCAGGGAGGCTACGGTGGGTGTGTGTGTGTGTGTGTGTGTGTGTGTGTGTGTGTGCCCGTGTCCGTGCGACATGCGTGAGGTTGCATCACTCATCCTTTCGTCACCTCTCCGAGCGGGTGACGGCCAGGTCCAGAACCGTGACCGAAAAAAGCGCTGGAATGTTGGGAGACTCCCCGGACAGTCGGTCGTGCGAATGAGGTCCTGAGAGGAGAGGAGAGGAGCGGGTAACCGGAGACCCGCCGCTGAAAACATGCCTCGCGATACAATCCCCCAAATGGGCGCTCGCAGCCCGCGGTGCTCCGGTTTATTATTCACACCGGGGGACACCCGACCTCCGTGGCTACTGTTACCGCGGACACAACCTGCGTCTGCGCCTTCAGGTAGACGCGAGGAGGAAGAGCGGGGTGGCGCTGCGTGTGGCTCGGCCTTGGAAATAAATACTTACACAATCAAGATAAGCCTCCAGGAGGAATTTGCACCGGCATCTGACACAATACGCAACCCGCATTCCCGGACTGGAGCAAATTCAAACCCGTACGGAATTAAATGTGGAATCTAGAACAAGATCGACGCATGTTGCAACCTCGCGTTAAGGAAGCCAATCGCCAAGTTTTAGGTGCTGTGCCATGCAGGTGCTAGATAAAAACAAAAAAAACAATCGCTTTGTTGTTTTGCAAGTCCTTTAAAAAGGCTTTTAGGTAAAGAAAAATGACATACAAAGATCACAATTCAAGTGTATGAAAGCTTAATTTCACAGATGCACACATGAGCTGCACGAGACAATGCTATCAACGTATCAGCAATGTTACCTAAACAGTTTGGGTACATTTCAAACACTATGCGGCTGTTCTGGGGACTTATCAAACCTACTACATCTGTCATTGGCATGTAACACCAACCATGTTTAGCCTTCAGTAAAAGAGGATAAAGCATTAAACACAGAGTGTTAATCACAGAAAGAGCCTGTGTGATTCTGCTGAGCCATTTAGGAAATCCCCGGATGCATAATGAGGGAAACTGTTTGGGCCTGTATCAAAACATTTTTCTTTATAAGGTTCTTTTTTTTTTTTTTCCCCAACAAAGTAATTCATAATAAAAGCCCAGGTGTTAAATGGCAACTGCTATAAAATGAATGTTTATCGATAGAACAATAAGTGGGAGGACTGAGGGGCTCATTTCTGTGTTCAAGGTCCTATTAAACACCCATTTCTGTCACACATTAACAAAAGGCAAATGCGCTAAAACTAACTGGGGTCTTCGAGTCATTTCCACACCAATGCCTTAAACTACAGGACAAACCACCTAACAGAATCTCTGATTTGCACTCATCTTGTCATTGCTTTACGAAGGCATCAATCATTTCACCAGCAGACAGGCTTTAACTTTTGAGTATCATGAAAAAGACAAGGCCATTTACATTAGGTACTTTCCTTTCAAACATATCCTAGGACGAGAAATATTCTGGATATGAACTAAATTTTGGCCTATAACTAGGCTTTATTCAAATGTTGACAAGTACAAGTACAAAATGTGAAAACCTTACCAAATTCTACCTTTCTCTGAAGACACTGTGCAAATTGCATTGGTGGGAAAAGGTCAATATGAAAACAGGAGATGGAGAAAATGGCATGTACATTGTTCACACAATATACCCATTCCTAATGAACACAGGAACAGGAGGCATTTTCTATGGTAATTTAAACACAGTCCAGTGTTCAGCCGATGTAACACACAGGCACCCCATGCCGAATACTATTAGTTTGTACTCGTGTCACAGCCTTCAAAAGGACAACCTTGATGAACCACCCTTTTTTTCTTTTTTTAAAGCAGTATATACGGAAATATCTTGGCAGCCCACTACCAGAACTGAGGAGGTTCCAGATTCCAGATTTGTTAGTAGGCTTTTGCTTTTATCAAAGTCAGCAAAACTTTGGTTTCTAGCTATACAAATCTAGGTCTGCGGTGTAGAAAAGATCCTATTGAACAATCCATCAGTCCCACACCGAAAGCAAGAACACCAATAAAATTAAGAGGCCGTTTACTGGCTTCCCTCCAACGGCTTTATTGTGCGAGTAACAAGAAGGGAGCAAAGTTTAGCATGTGAAAGCAAAAAGGCGCGACTGGGGATCTGAAAAGCCGAGCGTCGCACCGTGCCCGCTGGAGCCGGTCCACGGAGACCGCGTTTCATGTCAATGGCTGGAAGGGGGCAACGCGCAGCGAAATTCACGGCCATTCAAATTGTGCGGCGATGCAGAGCGGCAGTTGCAACAGCCCAGCAGTTTCAGTTGAGTGGCCAGCTCTGTTTTGACAGAAGCGCTGCGTGTTTTCCCCCACCGTCGGCGACCACACATGGCGCCTTCTGGAACTTAATACGCAGCGCGCACTGAGGAAGGTAGCGGGGCCAGCTCTTTCCTCCTCTTGGCTGCGTGCGTCCCCTCTTACGAGAGTAATGACAGACTCTGTCCTGCTTAAAAGTGCAGCTGGCCGCCGGAGAGGGGAACTGAAGACATCCAAGTGTTTAATCCGCGCTGTTGACCCGTGCCTAAGCACCGCTGCATCTGAGTATAATGATGTCAAATGCCCTTGCGCTGTTTGTGCAGTAGGCCTGGCTTCCACAAAACAGCTAGTCAATTGCTTTGATCGTAAATAAACTCTTGCGGTGTTCTCTGTCAACTGCAATACGGTTAATAATATGGCAAGTGAACAAATGGTTTAGGCTGTGCACTGTTACTGTGACTGTATTACACAATCCAGCACTGGATCAAAGATCATTTTCTAAAGTGTGACCCATAATCTGTAATGGAGTTCTATGCATAAGACAAGTAGAAGTATGATTAACCTTGTCCTGGTACACAGCCAGCCATGACTCCTCCCAGCTCCTGGCCTTTCTTTCAAACTCAGCAATTTAAGAGGTTCACAAATGGGCCCATGTCTTCGCGGTACAACAAATGCAAGGCTATTCTGCACTGCATGGAATCCAAAGCCATGGGTCTTAGAGCTTCTGTAAATGACCGGCTTGTAACAGTAAACCTGACACAGATCGCTTCAATCTTATCTGAGTCTACTGCACGATTTAGGCTTGCTACACGCAATTCATTTCAAATCTCAATAGCCAAAGTGTGTAAGAGACCGCATGGTTTTCCGTGATGGGTTTTCCGATATAAATGACTTTCGTGCTGACCAAGGGAATAATCAGTGCGGACACACTGATCCTTAAAAAAGGGCTTGTAGCGTGCGTGTTGGTTGTGCAACGACCACACACGAAGCACCAAATGAAGTCCCAAGCGCCATGTCGTTTCAAAATATCTGTCAATGTATGCAATGTGCTTTAAAGTAATTGCATTTATATGGCAGTTGCGGTAGAAGCAGTTTGGAAGCCAAACTGTTTCCGTGTATGATAACACAGCACACCGCTTGTATTTCATTTAAAAAACTATGCTCAGCATTTAGGTGCACCCTCAATTATGCAAAATCAAACTGATGTGAGAGTCCGATTCAGTGCGCTGCAACGTTAGAACACTCTAGAAGATCCCACCGATGAATGGCGTGAATACATTTTGCGTGGTGTTATAGGCTAGCTAGAAGAAAACACAACTAACATTATTTTAACGTTAAAAAAAATGCAACGTTATGTTTACAAGTATATCTAATGCACAACAAAAAACAAACGTAATCCATATCCCTGAAGGACAGGAGAACCTCAACGCTCAATTAATCAAAGCAATGTTTCGTGTAATTACAACCCACTGTTTGTATTAAACCCAGGCATTTTATCAGACCAATACATGCAAGCCCTTTTCACCCAAATGACACAGCTCCTTTCAATCACATAATCGGATTTTAAAATGTATTAAAAGAGCTTCTGTCCTGACACTGCTGTAGTACGTACTTAACGAACACTTCTCTTGCAAAACTGGATTCAAGACATGAGCTGTCACGCCAGACTTGATTTGTTCCAAACTTCACACATTATTGACACCTGTTAAGTCTTCAATTGAACCAACAGTGCAAAGTAGTCAAAATCAGTTCAACGTCAATTTTAGTAATAGGTGTGCAACTTTAACACTTGGAAGGGGTTAAAACCAGAGCTACTCTTTTTCTAAGAACCCAATACATTTGATCATGTCCCCATGACAAGGTATGCGAGAAAGGACCTGCAACATTGTAAAAACAGGAGTCAGGGGGAAAGCTTACGTTCCGGACAGGACTGCTGCCCCGTAAAGCAAGCACTGCATAAACACCATACACATAGCGCCACAGTAACGGACATGTGCACGTGTGTAATATCGTCCTGTACAGAAACACATACATACATGTGTACACACACCTACCTGAGGAACATGAGATGAGGAACACTGCGATGGCTAGTTTTGTAGCTGCTCCCATTTTCAATCCAGTCAAAACAAAAACAAAAAATCCTTTATTTCGACAAGATCCTATTGCCACAAACCCCACGGATGACAGTCTCACTTCTCTGGCGCCGTGTAACTGTAAAAATCGCGAAACTCCACTGTAGTTCACTGTTCATTCAAATAAATGTCAATGTGAAGCATAACGCATATTATTGAATAGCTATCCACGCATAAATATCAGCTGTATTTGCAAACAGTCAGACGTTGACAAACGAAAAACAATTTCTTGAAGAAAACGGGCCGCTGCGGAATCCTTTATGTAGATAGCTAAGTGTGAAGCTACAGTAATTAGCTGCTGAGCTTCAGAAGCATATATCACGCGTTTACTTAGCTATAAAATGAAGAAAAGGGGAACACATCTTAGATATGGCAGAGATCCCACGAGGAAAATCCAGAAAATGATGGGTGCGTTTCCATTCGATAGTTTTCAAATAATAAAAACATAACTTATTATGTTTCGTGTAACGTTAATAAAAAAACATCAAGCACTATCCGCTACCAGCTCTGTAAATCACCGCACTACCTGAAGTCTGTTTAGCTAACTGTCGCTAGCTAGCTAAATCAAGACTGGCAGCTATCGTCAGGTAGTTATACTGAAATGACCACAATTACTTTTCTGTTATACCTAGAAAAACAAAAACTCAATAAGTATTCTAATAATTCACTAACTCACCACAGTTAGCTAGGTAACGTTAGTTGACGTTAACCGACTAGAAGCTGGCTATAAACACTGAGGGTATCTAGCTAGCTAGCTATATTATGACCAGACTGTAAACAGCTAGCTAGCTAGTGAAGCGGGATAATTATTTACAAAAACACCGAATCATGGAAAGACAGACAGCTACCCACAGTCCCAAAATAAAGCGCTGGCATTTTTAGGTTTTGCTTTTCCATTCGCTTTCTTTGCTAACTTGGCTAAATGACACGGACAAACAGCTCGCCAACGTTAAGTTAGCTCGCTAGCTATATCACTGAAGCGCTAGCTGGGTAGCCAACAAACCAACTCGTTTCAGACAACACTGCGTAAAACATACACCGCGACGTTAACACAGACGAGTTCGGGCTCTATTTTTAATTAAAGGCAATCAATCTCCAATAAAGTTGAAGGGAAAATCGCGCATTAGAAGCTGGGTTCACATAGCGGACCGCTCTGTGTAACATTAACGTTAGCTAGCGACGCACCAGCACTTGTCGAAGATGTTAGCATTATTTCCCTCATACTGCGGACGGCAATCAGAGCTAATTGCGGGTGGTTAAGCCACAGATAACTTGATATAACGTAAAATGTTATTCAAAGAAACCACCCATTAGTTGTTGTGTACCGCTAGCAGCTCTTGGTTAACCAACCAGGACCCAGGTCTGGGTATCAGGTCCAGTTCCAAAATAACTTCACCCCGGAGCACGCAAGGTCTCTCCAAACGACAGTGCAAAGTGACCGGACTTCGGGATAACGGTTTGTCTAGGTTCTCGATGCTATTTCACCGAAAATACGAAGCCGTAATGAGTCTCCTTGACCGACGATTAAAGTTCCGATGCTAGTCAACCAGCGGGCGAGCTATAATCCACAGCCCTTCACTGCCATTCACTGTACTGAGTTGATGCAAGATGGCGTCCGGTACGTATCCATTGTTTTTGTTTTTTTCCTCTCCTCCTCCAACTCTGCCCTCCCCTGCGCACAGTGAACGGTCGCCGTTCGACGTGAATATGCTTGAGTGACACCTCGGTATCCAATAAAAAGGCAGTAAAACCACACAATCCATTAGAAGGCCTAGAAATCCAAGCGATCCAGAACTTCAGTATCCAATCAAAAGGCAATAAAACCACACCGGCCACTAGAAGACCTCGAAATTCATCCAATCCAGAGGAAGACATCGACCTCGTTCGTGGCTGTAGTTATACGCCTCTTTCCATAAGGGATATAATTGATAGGCTGTTTCACTGTCTAATTTGCTAACACGTTTTGTTTGCACATGTAGCTGCCCCATGGAAGAGAAATCTGAACAATTTGCAGTGACACGAGCTGGGTTCTTTAGATGCACGCACAATTTATTATTAAACAGTCGCATAAATAATTCAGCCTTTTCTGCTAGCAGTAGGCCTATAGAAATTACAGTGTACTGCTTTCTGATGGGTCTGTGTTTTATTTATAGCCACCTCATCTCCTGTTTCATTTTTTTCCCCAATATTGGCACATCGTCATTGGGTACACACCGGAAAAGTTTCCTGTGAGCTTCACTCAATTTAAAGAGGTCCCCGGTTTTTGAACATTGATAGTCTTTCTCTCATGGATTCACCTATTGAAAATTGGGGTAGCCACATGGTTCATAATAGCAGGTAATCTACAAAAGGGATTATGATCGACATTATGTGACAATCTTATGACCAGATAGTGCTTCTCGTTATGAAAAGAATTTGCATAACAATAATTTAAATTTTCATGTTTTAAAGTAGATATAAATACTGGTTAGTGAGGAGTGGCTTAAGGATTCCGTTTTTTAAGAGAATGGGTGTACATCCAAAGGTAATGACTGGGTTTGGGACAATCACTTGTTCATTAGATTGATTTGTTTCATTTCTTGAATGCACACTTTAGTACTAGTGACACCAATGGTTATAGTGTACCCTTTAAATAAAGGTCACAGTAAAATATCCCATTGTACTTGAGACATGACAAATTACATTTACATGAAACATGGGAATCCTCACGTCAATATGACAAGTCACTGAAATGTCGAAGGATCAAGAAGAATGTAATGATTCATCTTTAACGTGTTCCGTGGTGTGACTTCAAAGCAGGCCGTAAGTGTGAATTCTCACAATGCAAATTGTTATGAATGAAGCGAGAACATTTTTTTTTGTTGCAATATATTAAATGACATATACAAACTAGGATTGTTGTCTGTGAATATTCTCTGTCAATCAACTGACTACAGAAGCCCCTCTAATTCTCACTGAGGAAATAATGTCATCGTAATCTTCACTTCTCGTCTGTCAGATGTGTAACATATTCCATGCAACCTGATAACACTTTAAATCACATTGTTTGAACAAAATTATTTTGTTCACAATGAAGATACTTTTTTGAAATAAAGTATCTAAACTGTATCCTGGGTGTTAAAGACTATATTACAATAGTCAGATGAACCCAAAGACAAAAAAACAGGGATGAAATCCAAATCCAATCAGACACATGCTACATTGTCTTCATGCCTGTTTAATAAGAGCTGTATACAAAAGTACTACACTGCACATTCATAACCATTGGACTGGCTCTCTGTTAGAGATTTTCTTTGACTCTGATGACAGCGGGCCAGCAAGTCCCTCAGGTTTGCTGATGGTGGGCCTTGCTTGGCGAAAAGCCTTCGGGTGCATTGCTGTGGTGTTTATGTGCCAGACTGTCAAGTGAAATAATAACAACAGCTACTGCTGGAAAGAGATTGCTATCCACTCTCTAAATCAGAACAGGAGAACCAGTGTACTCTGACAATAGCTGAAAAACTGTGTCAATGAATACTTCCTGGCTAAGACAAAATATCAGCCATTGATATCTGAAACCTCGATCAAGTTTTGCACACTAAACTCAACTCAGGCACTGAGAACTGTGCCTTACGTTGTCACAGCAAGAATGGATAGTCTTGTTTGAAGATACATTTTAATTATGTAATTTTGTCCACCCTTCTGCCCCCCAGGTCTGTGATGTTGAATCTCCACATTAACTGCTACTTACCCCACCACCCACAGGGACAGACCCTTTACTGTGCCCTTCAGTGACCCTAAAACCTACATATACAGCATATTCAAAATTGAAATTCTTTAAGGGTCCTACACACCATATTGTATGCTTATTACATATTATTTACATAAGCACTTATGAAGTGTTTATGAATGTGCTATGTAGTGCGTATGAAGGAGTTATATAGCTCTTATGTAGGACCCTTCCAAAAAGTGGTACCTGCAAAATTATATAATGTATTCTCAGCTGAAATGCAACTGCTCTGAGACGGGTGCGTTTGGACCCAAAATGCACGATTCAGAAACAATGGTGTAGTAAAGTCCCGTCAGGGCGTTATTCAGGGAATATCCAGAGAGCGTAGTCAAAAAACAAGCAATGTTCGTACACGTAAAATCCAGCCAAAAAGAGTAATCGGTACACCATGCAAGAAGTCCGGTAGCCAGGAAAGCTGTCAGCGGGGCAGAAGTACAGGCGGGCAGTAGGCAGGCTCAGGGTCGATGACAGCGCAAGAGTCAAGACCGAAGTCTGCTCCGCGGGGCAAAAGTACAAAAACAGCAGGCAAAGTCGTGGTACAGGCAGGTGTAACCGGGTGCATAGATGTAAGGTTCAACCTAAAGTACGCCCAGTCACACAATATAACAGAGGCCCCCTTTACAGTTTGATAATAACAAGACAGAGACGTGGTCTAAGTTAAATACAATTACTTTATTAAATCAATTCTGCTGGAAGGCAATAATGAGGTTAAAACAAAAGCTCATATTCATATAAAAATATATTTATTTTGAATGTCAATTTTACCAGAATAAATAGGAATAAAATAGACTGATGTAAAGCTTAAGGATGGTGGGTAACGACGCTGATGGGAGGGGGCATACTCACCTTCAGGGCTCCCAATGTGTAGTTACAACCCAGTGCTCTCTCACAGCAAGCCTTACTACAAACAAGGTGATACTATATGTGATTCAGGTGCCATTAACACTTACACACTAACACGTGAGGAGGGTACCCCTATTGACTAACCCCGCCACCAATCAGCACCGAGCCCACCATACAACAAGAGACAAGTCCTAACAGTCCAAGAAATAACCTAACTACAGCCTACCTATACCAGTTGCTTCAATACATGAAAATAAAGAAAATAAAGTACAAGTGCGCCTCTAAGAAGCCACACCAAGACGACTCCAGGCACGGAGGTCTAATATAGGCTACACACCACGCGCACCAACCACTGCGCACCTTAGGTCGTCCGGCCAACAACTAGTCTATAGCCGTGCAATGCGGGACACTAGCGAACGTACTCAACAGCAGACGGGTTCCACCCGCCTGATAAGCGCAACCAAACGAACTTCAAATAAAACAGCGAGGCAAAACAGCAGTGACTATTGCACCTACAAAGTGAAGAAAGTCACTGTTAATCTGGTATTTTATAATTCAAATCCAATCGGAATATACATACAGCAAAACGGTACATTACCAAACAATCCATGGAATTCTAAGTTGCGCGAGTTGTTACTTCCGTGTTTCGGAGAAGACTCCGCAAACAGACGCATCTTAAATGAATTAGAAGAAAATAACATTACTGTCGATAAATGTCAAGTAATTACAACTATAAAAATATAGCCCACCTACCGAAATCAGGGGACACAGCTAAATCGCGATGAATTACCCACAGATAACGGACGGCTAGCTGCAACCAAAGCATTGTGTTAATCTGCGAAGTTCCTAACCCACGCAACACTATCAGGGGGAAAACAGAATAGATGTTCTCTTACCTCTCATGGTAAGGCAGGCAGACATGAGGAGAGGACGAGACAGGAAACAGGAAATCAATCAGAAAGATCACAGGAAGCGAAAGGAAAAACATTTAAAAGGTAGGGAGCCAAGAGATTGGTCCAAAAGATGAGGTCCTGCCGGTGCCACTCCCCCACCCCAATTGCTGCACCATTAGGGACAACAGCGAGTCTAACTCGCCTTGTCACATTCTACCCCCCCTTCTTTAAATCGTCGTCCCGACGATGCAGAGACTATAAATAAAGACTCCTACATGTATAGAATACTGCCGCCCTTCTACCCCTCCCATTCTTTAAATCGCCGTCCCGACGATACAAACGCCATGAATAAGGACTCCAGCAAATATAAAATTCTACAGCCCTGGCACCAGGGGTTTCACAGCCCACTATACCCCCCCATCCGGCAGTCTATGGGAGGTGATGCGGATTGGAATGCTGGCCGGCATTGATACGAATGGTCCTTCTAATCGACCGTTGGCTCTCCTCCTGCTGGTTGGCATGTCCTGTAAGCACGCCAGTTGTCCCTGGTTCCACTGAGGGTTGGTATGAACGAGGAGGGATGTAGGACAGTTCCGGAACAGTGGGCCCTGCTGGGAGCTGGACAAGATCTGCCGGGCTTGTCCTTGGCACTTGGATCCATAGGTCTCCCTCACCTTCCAGTTCTACCTCTACACAGGACTGTGGGTCCCCCCCTTGTGCAGCCTGAGGAGGAACATCTGCCATGCTGCTTCTGATCTGCTCCTTCAACAGGTTTCGATGGACACGTTTCACTTTATTTGGCTCGTCAATGGGTACGATCGTATACAAGGTTCCCCCATCCTTGGGAGCTCTGACCACGCGATACACCACTGGGCTCCACAGGTCGCTGATCTTATGGCGGCCTCTCACTCCGCAGTTGCGCAGAAAGACTAACTGGCCCTCCAACAGTGGTGTATCAACTACCCCCTGGTCATGGCGATCCTTGCGTCGGTCAGCTACCCCCTGCTGCCGGCGTTGAACTCGCTCAAAGGCAATCTGAAGCCTCACTTGGTGTTCTTGGATCCAATCATGTACACAACCTGCCCCTGGCTCCTGAATCCGCCCGAGCAGGAAGTCAACAGGCAGCTGTGGGTCCCGCCCAAACATCAGAAAGAATGGGGTCTCCCCCGTGGTCTGATGTGGGGTAGAATTGTAGGAATAGACCAACTGTGGAAGACAGGCAGTCCATTCCCTCTTCCTTGATGCCGGCAGGGTGCGTAGTAAGTTGTGCAAGGTACGATTAAACCTCTCGCACTGGCCGTTGCCAGCGGGATGGTAAGGGCTGGTCCGGGATTTCTCAACCCTGTACAGAACACACAGTTGATGGATCAAAGAACTTTCAAAGCACCGTCCCTGGTCAGAATGTATACGACCAGGGACACCAAATTTGTAGAACCATTCCCCAACCAAGACCTGTGCCACCGTCGAGGCACGTTGGTCTCGGGTGGGGATTGCCAGCGAGTATTTACTAAAGACATCAGTCATGACCAAGACATTCTCAATACCGCTACCGGTGGGTTCCAGTAGGGTAAAATCTAGAGCCAGTATTTCATTTGGCTGAGAGGCCAGTAAATGACCCATGAAGCTGTGTGCAACAGGCTGGGTGTCTTTGGCTAGCTGACAGCGGTCACATTCCTGACACCAGCGCTTCACATCTGCAGTCATCCCTGGCCAGTAGCAACGGTGGCGCACCAGCTCCGTAGTCCTCTCCACGCCCTGGTGTCCATGATTCTGATGGAGTTGGCTCAATACCTGTTCCTTCAGGGCTGCCGGCAGGACCAGCTGGAGGATTTCTTCACCCCCGTCTGGTCGAAAAATTTTACGGTATAAAACACCATCTTGCTCTACCAGCCGGTCCCACTCTCGGAGAAGCTGTACTGCGGGTTTGGAAAGACGTAAACGCTGTTCAGCCGTAGGGTGACTCTTCTGCCTCCAGTACTGCAGTGTTTCCTGAATCACTGGATCGGCTTCCTGTAAGATAAGCAGGTCAGAGGTGGTATGTGCAGGTAAGACAATGGTGGAAGACTGGGTTACCTGCACCGCAGATTCTAAAATGGGAGCTTGCCGAAGGATTTCCAAGAGTGCCGTGCCAGGAGCAATGACCTCCTTATCACTGGAACAGGGTCCGTTTTGTCGGGAGAGCGCGTCTGCATTTTGATTGAACTTGCCTGGCCTATATCTGATCAGGTAATCAAAAGAGGCCAGCTGGGCAGCCCATCTCTGTTCTGTGGCACCCAATTTAGCAGACGACAAATGACTAAGGGGATTGTTGTCGGTGTAAACAATGCACTTCTGACCAAGCAAGTACTCCCGAAACTTTTCAGTCATGGCCCACTTGAGCGCCAGAAACTCCAACTTCATGGAACTATAGTTAGACATATTGCGCTCAGGGGGCCTAAGACCTCGGCTCGCGTAAGCTATCGGGCGTACTCTGCCCCCTTGTTCCTGTGACAGAACTGCTCCTAGCCCACTATAGCTAGCATCTACTTCCAAAACAAACGGTAAAGAGAAATTGGCATAAGCCAACACAGGAGCCATTACCAGTTTGTCTTTCAGCCCCTCAAAGCTATTTTGGCACTGCTCAGTCCAGATTTCACTGAACAAATGGGTAGACTTCCTCATTTTGGTCCCCGTCAGTTGGGCAACAGCACGATGTAGAGGAGCTGCCAGCTTAGCAAACCCTTGGACGAACCTCCGGTAATAGCTGGCAAAGCCAAGGAAGGACCTCAACTCTGCCACACTGCCAGGCGTCTTCCACTTGGCCACAGCTTCAATTTTTCCCGGGTCAGTTGCAACACCCTCACTGGAAATTACATGTCCAAGGTAGTGTACTTGTTCCTTAAAAAAAGAACATTTTTCAAGCTTCACCTTGAGGTTCTCTCGTTGCAGCCGATCCAGCACAACTTCTAGACGTTCCAGCTGTTGCGAGACAGTGGGAGAGAATACTATAACATCATCAAGATATAATAACAAAGACTGACAATGTTGGGACCCAAACATCCTTTCCATAAGCCTCTGAAATGTGCTAGGCGCATTACAGAGGCCGAACGGCATCCTATTCCATTCAAACAGCCCGAACGGAGTGCAGAAAGCCGTCTTGGGTTTATCTTTTTCAATGACGGGCACTTGGTTATACCCACTTGCTAAGTCTAGTGTGGAGAACCAACGGGCCCCAGAGAGTGCATCCAGTGACTCCTCAATGCGGGGCAGAGGAAACGCATCTTTTCTGGTCTTGTTGTTTAATTGACGGTAATCCACGCACAGACGAAGTGAGCCATCCTTTTTCTTCACCAGTACGATGGGGGAGGCATAGGGGCTACTACTCTCCCTAATCACCTGAGACTGCAGCAACTGGTGAATATGGGCTTTAACTACCTCGTATTCGGAAGGGGGTATTCGCCGATATCGCTGCCTGACAGGCACATCATCCAGGAGCGGAATCTCGTGCGCAATGAGGTTGGTACATCCCAAGTCACTCTCGTGAGTAGCAAACACGGACCTATATTTGTGGAGCAGTGACCGGACCTGATTTTGCTCTTGGGAGGAGAGGGAAGAGAGATCTACAGCCTCAATTGGGTCCTGGTCTGCACCAGTCACCTGGGAAGAAACTATTGCAGTAACTTCCTTGACTTCGTGGACACCCTCTGGAAGGCTAACAAGGTAGGCCTGGCTAATGGTACCTAGCGGGGTACGAGGATATAGCATTACATCAACCATACCTACATTTATCACAGGGACGTAAACTGTACCTCTAATTACCTGTAGTAAAGCGGGTGAAGCCAGCAGGCCAGCTGGCAGGCCAGAGTCTGGAGGTTCAAACAATGCTGCATTATGAGAAAATTTGTCAGAACAAGTTGCTGCCACCAACTTCATGACACCCCCAGGAATACGACATGCTCGCCCACCCCGGGCTCTAACCCTCCCCATCCGCTCAAAGTGTGTATCTGCACTAGCCTGATGACACTGTTGCAAGGCCTGTATAAATGATGATGGTGCTTGTGAAACATAAGGCAAGTCAAACAAAGATGACCCATACTGACCGAACAATTCCTGATAACATCTACGGATGACATTCATACCCAAGACACCCGGGGCTCGTGCAGGCATGCTACCAACAAGGTCCTGCACCACCAACACTCCACACCCAGTTATCACCTTCCCACAAAGTTGGACATCTAATTCTAGATACCCCAGGTAAGGAATTGCCAACCCATTAGCTGCACTGAGCCGAAGCCATTGACAGGACCGAAGGCGATCCTGACCCCAGGGTTCAAAGTGTCTAATGAAAAAGCTCTGGGTAATGGTGGACACCATGGACCCAGTGTCCAATAAGCATGGCACCTTAATCCCCCCAATGCAAACATCCACATGAGGACAAACAGACATTAACTTAGACAGAGTACCTAACCCATTCCCTATAACCTCTGAGCCTGTAGAAACCCCGCCCAAACTGTGGCTCTGCAGATTGGTGGGTGCTAGTTTTCCGACTGCTGAGTGCGGTCAGGCCTGCTACCAGTGGCTGAGGCAGCTACTGCTAATGTAGAGGGAGGAGGGACTCGGTCTCCATCACAGTCCCTTGCCAAGTGACCAGGTCGCTGGCACCGCCAACAGATCCGTTCACTCCAAGGGGAACGACTACGCTGAATCTGCGGGGGCCGACTACGCTGATTAGAGTTCTGTAACACGACAATACTTTGGGTAAGTTGATTCAGCTGCTGTTGTTGCCGTTTCAGAATTTCTTTTAACTCATTTAACTCTGATATCTGTGCGCTAGGCCGAGGCACCCCATGCGATGACCCCTGGACTCCATACTGAATACCATATGTAGATGGGACTGAGTAACTCCGGCCCCGTGCACCCCCGGGCCTGCCCTCCTGTTCCCACCTAATAGCTTCTACACGAACCTCAAGTATGGTGGCATCTGGCTGTCTGCGCACTAGTTGTTTCAATTCCCGACGAAGGGCAGAGTCACCTACATGTTCAACAAACTGATCACGTAACAATATGTCAGCATTGACAAAAGACGGGGGGGCTTTTAATTTCACCCTCTCCATTAAATTCATTAGCACAAGGGAAAATTCCTGCAATGTTTCCCCCTCTTGCTGCTTTCTGGAAAAAAATGCCTCCTGCAATGCCACATAAGACTCACAACACCCATACAAGTCTTTTAAAATGGACACAATCTTATCGGAATCACTCCTCTCGGCCTGACTACGGTACTTAATTTCCTGTCTCGCCTCACCCTCCAAGTGATCAAAGAAAAAGAAGGCTCGTTCCTCGACAGGCACCCGCCGGGCACGCATACAGGCTTCGACCTCATCCACCCATTCAGTCACACCTATGCCAGATTTCCCATTAAACATAGGGCATTTTCGATCACGAGGAACATAAACAATTCGTTCGGTTAAGCTAGGGGGATCATTTGATGCCAGCCCACCAGGGGTCGGTAATGGAGAGTGTCCAGGAGCCTGTTGCTGCAACCGTACGTTATCAGCTTGCAATTCAGCCACCAAATCTCTTAGTTGCTGCATATCTTCATCCATATTGACCCCACCTAAGCAAAACCAATGTCCCCCCCAACAAAAATATACAAAGGCAACAAATACTGGGAGGCAGACGTCTTAGCTTGATGGCGGCCGCTCAGTTGGTGGTCTTTGATCTTCCAAGTCAACTGCTGTTTTGCCTCGAAACGCTCGGAAAAATAAAAGACAAAAAAAATAAAAAAATACAGACAATGCTGATTAACCACTTGAACCAACTGGTATTTTCTCTGTCTTTCTGACAATAATACACACGTCTCTGCTTTTACACCAAAAGAGTAGACCCTGCTCGCAGCGCCAGAATGTAACCGGGTGCATAGATGTAAGGTTCAACCTAAAGTACGCCCAGTCACACAATATAACAGAGGCCCCCTTTACAGTTTGATAATAACAAGACAGAGACGTGGTCTAAGTTAAATACAATTACTTTATTAAATCAATTCTGCTGGAAGGCAATAATGAGGTTAAAACAAAAGCTCATATTCATATAAAAATATATTTATTTTGAATGTCAATTTTACCAGAATAAATAGGAATAAAATAGACTGATGTAAAGCTTAAGGATGGTGGGTAACGACGCTGATGGGAGGGGGCATACTCACCTTCAGGGCTCCCAATGTGTAGTTACAACCCAGTGCTCTCTCACAGCAAGCCTTACTACAAACAAGGTGATACTATATGTGATTCAGGTGCCATTAACACTTACACACTAACACGTGAGGAGGGTACCCCTATTGACTAACCCCGCCACCAATCAGCACCGAGCCCACCATACAACAAGAGACAAGTCCTAACAGTCCAAGAAATAACCTAACTACAGCCTACCTATACCAGTTGCTTCAATACATGAAAATAAAGAAAATAAAGTACAAGTGCGCCTCTAAGAAGCCACACCAAGACGACTCCAGGCACGGAGGTCTAATATAGGCTACACACCACGCGCACCAACCACTGCGCACCTTAGGTCGTCCGGCCAACAACTAGTCTATAGCCGTGCAATGCGGGACACTAGCGAACGTACTCAACAGCAGACGGGTTCCACCCGCCTGATAAGCGCAACCAAACGAACTTCAAATAAAACAGCGAGGCAAAACAGCAGTGACTATTGCACCTACAAAGTGAAGAAAGTCACTGTTAATCTGGTATTTTATAATTCAAATCCAATCGGAATATACATACAGCAAAACGGTACATTACCAAACAATCCATGGAATTCTAAGTTGCGCGAGTTGTTACTTCCGTGTTTCGGAGAAGACTCCGCAAACAGACGCATCTTAAATGAATTAGAAGAAAATAACATTACTGTCGATAAATGTCAAGTAATTACAACTATAAAAATATAGCCCACCTACCGAAATCAGGGGACACAGCTAAATCGCGATGAATTACCCACAGATAACGGACGGCTAGCTGCAACCAAAGCATTGTGTTAATCTGCGAAGTTCCTAACCCACGCAACACTATCAGGGGGAAAACAGAATAGATGTTCTCTTACCTCTCATGGTAAGGCAGGCAGACATGAGGAGAGGACGAGACAGGAAACAGGAAATCAATCAGAAAGATCACAGGAAGCGAAAGGAAAAACATTTAAAAGGTAGGGAGCCAAGAGATTGGTCCAAAAGATGAGGTCCTGCCGGTGCCACTCCCCCACCCCAATTGCTGCACCATTAGGGACAACAGCGAGTCTAACTCGCCTTGTCACACAGGCAATAGTCAACAAAACAGAAGTCAATTTTGCAAAGACTTGACGTGAAACTGAGCTTTATATGCAGGTGTAGACAGGTGTAGACAATTAGCTTGAGAGAAGCAAGAGAATGGAAATCAGGTGTGGAGGTTTGACAAGTTAACGAGGTAATTACTAATCGTTAGTAATAAACCTATCCTGCCCTAGCGTTAGTAAATTAGTAAATGACATGCACAAGAAACATAAGGTAACATGAACACATGGTTAGAATGTTAGTATTACCGAATCCTGATCTAGCGTTAGTAGATTAGTAAGAAGACAAGGGAAATTGAAACAATGAGTGACAGAAAGGAAGAGAGAGAAAGCAGGAATGCAAGATTTGCAGAAAGACACAAAAAAGTGTATGCTAATCAATGAACAGTACAACATAACATGAAACATAAATTGTGACATAACAAGTTTGCAAAACTATGACAATAAACTATATTACGTGACATGACAAGACTAACCAAATACGTGACATGACAAGACTAACCAAATACGTGACATGACAATAACATAACCAAGACAATAACTAAACATAAGACATGACATGACATGGCATGAAACGTGACATGACTCTTTCTATTTCCGTAATTGGAAAAGCCCAGTTTCCTTGTTGACAGAAGTGGTATCCATAGTTTTCTGTTTTACAAATCAACATCATATTTCCATAGTCTGTACATAAGATAAAAATGGGTTTATAGTAGACTCTGCCATTGTGCTATATCTGTACAGTAGGGCTGTATTTGCAAAGGAGACCACACTCACCTTGGAAACATTAATTGGCTATTTGGAACAGTCCAAAAATACACAAAAACAACATTTACCTTCAGATAACAATCTGCAGGCTATAGAGTTACCTACCGCAGGCCACAGTCACTGACGTTAATACCCTTTATATAAATCCTTGGTTTGGTAAAGGAGTATAATGGTGACACTCGTGACGTATGATGAAATGGAAGCAGGGTATAGACAGAGGTCCGATGCTCTTATGTTTGATAATGTCAGAGTAGCCTTGCATTTAAAAGGCTTTTATGACTGTAACCGGAGGCACTTGTCCTATCCATGGTACTGTCCCCTCCTCAGCCACAAACTTACTAAGGCTCGCCTGCAAATACATCAGGCAACAGCCATGGCTATGACCAATTCTGACCCAAGAAACCTGATGAGATAACTGTGTAATCATCTGCCTTTATTGATGAATACATTTCTTAGAAACAACAAAACTCTTGTAGAATAATTATCTCTGTCTAAATAATTATATTTAAGAGTATTTTGGAGTTGTGCCATCAGTGAACCAAATACAACACATTCATTTTAAATTCTCAGTTTAATCCAATGATAAATTAAAGTACTTTCTGATCTGAAACATCACCTAACCTCCAAGATCTGCCTTAAGGTGAACCTGTGATTCATTACGTCGGATATTCTAATGTCAGCTATTTCCTAGGCCAGCAGTTATCCTCCCCAAGTAAGGGCAAACCTATCCCGCCGAGGGGATGTTTTTCTAGCAGACTGAGAGCAAAGGATAAAGACACTGTTTGTAGTTATTTGTTTTAAATTTGAGAAACCTCTCATGAATGTCTCACAAATCTCAACTCAAAAAGAGAAATGTTTTCAGTAGCTCCCGTGTGTTTCCTGCCTCTGTCTTAAATCCACAGGAAGTAGAGAAGCAATACCAAGGTTTCACACATGCTGCATCATGGCAGCCATACATGCCTATGAAATAACATGGACTGGAAAAACAATGTGCGCATGGTGGATGGAATGGCACCCACCCTTTACTGCTTTTTCAAGGGTTTGAACTCAGTAGCCTGACATTCAAGGGAAGAGGCTACATACCAAACACATTGATTTTGATTGATGGGGCAATGATTCATAAGCTGAAGGGATCAACAAACACCCCTGACTCCCTAAGGGACAATGGTGTACAAAGGCCTATGCACAGTTATACAGATTGATCCTTCCATTACCCTTTAAAGCCTATGCACCTAGGTCAGAGAATGCAGGTTCTAAGACATTTGGAATGTTTTGTTGTCAACAGTGCTTTATCACATTGTGTATGCATGTGTTGTTTTTAACTGCAGTGATGTGCCATATAGACTATTGTTACATTTGTTGCATTTTCAATATTTTGTTCAGTTTTTTAATAAATTTGGAATAATTGTTCAAATGTAGTTGAAATATGATATGTTGAACTGTTGAAGGTGAAGAAAACCTCCAGAAACCAGGCTGCTGTTTATATCCAGCTTCCCCCCAAAATATAGATCCATTCAGCTTTCAGAAAGAAGTTTCACATGTTTGAAATGAAACCCTCAGAGGGACAGTAATTTCACATCTCTTGTGTGGCCTGCAGAACAACAAATTTGTTGGTGGCTATAAATTCTGGCTGTAACAAAAAGTATATCATAATATTTCTACAGCACATTGTCACTCCTTTGACAGCTGGGTGACAGCACAGTTATTAATATCTGACCAATGAAAAAACATCCCTTAGAACTTGTCCATTCATGAATCTTTCGTAAGTATATATATATAATTTAATTTAGAAATAGCCATGACAGTACAGAAAAACAAGCTTGGCTGGGTAACTAGCTAATGACTGGAGTTAATTGTTGCACTTAGGAGTTAGTTGTTGCAGTAAGGACATAGCAGTGTGCTGTGTTCAGCTGCTTTGCAATAATGTGTGATTAGCTGCTTTGGAATAATATCTGATTGGTCCAAATTCCCCTGTGAGGCATAGACCAATCGGCATAACCAACCTGAAGATATGCCGTGAGATGACTCAAGAGGTGCCACGTAATTTCTTGAGTCATATTTATGTCATTGAAGAACTTGAACCTCATGCATTCACTGGTAATAATTCACTGATTAACAAAGGAAACTAAAACAGCTACAGCAGCGATTGGCAACTGCAGTCCTGGAGGGCCGGTGTGTATGCAGGGTTTTGTTGTCACCAGTTGTACTGGCTCAAACAGAGAATTAGTCATAAACACCAACACCAATTCACTCACATATTATACCACAGTAATGCAAATCAAACAGACGCAAGAACATTCATCAGCTGCTGTTCATATCATAGAATGTAGCTAATATGTCAGATCATGTAAATGACTGAGCTAATTCAATAATTAAGAGCAGAAGCAGGCCTGAAATCCAGAAACATACACAGCCAACCCCTCAGCTACAGCTACTGTAGACTTCATCTGAGGTATTTCATGTGAGGTATGTGCTACCCCACCCACTCTTTTCCAATGATGTCTCACACTTACAGCTTAAGCTGCCTCTTAATTCAATTGACCCTTGTGACACAAAATACGTTATTTGTCCGAGTCACTTGAGAACATCGCAAATTGCATTACAGTATTTGTTTTCTCAGCAAATGTTCTTACCCAGGTTGACGTACATATTACATATAGCTTAAACAGCATCCATATGAGTTATATGTAACTGATGCTAGTATCTTGCTGACGGGTAAAGCAGAACTTTCCTACAGGCGGTATGCAAGCTTCCAGACCCACATTCCTAACCGTCACTCCACACAGCTGAATGCTTTGGGCTTTCCTTGTGGATTGACATGCCCTCACCAACCTTTACAAGGTTCCTCCGACTGCGGAAAGTCAAGCATTGAAATTCTGCAGCTTCCTCACATTCTGGTCATAGCACACCCTTAGCAATCTAATTTACTTTTAATCAAAGTTCCTGAAGTGCAGACGATTATCAAGATGGATTTCAAAGGGTGCATAATCTCTCTGACGGCAGATGTCAGGAGGCTGGCGATGCATCTGTTGACACATGTTGTCTCTTGCTGTCACTCCCCGTCCTTGAACAAGGTAACGTGCACCCGTTTGCGGGGTACAGTCACCATGGCTGTCGGTGCAGGCCTAGCCAATCTCCTTGCTAATGCATCGTAGCGGTAACATTAGACAAATGGCCTAGAAACATAGGCGTATCTATGTCCATGTCTCTTTTTAATAACCATAAGGTAGCCTGGTCTGGCCCAAACCATGTGACAATAAAATGCAAGGCTGCATCAGCATTTCCTATGTGTTGCATGGCAACAAAAATTTAGTAATGCAACCAAGCTGCTCTAAGAAGGCGTTTTAACCGGTCCTTTCTAAAACGCACTAGCAACCTGGTTTCCCAATCTTTCGGTCAGATGTTTCTGATGTGTTTTCATCAGATAACTGTCAAGTGTAATGTGTACAATGTCAACATGCGGAGCTATGAGACAGGCAAACAGATGGCCTCTGAACTATGTATCTCCACCCATCTCTGTCCACCTCTCCCTACTGTTGTTTCTTTGAAAAAATATAATAAATATAAAAAGAGAAAAACAGTGCCAACGAAAACTCAATGAGATCCACTTCAATGAGTAGTTATATTTCTGAAAGAACAAGTATTCAGACCCTTCTGCTTTCATGGTGCCACATTAAGACAGCAGGTGTATGTCATGGTTATTGTAAAGAAATACTGATCTGGGAATGTTATTATAGCGCTGTGCAACTATGGCATTTGAGCTGTATTAATCAGGACACCATGTGGGCAGGTCACAAGTCAAGTGATCAGCTAGCGCTGTGAGGAAGATCCACTTTGGCTGGAATGGAGCTCTTATTAAGGCAGTGTAGGGCTATTCTTTGGAAAAATGCCAGTCTCTGAACAAGCACATCTGTTGTAATTTGAAACGTGATCTTTAGTTTTAGTGGAAAAAGCCTTTCTCCGTATTTCTTTAAACGCTCAGCTGCAATCTTGCCTCTCCGTGTGCCTTCCTTTTCTTTAGAGTCAAGCTGGGTCTAAGTGCCAGTAAATCACATTACCTCCTGATCTCTTAAATTACATTAATGGGATGGCTTGGCATGCCATGTAAGCACTCTTTCATTCACGGCCTCGGAAACGTGTCCTCTGCTGCCGTCTCTGTGAAGAATCACAAGACTCCCCTCCAGTAACCCCAGGAGGTCCTCAAAATCTGCTCTACCTAGTACGAATAGATGATTCTGTGAGCTTGTGTGTGCGCGCGCCTGCATGTATGTGTATTTGCATGTGTCTGCGTGTGTATTTGCATGTATGTGCACGTTTGTGTGGGCGTGTGGTTGCGTGTGTGCTCCTGAGAATTCACATTCAGAATTCACGCGGGATGTGTTGGCTGAAATAAAGTATGGAATAATCTCCACATAACAGGATCATTATAGGCTACTTATAACCTTAAAGAAATTATACAATTCGATTAGCATGGCTGGTTGTTAAACTGTGACAGCTAATGTTAGCCAGCGTTCTCTGTACAATTCTCCATTGGATTTTCTATAGTAATGGACCATAACTAAGCGAGCATAACCATGGCTGTCATTTCATGCTTGGCAGTGCTTTTCTTTAATATTGCATTAGTGCCAGGGGATGGGAATTCAAAGACACGCACTTCACTCCACCCTTGCCTTCTAATGTATAACTGCTCTTTAAAAATGTATGATTTTCAGAAAATGGGGGTAAGAAATGTTGGTTTTGTTCAATGAAAAAAGAGTACACAAATGCTGTAGTTGTAATGTACAGTATAAGGAGAAATTGAGGATGGATGTTTAGTTGTTCTTGCAGAACCATCTTGTTTGTAGTTGAAACCCGCTACATCCTCAGTGTTATTCACATTTGATATGTGTGAGCGTTGAGGTTTTATTGTACCCTAAAAAGCACTCCCACAGAGGACAGCACTGTGAAAAGCAGTAGGCCTTCATCCAAATATAAAATCAACAATTATATTCAGCAACATCATTTTCACACACATAAAACAGTTCATGAAATATGCAGACCAAGACCATACAGTACATGGTAGTTACAACAAGAAACTACAAAATATGTGTATATTTCACAAACACACACACGCATACACACATTGATTATTACCTTGTGCATTAATCTCCTAACTAGTCTCTTTGCTTGCTCTGGCGACATGAGTCTGGCTTAAGCAGGCTCCATTCTTTAACTTACTGTTACCATATATGCTTTAAGAGATTTAGGCCAATTTAGAGGTGCTTAATTTTTTTATCTGGGTTGATTATATACCAGCATGGCTCTAGGGATAAGCTACACTCTACACTACACTACTCTACACTACACTGAAATGGAAAACCCAATTATATAAGATTTAGGATGAAGGTAACTCATTTTACTAGTAGCTATTACTAGTAGGACTGCACTGTACATCAAAATCAACATAGACATAGTTCAGTGGAAACAATATGAATCTGGAATAGCCATCTCTGTCTCCAGTCAGAAATCCCATCAAAAACTTGTGGTCTGCACTGAAGAGGGCAAACTCAAGGATATCAATGATCTTGAGAATTTCCAAATATCAATCCCTCTAAATATGTTCTCTAACCTTATCACAAATGATAGAAAAAGACTCCCGGCTGGTTTTTTAGAAAAGTAAGAATTTAATTGTATCATTAAAGCACACTACTTTATGTGTTGGAAAATAAAGTTTATGTCAATAACTGAATTAGTTCATAGTTTACAGTATTTTCTGTGCATATTTATCACAGGTGCCAATAATTCTGGAGCCCACTGTACATTTACTCTGTGTGTGTTTATGATCTATGGATTGCTTTTGCAATAGTTTGTGGAAGTCTGTATTTTAGTTTCTGTCAGCAGTGATGTCTGAACAAGAGTACAATTAATCAACCCTCACTCTGCAAAGCATGGGCTGTACTGTAGGGTTTTCACTTCATTTGTATCTACTCTTCAAACGCTCATTCAACTGTTCAGTTCCCCAGCTCTTTACATTCTCAGATTTCAAGGAATACTCATTACAATTAGGCCTACAAGCAATCACCAAGCTATTTAAGACAGTGCCTGTCTTTTGCTTTTTATAATTCATGTAGGCTATCGGCTGTGCTGTTTGTATTAACTTGAGAAAAGAAGTTGGATAAAGTTTTGAAAATATGCATATATAAATATATAAATCTTAAAACAAAATCAACATTGCCTTGTGAGATCTCACCCAAGGCCGAGCATAGCTTCCAGGACCCTGCAAAGAAACTTTTTAGAAAAATCAAAGGATACTGCCATTCTTTAATGTTCGCCTTACATTTATATAACAAAGGCTACGTTGTTTTCCGTGGCCTTTGCTTTGCCGTTTTCAATTTTATATACATAGAAACGGGCCTTGTTCACAAACGCATCGCACAGAAAAGCGAAGTACCCCAGCAGTATCAAGGGCAAATGCATTTCTCCACCCAGAGAGAGAACAACCTGCAGGCAGAATACTAGGGGCTTGTGGGAAATATTGGATGCATACTGAAGGAGACGACTGTAACACAGAGTTTGAAATACATAGTGGAGCTCGGAAAATAGGAAAAAACTTTGCAACTACCGCCTCTGCAGTGAACCTTTTCCGGCATTAGATCAGGTCGCTCTAATAACTACTGCCGTCTGATTTTGGTCTCAAATGAACATGCAGCTGAAGGTGACAAAATGATGGGAATGAGAAGCCAGATGTTTAAAGGCTGATGAAATGGTTGGCATTTATATAGTGTTTTTATCCATATTCTCATTCACCCATTCAAACACACACTCACGGCGATTGGCTGCCATGCAATCTGCCATGCAATGCATTTCTGATTAAAAAAATGAATCATTTATCTGCTTGACAGGCACCTATAGCATACATTTCACGTACTATCAATGTATTTTCACAGCAGGGCTTTTACTGAAACTTTAGGTTAATTACCTGTATCTAGGGTACAATTGCAGTGCCTAGGACTCAAAACCTTATGGTAAGCCTTTATAAGTCATTAAAGTAAATTGTGAAAGAAATGCCTTCAAATGCTGACGTCAGAGGAGAATGGCCAGACTGGTCAAAGCTGACAGGAAGGTGACAGTAACAAATAATCACCCATTACAACAGTGGTATGCAGAAGAGCATCTCTGAACACACAACACATCATAACTCTAAGTGGATAGGCTAGACCAGTAGAAGTCTTAAAAAAGTATAATAAATACCTAATAAATTTCTCGGTGAGTGTATTTGTATATACTGTCTGTGTTGCTGCAGTGCCCTTCAAAATGCACAAAGGGAACAATGAACTCAGCTGAGAACCAAATCCTCCGCTCTGACGTCATTTTATCTAAATTATAATGTCCATCAGAGAGCTTAATTCCACAACAGTATTTATTAAACAGTGTTATCTCCCCCCTGCCCATTCATTTTTCAAGGAAGATTAGATACCCTTTTTTTAGAGGATTGCAGCTTAATGATTAATAGATTTTAATTTGTAGTGGAAGAGATCTGAAATCTGTATCACCATATACCCTCCCTGCTACATGCTGCCCAGAGGAATGTGGAAAGTACTTATACCAGCCGAGAATTTTAATCACAGAGCATAATAAACAACCTACCATCATATTTCCCACAGACTAGTCATAAAAACAGGTTTTGAGTTCCGCAAAAAACAAAAAACAGACATCCATTTGAATGACTGGGACTGAGACAGAGAGAGATTGAGAGAGAGACAGAGAAAGAGGGGATTCTGAGTGCCAGTAGATATTGTATTGACCCCTTATTTGTGTGTCCCAGGGGACATAACATCTTCAGGAATGGACCAAATCTGTCAAAGGTCCTGTCCCCAGAGGCAGTGCTCTCATGAGGTGTGACAGTACACTGGCCCTGCAAAGGTAGGTCATCTGATCTCCTGTTCTGCCCTCAAGATCAGTATGACAATACCGCATGACAAACAGTTGACCTCTTGCTAATGTGGATAGGGTTGTCTTAATCTGGGTCATCTGTAATGCTCATTATGTTATAGTTTTAATCATTGTGTATGCCTGTCTGTAAAGCCAATCAGCTGATTCAATTTCTTCTATTGGAGATTTCCTCTCTTATTTTGATGCTGTACCCACAAGAAGCCCCAGAATTGCCACCCCTGCCCCGCCAACTAAAATAATAGCCCAGGTCATATGCCATCTGGGAGAGCAGCAAAATAACTGTTTAGTGGAGCCATAGTACAAATCCTGCTTCCACTCATCGTTTTCGGGCCCAAACTGACTAGGAGATTGGCAATATCATCTCACGTTTGTGTTCTGTATTAGAGCAACTTCCCGACACCGAGCCATCTATATCTATATATAATTTTTATGCATATAAAAATAGATTTTCTAGACTTTCAGTTGACAATGTCAAATTTGTTTCACTCTCCATTAGATGTCCTGTACATGTCCAGAAGTAACTGTGAAATAGTTACACTTCCACAGAAGACTGACTTTACTTTGACAAAATCTCACAGGAGAAGATACACGAGTCAGGTTCCACCAAAGGGCTCTTTCTGTTTCAGCAAGGGAGTATTTCATTGCCATTGGGTTTGTCTTTCTCTGTGGGGCTCAGGCATATAAAATATTTTATTTGTATAGCGCTTTTTGTATAATATTCATTGGTCGTTGGTGAAAAGTGCTATACAGATAAAACTGAATGGAAAGTCAACAGAATTGTATAATTGTTCACGTAGTTTTGTGTGGAAAAAGTGCAGGTAACCTTCGACTGGCAGGACTCCACTCTTCCAGATCCCATTTTCAAAAAGCAGCACTTGGAGAGTATGCACAGTACAAATATGTAGGTAGCAAATCCCCTTTATTATTCCACCACATGTTTATAGCACCAATATAAGTTAAGTTCCCGTCTCAGTTGTACAATGACACCGAGCCTGCCAGGATTCAAAGTGGCAGCCTCTTGGGTTAGCTGTAAGCCTGGCTATTTATCCACTGCACCGCACTATCACCCAGTGAATTGGGATGTGCTCGATAAGAGTACACCACAAATCCCCAGGGTGACAGAAAAGATTTCACAAGTGGGAACAGCTGACATGCCTGTGCCTGTGGAACTCGCTGTCCTTCGCTCTGATGCCGATTGTTCGCTTTGTGGATATTAGCGAACACACAAAGACCCAGCGTCGCCCTTTGCTGGCCGCTGAAATGAAAATCCACCCACTTCAACTAAATCCCTCAGTCACCTCCAAGAAACGTTTTTCTGCTCTCAAAACCGAAGAAAACCGTTTGAGTTTTAATTAATATATTGCTGCAAAAAAAAAGAACAACAATAAAAAGAAATACATGGCCACTGTAGTCACCTCCCTGAAGTGCCTCTTTTATGGATGGGGGCATATCATATTTGGCTTTTTAAACACTTGCTTGCCAAATTCACTTGTGATAAAACAAATCCTATGCACCTACACAACATATGCTGTCTAATTTGATATGACTGTTAAGATCCCATTTTAGGGGAGTAAACTGTCTAGAATGCTAACAGCATCACAGTGAAGATATTTAATCTAATCTGTAACAACATTTTGTACCACAAGTCCTAATTGTTTCAGTCAACCCTTAAGCATTTTTTTAGAAAGTGTCTGAAATGTAATAGGTAGGTATAGACCCATCTTTCATTTGATTTGTGTACAAGTGTGCCCATCATGAACTTGCCGATCATACTGTGTTATGGAACTGAATAAAATTGTAATGACTTTGTAAAATAATCATAATAGGCACTTCAGTGGAGCCCCAGAGATAAACAATTGCACAATATGTAACTGTGCTAATTCTTGACCTCAAAAAGCATTTGATTTCATTGTATGAGCGTTATTCAAATTCTGTGGTGATTTTTTAACTTAAACCTGTGTACGCATAACAGGTCCTTGGGGTGATTGTGTGTTGAACGGTTCTGGCAACATGACACTCACAAAAGGCTGACACCATGTGGAATATTTCCCTTAAAAGGTCACCCAACTCCCTGCGGCCTTGTCACGCGACACCGCATCATAGAGTCGGTTCGGGAATCAGTGCGCTCTCCGTCACCTCAGGCTGACATTCGATCATTCCACATTGCAGTTTTACCTGATCTTCCACTAACAAATTGAAATGAGCCTTCCATTGTTTGTGTACATGTTTCATCGAGGTATGTGACCAGCAATCTCAAGTTATGCCAGTAATAAAAAGTAAACTCATTGAGAGGCAGAGAAAAGCCACAGTATGGCTTTATGGCATCCTACCTACAGTAGCTATAGGCTTTGGTGTGATGGCTAATGTTACTCAAGCTTCTGAAACATGTTTTAAAAAGAATAACACAAAATAGACTTGTTTATTGACAACATTTAAATACATGCTTGACGTAGAATGACAGTAGCCCAACTACACGTGAAGTTACTAAAACGATTTCCTTGATTTTGGTGGATTTAGCGGCCACCTATGGTGACTGGCGGTCATGACAGGACTATTCTGCACTTCAATTCCCTTTGTTCCCTGCGAAATATAGCCTTCACAGGTTTTCCTTCTTCTGATTGTCAGTGTGGTTTCCTTTTTTCGGTCACTTTTGCACTTGTACTTTCATCCATTGTTGTGAAGTTACTGCAGAAATAACAACTGCGCTCAAACTCCTCCTCTTGTATTTATGCTGCTGAAACTCTCCTGTGTTACTGCTGCAAGTATGTGTAGTGCAAACTACGCATCTCTGCACCCACAACACTTGTTTCTTCGTAGTTTCCCTGTGTACATTCCATACAGGGCAGAAGTGGTGGGCCCTCCACTAACTTTACATTTTAAGATGTACAAATTAAATTAAATAACAAAAATGGTGTCAATGGTCATCGTTAGAGAAATGCCTCTATGGTGTTCCATATGAAAAAAACACAGATTGGAACTTTATCAGGCAGTAGAACTGGTAATACTGCTAATTGATTTCTCAGACCCACAAGACATGTCTTTATTCCACTAAAAAAGTCAAGCAGGTTGTTTTGCTGTTGATGCCTCAGTTAGAAAGGCAATGAAAAACAGCAACAAATGAACAAGAGACAAGCATGATATTTTGTCTGATCATTTATTGGAATGTATCGATGTGGAGAATATTCATACCAGCTCTCATATGAGGGGATGCAAACAAATGTCAGCCATTTTCCTAGCCTGGCTTAACGCCATTGTCTCCTCTCCCCCACTGTTTCTCACCACTAGCGGTATTGTATGAAAACGTCTATTCTTTATGACAACCAAATAGGGCAGAAGTCATCACCATGTCTGAAATAGCTTGCTGTGAGTCAAAAATCGCATAGGATATAGCCTAAATACATTATTAAAATCGTAGTTGCATTAAACCCATGCAATTTGCCCTACTGAAGCGGCGTTTCCTTTTTACAACTTAATCAGAGAAGTTAACTGAACAATTCAGCAACTGCATTGCTTATTTCTCGCCTCAAATTTTTTCAGAATCTTATTTTAGTGGACTGTCTAAGAGGAATAAGAGAAAGTTTATCAGTCCACCATTTTGTTCTGTTTTGGCAAAAATCTATGAACGCAGTGCTGACAGTGTTCTGTGTAGACTACATCCCTGTTTATATTGATACCATGGAGCCATCTATATGACAGAACCCGCCTACAGCACCACCCATAAAACAGAAAGCTTGGGAGTCCAATACATTGTCATGAGTGGTCGCCAGATTTGGTTTGTGAGCACCTTTAGCACCCACCTGTTATAGTCTTTAGTGAAGCAGGCACCTAGAGCATGTTCAGAAATGTGGCATATGTCTCTGCACTCATCACAGGAAGAGAGATGGCTTAGAGCTCATTTTAATGGTTTTTACTCTTCCACAAGTAAAAGTTAATTCTACTTTGGAATTCCCCTTTAATAGCCAGTCTCACATCTTTGATTTCTCTGGTGCATTCAAAACTGAACTGCAGCTCAGAGCGAGCAAGCATTTCCCATTGGGATGCTGAGCTGGAAGTCTCCTCTGCTTCAACAGTGGTGACTGAAGACATATAAAAATAATGGATGTGTTTAAACAGAATTTCAGTTGTGACTGCTCTCAGGTGAAACTTTCCCATTTTACCATAAAAAGTGGGCAAATAGGAAAGATATGAGCTCTTGTTGAGTGGGGGGAGGGAGGAGGTTTAAGGGTGCTGAGGATGCAGAGTGTTCTGTTGAGTCTGTGTGGGAGGTATCCAATTATATTTTCCTTTTTGCATGAATATGATTTCATATATGAGCACTAAACTTTCCACTTGAAGTTTGTATCAGGCAGTAAAGGGACAATGTCATAAGGTATCCAGGTTTTCAGCTGATGAAGTGGGCTAGACGAAAGAGTGACATCCAACTAGCCGTGTTTTCCTCTAATGCCCATGCAGCTGCTGTCAACATCAGGCCAGTCTGATTTCACAGGGATGGGGGAAGAGGGATTTAAAGATCCGTTCAGCTTTGCTGCATACCATGAGTCTGAGGTCACCTCCTCTTATGTAAAGAGGCAAACATGACAATTACATCATTCCATTATCGGGGCTTGTTGCAGTGAAGTAGCCTGTTTTGTGTGTGTGTGTGTGTGTGTGTGTGTGAGTGTGTGTATGTGTGTGTGTATGTGTATGTGTATGTGTGTGTGTGTGTGTGTGTGTTTGGTTCATGCAGGTTGTTATAACTGCTTCTTTAGCCATCACTGAAGTACAAACAATCGTGATCGAAAAAGGGATGTCACCATATGTGCCACAGGTTATTTAGTGATAAATGCTGGTTGCGTAATCCTGTCCATTTTAAAATTCTTTCCAACAATGTACATTTCCAAATAGATGAATAAATGATGCAAATCAGGACTGTGCATTCTTACATCATCCTTGTTGGCATAATGATGACCAGAAATGCCGAAGCACTCCCAAACGCTATTGTTTTGTTCAGGGCTTAAGCTTACATTTTTAAAATTTGACATTTTATTGAAATTAAGAACACTGACAATCTAACATTTTAATGGTTATTTGAGTATAAAAAAACAGTCTATAAGCAGATTAGTAGATGGACATAACCCCATTCAACCCACCCCCCCCCTCCAAAGCTATTTCTATTTGTTCTATCCAAAAGAATGAAAGCACAATGAAATAATTCAGGCTACTGAACCATGCTTCATTTAGAATACCCCACCCACCTCCCTCTCTTTTTTTTTCTCCGGCTTCCTCTTCCCCTACACTTCTTGTCCTTTTCCTAATTTAATTTATCCCCCCCTTTCAGAGGGTTAGGCTCCTGCTGCTTGCTAGTAAGTCAGGGAAAGGCCGTCTGCCTGCAGAACGCACAGATATGCTGGTAATGGCCTCCTCTCCGGCAGTTAAAAACCCACCTGATTTAATTATCCCTTCTCCCTTTCACGTGTCTTAACTATTGACTCACCTGATCCACAGCAAACAGCCTGTACAACAGAGCAGGAGTTCCCAAACAACAGTCTGCCAAAAGATGCACTTTCCACTTTTCATTTAGTTTATTTCCATATGTCCTTGGTTTGATGAAAACGGAAATATATTCAAATATCTTTGGTCAACTTTGGGAAGGAAAAAATCTGAATCCAGCGCATTCTATGCAGTACTGAACAGGGCCTTTAGGTTCACCTCCATGTCTGGGGCGGCTTGTAGCCTAGTGGTTAAGGTACATGACTGGTTGGTGGTTCAAGCCCAGGTGTAACCACAATAAGATCTGCGCAAATGACGAATTGCTCAATAATTTTAACTGACTCAGGTAGCTGAATTTTCAGTGACTAAAGGAGTTCACGACTTAAGTGGAAGATGAATTAACCTGAAAATTTAAGAGAAAACTTGGAGAAGAAAACAGCAGAAATTCACAGCACAGAGATTTCGTTTTTGACTCTTTTCCAACCATTTTTCTTCTCAATTGCAACTGGAGACCTGTAGCATCACTTTGACAACCTCCATCAATTCAGGAAGGTGCCATCTGTGCATGTGTGCCTTCTGAATGCTGGTGCTTAACCTCTCCTTTTCCCCAGCACAGACTAAAGTGAGGAGCTCCGGACCACAGTTGGCAATGGCGAGGTCTGAATTCAACAATTATACGTATATACTCCCACACACACTAAACTTGTTTCTAAACTTTTATGGTGAGAATCATGTTTGATGTTTCAGTCTACTTGACCTTTCTCGGGAACTGGTTCTTAGCATCACCTAAGATACCGTGTGTGCTGTCTGTCCTGTCTCTCCTGGAAATCTTCTCAGCAGCCAGTCATCCTGCCAAAGAAAAGGTTGACTTTTCAAATGAAAAGAACTACAAAGAGATACAAAACTTGAAGTTCTAACTGTAAAATAGAGCTAGAATGATGCACTCTGCAACTGAAATATATTTAATTTAATAATAAAAAACAAACAGGCTCCAGGCTTTAGGATGAATGTTGATTTTTTTTTTTTTTTGCTAGGCTGTCAGGTAAAAAAAAAATGCAAATCTTTCCATGGGATTTACATCTTTGTCAAGAAACATTTTAGTTACATAGTTATAAAAAAGTAAGGTGTTGCAAGTCTTCCACAAGCACACAAAACACTCAGCAGGTTGTCTGGGTCATGTGACCTGTTTGATATGTAACTTTCTCATTTGCTATAAACTGCTGTTTCTTTTTAAATGTGAAAAGGACTTTCACACCTTCCTTAGTTAGCCGAGGGAAAGAGACAGTGTATCGCAGGTCCAGTGATCATCAAGGTCCATCAAAACAAAGGCACAACCTATACTGAGACATAAAATTATTCTGCAATAGAGGTAGAAAATATTCCTCTGCATATGTCCATCTCATCCACAAGTATATTTTCGCACAATAAAAACATCCAGCCTATTTGTTTATTTGAGGAAAATATGTATATCTATATCTCAATATATCTTTATTCAAGGTTTCTGCACTTCGGTGGGTGGCTGTGTGGCTCATCCTTTTAATATTGAAACCTGGTATCATATTTAGATAATATATTCATATTTAAATAATGGCTGACTGTAGCCTCTATCCATGCACATTACATTACATTTAGACATTTTCAGATGCTCTCATCCAAAGGGCACTTATACACTAAAGTGTATACTTTACTGGCATTCAGGAGACACACATACACTGCAAACACAAGCACAAAGATCAGGGTTTGAATATTGACTAAAATTTGGTTTAAAAAAGGTTTTCATCACATTGTCTCAAAAATGTATGAGTGTGAGCATCATTATTATTATTATATTACATTTTTGAGTGCTGGAAAGATATGTGCACTTCGGTTGGTAATGACAGGAATTTCGGAACCAGAAAGTTGCCTAACAGAGGAGATCAGAACAGTTATGTTCTGTTTGGCCAGTCTACGCTGCTAGGTAACAGCTGAAAGAAATGAGCAAGGGTGTACATTCACCCTTCCTCTCTCCTTTGGCAGAAACAGGGAACATGGGAAGACTTCCCTGTGAAGTGTAATTTTTTCCTTCCTCAATAATCCCACTAGGAAGCTATAGATACTTCTAGAAAATATAATTTAGCGGAGTATCAGCATTTAGCCTGATGGTATGATTGGTGAAGCAAAAATAATAGGCATCCAAATATAGAAAAACATCAAATTAACATATTATCATGCATTTCTTAATTACTATATTCAAAATGATCAGTAGTTCAAGACCTTAATGGTTCTAGATTAATTTCAATCTTGAACCCCCCAGGAACCGTATATGAAAATAAATATTTCAACATGGAAATCCATACTCCAGGTTTTGCTATTTGCACACTCAGTTTTGCCTTTGCAGAGAGTTTTGCATTTGGGGTAGGCCTACAGCTTGGAAAGCTGAGTATACAGATTTCCTCATTAGAATATGTATTTTTACCTAGGGTGTCTAGAGGGGCTCCGTAAATTTCAAAGCTGCCAAGGAAATGGGAAAATGGTATTTAAAAATGAACATTGGAAAAAAAACAAACTGTGGGTGATTTAATGCACAGTATCAAGCACACTATAGGCTAATACAAGACATGTGTATCAATCAGTAACTTTTATTTTTGTCACAGAACCACCCTCAATAGTAAAAATGGTACAGTCCAACCCAGTGACAGTATGTGGTCAAGGAGAGGTGTATTCGCTGGATTTACTTTTTCTCAAGCGCACAGCATATTTGGAGCCCGGTGCAGAGCCGCATGATCGCTGACCGCCCAGAGCGAACTCAAAACCAGCAATGTGCAGCAGGCTCAAGTCTGGACTAGCCGCTTTTAAATTAGCCGTTGTCTAATATTAGAGGCGAAGTTGGACGATCCTGCTGGGTTTTTAAATATAACGGAACACAGTGGTGTAGTACATCCAGATGTACTACAGGCTTTGCCAGAGAAAGGCTTTTAATTAAACTCTATGTTTCTACGGCTCAGATTGTTCAAAATGTAAATCACCCACTGTTGCATATTGCGAAAGCACTAGTTTAAAAATTGGGTTGTTCTACTGGTACAGGGCGCATTTGGTTGGATGTAGAGAGCTTTTACAACAAGGCTTGTGAGGGCCATTGACTTGGTGAGTGCTTTGTAGTCTACATTCAGTTGAACATTTCATGCGGTTCCAATAAAATCAGCCACATAGGCCTACTTCTTCTTGAAAATGTTTCATTATTTTTTATCTTTTCCTTAAATACACTGAGAGGTACTAAGAATCCACCAGAGGCTAATAATTTATAGTTGAGAATTATGTTTTGCCAGGACTGGTAATACAGTTTGAATATTTAATGGCCATGCAGAGAGGTACAAAGCAACATTAATAGGTGAGTTCTGCTAGCCAAACGGGTCCATTTACACTGAATTTTCAACATATGACTCCATTGGCATTCATAAATACCTGTTTTCTATTTGGCTTAGGTTTTACAAGGCCATCAATTTTCTGAAGAATCATGTCCTTGTTTTCCATGACAGCTGTACATTGAGCGCTGAAGTTCATTCTAGTCTCCCAGGTTCAGGGTCTCTTCACACATTCACGCTGATCCACGATGTCCCTGTTGACCCCCTTTGCACAACATGCAAAATGGCCACCTGGTGTGTACCAAAAACTGCCTGGCTACTTCTGAAATTCCTGCTGTCATCATACCTGGGGCCCGTTCCCTGTTTAAGTTGTGGTATTTTAGTCGACCCTCGCCTGCGAATACTGACTGAGGAAAAATATATGACAGCTCAACACATGTCATTACAAATCAAAACTATCTTAAAGGGATAGTTCCTGGGTTATATTTTAAAATATTATTTTCATTTCAGCGTGTATTCTATTGGCACACAGTTTTGGATGATGGATATTTTAGATATGTACAGACGTTTCTCACAACCTGCTGGCTTTACAATGACTGATATAGGGGCATTCTGGGGTTTGTAGTCTGAAGCAAGAAAAGTACTTCAAATAGCTCCAAGTACCTTGTACAAAGCAGTTGGCAGAGGCAGTACATATGAACACATTCATCTTATAGCATTTATTCTGAACTATAAACGTATATATCAGTTATTATATTATGTCAATACTTCTTTCATTGACTGCTGTGATCTCAGATCGCTCCACGGAGAATAGTTCCAACCAAAAATAACATTACACTGATTTGTTTGAAGATTAATCAGCCAATATACACACGTACAACCTCAGGAGGTGTTGCTGTATCAGCACTTTTGGAAGTGGCTGAAATGTTATTGCTTCAGCAATAAGCCCCCAATGCCCCAAGACCTTATATTCTTAAAGTCCCTATTTTCCATCAGTAATTAATAAAGTATCAAATTAAAATTTGCCACAAACTGGCACATTTATAGAGGGCATCCCTTGCTTTTCTTGGTGTGTCCAAAACAAGGCCTTGATGCTGAGCCATAGTTATTACAGATCAAATTATTTCAGACATATGGTTATATCGTTCATAGTTTTACAAAAATGTTATCTGTATGAATATATGAATTATACTAAATATTCAAACAGCAAACATTTTTGTAAAACTATATAGTATACACTCAGTGAGCACTTTATTCGGTAGACCTGTACACCAGCTTGTTAATGCAAATATCTAATCAGCCAATCATGTGGCAGCAACTAAAGGCATAAAAGCATGCTGACATGGTCAAGAGGCTCAGCTGTTTTTCAGACCAAATGTCAGAATGAGGAAGAAATGTGATCTAAGTGACCATGGAATGATTGTTGGTGCCAGACAGGGTGGTTTGAGTATCTCAGGAACTACTGATCTCTTGAGATTTTCCCACACAGCAGTCTCTAGTTTGCAGAAAATGATGCGAAAAACTAAAAAACATCCAGTGAGCAGCAGCTCTGCGGCAAAAACACCTTGAGAGAGGTCAGAGGAGAAGGGCCAGACTGGTCAAAGCTGACAGGAAGGTGACATTGATGCAAATTACCATGCATTACAACAGTGGTACACAGAAGAGCATCTCTGAACACACAATGTGTCAACCCTCTAAGTGGATAGGCTACAGCAAAAGAAGACCAATAAGTCAAAAAAATAATATACCTAATAATGTGCTCACTGAGTCTATGTATTATGGCTCTGGACTAGCATAAGGTAACTTGCTTTTAGTGCTTTATTGATGTTGCAGTCCAGGAATGTTAATAACCAGGTTTGGCACCAGACTTCACACAACTCAGATGGATGCACTTATGTTATCTTTCATTGCAAATTGCTCTGGATAAAAATGTCTGATAAATGAATGTTAAGTAATGTGATGCAATGAAACACATGTAGCCAGAGGTCTATAAATGAGTGAAAGTGACCACTTGGTAGCAAAGAATAGAGTGAATATTCAATATATCTTTTGAGAAAAACACAAAATCCATTGGGAAAAGATAAAGTCATAGACTTTGAGTGGTCCTGAGCAGAGCCTCTTTAAATTGTGGAGCCTGATGGTATGATAGCTGTTGCAAATGAATATGATATAGCATTATCACAATGTGTTTTGCACTGACGGTCACAGAGAGCGAAACAATTCAGGGCCATCGCTGTTGTGTTGATAAGAGGATTTCAAGGCGATCTGCCCATCTGTATTATGAGAAAAATGGGTACTTTGCCAGCATAACATAAAACCTAAAATGGTGTCTGAGCCAAGATATAGGATAACAGCCCAAGATACAAATGACATACTACCGACAGCATTTACAAAAAGAGGTGAACTTATATCGAGATAATCAATGTTCCTCTTACGTATCTTGTACCTTGCCTTGTTTCATTAAATAGATTAGCTGAATCATTTCTGTTTGCTTTTTACCTACAGAAGATTGACCTTTTGTTCCTCAGCGGAACACTTTCCTGTTATATTTTCAAAATATTTGACAGAAATGATAGAATCTGCCCTGGTTTGATCTTAGACAGCTGTTTCCAGGTAGACCTTTTCCATAAAAGGGGCCAAGCTGAACTGTCAGCTGATTGCAGCCCCACCGTGTAAAATGTGGCAAAAGTCTCACACACACACACACACACACACATACATACACACACACACACACACACTCACAGACACACACACACACACGCACACAATAACAATGATTTTTCTTTAAAAAAAAAGAAAAAAAGTATAATAACCATTTCCACTTCAATGTACACTAGATTGATTTGTGATTTAACTAGAGATACATGAAAGTATTCTTGCTCCTCAATTAATCTATGACATATCTGCAGATTCACAAGACATCAGCTTATTTGAATAATACAAAAACTGCAGTAGTGTGGGGGTAGTGACTGTTTCTGTAGATACTGAGATCACATGTTTCTAGTAGTTTATAAACAATAATCATCAGCATGCAGTTATGTAAGGGCCATAGGCATCTAGAGCACATCTCATTCAGCATCATATACAATTATATTATTTACAAAGTAAAAATGTTGTCTCTGTTGCACAAGGTTAATTGGCTAAAACTGTGTTGTCATCCTAGTTTTGGCACCGTCTTCCTGCTGCCTGAGTTCTGACAAAGCATCAGATGTTGTCACATAACAGGTTAGTCACTGCTAATGACTCTTGAGACTATGAGCTTTGTGTTCCCTGTTCTGATTATGGAGTAGTGACAGACATTTATACGATTGGACCTGAGGAACTCAAGCTTTCTGTTCCAGGTAAGGAAGAACTTGTGAAACACATGTCTTAATGCTGATATCAAGCCTTTGTTTAGGGTTACAGTTAGGATGGTGGTACAGTCAAGTGACCCCAGAGGAGTTGGGGCAAGACATACTTTTAGCAGGACGAAGAACCTGTCCCAGATGACAGCACTCCCACATGTCCTCGACTGAACCCAGATAGCATATCTCCCGTTTGGAAGCTCTGACATGCGGAAAACTATTTCTGGCAAAGCTCCCCCCCTTTTTTTTACTTGAGCGAAGAGAGCATCATTGCCCCTTTTAATCTCAGCTCATCGATCACTCAGCTACTGTGTGGCTATAAAAGCCTCATTCCTTCAGGAGATACATTTTCTTTTTCTCCAACAGCCCACCTGACACCTGGCTTATCATTTGATGGGATTGTTATAGTGTTGGGACTGAGATATAAATGAGATGAAAATCTCAATCCGTGGAATTCAATGTCGGCACTGAGTGGTGGAACGTGCTTGCAGTGGTTTGATTTCAGTCCAAAGGGCTTGTTCGGTCTTGCTCTCCGCGTGGTTTGGATGTTTGGGTGACACATCTGAATGACACGGTCGAAGAAACGTGAACTTTATGAACACAGGATTGACACGGACATGTCAGGCACACCTGTTTTCTCTCATCTGAGGGAATAATGTTTTTCTTGCAGTGAAATGCACAGAGTGGGCTCCAGAATTATTGCCGCCCTTATAGAGAAAAGGGCTGCATATAATAAACAACAAGGATAATGATCTATATTTTATGTTCAAACATATGGGAAAACTATATACTTTTAAATACATTTACTCTCATGTGTCAATGTTTCAAAATCTATTCTTTTCTGAATAACACTGGTGTCAAAATTATTGACACCCCTAACAATTACTGTAAATAAAATCAAACAAAGTGAAATTGGCAAAACAATTTTACTTTATTTAGTGAACTCAGTCTAAAGGAACTATATTGTGTCATGTCACTGTATGAAGATAAGGTAACAAGCATGAAAATCCATAATAGTGCCAATAATCATTTTTGTGTAAAAAAAATGTAAGACTTTGGTTGATTCCATTGAATCATTAATATAGCACACTACTATTCATATGCTAGAAAATAGAACTTATGTAACTATATTTTTTAGTTTACAGCATTTTTTGTGCATATTTATCAAGCCTGCCAATAATTATCAAGGGATCCAACTGTATGCATCTCTTCAAGGTATCTTTTATAAAATGTGGAAACACTGAATGCAGGCATATACACAAACAGGCCTCTACAGTGCTTCCATTTTAGAAACATTTGCTCCTGAACATTGATGTGTGCTAACTTGAAAAATGATTTTGGAGCACATTTACTAATTGCGATGCATTAGTGTGTTTTCCAACTTACGAGTGCATAGGCTATTTGGAAAAAAATGTTAGCAGAGAGCCCTGGCAAGGTATAGAAACCCACTCAGCTACAGCAAAAGATTACCTGCCTCCGTACATGTCTGCCTGCTGCCAAGTTTTGTCTCTCATCCTGGCTGGGAAAATGGCCAAAACAGAACAGAGACACATTATAGTGTAATTCGATCATTATTTTATCATTATTTAAAGTTTTTAAAGCAGTATTATTTCCTGCATGGCATGTCTCACCAGAGGGGGGCCGTCTGATGGCTGGATTCTCTAAACGTGGCTTTTTAAAACTACCCCAATTTATGGACCCAGGTAAAGGGATGGGACAGCAACATGCATTGAAAACCATGAAAATCATAGCACTTGTACTAAAAGCTTTGTACTGACATACATTTTTTGTTCCAATAAACGGTACCTCATGTAAGTTCATATTTATGGATTGAAGTTAAGTGTTGCAGTCGTTAACACATAGTTAGCCAATGATTTAGCATTTTAAAGGTTTGCTATATTATCTTTCTGTCCATAGTGTACAAATGGCATCTATATTTTAATGTTGATGTGATATATTGTTTTGATGTCACAAGAAGCTGGACACTCCCTACACTTCCTCGAGGTTTTGCATAGAATGGCTTTCTTCCAGATCAGTGCTACAGGGGATTTTCTCTACTCTGTCAGTAGATCCCTCTCACCAAGAAACACTATGCACAAAGTATTCACATTCATGCATGTAAATATAGACTGACAGTTATTTGAGCAGGTGTCATGGAAATCTTGTCAAAGTCTAGTGGGTGATTTATACATCTCTCTCTCTCTCTCTCTCTCTCTCTCTCTCTCTCTCTCTCTCTCTCTTGCTCTTTCTCACACACACTGACACACACAAACACACACACACACACACATGTGTACTCATGTATCTCCTATTCCCAGGAATTTTAAGCTTCTCCTATTATCCTTCTGGAATATTCCAGTCGCAGTGGAACGAGAAGTGAATAATTCAGCAACCTTTCAATTCCCTAAAAGTACAGGTGGTTTTGTCTTTTTTTGCTTGTAAGACAGCTGGATATCTCTCAAGGCTACATCATCATCTCTTGGATTGAATGTTTCAGTCAAATGTTATGCAATGGCTATTTATATATAACAGTACCTCCAGGGGGTGAGCAACTTGAAACTTCTGACATTGGTTCACTGGTTATGAAAAGTTTCTAAAAGTTTAATATGGGCCGATTTGACCCAAACAGAACACATGGGTTAAATATGTAACTTGCGTGCAAAAATTACAGTACATTGCAATGTATGACACAATCTTGTTATAACATTGAGGCAGCGGTTCATTTTTGTAGTTAAATTTCTCTCAGTTTAGGCCAAGCTGATTAATTCGGTTACTTCTTACTTACAGAAAGATTAAATGATATAGCTTGGATATACTATTCAAATATCTTTCGACTTGTCTCACACGGTGGTCTGCAGTTAACTTCCACTTAACTTCTGCATTGCAGAATCATGATTTTGACAGAAATTTGTGCTTAAAACTGACAAGCCATGCACACATGCTATGCCTTTTGATTGATGTTTGTGGCTTCCAGGAAAGACAACTGTTGGGATGCTGACTAAATCAGTTTCTGTCCCGAGGTTCAAACCTACAATTCAACGACACTGTGTGGACACAGAGGCCATTGACAGCTTGCAAATGTTGTGGACAGGACACCTCTACTTCCATGTGATTGAAACTCACTTTTAAATTTGGGGTTTTGTATTTTACTTCTCATTCTTTAAACTCACCAAATACTCTTTCCTCTCTGCTTATTAACTACAGTATGTTTGTCCTGTGTAAGAGCGCAAAACACTCACTGTTTTCAGAAAACAGATTATGCTGGAATGTTTTTCTTCAAACAATAAGGAGCCAGAACTTCCACTGTTTATAATATGATATCTGATGGGCCTTTAGGAAGCACTCATTTTGGTATTATGAATGATGGAATGGGGAGTATGACAAAATATATATACCAACTAGAGGACTGAAGATAATAGATATAACTCTGACACAAGCACTTAGTGTTCTAGCAAAGGAGATTATGGTAAATGGTTGGCATTTATATAGCGCCTTTATCCAAACCACTGTACAATTGATGCCTCCCATTCACACATTCACACATTCACACACCAACGGCGATTGGCTGCCATGCAAGACACCGACCAGCTCGTCAGGAGCATTTGGGGAGTAGGTGTCTTGCTCAGGGACACTTCGACACAGCCCGGGTGGGGGATCGAACCGGCAACCCTCCGACTGCCAGATGACTGCTCTTACTGCCTGAGCCATGCCGCCCCCCATTATCTAGTCTGATTGTTAAAACTCTTAGTGGTTCAACTGAAAACTGAAAACCAGTTAGAGACCAACACAGGTCGGGACCAGACCTATTGCCACGGAGGTGAGGTATCTACTTGAGGTAAAGATTTAAGTAGGTAATTTGGGACAAATTACCTGAATTCACCTGAATCTACATTATGGTGCAGGTTCTTTTGGATGATAATATCAAGAATGTGCTACCAAATTGTTTGACTTCGTTTCAGGTCTGTCACTTAACTATAAGTCGCAGGTTCTGTCTATGGCATCATATTAATGTCCTGAGGCGGCTAACACAAAAAACAATCACATTTTACAGACATTACAAAACTGATTACAGAGATATTGAATCACCCTTTTTTTTACTTAGGCAACATGAATAGCCCATTATACAGTAGCTCCTATAAAACCTTCAAGTCCAAGTCAAAATAAAAAAACCTCCAAGTCTGAGTCAAGTCCAAGTCATAGATGGTTAAGTCAAAGGTAAGACACAAGTCACGGTTATTGTGACTCAAGTCACTCAAAACTGCCGTTTGACATTTCGGACCAGTGAATACCTCCACTGTTGTAGGAACTGAATTTCTAAAGCAGATTGCATTTGGACTTTATGGGAGTATTTGTACATAACTGATGATAATTTTAAGGCAATCTTCTGCTGGAAAATCTGCCTTAAAAAGTGTTTAGAACAGAAACTGGAAACGCGATTTAATCAAATGTAAATTAGAGTGCCTTGGCACAAAAGATTGTATCGCACTAATTTGTTTAAGGTTGAATAAGAACAACTTCCTCTGAGATGGTTTTGGTGGTTTCTGTGCTCGATGTCTCTCGTCATTGCTCAGACAACCCAGAAGCGTCTTGAACAAATTAAATTGAATTGAACATTTTGTCATGCTATCTGTTCGAAAATTGAATTAGCCATCACCTTGCTTGCCATACCACCTGGTTTGATGTTCAGTTGAAACTGATATTAAATTAAATGTCTGAAATTGAACAAGACAATGTAACATTCTGGTTTGAGAACTGGGCTTCTAGGTGGGGCACTGTTATTGTACCCTTCAGGAAGGTACTAAATTGCTTAAACAAATATCTGTAAAAATACTGTAAACTGTTCTGGATAAGAACATCTGATACAACATGCTTTAAATACAAATGCAACAACACATTTATCTTCTGGTTTATATGAAATGTAGCTAGCACAGACATGCTGTATAAACTTTGAAGAGTAACTTGATTATCTTTGCACTGGAGCATATTTTATATTTCAGAGGCCATGAAGGTCACTAAATGTTTATCCTCAGGTGGAATGCCGACCAGAAAGGTGCGAGCGGGATGAGTAAGTATGTGCCACGATGGATTATGTCATTCCTGTCTCTTCGGCCAACTGGGAATAAATAATCAGGGAGGGTCTGTGTCACAATATTTCAAAACTGTCACAGTGTTTTCACATTAAATCATACATATTTCAACATGTTCCTCAACATCCGTGTCTCAATATTTTACATGTCATGCTATTTTGTACTGTAGAGTATATAGATAAGTATAGAGATACTGTTGATAAGATCCTGTACTATGTACTACTGTACGATGATTGCCTGAAACAGAGGTTGTTTAATCCGTAGGAGTTTGCCTTAAAGTTGACAAAATATTGATGAAATGCCGGAGCAACCTGGCTCTCATGTCTCATTCACACATGACCCTGAAATGAATGAGTTCTGTAGGATTTTCTGGGGGCAAACCTGCATGGTTTTTAGAACAGTTTTTGTTTTCTTGTTTTCACCAGAGGCGCATTGCAGCGACAGGCTGACAGGCTGCACATTTAGGGACAATCCATCAGAAATATAGGCCCTGCTGTCTTGGTGCAGGGTTTCCCATTCCAAGGCTAATTTCAGAATAATATCAAATGTGCTTTAACCTGATGATCAAACCCACCCTCCCTGTTTTGTATTACATGACAGCGCTGTCTGATCATTCCACGGTTAGATCACGGTTCGGAACGCAAACGTAACCTGATGCGGCAGTCCGGGCTGGATGCCTGTCAACACAACGTTCGAGGCAATTTAAAGCAAGATGCCCGAAGAAGCAAATCCAGCAGCAAAACTGCACATCCAGACAGAGATGATAGTGGATGCATTTCAGGATAGAGAACATTCCAGAATAGGGGAGCAAAAAGAAATCCTAGGAAAAGCAAGATGCAGTTTTGCAAAAAGAAATACTCAAAAAATGATCTTTTTTTCTCCTGTACAAGTATTAATAATCTGCTTTCCTGGGGTTGAGAGTCATGGGGGAGTTCATATGAAGCAGTGGAATGAGAAACAGATGCGTGAACTGGTTGGTGAGACTGGTGTCTAATTTAACAGCAGGTTTATACCGGATAAAGTAGCAGAGGGGTGAGGAACACATATGTCTGTTCCACCAAGGTGCTGAAATGGGGAGGGGGCGGGGGTACACTTCTGGTACTGGTACACAGCGTACAGGGAACAACACATGGTACAGTCTGCAAGGCTTCCCCTCTTCAAAATTAGCCAGAGTGATGGAAGTCCAAATCTAGTCCAGCAGCACCTCAGGTTGCCTCAGTTCTTAAAGGAAAAATTTTAAGATGTGATTTTCAAGTCTCACAGCGAGATGTTCATGGTGAAAAATAATTTCACAGCAGGAAGCTTATCCTTACCATGTGTTATCTTAAGGCTCCACCAGTGTTCCACATTCCCTTTCTTGGGTGCAAAAAAATTAGATTTCTCATTTCCCATTTCTCAAACACTATCCCCCCCCCCCCCCCCCTCATATTTCTGGCATAAGGCTCAAAGGCAAAATAACCATCATCAAAAATCCAAAATAGGAGGTTTGGACACCAGCCTAGTCAAGTGCCTGAAAATAGCTAATGCAGAGATATAAGATCATTTATTTTGCCTAAAAAGTGCCAATTGCAGGTTCGATCCCTGCCCTGAGTGTGTGTGTTAATGGGTGAATGTGACACATTAATAGTGAAGCGTTTTGGATAATATAAAATTAGCGCTCCAGTGCTATATAAAGGCAGTCCATTTACCATAACCATTTACCTTTACTGTTTCAATATGATGGCATTATCGGACAGTAAACAGGCCTTTACATTCAAGTCATGTATGTGCAAATATTGTATCTACCAGGCTTCCTTGTTCATTTTGGCTGCTCTGGCTGTATGTGGTGTGCTCGTAAAAAGAAATACAACAAATAGCATTATGAGAGTTCGAGAAAAACTGATCATATGAACCCCCAAGTTTAAGAAAAGACTAATGTTTTGGAACTTCGAGGGCTCCTTTCTTTCGTCAATAATTTGCCACCTCCTTGTCTATATAAGGGGTATGATCCTGTTTTTGCTGTGATTCAGCAATGAATTAGCTAGCTAACTGTTAGTAGCCTAATAACCACACAGCAATTAGCAGCGCACAGCCGGCTAGCTTTGTTACCTCCTCCCCAGTAGACAGTGGATTCAGTGAGCTAACTGCACCTGGAGCAGCATTTCGTATTTGTATTGCCTATGCAGTTTGGCAAGAAAAATCAATCAGTCACTAAAACTAACTTGCTGACCTGAGCTTCTGAACAAGAAGTGAAACGCTTGATTTTAATCACAAGTTAAGGAGAAATGTTCATTGAATACAGCCCATTGTGTTCGAAAAGCCAATCTTGCTATTTCTAGGAAATCTATTGTACAAAGGCTTAATATATTTTATTTCCTGACCTTTGAGAGCAAACGGGGCTAGCTGGTGTCCACATATATTTATGTCTCCACAAGTTCAGTGGAAATACCAGCCTTTCCCGGTTGTGCTCTCAGGTGTCCTGGCATGTTATCGTCGGGCTAATCCGAGGCAGGCCTGACACGAGGAGGGCGGGGCAAATGAGCAGCTCCAGGTTGATGTATTAATCCTGACACACAGCCAGGACACGTAATCCTAACTGACTTCTGTGTCCCGTCAAAAAAGGTGTGAAAAATGAATAATAACGGCATGAAATATTATGTGCAGTTTACGCTTTCTTTAGCACCTTCCAGCATCATATTTCTGAGTACGCCCCCCTCCCCCTTCTCTAAAAGAGTGAAATCTGGAGTACAGCCAAAATAAATGGTTCTGTAAAAATTTCAGTAAACACGAGCTCTAGAAGGAAGCTCACAAGCACACAAGGCCTGAGGAATAGCTGGAACAACAGGCTTTCAAAACAAACCCCCAAAATAGGGGGAAAAGATCTGTCTCAAAACAGGAAGGAATATCACCGGGAGGAGCTTACAGCGACAATGTCCACTGATGCAATTAACACTCATACACGCAAGGATTTAAGGGACTGTTGAGCCAAAAATTCTTGGCTAACACAAAACGTTCTCACCATGTTGCTGGAATGTAGTGGCAATGTTATAACATTAACAAAACCAGTGACATCATGAGAACCTTTGTGGCCATGGCTGTATGGTATTTCACATTCAGAACAGACGCATAGCTGAGAATTCCAAATAGAAAGCACATAATAAATCAAGGGTATTAATGCATGATGGTTGACTGAATAAAAAGCAAAGCATTTGTGACTGGAATGTCACCTGTCAGCCATGGCTGTATAAATCTGTGGCATTGATATCTTTGGTGTCTGACAGGAGAGGACAAATTAGTAAGGTGGAGCATACAAAATATTTTTATTTCCTGTAAGCTCCTCATACCTGCATATATTATGCTTTTACACTCTTTAGCAGTACACAGCATGTAGCTCGACTCATTTAATTCATTTATGAAATCAAATTAAATGAGCCGATGTTTTTATGCACACTGGTCTGAGCAGTACAGAAAGCATATGGCAGTGAGCAATATGGTTATTTTGAGTTCATTTGTTTTATTATTACATACTTATTTTCTTCAGTCGCCTGGTGACAGTCAGTTCCACCCTACAACTCACTTCCACACCCACCCCGCTGTAATGTGTAGCTGCGCTCCCTGTATTACAATCAGAGAATATTTCAGGGATAAATGTATGATTGCAGAACAAAGATCCTCACTCCCCCACACCACCCCAAACACCATGATTATCGGGGACGTCAAAGGCTCGCCGCTTAAGTGTATAAATGTATTTTTTGAGGAGAACACCACCGGGTTGATTTCTGCTTCTTGTTTTAACTCATGATTTGCTGCAGTGTACTGTTCCGTAATAACAGTTCTCTATCTTTGGGTCAAAATAAGCTCTACATGGTGAGAGCGTGGTATGGTTTATAAGTGCTCTGGGACCGACAGAATGCAGCCTAGGTAAACACATTCTCATGACTAATGGGAACTGTTAAAAGAGTTGTGTTATACCCCGTGGCCTCTGGACATAACAGAAACATATAATTATATTTAAGGTTTAGATAACATATAAGGCATAACTGTTATAACACCCGCTTCCTTCATCAAGCCAGGGTAAATAAATAATGAATAATTGTGAATGTTTGATGCTGTCTGATTCAGGCATATGGTATGCTATTGGTTATTTTAAGGTACTTTGAATGATAGTTCTGCACTCTTTTTGTTATTTTATGTAATGTATCATTTTAATCTGAATATGTTCAGTTGATCCACTGGTGAAAATGTGAAAACATCAGTAAAAGGGTGATAAAAAATAATGTACTGGAGGTTTTTACCAAAGACTTTAATCAGAAAGTGAAGTATTTCTGTGACTCAGTATCAGAACTGATGTAAAGTGTATCAAGCTAATCTTAAAAAGCACAGCACAGTATTCACTCACCTTTGTGATTTCCAGGCAGTAGTGTAGGCCTACCATTGAAAATACAGGTACAGGCCTAAATTTAGTCGCTTTGATTTAATCGGTAATTTCGGTAATTTCGGACCTCTAACAGTCAAGAGAGGAATTGCAACAACAAACACCTTCAAGCCACAACACTGGTTATCCCTCCCCCTTCTCTGTGAAAACACTGACATTGAACCCTCCCATGCCATTGGCTGTGGGAATTAGAACCAATTGTCAACCAATGAGATTGAATTATTGTACAGCTATACAATGTTTTGGAACAGAGTGTCAGTCTGTCAACTGTATATTTCTAAACCTGAATTTAAAGACTATAAACACTGGCAGAGGGTAAGTCAACATGTCTGAGTATTTTTTAATGATAGGAAGGGATTTACAATGGTCTTGTAACAATGTTTTAACACAAACATTTTACCTATTGTACCTTTAACAGCCGCGCACAGCCATTCCATTCTTAATCTGAACTACTTTAGGAAAATAAGGCTACGTAACGGCAAAAACAAATGGTTTGAACGCTGTTATTGAATTGTGGCGCTCAGCTCGTTAATCAGTCTGCTGTTGAAATACGTTTGGGACACACCCCTTCTCTGGACCCCAGTGTAGAAAGCTCCAAAGCGAACCGCCCCCCACCCCCCTTCTCCCCCGCTCCAGCAGACTCGTTTATCAGCCGGACTCAGCGGGAAACCCTGGCGGCTCCTTCAGGAAACTCCCGGCCAGTCTGAGATGGAGGGTTTGATAAGCGGCGCCAGACCCCGGTGATCTCACCATCTCTGGACGCGCCCCATTTCACTCCAGCCTCTCCACTGGGCCTCCACGGTCGCAGGCCCAACCAGAAAAAAATGACAACTATTCTCGCAATCCAGACGTTCGGGATGGGGTGGAGGCGTCCCCTGCTCGACCCCTGAACGCGGGCCTCCTCCTTGCACAAACCGGACCCACGTCCCATGGCCGGGGACCAGCTCTTTGAGGACCGACGGAGGTTTTTTGTCTGCAGGTGGGGTAGACGTGGGCTCCGTGCCGATTCACGTGGAACAGTTTTCTGAACAGCCCTGTTGTCTCCTGAAAGTCTGGCTGCCCATGGAGGATGGCTCCACCTCCACTTCCTCCTGCTCCCTCCCTCCTCTCCCCTCTCCTCAAACAGCTCAGCTTCATTGCCCTCAACCCAAAATCATCCTACGCCTCATCGTTACATTATTGACGTTTGGCAGATGCTCTTATCCAGATCGATTTACAACAAAATGCAAAGTGCATACCCATAACCAGGGACAAGCGCGTTGAAAGACCTTAGTATAATTTCAAGTGCTAAGAGTACAACAAAGATAAGGATTTGGGACTATTTGATTAATCTGACAATGGAAAATATCGAAAATCATTTTTCTACAGCACAACATGGTAGAATGATTTACACTTATGTAGGAACAATAAACAGCTTACATAGCTTTCAGATAAATCTGCATAATAAAATGATGTGTCTCGCAACATACAGTGTTTTGCATTGTGAGTCCATGTGGCCTATGCTTCAGCATGCAAAACCAAGTAGTTTATCAATTCATTTTGAAGCAAATAATATTACCGTTCATTTTTGAGGACTTACGTAGCATGTAGAACATGGTTTTGTAGAAATGAATAATTTAATCTTCTGTCATTTAAAAAAATGTGTAGAACAAAAATTAAGATTAAATTATGCCTGATTACATTTAGACAAACATATACTACAGTTAGGTTGTTAATTGTATACATAAAGGGGAGGGTTAGATGATGGATGATATCTGATTGTGGATCTGACAAATGAATTCATCAAGAACCCACACAAGCCATGCTTTTCAAAAAATAATGAAAGGCTGCTGTATCATCTGAAATCATCTGTATATTGAAATGTGTATATGCTGGCTGCAACAGTAGCGAGGGCGAAAATGGCAAGAAGGAACAGTTACGTTATTTATTTGCACACTATGTACCTTCATCCATATTGATTACCACAGGTTGCAGCTGAAGCAAATACACATTTACAGAATTGTATAATTCAAAACGTCTACAGTAAAGTGACCTCAAAAGAGATTTCAACATGCAACCTGCTCACTTGTCCAGTTCCAAACCTCCATGTTGCACTCACTGTCCTCCTAACAATGTAGGGAAAAGTGATGTGACATTGTGCACATTGTCTGTGCACCAGTAAAAGTCAGGAGGAAGAAGGATCTGGCTTGCTATGGAACAGCCTGAGCCCGGTCCATGATTTACAGAGGAGACGCAGCCTCCCTCGTGCCATCTGCTCACAGTGATTTTAAATGAAGGGAAACTCGGCTGTTGTCGGTTCGAGTGCGTGGGCCTGACTGTGACTGAAAAACCAGTCAGGATGCAAGCGTCGGATGTGTCCTTGGCGTTAGCTCCTTATTTAATAGGCACATTTGTCCAAGTGATTCTTGCAAGGAAAACATCCAGCTTGGAGGAACAAGTGTCTCTTTGGCTGAGCCACTGAGGATTAAAAAAAAATGTTTTCCTTGCTTATTAACTGTTGCTTTGAGCCAGATTGATTGCCTGGTCTAGAGTCCTCGTGTGACTGAGAATAACCATAAAGAGTACTAGACTGTGGCAAACTGCTCAAGTCTGCTCACGCTGTGTGTGTGTGTGTGTGTCTGTGGGTGTTTGTGTGTCTGTAATTCTCTTTAGATAATGACCCACCAGGCAACAGAAGCATCAGCAAATTACGCAGTTGTACACATGCAGTTTGGGTTTAACAAATGTCACCCTCCAGCAGCTGCAGCCTAGTAGATTCGGTTTACTGTAATCTGAACCCTCGCTTTTAGCTCCTTCTGTGTATAAATTGCAGCTTCGATTTACTGAAGAATAATGGTGACAAAGGCAAGCATCCTGGGGGGCCAGGCTCTCAGCTTCAGCTTTCTATGGGGATCATTTTCTCTTCTAAGGGTCTATCAATCTCAAAGCGCAGAGAAAGACCAGCGAGCTTGAAAGGGAGAGAAGAAAGGAAGACATTAAGGAAGAGGCATAGATCATGTCTCAAAAGAGATTTAACCCCATATGCGTGTCTATGAAGTTGACGATAGGTCATTGAAAATCGTGTTAATATGTTGTTCTCATACAAACCATCCTTTATGTAATTTAATAAAGTACTATGGAGAGGAGAATTTCTGTGTGTGATATTGAAGCCATTTGAATGAATGCAATGGATATCTAAGTCAAGTCAGGAATGGACAGAGAAAGAGGTAGAGAAAACAGTGCAAAGGGGAAAGAGAGAGGAAGGCAGAAAGAAGAAAGGAGGGAGAGAAAGCAGTAGATAAAGGGGAAAAGCTAGAGCATGAAGGACTCATGTAGCAGGGTTAGCTTGGCTAGTTAGCTAGTAAGCACAGTGAAGTTCTGTAAAGCAAAGTGAACGGCACTTCGTAGTAGGTTACCGCGACAATGCTCCCGGATGATGTAACCCTCAAACTCACGTTGCCCTTGGCTAGAGGCGATTTTGTCTTTATCTGACCGGTAACGTGTTCGTCTAGCAAAAATCTTTGGCCGAGTGAGAGGCCAGGGTTCAAATCCCACCTCGGGCTCAGGCAATGTCTCTCTCGTTACATTGGTGCCATGACCCGGATTGATGGGTCGTAAAGAAAATGTGGTTGCTGCGGAATTTCAAATGGAGGGGAAGTCAAAGGGGGGGTGAGCTCGGCTAGTTCACTGGTGCAGGAAAACGAAGGCTTGTAGCAAGTTTACGGCGACAACGCTCCCTGCTGACGTAACCATGAAATTCAAAAGAACGTTGTTGACCGTGGCTAGAGGGAATTTCGTCTTTAGCTGACATCTAACAAACATCTTTGGACGAGTGAGAGGCCAGGGTTCAAATCCCACGTCGGACTCAGGCAATATCTCCTTTGTTTCACTCACACCTGCAGCAAACACAAGAGAGAGTCCTTCACTCAGAGTAGCAGGCATATTACCATGCCTGAAGGCCCAGACCTGAAGGAACAGTGATGTGACTCAGATTGGAACAGAAACCATGGTTAGTCACAAGGCTAAAACGGTTCAATGAAACAGCACACCCCCGATCAGCCAGGTCTTTCAAATTCCAAAGGTGCAGAAACGTTCTGAAATGTTCTATTTAACATATTGGTCATATTATTACCTAAACCAACCTCATGAGAAAGGAATCTTCCAATGCCAAACCAAGTGAACAGGATGCTGCAGTTTACAATACAGAGTAGAGAACACAAACAGCTTTTGTTTACCATGCGACAGACAATGCCTGCAGAGAAAGTGCAAAGAATGGCAACAAGACCTGCTGTGAAAAGATGACTGAAGAGCGGATGCTTAGAGGTTATTCATAAAACATGCCTTCACCATTTTTCTGCCATAATAGGTCAACCATGAGTAACATTGTAATTTGCAGTTGACTGGCATTGGAACACATTAAGAGGCTCCAGTTGTATATATTTCCTGAATAATCTGGACGAGAGGCTTGTGAATGTAGCAGGTTGAGCAGACAGGTGTTTTTTTACATAATTAAATTGTTATTCACTTGTGGGTGGCAAGGTGGTGTGGTGAGACACACCGTTTCCTCACAGCAAGGAGTTACTGAGTTTGAATTCCAGCCAAGGGCCTTTCTGTGTGGAGTTCTTCCTCATGTTCTCCTGTGTCCACCTGGGCTTCCTTCTGGTACCTTCCAGGAACTCCAGTTTCCACCCGCAGGACAAACATATGCAGGTTGGGGTATGAATGTGTGAGTGAACGGCACTGGGGCCCAGTGATGTATTGGTGACCTGTTCAGGGCGTATTCCTGACTTTCACTCAACGTATGCTGAGATAGGCTTCAGCAGCATAGAAAATGGAGAGATGGATGGATGTTATTCAGTTGTAGATTAAGGTTCGAGTTAGGGCCACATGATGGGTTTTCATGTAACTGATTCATTGACTTACCAAAACATAGAGAAAACATATCAGGTCACATAAATTATTGGGTTTAATAAATCAGAGGTGATTCTAGGGTATGTGGGGGCCCCGTTTTGAATCAATAAAAAAACAAAACAAAGTGTGTCTGACTCTGACGACATGGGGCTCCATCTAGGGAGGTTTCCGTAGAGGCTACACACTATACTGCCCATCGGTTGTTTCAAGGGGATTCTCACCTTTATAGATTGCCATTGCCGTAGGACTAATGTGATCATCCTTCGGGGGCCCCCTCAAAGCTCCCCGTCTAGTTGGGTTTCCGAGTACACACTGCACTGCCTGCCTATCGAATTTTTAGATTGTCATTGGCATAGGACTAATGTGATCAGACTTTGCAGGATCCCTTTGGGGGCCCCTTCAAAGCTTGGGGCTCCAGGAAATTGCCTGCCTTGTCTGTCCTGTAGCACCGCCTCTGGACTAAATTGGCATGAAGATGGATACATAAGTAGATACAGCCCTCCTTGCTCAACCCTGGTTCGGACCTTGACCGTTGTTCCATCCTCCTCCCTTAAACTGTTCTGCGGTAGAAAATGATGGCTTTCTCCCACCTTCCCCCAGTGTTTGGTTATCCTGTACTGTTGTAACGCCAGACTTCACAATTCATTGTTAATGTTTATGTACCGTAAAGAATAAGGTGGCAATTAGCTGCCACTGATACTGTAATCTACTGGAACTCTGTGAATCCATAAAAAAATACTTTTATGGTAATTTAAGTCCATTTCAAATGTACCGTTTGGTCTTATGTTTTATGAGAAATGGCATATTTAACTATAATTCATGAATAGTGGCCTCATTATGTTTTATTGCATATGATTTGCTACAATTAAAAAGTAATAAAGGATGTAAATATATATTGCATATAAATAAATTAAAATGAGAACAAATGGACACAGCATGACAAGAGCAAATTACTTTCCTGTTCTCATTTAACCCTAGTGTAGTCCTAACATTCTGTATACTCCCCTTGACCTAAGGGTTAAAAATGACCCGCCTCCAGGAAACCCTTAAAATAAAGCAGCTTGACTGAATTTTAAACCCCAAATCTATTTTGCATGAAGAAACAACCTGTCACTCATCACAAACTTTGCCATCAAATTTCAAGTTGAAAAAAGATCATTTATTGTGTTCTCATGCAAGCTTGAACGATAACAATAGAATCATACTACCTGTTTTATTTTAATGTATATAATTTAAGAGGAAGATAAAGTTAAAGCAATGACATGGTCTGAAAAAGGGCTTGACAAATTGAAATGATGAACAGCCCGGTTCTTCCATCCTGAAGCTTCTTCCTAAGGAAAGACATAAAGCTATATGAACATCTTTCAGGCTCTGACTGAAACATTGTGCTCAGTGTTCTGCCACATGCCAAAGACCGCAGTCATAAACCCAGGAGAAGCTATTTCTATGACCTTGGATGATGTATAGGCTCTAGAATCAAAGCTTCTCTGTATTGATAGAATGAAGCTACACATCTACATTATGTCAAGAAGAAGAAGAAATGGGGCATGAAGGCAGTTATAATCTAAATGATTGTGCCAAATGCCAAGGCTGTGTTTCTTTTGGTTCATTATGAAGATTTTACAACAATGTCAAAATATTTCAAAATATAAATATTCTTTCTAATGAAGATGGCAGAAAATTATATTTCTGCAAATAAATAAGTTACAGAGTACATACAGTAGGAAAGCTTGAGGAGAAACATCAAGTAGGCTTGAAAAAGCAAATATTTAAATATGTATGTTAACACAAGAACAAATCATTATAACTAACAAAAACGCATATTGGTTTGGGTTGAACTCGTTGCAAGAGAGGCTGGTGTGGTTCAGATTCTGAACATTCCATCAATGGGAAATGTTTCAATATTAAACTGTAAATATCTCAAAAACATATTTGAGGTATTGACATATAAGCACAAGCAGAATTTTTTTTTTTTTTGATCTCACACTGGGCCCCACGACCCCAGAAAGTCATTCTTTCTCATTTTTTGTGGATTCCTGTCAGTCAGGGCTCCTGGAATTGTCCTTACTCCACCCTCCCCATTTCCAAGCAGATTTAATAAAGTTGCTAGGTGGCTTGCACTACCAAACACGATCACATGCTGTTTGCACAGATCTGCTTTTCAATGGCAAGTCCCGCCCCTGGGCTGTCTAAATTACATTGACAGGTACACAGATGAGTCGAGGCATGTATGCAATTATGTCAATTATACAATTTAAAGCAGCGGCAAGGGTAATGACATCATAATGGGAAGCATTGCGGTGCTACAATGCCACATTCTTAGCTCTAAGCAGAGGTACTCGGGAGACCCTGTGGGGAAAAACTGGCAACAGTAGCAACAGCTACAGCTGCTGAACAGGGTCTTTTTGGAACCCACTTCTGAAGAGGGTAAATTTTTCTGTCTTTTTCTCCTCAGAGGAGTTCTTTGGCTTATGCAATTTTTAATACTCTTTCCCCTTATTTTTATGGCCAATCATATAAGTTGCAACCCCTTATTGCCCTGGACGATATGATGCCATTTGCAAAACAGGCTGCAAACGCCCTCATTACAAATCAGGTGAGGATTCTTCGTTAGGGCAGACAGCACAATTCCGAACTTGGCAAACAGTGAAAAAAGCCATCGGCTTGTGCACATTCGAAGCTATGAAAAATATATGCCTGCACCAGAACAGGGCTGCTCTCTCTCCCTCTCTCTCTCTCTCTCTCTCTCTCTCTCGCTCTCTGCAACAGCAGGCTGGATGTTTACTTCAGCAAATCTCGGGGGAAGTGAATGCTGGGATAATTAAATCAGCTGGAGAATGCAAAGGTGAAGTACCATAATTGTGTACAACCCTCACCTTATGCAATTCATTATAGTGGCTTGACCCACTTTGCAAATCAGGAGATTCTTTTTCCCATACGGTCTTTTCAAGGTTGTGGCCAGTCTGTACCAATGCATGAACATTTCTACTGTCTGTATCTTCCGCCCATGTGGCAGCTGGGTAAAAATATCAGGCTTTTAGGCAGGACACAATAGTGAACAAATTAATAGAAAAGGCAATAGTGAGTTCTGATTTGGACTGTGCCTTTGTCACGTACTGCAGCTTTCAAACCCATCTGTAGTTTGACTTGTCTTTGGAAATGACATGATGCCTCAATGATTCAAATGTTCTCCCTTGGCAATTTATCAATCCTTTGCCATTGTCAAATTTGTGATTCCCTTACCTTCACTGAGATGTGGGGGTTGTCTGGGGATTGAATAATGTATGTCAGTCTGCTCTGTGGCAATGACATTCGATGGGGACAGAATTAAAATTGCAGGCAGGCTGAGGTAGCTACCACCACCTCGCTACTGAACGTTACCAAATCCTACAGTCAACGATGGAGAAAAAAAAGTGCATGCAAATGATATTCGCAGTTTACCTCTAAAATATTCATCAGATGGTCTGTTGAGATGGGCTGTAAATTACTTTGAGGATGGGGAGATGTGTCACTTTCTCTCGGGTGCCTTTTAATTCATCTCCTCGGAATGCGCTCATCATTTCTACTATAATTGGCAGAGCCATAAAACTTGTGATATCTTCTGCCATGCTGTCTTCAGAGTGGAACGGGGGTTAGTGGGCGGGTAGCATTTTTTTTAAAAAAGGAAAATTTATGGCAGCTACAAATCTCTCCCTATCCAGGCATTGAAATCAAACACTGCAACACTTACCACCCAGGCGACCGAGACCCACAAAGTGAAGATGATATTATGGATTGTATTGTTGAAGGATTGTCACCTGCTTTGCCAGAATGAGCAAGGTGATGAACCCATGAGACATAGAGGTCTCTCTTTGAGGGACCTGGCAGTTATTCCAATCGCTCATTCCATTCATTTTTGACCTCCTTCTTCCTTTCCTAGCATCTTTCCCTTGGGGGAGGCAGGAATGATAGCGAGAGAACAAGGTGAAAATGAGGGAATCAAGAACTTCCATCCATCCATTATCTGAATCCGCTTATCCTGAACAGGGTCACAGGGGGGCTGGAGCCTATCGCAGCATACATTGGGCGAAAGGCAGGAATACACCCTGGACAGGTCGCCAGTCCATCGCAGGGCACACACAGCATTCACTCCCACACTCATACCCACGGGCAATTTAGACTCTCCAATCAGCCTGACCTGCATGTCTTTGGACTGTGGGAGGAAACCGGAGTACCCGGAGGAAACCCACGCGAACACGGGGAGAACATGCAAACTCCACACAGAGAGGCCCCGGCCGACGGGGATTCGAACCCAGGACCTCCTTGCTGTGAGGCGGCAGTGCTACCCACTGCACCATCCGTGCCGCCCATGGAATCAAGAACTTGAATTTGGCAAATTAAATGTCCTTGTTCCTTCATACATTAGTTTGAAGCAACGCCAGTTACAGATGGCAGATGGGGAAAGGTGGATCCAGAGGTTAATCATTTATATGTCACGCTTTCTGACAAAATACTTCCGCAAAGAATACACTCATTTTTTCTTGCTCACAAAATCAATGGGAGCCTCCTAGTTCCTGGCTTGAAGGAACATTGAATGGATTGGAATTTCCTTAAACATGGTGGACGCCACTAAAAAGAATGAGGTCATAGACCTCAGGGCATTATTCCATCCATTTTGGCGCAAAATGGATGCTTTTGTAATGTTGAAAACATGAACTTGAGACACATCACCAGAATAAAGTTGCGTGTGAAAGAGAAGGGCACCCACAAACATATTAATCACTCAAAATCAATGATGTATCAGTACTTAGGGCATTTAGGGGGGATTCGTTAGACAAAATGGTGGTTGCAGTGAGACTTAAATGGAGGGCAGTTGGTCAATTCATATGAGAGGTAATATGATCATGGACATTGGTTCATTGCCCGTTCATTGGTTGATAATGTTTATGTAAGTGTAGGCTGCTCAACCCTGTTCCTGGAGATCTACTATCCTTTATGTTTTCACTCCAACCCAAACAACCAAACAAATTCAACATCTCAACAGCTTGAGATCTGATCTCACTGAGCTGCTAATTAGTTAAATAAGATGTGCAGAATTAGAGTTGAAATGAAAACCAACAAAATGGTCGGTCTCTCCAGGACCAGGGCTGTGTGGCCCTGGTGTAGATTAAAATAAAATATTTCCTAGCATTTTTCGATCAAATCATAAACCGTAACAGACCAAATGCTACACCTCGATGCCTTGAATTTTATGTACTCTATTATTAAAAGGGTACTCTTTTAAATTATTCATAAAATAAAGACCCTAATGAGCAGGGTAGGTGTCTACAGATACATTTACAGTACAATACATTATTCAAAAGAACACATTTTGGGACCCACAATGCATTTCAGGAAAGAGTATACAGCAGATTTAAAGGGAGATGCTCTTGAAAATTGGCAGCCAGATGGGACAGACATTGAGATAAATTTAACAAACATTTGTTCATAACTCTCACAAATAAATCTATGTCACATTTTTGTTCCCTACATTTATGGTTTAGAAAGTTTAGCAGTCATTGAAATGATCTTGCCAAGCAGGATAAAAAACTCTTTCATGTATTTGAAAGTCAAGGTTAAAGGGATATGTTGATTAAATCTATGCCATCGTATATACTGTATGGGCTACCATTAAGGACCCAGTGTCTAGAACAGGGGTGTCAAACTCCAATCCTGGCGGGCTGCAGTGTCTGCTGGTATTTGTGGTTTCCTTTCAATCAGCAGCCAATTAAGGCCTTGAAAACAAGGTGTGTGGACTCTTGTAGCCAATGAAAGACTTTGAAATGTATCTCTCCTGCTGAAACACACCAAAAACCAGCAGACACTGCGCCCTTCCAGGACTAGAGTTTGACACCCCTGGTCTAGATAATGCAAAAGCACCCTAGAGAATACAGCACATGCAAAGGCTGGACACCATGGTGTGTGTATCTGTGCTGATGGGTCAAACAGTTTCACTGTAGATATGCAATAAATGTCAATGTATCAGCAGGTGAGTAATGAAAGGCTTCTGGCTTGTAAATTCTGTGCATATGATATCATTTATTAGAAACGCTTGGCAATGCCTGTAAATTATTTTGCTTCCTTTTCTACATTCAACCCCGCTCATCCTGTCGTATGACTTACTGGAAAATTACCTTTAAGATTAAATTATAAAGATTTCATTATATTTTGTTATAATGCACTGAATAAATTATCTTGAATCATACAAACAGGGAGCACAAATAGAAATGAGCAAAACACTCATCTTAAGCTTTACTTCTATAAACCTAATGCTAGGGCTTACTATAAAATATTAGACAGTGTACATAGCTACAGATTTTCATATTCAGGTATTCACATATCCTTGGTGGCTGTGGCTTTTTGACACAGAAGTTCATCCTTGATGGATGTAATTGTTGAAAGATACAGCTCACTGGTGCTAAATTTTCTATTTTGGAATGCCATTATGTATTTGAATACACAAATATAAATAATTCATTTCTACTTTACACACAGTGTTGTATATCAGTTTAGGCTCTCGTTCATGGATATGGCATAAACATGGACGTCTCAATTGGTGATTTAACAGGATGCTGAAAAAAGTACCTCCCTCACTTAGCGTCCTCGTGTGAATTTGCATTCCCAGAATCTAGCTTTGGATAACAACATGAGCAATCTTGCATACCCAAGAACTATCGAAATGTAACACGAGAAGCTAACTTCATTGTTACAGCAGCCAGAAAGGGCAGGACTGGATGGAGGGTAAAGCTTTTGCACGAATGTTTGTATTTCGCTGTCTCTGCATTTGCTCTCCTGAGAATAAACGTGACCTGGGGGTCACCGTGCCCTGTCCATGGCGCCAGAGGAACTCTGAGGTCAAATAATGGCTCTAACCCCTGTATGACGGTCCGACCACCTGTTCCCTGCATTGAGTGACATCTGTCATCCATGTCTGAAATCAGTACATTGGTTGGACAATGATTACATGAAATATCACATTATATTTAAGATACAATACTCAGTGCATTATTAAACGTGCAATTGTGTGATTGGAAAATAACTAATATTAATGTGGCTGTATCATCCAGAATGTTACTCCGGTATAGTCTTCATTTTTGAAGGCACTAGGCAGGACTAGGCAGCTTTGACTTTGAGTTTGACGGAACAAACCTGGTGAATAGCTGGCAGGAGCCATGTTCTACTTTAGCCCATTATACCGCTGTGGGAGAGAATGGGAACAGTGTGGAACCACACAAAGCAATTGTCACAGTGGATTCAGCCATTAATCTGCCATACACAGCTTTGAATTTCAATTGTGCAATAAATGTAACTGAAATATCTTTAATTCACTTTGGACAACAACATCAAGGCATATAAGGCGGATGGAGCCAAAAGAAGAAGATTCTGGAAGCAGGCAGAGCCACCTACCAGTGTGTACTTGTCTTGGCTGCTAGCTCTCCAGAATTCTTGGCATTTTAGAACAAGGTGATACTGTAATAAACCTTACCTCCACCAACTGGCTGTTCAATTTTATTCAACTGACATTTTCTACGGATATATTGTTTCAGTTACATTCTATTTCTTGAAACAAAACATTTAATTTTGCACTTCCGTATTATGTGTCCCATTCTACAGCTTATTTTTGGAATGATACATTTTGTTTGACAGAAGGTTCTTTCCATTAGGCAGCATTTTGTTATTTGATGTCACCCTCTCAGACCACAAAACAGAAACCTTGTATCATTTGATCCTTAATGATCTCTTGTCAATATTCCTGCTTAATAGGTGGATCAGAGCGATACAAAAAATAAATAAATAAAATAAAACCATCCACAAATGGACTCTTGATTTATGTTTTGGTTTCACACTGTGAGTCAAGTTTGTTATTTCTGGTAAGAATGGAATACAATATAGTAAACATAGACATCGACAGAGATAAAAGTATTTCGCAGCACTTCAGCTGAGTGAGTTAACTAGTGAAATACAGTGGGATTACTGGCACCGCTGATCTTCGCAAAAAGTTCTGTAAATTAAAAAAGAATACAGTTGTTGACATGAGCTTGCTTGGTTTAGTTTATTGTGCTCAGTAAGGGCTATCTTCGTGCCACCGTTCCAAGCAGTTTGCTGGTATGGAGGTGCACTTGTATGTTTTGTTTTAGACTTGGTGACCCCCAGACACAACCAGTCTGTGCTATTCTTAAACTTTGATCCTTGGGCTACTTATGGCCTCCCTTGCCATCTTCCTTACTGTCTGTGGGGCTAATATGCACTTGCATCCTCTTCCTGGCAGGTTTGCAACTATTCCATATGCTCCATATGGCTTTTTATCGTTTCCGTTACAGAGATAAGTATGTTTAATCGTTTATGTATTTTTTTGTACCCATCTCCTGACTTATGATGGTCAACTACTATCTGTGTCTTCTGCATGGACAGTTTTTTTACTTTTCCTATGCTGATGGTTGACAAATGGATTTTGCATGCTTGTTACCTCATTTTTTATACTCGAGTGGAATTGCACAGTTAAGTTCCTCCATCCATCCATCCATTATCTGGACCCGCTTATCCCGATCAGGGTCGCAGGGGGGCTGGAGCCTATCCCAGCATACATTGGGCGAAAGGCAGGAATACACCCTGGACAGGTCGCCAGTCCATCGCAGGGCACACGCACCATTCACTCACACACCATTCACTCACACACTCATGCCTATGGGCAATTTAGACTCTCCAATCGGCCTAACCTGCATGTCTTTGGACTGTGGGAGGAAACCGGAGTACCCGGAGGAAACCCACGCAGACACGGGGAGAACATGCAAACTCCGCACAGAGAGGCCCCGGCCGACGGGGATTCGAACCCAGGACCTCCTTGCTGTGAGGCGGCAGTGCTACCCACTGCACCATCCGTGCCGCCCAGTTAAGTTCCTTTAGACTGAAATTAGTATTACTATTGCCAATTTCACTTTGTTTGATTTTATCTACAATAATTGTTAGGGGTGCCAATCATTTTGGCACCTGTGGTTTTCAGAAAAATAAAAATAAAACATTGAAACATGAGAGTTAATGTATTGAAATAAGTGCATATAGTTTTCCCCTGTGTTTGAACAGAAAATATAGATTATCCATGTTGTTTATTATATGCAGCCTTTTCTCGCCATTTTTTTGTAAGGTTGCCAATAATTCTGGTTCCCGCTGTAGGTGTTAGTGCTGAAGTCAATAAGAAAGTGACAATACACTAAACAGTACTTGTAATAAGAACATAGATATGTTTATCATGATCCATTTGTTTAATGAAGACATCAGTGTGTGTTAGTATTTACCCAACATAGCAGACCTGGGTCAAATATGTAATTGTTTTGGATTCAAATACTTTTCTATGTTTTATTGAGCTTGTCTGGTGTATTGGCTCAGGTCTGCAACACAGACATGTACAGCATATAAACATAACGAACTCAAGACCTCTTTAGGCAGTTGCTTCGGTAAATACTCAAGCATCTACTAAAAAATGCAGTACATTGTACAGTATATTGACGTTTAGCAGATGCTCTTATCCTGAGTGACTTACACATTACATTTTTACATACAATCCATTTACAGTATACAGCTGGATATTCGCTGAAGCAATTTGGCTTAAGTGCCTTGCTCAAGGGTACAACTGTAACACTCCACCTGTGAATCGAATTTACAACTTTTGAGTTAAACCTTTAAGAGGTTTTCATGAATTAAAAGCGACCGTTTTCATTGAGAATCCATATCTATTTGCGATGGAAGCACTCATTACATCGTCCGGAATTCAGGCAATAAAATGTAAAATGAGCTGCAGATTAAATCGTAGTGTAGGCAAAATATACAAACACTCCAAATCACTTGTTTCTGCCTCAGCAAGGGATTTGTGTATCCAAGCGAAAGCTTGTCCAATATCTCGGCACCATAGGTGGCTAATAAGAGAATCAACCACCAATAAGTCCACGTCGGTTGCTGTCTAACGCTCGCCTGGCCAGAATTCAGGTAGATCTTGGCCACTGCAGAGACGGGATCCATTCCTGGCCAGAAGCCAGGAGCGAAGACTCACATTCCTCTGCCAATGCGGGAACAGTGTCAGCCTGAGGCGTTGTCATGGTAATGATGCCTGCAAGGAAAAAAAAAAAAAAAAAAAGAGTGCATCAAACCCCACCAGCATTCCCTGCTTTATCGTCTTCCCAGTATGGACCCAGAGGAGCCTGCTTCATTGCCCTGCACAGCACTGCAATATAATATGATGTAATAATTTGTTTTTTCGATGCAACAACATAATATTGTGGGGATGTGCAGATAATACATGTAACAAGTTGACGTAAGTGTTTTGCTCAAATTCTCATGGAATTTGGAATGGGGTTGTTGTTGAGTGGTGTGTCGTGCTAAAAGCATTAGTTTAGTGCAGTGACATGTAGTAGTTACAGTGGTTCAGGGAAGTCACTTGGAGGCTCTGTCCTGAGTATATGATATAAAATCTAATTGTTACAAGATCATCACAAATTAGTGTGCTGAATTTGCTATAATAATCTCTTTGATGGTTGTTACATATTATTGGAAGCTTGAGCACTGGCTTATGTCTTTGTGATAGCTTACTAATAGTTTATAGCTGCAGGTTGTGTAGTTACATGTGTTATTACTTCACATAATCAACCACTTTCCTGCACTCTGACCTTTCCTTCGCAAAGCCCTTGACAACCGAGGATGCTGCTTTCAAGCTTCCAGTTAACTTACATCCATCTGTAGTAGCTAGCTAGCCTAAGATGGCTCCCAGAAAGTAAATAAAATGACTAAACATGGCAAAATTTGGATGTACTGTTTGTGAGACACACTGTTTAGGGTAGTCTCTGATGCAAACATAAAGGCTTTCAATAACTCCATTGAATGATTATCTTGCTAGCTTGCACTAACGTTATCAGAAACCCCATGAAAATATTTGGTGATAACAAGATATTTGGTGAAAAAGTGCACCAAAAAACACACCTTGCACACCCGTTTCTGAGTTACTCAAACTCCCCCGGCTGGCACCAACATTCATTCCACAATCAAAGTCACTTCGATTGCATTTCTTCCCCTTTCTGATGTTTGGTCCGAACAACAACTGAACCTCTTGACCATCTCTGCATGCCTTTATGCCTCATATTTGTTTTCATGAGCTGATATACAGGTATACCTATTAAAGTGTTTATGCAGTATATGCACTTTTTGTTTCTTGTCCTGACAGTTTCATGTTATGATAAGCCACAATCTGGGAGTGTGGTAGTTACGACACCATGGAAATATCAAGACATCACCAGCATAGTTTCCACAAAGTCCACAGTACCTAATTGGTTCAAGTAAATATCAAGCTGTGCAAATGATGTGAGCGATGCAAGATGAAGATGACTGCGGAAGGAATCATTTGTTCAAAGTGGCATTAATTCCTAAAAACGCTTGCCCTTTACCTTTCACATTATGATTTATGAAAAGGGGAACATTTTATGAATTATATTGCTGTAAATGTATATTTAATAACAATAATTCATCACACACTTTCACATTTCAAAAGACATTATTATAGTTTAAATAAACTTTTCATCACTCTGAAATGTCAAATAGTATACTCCTGCTTTTGTGAATGATTACACATCTAGTGAATAAGAACATATAATTACTAAAATTTATTTAATGGACAATAAAATGGCCATTTCTTGCATACTAAATACTGTATTGTGTGCCACAAATGATCATTTAGACAATTTCTTTAACTTTTTCATCTTGAGGATCCCAATAATATCCCTTTCAGTTATAAACCATGTTTACAAAAAAGGATAATGTGTCAACAGTTATATAAAAGTAAAATGTGTCAACTCATTTTACTTTTATATAACTGTGGATGCATTATCCCTTTTTAGTAAACACGGTTTATTTCACATAAAAGTCTAAAATATCTAATTTATGAAATATGAAATACACAAGAAAAATGCAGTATTTTTGCTGAGGCCCCCCAGGGAGTTACTTATACTTATAATAATTACTGTGAGACATCTTCAAGGTGTATTGTCTTCTCTCTCCTGACGACATGTGGCGTCTTTTGAATCACACTTACTTAGTCAACGCTAAATTAACCTATTGCGGTTCATCGGTAGAGTTGGTAGAGTTTTAGGTCTACCAACATATAAATAATGATTTGTATATTTGTTGAGTATTTTGCAACAGCACAGGTAGTTATGAGAATAGCTGCCATTTTACTTTTTACTGCTGCACAATCTACATTCGCTGTTCTCTTCTTGCCACATTTACTGTAAAATAAAGGTTGTGTTTCAGGCTTTGAACTGTGTAGAAGTCTGCACGGATCTATACAATGTGTGCGGTCGATGCACCGAAGGGAGGAAACGCCCGGATTTGTTAAAAGGTCAAAGCTGCACAGCGTTTTTTGCGGTGAGAAAGCAGCGACAGATGCTGACGGCGCTCTGATTCCAATCCCTCTGCTCCTCTCTTCAGGACCTTTTCAAGCTTATTTTATTTATTTTATTTATTTATAATTCCGCACGGCAGATGCTAGCTCGGTTTGCTTGTATGCTCAATGTCCAGGTGCACAGCACAAATAACAGCTGCAAATTGGATGTAGGCTCAACTCCCAAGTTGAAATAATTAACATTGTTATGGGGCACTTTCAAATTAGCCAAGAAAGTAGGAGTTTTATATAAAATATACAGACATAATGCAGTCATTTCCCCTGCTGATATTTTCTTGGCTAATCTATGCACAAAAGCAGTAAGGCTCATGAACAGATTTTTTCTATAATTCTACAAAACTTCCTTGATGAACTGTCCCAAGCTTCTACCCTCATTGACAGCAATAAAGCACCATTAATCTACAGCTGTCCTTAGCCTTTAGACAGTAATGGCTGAAAAGAAAGCACCAATTCTCAGTTTTCACTTCACGCTTCCTTTTATTTCATTGCGTTCCTGTCTAGTGTCCCTAAGAAACTACAGTACCAGCATGGCCAGTATCTCACTGATGACGGTTAATCGCAATGCGATGAGTGTTAAATTGCGCAAACTGCTTCTATCCACTGTATCATGACATTGCAAACCACTCGGCTTGCTACGTTAACGAAGTCGGCGTTTTTCAAGTTAAAACCAAAACGATACGTGTTGTGATGCGTTATTACCTCTAATAACGTTGAATCGTACTTGTTTCATTCAAGCTCGTTGTACCGTTTCGTCATTTCATCTCGAGTGTCGCGTGGCTATTTCTTAGCGACAGTAAAAAAATCCCCTGCGGAATCCGGAGAGGAAGGAAGGCGCGGGTGAGACTCGGGCGACGGCTTTGATTTGCGAGAGGTGTCCTCCGCAGCTGGGTGCCCTTTATGTGCGTTGTGGCTGTATTTGCAGCTGCCATGTAAAACTTGTTTTAGCTCTCGTTAATTTCTCCAAACCCGCTTGGCCGAAACGGTTGAGTCTCCTGGCACTTCCGAGCCTCGCCATGCAGGATGCGAGTATAATGTCTTTGCACTCCCCTGCCCCCTGGCACAGTATCCTGCTGGCAGAACACAGGCCCTCCTGCACGTGCCTCCACATTCACAGGCAGCAGGGAGAAGGACTGGCAGCGGCAGGTTGAGTAATCCCATTACCCATGTATGTTGTATGCTATATGCTGTAATTATCACACTCACTGTAGGTATAATTATTTTACGATTCTTTTTTTTTTGTTCTAGTTGCCAAAATGTGCTATTGCTACTGGAGCAGCCTGAGAGTAGTTAAGGTACATGACTGGCACCCATAAAGTTGGTACTACAATGCAGTGTAGTCACGATAAGATCCGCACAGCTGTTGGGCCCTTAACCCCGCATTGCTCCATGGGGAATTGTCACCAGCTTAGTCTAATTAACTGTAAGTCACTGTGGATAAAAACGTCAGCCAAATAACATGTAATCTGCTTCTTGGTCAGTTCATCTGATTAAGGTGGGTTTAAGGTGGCACGGATGGTGCAGTGGGTAGCACTGCCGCCTCACAGCAAAGAGGTCCTGGGTTCGAATCCCCATCGGCCGGGGCCTCTTTGTGTGGAGTTTGCATGTTCTCCCCATGTCTGTGTGGGTTTCCTCCGGGTACTCCGGTTTCCTCCCACAGTCCAAAGACATGCAGGTTAGGCTGACTGGAGTGTCTAAATTGCCCGTAGGTTTGAGTGTGGGTGAATGGTGTGTGTGCCCTGCGATGGACTGGCGACCTGTCCAGGGTGTATTCCTGCCTTTCGCCCAATGTATGCTGGGATAGGCTCCAGCCCCCCGTGACCCTGTTCAGGATAAGCGGGTTCAGATAATGGATGGATGGGTTCAAGTTTTTATCTATCTGGATAAGAGCATCTGTCAAATTACCATAATGTTATGTAATGCAATGTAATGATCTGGCAGCAGCATTTGGGTTATCAGGACTGTACCCAAAGGCTGCAGGAGTGAGACATTGTCCCTGAGGACGATTAAATGTGTCAAAAAGCTTCAGGGGTGAGCTGATAAGAGTGCAGAATGTAAGTCATGTATGAAGCTGCATGTGGTCACCTGTATACACACTTAAATATGTCAGTGTCTTGAGGTTAAGGTCCATGAGTGGGACCCATGGTGGTGGTTCAATCCCCGGTGTAGACACGATATGATCTGCACAGCTGTTGGGCCTTTGAGCAAGGCCCTTAACTCTGCATTGCTCCAGGGGAGGATTGTCCCCTGCTAATTCACCTGTATATCGTTTTGGATAAAAGCATCAGGTAAATAACATGTCGTGTTTGGAGAAATATTCAGACTCAGATCTGGGCTATATTTCCTCAAGGTTCATGTTTGCCCTCTGCCAGAACACCAATAATAGAAGTGAGTAAACAGGTATGAGGGCTTAAAAAGCCTCTTGACCCTTTCTGAACTTCCTTTCCAACTCTGAGTGCACAAACCCAAGGGTAGGGTGGAGGGACAGGGTTTGTACACGGCCAAAAACAAAACAAAACTCATGAGGGCTGTTAACCCTGCTTGAATTTGACATGTCCCACAGACCACATTCCCCAGAGCTAATTCCAAAAATACCATTCAACGACAAGCTGCAATAGATGCTAAATAACAACCCTAAACTATGCATCCCCTTTTCTTCAGAGTCCACCTCTAAAGTGCTCTAGAGTACAAATGCCAAATGCTACAAATTCCAAACAGCGCTGTGCCCTCCCCTGCAGTGTACACACTCTGACAGATTGGCAGTTGTCTGCCCATCTGAAGTGAACGGTTTTGGCACTGGTGAATACCTTGTGGAGGAACCTTCAAGGCACTTGTCCAAGCGTTGCTGTGAAAGCGCTTTGGCTCTGGCAATGTTACCCAAAATCCACAGGGGGTGTATTAGCAGCTACTAAATGTGTGGCACGCTGAGTGCTTTCTGGCTCGGGCCCAGATCAGACATGAAATTCCCCTTTTGCTCTGACAAGATTTTTTTAAGGGAATCAAAAGAGAATGAAAGTATGTGAGTGGCAGGTCTAAGACTGGCATTTTAAAGAGCGCATCACAGGTGAGATTATGAACATATTTCCAGAGAATTCCAAACAAAAGCCAAAAAAGAATAAAAGGAAGGCGGCATTGTCTGCCTCGTACCAAGAAAGATGAAAAAATATAATCACACAGTGTGTTTACAAATGGTGATTCAAAATGGACGGTCCCTGTGAGGGTCAAGCAATGCCTCCCACTCACCCACACACAAAAACAAATCTGTAAGTTAATCAACATACATACATACTTATACTCATCCCACTGTTCATGATATAACCGTATGAATAATGGGCAGAAAAAAGTAATGCCCAAACACATACACTCACAGATACACACGCAATTGGTATTATTGGTATTGCTTGAAATTATGATCCCAATTTTGGAGATACCAGAAATGACAATCAAGGGGACATCCTGCTCTCCTGTTGCGTATTGCGTGTGCTCTCGTGACAGAATTAGATTTCTGTACGTGAGGTTTCTGAGTCAGCGTCACCAGTGCGTGTTTTTTCTCACCACTATTCCACATTTGCTTCTTCAGTGACTTACCTCTGTCATACAAGTTCTTGCTCCCTCTGCTGGACAGTTATACCCCACTACACGGTGCTCACACCAGCTACTGTAAGTGGCTTGGAAGAAAAACGCAAACCTGCTTTTGTAATTTAATAACTGCTAGCAGAACGTCTCTGTGTAGGATAGCTAATGACAGCGATTACACTTCAGGGGTGTGTGGTCCTGAGGGGGTCGTCAGCGCTGTGCAAAGCCGTCATCTTTTGGATGAAACGTTATACCAAGACTGTGACCCTCTTTTGCCATTAAAGATCCCATGGCACCATTTGAAAGAGGTAGGGGTGGTAATCCAGGTATCCTGAAGTTCTCTGTTAAGCTTGAGAGGTTTTCTGTAGACTGTGTATGTGGGTCTTGCTGCTCTCTTGCCCACCAAATAAACCCTTCCATCTTCCCTCCGAAACAGATAGATGAGCTGTTTGCTGTTTCGGTAATGACAAATAATCAATAATCAGCTATTTATTTAACATAGACCTCAATCAATTTGGAAAGAATTGGCGAATATTTGCCTGATATTGTTACAGTTGTTACATTATTATGTGTGTTTTTCAACATACATAGTATATTGCCATCATGATTAAGGTCAGAGTGAATGGAAATATTATTGACATAAAGTGTGTTCATTCTTATTTAAGAATTTCACCGTAAATCACACCTTAAATACATTTACACAGATAATATGGGATTTATGAAAGTTTTCAGATGTCAGTTTTTAGTATGATCCGAATGGACCTTACGAGTGCTCTCAGCTGTTCATTTTTATTTTCCATATGCTTCAACAGTTTGAGTTATGCATTGAGCTATGCATTACATAATGTAACAGTATATAGATTTTTGTTCTGAGAATTGACTAGTGTCCTCAATATGGTTCTGAAGCCCATTTTGTGTGGTGACATTATTATTCCATGTAAAACAACACAAAGAAGTCAGCTTTCTGTCATGCATCAGTAATTTTTGTGTACAGTACAGATGCCAGCTGGCAAATATGTTGGTCATACAGTAAATGTCAAATGCTCTTTCACATAAACCCTTTCATTATCCCGCATAACCATAGGCATGTTGGCACTAACCCTTGTTATCTAGATGTTTGATCTCATCTCTGGTATGATAATGCGCCTGGATTTGTCTGTGAAAGTAAATATCCCATGTTTTTATTAACCAAATATTTGAATTTTCTATCCTTGTATTGCCCTAAGGCACTCAACGCTTGAAGATTATTTTGTTATTAGAGAGAAAAACTCCTTCCTATGTTTGTTGGGACTTTTTTTTCAGTGAATTCTCAAGCAGATTTACTGGTTGAGTATGCAAAAAATGTGTAGCATGGTTTTACCTATTGTGACACTGTGTTGTTTTAGAAAGTTCTATGTTATGATATTAATTATATTCCATTAATTTCAGTACAACAACTTAATCCAACATGTGAAATACTGTACTTGTGCACATATTGCTGTTTAAATATTATTACATTTATTCAGAGTTTTTAAAGAGCATGACATTTCACTTGATTGGCACAGAAGAAATGTGTTATTTGGAAACCATCACAGGATACTGCAACAACAGCTACAGATCAACCATTGGACAGCAGCCCAGTTTCCATGGAAAAGGAACTATTTTATAGCTGAATAGCTCCTACATTTTGACAAAATAAAACATTTCACAAGACCTGAGCACTTAAGCCCATTTGCAACTATCGTGCTGCCAATGTTGTTTACATCAATAACAACCTATGCCTCTGTGCCAAATAAGTTGAATAGAACCGCATCACCAAAATAGCTTTCCACTTTTTTCCTTTTTCAAAAGCTTAAGCAACGGTAAAATGTTTTACAGCTTATGGAACCTATGCTCTTTGCGTGTAGAATTCTCGCAGACTGCAGATTGTGGCTTGCTGAGAAAACTTGAGACTTATGCTGTTCATGTTTAACAAGAACCATTTTAATGTTTCTCCATGATAAAAATTTGCTTTACATACAATATTAGTAGACAGCTGACATCTTTACGAGCATAGTGGATATTTTTGGACTGAATACTGTTACGACCTCTGTGCTGAGCTTTTGTTTACATTTGTGCATCTTTGCTGTTCACGTGACTAAGTTCTGGTCTACCCCATATTTCCGCTTCCAGTTCTTCAATTTGAAAAGGCCACTGTTTGAATTGATTGAGGCTCTGCGAACCTTTGTGTGGATTGTGGATTATTGATTACTTCATTTGACCCTATTTGTTAGACTTTAATATTATCACTTTGCCCCTTTTCATTTTATTTGCTGATTGGATTTTTACATCATATTTGATTCTTGCTTTAGCCCTTTTTGGTTTGTTTGTCCTAGTGTATTACTCGTACTTGACCCCCGTACTTTTGTTATGCCCCTGTATAGTGACTCCGGTTATTTAGCGTGTTTCCAGCTGGATTGCATCCTTCCATTTGGACTTCCTATTTGTTATTTTGCTTTGTTATTTTTGCTTTATTATTTTTGATTGTGATCTTGGGTATAGATCTAATCTCCATTGGAGGTAGGCTACACACCGCTTTGTGCCTGGAAAACCTTTGAAGCCTGGCCAGGTTTATTTAGTGTGACGGTCTGACCCTAGGTCGTAACAACATATTGAAATGAAGAATTTTAAATGTTGATAAAATATTTTTAATGGATAATTTCAATTCACTCATATTGTTTGTTCCAAAAACATGGGGCTCAGTCATGCACTGGAAAACCGCCAAAGCAGGACATGAACATTTTGAAGGTAAAAGCCACTGTAATTATCACATATATAACTAACTACCTCACCAATTAAAAATATTAGAAAGTGAGATCAGAATGAATGTGGCAAAGCCATCTAAAAAGGGGGGAAAATATTAATTCAGTAATGGGCAAGCATTTTATGAAAGGTTATAATTTATTAAAAAGTAAAGGACATTTTGTAGCCGCGTGCTTATGAATCTTTTTCTAAAGTCAGCGCTGTGATTTATCACTCAAGGAAAACAACTCTCAACTTTGTGCCAGCTTTATTCATTAGTTTATTGAAGGCAATATCTTTTTAATTTAGGACACCAAGTCCTGGGGATACAGATATGCTTGTATTTCTTCCAAATTATCCCATATTTAATTGAGTTTGACCTGTTTTGTGAACATTGATCTTTAATTAACATTTAATTAGCAATACATTAGTAAAAAAAAAAAAAAGACTGTTGGAACAATTAAATATAAAAGGTGGACTGAGGTGAGGATCCAAGTACAGAGAAACAAGGCAGGAACCAGGATAAACAGTGACTGAAGAAACATGGTAAAAAAAGGCAATCCACAGGAAGAAAAAAACCAAAGAAACCCCCCAAAAAAACAGGTGAACAATGAATATGAGAAAAGCACTGGCACTTGCGATACAAAGAACAAGAGACTTTGAGGGCCAAAATGGAGTAACAGAACTGAACCCAGAACAAGGGAACTGGGCAGCTTCAATACAGAAGATAAAAGTGGAAACAATGATTCCAACAAAAGTTCAATAAGATGTGCAAGGAAAGACTAAATTGCTCTCTTTTGGCAAACAGGAACCATGACATTAATATACACTCACCAATCACTTTATTAGGAACATTTTTACTTTATGACACCTACTTATTCATGCATTTATCAGCCAATTGTGTGGCAGCAGTGCAATGCATACAATCATGTAGATACGGGTCAGTAGCTCCAGTTAATGTTCACATCAACTATCAGAATGGGGAAAAAATGTGATATAAGTGACCGAGGAATGATTGTTGGTGGCAGACAGGGTGGGTTGAGTATCTCAGAAACTGCTGATCTCCTGGGATTTTCACGCACACTCGTCTAGAGTTTGCAAAGAAGGGTGCAACAAAAACAACAAAAGAAATTCAATGAGCAGCAGTTCTGCAGACAGAAATGCCTTGGTAATGAGAAACGTAAGAGGAGAAGGGCCAGACTGGTCAAAGCTGACAGGAAGGTGACAGTAACACAAATAACCACACATCACAACAGTGGTATGCAGAAGAGCATCTCTGAACACACAACGTGTCAATCCTCTAAGTGGATAGGCTACAGCAGTTGAAGTGTAAAAAACAAGTCTAATAAATACCTAATAAAGTGCCTGGTGAGTATGTACAGATGATAGCATACAGTATTTCAACATCTCCTTTTTATGGAATTAGTGTACAAGATTTGCATACATATCCAAAGATATCAAAATAATATAATATCTTCAGGCTGAATTAAATCTTGCTGTGGATGATCTAATGTTGCATTAAATGTTTTAGTGGAACACCCCTTTCATAGCCTATCCAACGGTGTTTCTGTGTGTACTGTAGACTTAGCCACTTAGGGCACTAGATATTGCATGCCCTTGGAGTGATATTTACTAGTTTTTATGATTGTCACACTGAAATTTTCATCAAGGCTATAATCACTAGCAGCATAACAGGGCTATAATTCTGACTGGCATTAATGATTAAACGGCCACACTCTCACGCAGCATTTAGTGGTACTCCTTTGCGGACCAATAAGCAATAATGGAGGGACATTTATTCAGCGCTAAAGCCAGGGCCTCCGGTTTAAACTGTGAAGCAGAAACATGAGGATTTTTCTTCTTCTGTAGCTGTAATCATGGGGTGACATCATTAATGCAATTACCTGTCCTGTAAGCACATGTGTGCTTGGGCCATCTGGGAAATTCAGCTATGCAAGCTCAGGCCCAAGAATGATCTTCAGCACAGAATTAACAATAATTTTATGTATTCAATTATTGAATGCCCCACATTTATCTATAGAGCAAAATGTAATCTGTCCCTGGTAACAACAGAAAATACATGCAGATAACATTACAGTGATGAAAATGATAAACATATCAATTGTGTTGAAATTCATTACACCTCAAGGGTAGAAATGTTATCATATCCCCGTCATTGGTAAAAGGAAGACAAGAAAATAAAAACACATTAATCTCTATGCCGCTTGCCAAGAAGTGGAAATAAAGGTTTTGTGGAAAAACCTGACAACTTTCTCAAAATGAAACCTAGGGGAATTGTGTTTACCTATGAAGAAAACACACAGGCCTTTTATGACTTAATAAAGGATGCCCACAACCAGAAATCACCACTAGAGAACAGTGTGCAAAATGACTGCAGGGAGCGTGTGTGTGTGTCTGTGTGTGTGAGTGTGTGTGTGTGTGCATGCGCTTTAGCTAAGGCCAACAACAAGGGACTTGTTATATCTCTACAATATGTAGAGATTCATCTGACCTTATACTTTACATACTGTATATCACTTCTATCTTTGCAAAGTAGGACAAAGGCATTAACCTAGTAGTTAGACATCATGTGATGGTATCGGGTCATCTAATTGAACAATGCGTTTCATATTTAATTAAATACCCATTCTGTATGAACGTGTTCAGTTTAAAATGCATTCATGCAGTGAGGAGCGATTCTATTTTAAGTCATATGACTAATGCTCTCAAGAATCATCAAGATCCTGTGAGATGAAAATTGTATAATCTCGGCAGAGAGGATGAGCCACTGAAAGCAATACGTAATAGATGACTTTCTGAGCTGTGTTCCAGGTAATTTTCAAGGACAGTGTGACCGCCATCTTTAAATTCATAGCTTAGGTAAACCCACAACAGATTTCTTTACTCCGGAAGTGTCGTCTTTAGCGTGAAAATGCCTGTCGTGGCAAAATGAATTGGTGACACTATACAATAAGGTTACATGAATTGGCATGAACTAATAATGTAGTTTTTAATTATCTTACTATTGAAACGTTACGCTGTTCAGCTTTGTTTATGTATTTGTACATCATGAGTACATGCTAACAACTACATTACTTCATGCCAATTCATATTGGAATGAGAGAACCAGTTAATGTATCTGTTAATGTTTAACAAATTGTACGTTGATCATATGGTTTGCTAATGTATATAATAATAAATATTCATGTAACTAATACATTAGTTATGAGTTAAGAAATACATTAACTAATGAAAAGTGAATTTCATACTTAATTAATACATTTGTAAATCATTAATTCATGTTAACAGCTACATTAGTTAATGCCAATTCATGTGACCTTATTGTAAAGCATTATCAATGAATCAGTTCTGTGAATTGTTGGGTGTCTTTCCTTTCAGACCTAATACAGTATCTGTCATATGTAGTCAAGTAGAACACATTATATAGTCCTTGTTCATCAAATGAGTTAAGGACACACATTGGAATTAGCTGGTAAATCATGTATGTAGCAGTTTGCATTTGCGTGAGGGAAATACTGTTACCACCTTGAATTATACACTCAGTGACCACATTATTAGGTAGACCTATACACCAGCTCGTTAATGCAAATATCTAATCAGCAAATCATGTGGCAGCAACTCAATGCATAAAAGAATACAGACATGGTCAAGATGTTCAATTTTTGTTCAAACTAAACAGCAGAATGGGGAAGAAATGTGATCTAAGTGGCTTTGACCATGGAATGATTGATGGTGCCTGATGGGGTGGTTTGAGTATCTCAGAAACGGCTGATCTCCTGGAATTTTCACACACAACAGTCATTAGAGTCACACAGAGGATGGTGCGAAAAACAAGAAACATCCAGTGAGCGGCATTACCACGGATGAAAACGCCTTGTTAATGAGAGATGTCAGAGGAGAATGGCCAGAGTGGTTCATGTTGACAGGAAGGCAACAGTAACTGAAACAACCACGTGTTACAACAGTGGTATGCAGAAGGACATCTCAGAACTCACAACACATTGAAACCTTGAAGTGGATGGGCCACAGCAGCAGAAGACCAATATGTCCAAAAAAAAAGGTCTAATAAATACTTAATAAAGTGGGCATTAGCTGGTAAATAGTGTATTTAGCAGCTCGAATTTGTGAGAAAGAAATACTGTTATCACCCTGATTTAAATTACCATAGCGTTGATGTGAAAATGTTTATCTGTTGTTGTTCTTTTTCACTGTTAACTGCCTATACTGCAGCTTAAAATGGAAGGGAGATAAGATACATCCGCATTTGCGAAAATAGAAAAATATTCACATACATACATCACTTAATTAGGTAGATCTCTACACCAGCTTGTTAATTCAAATATTTAATCAAACAATCATGTGGCAGCAACTAAAAAATAAGTAATAAAAACCTAATAAAGTGCTCACTGAATGTATGTGTACATACACCGTCCCCTCCCCGTCCTTCCCTTGAGGGACATCACAGTTTTGGAAGCTGGTTAGTGAATCTAGTCTTTGATAATTTTCATAACTTCTCTGTCTCGTACAAAGCTTGCATTCTTTTATATACTAATGCCCCACCTGGGACTTCAACCTCCAAATCAGTTACAAGTCCAAATCACCAGACCTGGATCAAATGCATAATTGTTTTGGATTCAAATACCTTTCCACGCTTCAATGAGCTTGTTTGGTGTATTGGAACCCATGAAATACTCTGCAAACCCAGCCTTCAGGTCCTCTTGGTTGGCTCAGTTGCACCAGACAAGATCTGTCAAGCACAGAAAAGTATTTGAATCCAAAGCAATTATGTATTTGGTCTGCAGATCACTACATGTTAGACAATGCTGCCTTCCCACAGGTGGGCTCAGTTTGCACTGGGTCCGTGTTTCTCAAACAAACCCAGGCCTCTTTTCTCATAAAAAAAGGTAATGGACCTGGAAGATCCCAGCTAGTACAAAACATTTCAAGAATGCTTAGGAACACTATGGTTGGGTTCCCTGTGGAGGGTGAGATTACATTACAAGGACAACGGTCCAAACCAATATGAAAAAAAAAAACATGAAGAAACCTCTTATGTGTATGTGTCAATCGTATTTTAACAATGTCAGGCCTGAAATGGCTGACCTTCTGAACATTGAGATTACATACACTGCTGCACAGTCTCTGGAGGCACAGATTGATTTAAAAAGTGGTTTTCAGCTCTTAAGGACCCCAGCTGAGTATCTCAGCAGTAACACAGCACTTTAATACAACAGTCTTCTGAATAACACCAGCCACTGGATTCATTAGCTTTCAAAAAGGAGCCAAACAATTTTATATGCCGCTCGGTCCTTCAAATCTACACGACTGAAAGGCGTAATCCTTCAAGAGCGCTGCACTGCGACGGCAGACTTATTTTCAGAAGCAAATATTTTGATCTCTGCTTTCATTACTGCTGCAGAAAAGGCAGCTCTGCGGGCTCTGCGAACAGTTGTATTTTCGACGCGAACGCCGCTGGAAAATAAATGAAAGTTAAACGATGACAGGGGACACAGTCGAGTTCTGCTGGGAGCCCAGGAGTGACGGGGTGATGTAATGCACCTGGCGAATTGATATACCCACCCCTCCCCCCTCACCCAAAAACCGTATTTGATCAGGAATGAGATCATCGCCCTCTTGGCAAAGCTCACAGTCACCTGCTATGCCCCCTTCCTCAGGACCCCACCCCACCCCCATGCATTTCATCAGGAGCTGCAGTGCTAGTTTCCAGAAGCAACACTTCCGCTACATAATAAACAGGGTTTCTGTCTCACGCTCTCTCTTTGTCTTATTCTAAGTCAACCTACCAGCCGGTAGAGGACCCGATCATGGCTGCACAGGCTCTTTAGTAGCTGGGGGCAGGTAGCAAGCGAAACAATGGCGAACACAAAGGGGTGTGTGATTACTGCTGCTGCTAACTGAACGCAAAATTACCAGTTTGCAGCAACTGCGATAACAGAAGCGTGCAAACACACACAGGCGGCCACACGGGTTCTTTGGTTGTACAGCTCGGGCTGACAAGGCAAGGATCACCCTCAAATTAAAGCTGACGCTCTGCCTCATTTTCATTGTTTTATTTAAAATACAGTGTGCTGGAATACAGAGCCAAAAAAGGTGTGGCTGAACCCCAGTACTGTAATTCCAAATTTGACATCTCCTTGCTGTAAAATCCAGCTTTGCCAGCTTGACCAGCTTGAAAATGAGCTGGTCTGGCTGGGTATGTGCTGGTCAACCAGGATGGCCAAGCTGGTCATGAAGCTTGTCTAACCGGGTATGAGCTGGTCAACCAGCTAGTGCTGGTAGCGTGTCTGAGTTTGAGCCAGTCAAACCATGTCAAGCTGGAAGCTGGTCTGAACTGGTCAACCAACTACCAGCTGTTTTAAAACATTGAGGTGTTTTTCAGCAGGGCTACTTGCTGGAGAATTCCATTAGCAGCAGGTTAATAGCTTTGGCTTGTCTCAGTCGCCTTATTGCCATGGGTTTCAGTGCTGGAACTGACGTGTATCTCATAGGAAATCACACAGTGCTAAGACACTGGATGAAAGGCCTCAGAAAGTGTCATGCATCGTGTTTTTACATGCAAATGCGTGTTCGGTTTCACACATTCCAGAAGCATTGAGCCAAAGGCAATCTAGCTTCTCGATCATATGGCATTATTTATCCAGCCAGACAACGGAACTGTGATTCTTTAAAACCTCTGTGCAAACGAAAAATACAAACCGAGTCCTCAAACAGCAGGTATAGCCTCTGGCAAAGGCTTTTCACACACATTTGAAAGGGCGTTAAACCAGAGAGCTGAAAAGGTATATGGTGTCTGTTCAGACAGGGTTGCCGAAAGATGAATCGGGGAGCTTTTTGAAGTTGAATCAGAAAGCCGGAGCATTTACGTTCCTTCATAGCTTAATGTCACCGCTGTTTGAAACGGGAACACCTCTGACAATGCGAAAGGTGATCCCAGGTGTGAAGCTGGGTTTGATCTCAGCGAGAGGGTATGTTGTATTCCTCCTGGTCTAAATCTGGATCAGAAACATTCCGTATAAAGGACACTCACTGTGGCAGAGCAAAGCATCTAGTGGACTGTATCAGGCATTTATAAGTCATTTTTAGCCCTTGCGTAGTCTTAACATTCTGTATAAATATAAAATAAAGCAGCTTAATTTAATTTTAAACCCCTATTTTGCATGAAGAAACAACCTGTCAATCATCTCAACTTTGACTTTGTAATCAAATTTCAAGTTGAAAGAAGATCATTTATTCTCTGCCATTAAAAATAGTGGCGGGTCATTTTTGACCCTTAAGACAACAAGGGTTAAGCACCACTGGCTTGTAGATGAATGCTATTTTCAATATAATATATAATTATCAGGTTTGATTCAAAATGGGCACTGTGTTCATTCAGGAAACATTAACATTTTCAGTGAAATGTAAAAATCTAAAAGTACAATGAAATCTTAAAGTAATGCATGTTCATAGAGACAGCTGTAAGTTAAACTAGTCATTCATATTCCAGAGATTAGCATAAGAAATTTGGACCCGTGTTCTACCTTATCTCATTTTTTTTACTTTCAAAAAGACAATAGGATAAACAAATACTGTGAATGCAGCATCTTAAAACATTTAATAGAAAAAAGGTTTTGGGACGTCGTGTTCACGCCCTCTAGTGGTTATTTAATTTATGCAAACACATTCCAAAAACGACATTAATATGTATTAATACATTACAGAAATTTTTGTTGTGACAATATTATTCTATTATTCCATTTCTAATATTATTAAAATGTGATTATACAGTCTTATATCTTACCTTTTGACAATAAAATATTTGCAGTTAAAATCTTTTGTATTTATGTAGGTATTGAAACAGATGTGATAAAATGCCACCTAGTGGTTATCTTCTGTAACGTGAGATCTTATATTTCAGGCTCATATTAAGAAACAATTATTTCTCCACTTTCTTCATTTAAGCAAATTTGAATTCCTAACAATGTAAAGATGGTGAATAACAAGCAGATATGAAATATTCAGACTACAGGCAACAACCAAATGCCTTTTTGTATAATCCAGCATTTATTTATCAAAATAACATAACCACTGCATGAAACACCAACATCATCAACTATCACTTAACCTTGAATACATAGTACAATGGCTGAGGAACATTTGAATCTAAACACTACTGTTATGATTCTAGATTGAAGATTTATGTCAAAGCAATGGCCCTGGTGCTGCCTTGATATCAAATAAAGCAGCACTACTCAACTCCATGTCTTGCGGGCACAGTGTCTGCAGGCATTTGCTTCAACCATGCGCTACACCACCTGATTTCACTAATTTTCTTATTATCTGAACCAAGCAGGTTTAATAATTAGTGAAATCAGGTGGCATAGCACACATTAGAAGCAAATACTTGCAGACACTTTCATGCAGTTGTCAAAACATTGACAGACACCCTCATCCCAGGCGACAGTTTGTTGTCACCCAATACGCCACCCCAACTTTTACAGAAAGAGATATGGGTACAGGTATATTGTAGGTAGTGTCTCCATACACTCCCAATATACACTCAGTGAATGCTATTAACTATTTTCATTCGGTTTTACATCACATTTTGCCAATTGTATTATACAGGGTGTGGCTAAGGTCACATACATAAAGGAGTAAATGGCTGAAAAATGATATTGTAAAAAAAGGATTTACTGTTTGAAGGACTTTAATTACAGTGGGTCTCACGTCAGCTAAAGTAATTTGTAAGATCTTTGCAAACAATGTCCAATGCGTTTTCAAAGGAAATAGTTATATGTTCACTGACACACATTTCCCAAGTTTGATCAAGCTCTCATTATATACAGTGGGCTCCAGAATTATTGGCACCCTTAATAAAAATAGAGAAAAAAGAATAAACAATAAGCCAAAATAAACAAAACCAAGCAAACCTCATTGAAATTATGACAGTGCTATGGTCAGACGAGGCCAGAATTGAACATTTTGGACAGGTTTCATTAATTGGTTGATTAAGTAAATAAGGGGGCAATTGTTTACTCACATGAGTGATATGGGTGTCTTTTTTAAAGAATAAATAAAAAAAGAAAGCGTTTACTTAGTTTCCCTTTGACTAATATTAAATTTGGCTTTGACTCAATATTGACGTTTTTGAAACCATTCAGTGTGACAAATATGTAATAATAGAGGAAATTAAGAAAGGGAGAAATATTTACTGTACATATTCCCTTCACAAGGTGAAACTCTGTCTCCAGTACAATTCATTCAAATTTACCATTAGTGCTTTTCCAATGAAAATGCCAACCTGTCAGAGTCCCTGATAATCTTGGTAATTGTCTGTGTTTAGTTCAAAATACCTGGCTATGAAATGACCTGCAGGTTTTCACACTTCATTCATCAAATAAAGGTCATTGCTTGGCACTGTGTTTAATACTTGCGTGGTGTTCGTGTTTTTGTTATTCACCCAATGTTCGTGGGTCGACCCACAAAATTGTTGGGCATTTAAAACAATACAGCCATAATACTTTATGGAAAAATATTTAACAGATGTTGGCTTTATCTCAGTTACAAGCAATATAGACAGCATATGTGTGGTTAATATTTGCCATTTACCTTTGCTAGACCATATTCACCAATAAAAGTGCAATTTGTTTTTTGTGATATGTGATTTCAAATATAAATGAAATAAGGTTTTCATCACTATTGATGTGTATTGCTTTGAACTGAACAAACTGGAAAGACAAATGTTACATACAGTATTTTATGGAAATGATAAATAAGCCCCATTGAACACAAATTCATGCTGGTCTTTGGGCTAGCTGCTAATGCCCTGGTCCTGGTCCTGGCTGCTAATGCCCTGGTCCTGGTCCTGGCTGCTAATGCCCTAGTCCTGGTGCTGGCTGCTGATGGGCTGGTCCTGGTGCTGGCTGCTGATGCCCTGGTCCTGGTCCTGGCTGCTAATGCCCTGGTCCTGGTGCTGGCTGCTGATGAGCTGGTCCTGGTGCTGGCTGCTGATGGGCTAGTCTTGGGGCTGGGTCAGTCTCATCTGTGGAGAAATGCTTGTAAGAACCCAAAGACCTACATGGCAGAGTTGCCAGAAAGAACGACCTCAACACAAAATTGTGTCAGAAGTATGCAAAAGAAAACATTGGGAAGCCTGAAGCCTTTTGCAACAATGGGTTATGTCTGATGAAACCAAAATTGAACTTTTTGGCCACCACCAAAGAAAAAAATGGTGAAGCCTTTGTAGAGAGGAACACCTTTGCAACTGTGAAACATGGAGGTGGATCCATTATGCTTTGGGCAGCTGGGGGCACAGGAAATATTGTGCGAGTGAAAGGAAGAATGGATTCCACCAAATATCTAGAAATTCTAGAGGCTAATGTTCAAAGGTCAGTCCAGACATTGAAGTTGAAGAGAGTTTGAGTATTTCAGCAAGACAATGATCCAAAGCATACCTCAATCATGAAGTACCTCCCAGAAAGACATGCCGTACCTGCAAGGAGGCCAAAGACAAAAATAAAAAAGCTATCTTGCTTTAAAATGTGAAGAAATGTGTCTTGTTTAATGTTGTACAGGTTCAGGTCAGGTTCGCTTCTGTTCACTTCAATGTTATTTCTAAAAGGCTTGCTGAGGGGTGCTGAAATTTTTGCACACTATTGTATATTTTTAGGAATTAAAAATCATGTCGGGATGGATCATTTCTGAGCCAAAAGGAAGAAATGGAAAAGTCTGATCAGCCAACACAACAGCCAATTCAAGAGTAATTATAAAAAGTGTACTTAATTGCTCAAATAAAAAGTTGAGGAATCTAAACAGATGGATGAATTTCAATTAGTTTCCTTTCTTGTTCTGTTAATCACACAGTTTACCAACTATTCTGTCATTGAAAACATTTGCGTCGCTTGGATGTTTTGTTGATAGGGTTGATGTAGCACATACGCACACCAAATAGTTAAGCTGACATGCAGAATTTGCTGAAATTTTATTCCGATTTTTAAGTCATAATATTCACACAAAACTTAATAAATTAATGTGGAGTAGGTGTTTAATTACTGAACCAGTTATCATTCTGTTAATTAAAATGTTGTCCTCTAAAATACTTATGGTGACTCATTTGCTGTTTAAATTATGCATTCAGTACCATTAGGTGTTAATTAAAGGCCTTTGATTGGGGTAAACATTACGCAGAGGATCAGTTAATTGTCAATTGTTTTTAATTAGAGATGAAAAGATGCTACTATAATTATTCTCTGCATTTTTCTGGTTGCCTTATTTCAATAATTACATTGGCTACAGTTAATTCAAATTCATATTTGGCTTAGTAATCATCATTACTGCATTGATGTAACTAAAATATAGCCTCTGTAAAAACTATTTAGCCTCCATCATTTGTCTACCTGCTAAGATATTATTTTATTATTTTTTTATAATTAAGTCTTCTGATCATGTTTTTATTGTTAAAGTAAAACAATTTATTTTTGGTTCATTGCAACTGCAGATTTGATAGTCTTTTGAAGAACTGTGTTTTGTGTCTTGGGGGCAACATAAGCTCAGTAGTTAAGAGCGGTTGTCTAGCGGAGTTGCCCGTTCTGTCCCAGGCCCTGGGTATGTCGAAGTGTCCCTGAGCAGCACACCCAATCCCAATTGCTCCCTTGGTACCTTGCATGGCAGCCTTTCACCATTGGTGTATGAGTGTGTGTGTGTGTGTGTGTGTGTGTGAATGGGTGATTGAGAGGCATGAATAGGTAATGTGCTTTGAGAAGCTGGAAAAAGCATTCTTTAAATGCAGACCATATACCATACCATTTATGCATTCTATATCTCTGTATGTTTGTATATTGCTTATTCTAATCATAAAAATGCATTTGCTCTGATGAGTATAACAAACTTGCTTATGACTACATTGCCCAAAGACAGTTTAATTACATCAATAAGACACAATAAGCATTTTTCAAAAAGAGAAATCCATGTTTACAACAACATAACAGCTGACCTTACATGAAAAATGATAGGTATTCCATCCAAGTACCTTGCATAGGAACATTTGGCAATTGTGTAATTAGTGAAACCTAATTAGTGAGCTGTTGCAGCCAAATGTATAATTTATGCTTTTATCATGTTTGTGTCCCACCTCTGACAATGTGATTATCCTGTTGTGTAATTGAGGAGAGTATGAATCTGAGAGTGAACTGGAAGAAGGATGACCCAGAGCATCATGAAACAAACACGCATGAAGCATATTCACATAATCTGAGGACCAGTAAAGGTGTCTGCCAACGCTGTGAAACCTGTTCAGCTGCTCGTTCCAAAGTATTCTTTAAGTAAAGAGTCAAGAATACACACTGTGTCACACATTGTTGATTTTCTTTTCTGTCTTAAAGGTACAATAGGCAACACTTTTGTGTTAAAACATTGTTACAAGACCATTGTAAATCGCCTCCTATCATTGAAAAAGGCTCATTGACATGTTGACTCACTTTCTGCCTGTGATTATAGTCCTTAAATTCAGGTTTCAAAATATGCAGTTGACGTGCCGGCACACATTGTATAGCTGTACAATAATTCAAGCTCATTGGTTGAGAATTGGTTCTAACTGCCACAGCCAATGACGTTTCAATGTCAGTGTGTTCACAAAGAAGGGGGAGGGATAAACAGTGTTGTGGTTTGAGGGTGTTTGTTGCTGCAATTCCTCTCTTGACTGTTAAAAGTCTGAAATGACCTATTGTACCTTTAAGTGTCTTGTAGCATATCATGGATAAATACTCCAGCGCTTATATATTCTTCTTAAATATAATTAAATAAATCCAAAATATATTTTGGGCCCCACTAGGGGCTGAGCATGCTACTTTGAAATGATATATTGTGCAACATGAACCATGTTCATGTGCAAATCTCACTGTTGATTTGGGAGGCTGTAGACACCCGCGGTTCTCCTCCAAAACACATGATGTCGCCAGCGGATTCTTTTCACACTGCAAACTCCAGCTAAACTTGTACAGAGAGAGTTGGAAGACTGAGCCACCCAGCAGCACACATCAATTTTGATTTATTTATTTTATTGATTATTTATTTATTTTATTTATTTGTGTGCAGCTGGATACTTTTTGCACTTGTATTGGCAGCATTAGGCTGATATTTTTTCCAGTGTATAGTTACCTTTACCAATTTTAAAATGAATTTATGCCTTTATGCACCTTGTGTAAATTCTGTATAGTTTTTTGACTGGGTGAAATATTACTCCTCAAAATCATAGAAAAGGTTGTGAAAGAACACAGCTCTGATGTGATGATGTCTGAGCTGACATTTACTTCCCACTGACGTGTTTGTCAGGCGTAACAGACAGGATGGGATCAGGCAGCTGTTGTTTGTATCTTGCAGGAATACTACCTTTCAGAAACTTTTCTCCAAAGCATTATTTCAATACAATGGGTACCTGCTGAGTTCCTATGCAGAATTAGGAATAATCTATATTGTTTCAGGTCTTATCAAGCTATAGCCATGAAGCTGGAAAGTACTTAAAATGATGTGCTGAGAATCACTTTTGTGGATAAATTCTGTAACAATTTAGCATAACACTGAAAGAGAAAGCAAGGAGCTTATTCAACAATAATGAATGCTTACTTGATGCCTTTAACCCTTTATGGGCAGATGCGACCTGCATGTTACATCTCCCTCAACAGAGGGACGCAACGTCAGCATTTCATTTGATCATATAGATTTTTAAGACAGATGACCTTTGAAATACATTGTGACCCTTTCTATGGGTTTTCTATAGGGGGCTTTAGTCCGTAATGGATTACGAACCAAACAGCCAACAATAGGTGGAAACAAAGTCAGGCAATGGGGTGCAAATGTCCAAATGTAATATGATTCTGTGAGCCCCGGAGCGAGTTATGCTCTTACAAATAAAACGGTAAAATCTGGAATCCTAGCATTCTGAGGTGCTGACACTAACTGTACTGACCCCCAAACCCTGCATGGTGTTTCCCAAGACCTCCAAACTCCTAATTATTACATTAAAATATCAATATGCCCACTTACAGTAGAACACAAACATCTTGTGATCTGGGCTCTAATGACTAGTGGCATTAAAAACAGGCCATTATTTTGTAGCCAATGACCTGGAGAATAGCGTACACATATAATATTTTTCAAAATGTTTCCATAGTTTTGGAATGTTGAAAAGCTTCAGGGTTTTATTGATTTGTTCTCACTCCTCACATTACATGATGAACGTAGTTCAGTCAATTCACATGTTTTGGCACTCAATTTATCTTGTACCTTTAGTATCTTGTATTTTCAGCAGACAGCAAATAGTTCAGTTGAAAAGTAAGAAATAAGTAGAAATAAAGTTTAGTACTTCGTTCAAAAGAAACATGGAATACAAGAACATAATATATTAATTTTTCTCATTGATGTTTTCTCAAATGTCTTCAACAGAGATTAATTCAAAATAAAGATTTTGTGTGATAAAGGTCATAGAAATATCATTACTGTGAGAAACATTTATTCAGGCAGAGGGATATTTGTGTCCCTGAAGAGGGTATCCATGTTAAGGGGTACCTCATTTTATTTCAAGTTCATTTCATGAATTTGGTTGGCACTATTTGTTTTTATGTTCACTGAGAAATATTTGAGCTATTTACAGAAATCTATGACGACTTGCAGGCTTTACGAAGGCTGGTATCTGGCCATTCTGGGTTTGTAGTTTAAAGAAAGGAAGCACATTTCAAGTAACTGCAAGAAGCAGTTTCTACAACTATGTTATATTTCCAACATTGTACACATGAACCGACTCACTTTTATACTTTTCTCTCACAATTATAAACATAAACATTAGTTTTCATATTATACTGGCAATTGCTTCCTTCTCTGGTTGCACGTAAAACGGGAAATAGGTCCAACCAAAAATAAGATTAAACAATATTTTTCGAAGAATAATTGGGTAATATGCACACATACAATCCACTGGAGGCATAATGCCATTGTGCAAATCTTTGTTGTTACTTTGTAGTAAATCTTCTTGCTTTAGGCCATAACCCCGTAATATCAGCCATTGTAAAGCCGGCAAGTTGTAGAAAACAAAATATCTGAAACCTCAGAGGCACATGGGATCTCTTTATTCTGTAATGCATAATCCTGTTCCAAAGGAAATGTAATTTGAGTGAGATTAATCAAGTACCTGAATCTCCCCTCTGAGGAACATCCTGCAACCCGCAGCCCAGATTCCCTCCTTGCTCAACACCACCCTTTTGCCTGTCAAACAAACCACTATTTGAATGGGTCACCCAAACAATGTAATGTCAGACATTTAAATGTATTAATGTTGACATTTATATTTTAAGTATCAGATATAGTGGAAGCAAATATAACCAACCCATATTAACTGATCATTTTTAGAGCCCGTTAATGTGTAGGAATTTAAATGCAATTACTGAATTAAACATTAAGGAAAAAATATGTAGGTCTTGGAATGAACACCACCACAGCCTCCCAACCAGAACCTGTTTACCAGTCTACATAGATTTGCGGGTGCCCCACAGAGCTTTGAAACCTACAGGCTTGAAGAAACTTGAATCACAGTGGGGGTAAGGGGCTGCATATTAAACCTGTACTTTACAAGAAAAACAGAGAGCGAAATAATGTCTCTCCTTGATGTAAAAATATATATAGCAATAGGGCAACTCATCTTTATGAAGCGTTCCTTTTATTAGGGGGAAAAGGGTCACAAAGTGTGCAAGATCAGTCATTCCTTTGACTCCTTGTACTCCGGAATGTTTTATTAATTATTAAACAAATATATTCTCCAGAGCTCCAAATACAGCTTCGTTTTTTTCTGTTAAAACATCAGATGTTCGGATTTCAAATGAAACTATGCATACAGATGTAAAATTAGCATTTGATTAATGAAGTTTCCTTTGCACATGTGCATATCAAACAGTTCCCTTTGCGACTGCCTTGTGCCAGACCAGGGCTGGCGATATGCATGTAGTTTTTCATTTGTGTGCTGATTTGTTTGTTTGTTTGTATTTTTGCATTTGAAAAGCAGTCAAGGAAGTAAAGAGCTTCAAACCCAGCATATCAAAGATGGCTTTTCTATGTTATTAGATATATATATTTTTTAATTCTGGAAAATCAATGTTCTTATTGTCATTTTCATAGAACTACTACAGACCTACAGTATGACTAATTCTATTCCAAGAAAAGTGTTAGACAAAGAGTAATGAAGTGAATTAATTAATAAATTGCGCAGACTGGAAGTAAAAAAAAAAGGTAGTAAACTGAGACAGACTTCAGTTTTGCTTCAGTGGGCAAACACTTATTTATAGCTTTACTGAGCAGCAAGTCAGGTAGAAATCCCCTTAAAAGGCATCTCCCGATTCTCACCAAAGCCCTGAAATGAGAGAATATTAAAAAAAAACAGAACAATTTCCTGAAGGGGGTCCCAGAGCAATTTTCAGTAGAGCACTGGAAGTGTAAGAGCAGTTTTAGGGTGCAGCTTTCCCTGCAGCAGCAGTGCTCTAAGGACATTATTTTCACCATACTATACAGCTAACACATCTGCTCTTTAAAAATATATAGATGAAAGTCTAAAGGGCTCATTGATATTAACCCTCAAGCGACCAATATATCAATTTCTTAAGAATGCTTAAAATGTGCGGTGGTACAGTGGTCAGCATCCTTGCTTCTGAGAAATTTCAATCCAGTTAGGGCCATTTCTGTGTGCAGTTAGCATTTTTTACAGGTGCCTGTGTGGGTTCCTTTCATGCATTAGAGGACTTCAGAAGGATCAATCATCTTGAAATTTGGTCCATGTGTACTGCTGGCCAGTATGTACTAGCTTGCAAAATGTGGTAAGAATTGGCCATGAAGTTTGAATGAAGTTTGGTGTATTGCCTCCTTAGACCAAGCTTCATCAAACAATTATTCAAAAATGTTTATATTAAAATATGACTGAATAAACAGCCAGTGAAAATTGACATGGGTGTGCCTAATCACATAAATGAAATAATTTCTGAAAGCCAAGTTAGATTTTGACAAAACTATATAAACCAAAGTTGCCTGTATAATTAGGCTCTACATCAATGGATGAACAGGTGGCACTATTGCAGGGGAAAATGCAAAAATCAGCATAACTCTTAAAGCAAATTACCAAATAACTTGAAAATGTGTATGCTGTGTAATAACCAAATGTCCATACAGTCCATATATTAGTCACAAAAAATTAAATTTTAAGTGAAACGTTTGCATTTTCTGAAAGCCTCAAAAGACAGAAAATGTAATTGATCAGCCCTAACGCTAACATCAGCCTGCTCTCTACAAGATATTAGCACAGATCTCTGACAACTGCTACAGCCATGTAATATGCCTACTCATCAAATCAAACAACATGTGCTCATCACTGAGCAGATTGTTTACGATTCAAACCTCTCAAAGAATCCACAATCTTAGAGTAGTGCACTCTGAAGTGTATTGACAATTTTGCATATTAAAGTTAAAGGCAATTTACTTATTTTGCGCTAAAGTATTATTTATTTCGAACATGTCCATGTGTCCTATTTAAGACCACATAAATAGGTGGGTGTAATCTCACTGAGCTGGCTAGCAAAATTAGCTATTTTAATTTTCATTAAATTTGTTTGTTTTTTTTCTCTGGAAAACTACCCCGGACTTTACTAATGGTAGCTAGCCAGTATAGCTAGCTACATTAGCTAAGGTAGACACCCCTGACGAAAAAGTGCAACAGATAAGGAGTGCTGTAAGTTTTCCGTTTATGTACTCTGACCTAACTGGCCCCTTTTTGGCCACCCTCACTTTACTGTATCCGATTTTGTACTGTACTCTGTTTTCATAGATTGAGTACTTGCTTGCCACCTTAGACTGTCCATCAGGCTGGCTGCTGCTACAGTCAGTGTGCTAAATCTCATCTACCACCTGCCCACAATACAGTTGCTGAACATGACGGTCTCTCGTGATTCTCATGTCCATTTAATAAAAAAATTTTCAATTAGCCTAATTTGTGTTAGCATGTGTCTCCCCCATGTTAAATATATGGACAATTCATCATCAAAATGTAAAATTTTGAGGACTAATTCAAATTTCATAAAATGTAGTCATGAAATTAGAATAGTGACAGGACATAATGAGTCATCTTAAATCCTTGGATTTAAATTGAGGGTTTTTTGTGCAAAAAAAGTCTTTATGTTTTTTTGATATTTTTGAAGGGTATCCATAACACAGAAACTGCGCAACATAGAAATACCAAAATCAGTAATTGGCAAACCGTTGCCATTGTGGTGAGATATTGATGTTCAAAATGTGCTGTTTTCAACACAGTATTGGTCCCAATGGATCACCCAATTCATAAATGGCTGCCATTTTGAATGGTTCATTTTTCACTTTGTCTTTTGCCAGTGACAATAATCCCTTCTTGCACAGTGTTCCAGTGGATAGCGCCGTTGCTCTGGTCTGGGGCCTTTCTGCATAGTTTGCATGTTCTCCAAGCACCAGTCTTGATTTCCTTTGTACTTGTCTGCTGCTGCTATGCTGCTTGGACCCCGTCACTTGCTGTTTGCAGATATATTTATTATTATTATTGTTATTATTATTATTATTATTATTATTATTATATTGCACACATAGAGATTTCAACACCAGTAAGCGGTGCCACCCATTGGCAGATGCAAGAAGGGGAGGGGTTTCATTGCCAGAATGCTGAGATAAGGAGATTGAAGGATCAGGATTGGAACACCAAGGATTTATTTTGTGATAAACCCGCCATAAAACATTTCTGAGAAGGAAGGTTCCCCTACAAGTACAGAAGGGAAAAACACCAGCTCGTATGTTCAATATGCACTAAATGGAGCATGGTTCAGCCTAAGCCCTGACACCCCTCTTGGTAATGAAGTTGTCCTAGAGATTCAAGGTGAATGAGGACTGGATAGGTGCCCTGGAGCCTGTGGTTGTTTGGACTGTGAGGTCCTCATTTGACCCTGTGTGTGTTTTTTCAGGACCGTGCTGGGAAACAACGTGATTCTGTGGTTGGGGCAGGACTGCTGACAGCTGAGGTTCTTCTGTGAGTGGTTCAGTGAAAATGATCATTTTTGAGGGTGAATATGGTAAAATTTCATATTACTGAGGGTGAGCAGAACAAAAATATTTTCATTATTTGAATGTTAAACATGCAGAGTGAAATGGAGACTGAAAGGCAGTACCTTCCTATTGGTTTGGCCTGAAATCTGATAAATGGACACACATTTTTGTGCTTGCCATTAACTACTTGAAAATGTTTATGGTGGGTTTAGATTTTTTTATTTATTTCAGTATGATATCAATCACAATGCTGTTTTGCAGCATTTACAATTTATGATTCTTTGAAAAGGTTATTGTCAAAACAAAAATCTGAAATTTATGATCATTTAAATTTGACTGAAAATAAATAGCTGTGCATAAATAGGTTCACAACCTGATTATAGGAATTGCATTTTCAAAAATGTGCAGACTGTGCTTTGCTTGTAGCTTTTTTCCCTTCTTTTTAACATTGAAAACAGTATTATTCAGATATACACTCAGTGACCACTTTATGAGGTAGACCTGTGCAATCGGCCAATTGTGTGGCAGTAACTGAAAACATAAAAGCATGCAGACATGGTCAAGAGGTTAAGCTGTTGTTCAGACCAAACACCATAATGGGGAAGAAATGTGATCAAAGTTACTTTGACTGTGGAATAATGGTTGGTGCCAGAGGGGGTGGTTTTTAGTATCTCAGAAATGCATATCTCTCTACAGTTAACAGAGAATGGTGCAAAAAACAAATAACATCCAGTTTCAGTGGCAGTTATGTCGGCAAAGATGCCTTGTCAATGAGAGGTCAGAGGAGCATGGTCAGACTCGTTCAAGCTGACAGGAAGGTAACAGTATAACCACGCATTAACAATGGTATGGAGAAGAGCATCTCTGAACATGTAACACATTGAACCTTGAAATGAATGGGCTACAGCAGCAGAGGGCCCATAAGTAAAGACAACAAGTCTAATAAATACCCAGTAAAGTGGTTACTGAGTGTACACCGAGCAACAGGAATACTTTCACCAAATGCTTCAGACAGCCTTCCTGCCATTGAATCAATAGTATAGTAAAAGGTCATTTATGTTGTAATCATTAGAAGGAAGTGCAGCCAGACAAGCAATTGGTACCTGTATGATGGGAGTCAGAAATAGGCTGGAGCATTATCAATCTTTTTCTGTCGTGTGTACTCTTCCGAGGTGGTGCAACCTCATTATCGACTTTAGTTGAAGCGTGTCCAGCAAGGCGCACCGAGATTTCTCCTAGTTATGGAAACACGGGTCATTTTTTTGGCAGGTGAGGTAATCCGTGCATTGATTTACCTCACAGCTGGCTGCAGTCTCACTCCGTCCCGAAACTTCCTACTCCGTGCATGTCCCCGCCAGCATTCCCGTCTGGCCGGCAACGTCAAGTTAACTCCCACGTGCTCCCTCCTCCCGAGTAATGAAATAATTTGCTACCTTGTTCGTGATTAATGCGTCTCCCACTCCTATTCTAGCTGTCCACTTTATCGGGCCTCATTAAAGAAAACAGCCGGTGATTACCCATTTCTCTTCATGCATGACAAGGCATTATTCTCATTGCTATCAGATGAGGGAGTTATTATGCTTAGATTTAGATTGATTTAATGGGGCTGCTTATTAACAGACTTCTTTCTTAGATGCAGTGAAACCACAGGTATCACAGTTGTCAGGCTGTTATCTTTTACTTGTGGCCCAGGATATATAGACTAATGGTCAGCCACATGTGTTTTTGGAGGAAGGGAATATATTCATAAATGAGAGGTTTAGGCACCAAAAACAACAGCACAACCACTGAAGGTGCCCTTTTCCCAGACTTTTTCTGCGTAACTTCACTGTTGAGGGGACAAAAAGAGGTTTTATCATCGTTCAGGAAATCTAATTCATCATTCTGGCATGAGCTGACATTTTTCTGTCAAAACACAATTAGTCATGCCATCAGGTCAGGCAATGTTTTCATGATTACTTGTTCACAATTCATAAATGCTAGTAAATTACTATTTATTTGTGTTTACTCTGAATTGTATATGCAATTATACTGCTATGACCTTAAATTAAGAGGTCTTGAGCTACTACTGAATGCTTATTGTAGGGGAAAACTGGAACAATTGTAATATTTTTCACTTCTTACTTAATTACTCCAAGGTAACGTGATCAAAAGCAGTGAAATTTAACCACAAAGTGCATACCCTTGTCTTCTTGAATAAAACATGTTAGGTTTAAAGTGGTAACAAACCGTTTGTGTACAATTTAAACAAATGTATACATTGTCCGATATTACAATTGTGAAGTATGTGCCACAATTGTTACAAGGCCCCAGCCTCGTCAAATCATCTGTAAGTTGCTTTGGAGAAAAGCATCAGCTAAATAAATGTTACACTAACACCCCTACCTACTCAACAGGTTTTCAGTAAGGAGCCAAAGGGGGCCTATGTTTCCTCAATACTCAAGTGTTTCAATTCCAATTTGGCATATTCCCTTCCCTTGCTGTCTTCCCTCAAGGGAGGCATTTTGTCATGGAATTTGTGATGGGGAACAGGTGCTCCCGAAGGGAGGGTAGATGATGAACAAACCAAAACGGGACTGATCAGCCCTTGCAACCTACTATATATAGGAAGCGATACCCAGTGGTGACCTTGGCTCCATGCACAAGTATTTTTATTTCTGTAGGATTACTTTAGAAGTTTCATGAATAATTCATAACAGCCAATGTGGCTTATTTTGATAATAAAACACTATTGCCAGTCTTTGTGGTGCCTTTAGTGAGGATTTAAACCTCATTCAAAAGCACAAACACAAAAATGTGCAGGCTAAAGTATCAATGGATATGTTCACACTGTTAGTTTTTGGGAGTGACAGCCGTATTCAGTTTCAAGAGTGTTTGTGCATAGTCCACATTGCAACAGAGGGGCATGAAATGAGCTCACTATGTATGTATGGTAACAGGAGTCACTCTCTTAATCAGATCCATCAACAGCTGTAAATATAGTCTGTAACCATAACAGCGCAATATGAGGATTTCCACGGCGTGATGTAAACACCTTCATTTGAAAATCTTTAAAAGCCGAGGCGTGAATTTATCCCTTTCCGACAACATGGTTTTGTTCCTTTTTTATGAATTTGCTCATTTTAACTGATGTACTTTGTGGTGACAGCAAACCACAAACAACAAACAAGGAGCTGAGGTGCATGTACAATGCCTTGCATCCCACACAAGTGGTCCAGTACGGTTCTAATACACCATGTTCAGACTACCCACATCCACACTCAAACTTGGCATTGCCATTTGGACCACAAATTGACCGAATGTTAGTGGTCCAAAAGGCCTCAGTGGCGGATGGAGACGTTGAGTGTGGCATGCTTCAACTTTTTTCTTGCGGAGACGGAAGCAGGAGCAGAACAATGGCCTTGCCATTTTTAATACATTTTAATGAGAGCACTCTAGCACATAGTCATTTCCTTGAGGGAGGATAATGTAGATGAATCATTAAGTGCCAGGCTCTGATGCTTTTCAATAAGCCTATTATCAGTCCCTGTATACATGCGTCTGTGCAGGAGGAGGGACATGTGTCTATCACCTCATTATAATAAAGTGCTGTCAGTTAAGTGACAAGACCTAAAATGATTTCCATTGTAATTTATCATCTGGGTTATTAAAGCTGTCATTGCAGCGTGAAAATGAAGGCTCTGTATCGTGTAAACTGTATTCCTGATGTCTGCAGGAGCTCAAAGTGGTCTGAGGTACGCTGATGATCACTTACTGTACACCTCATTATAGCAATTAGTGCCACAACAACATGACCTGGCATCAAAGGAACCATTAATACTTGTGGATATGTGGGTGTCATAGTGGGGTGAGTAGCGGAGCTCACTACCCACATCCCAGAGAGGGGGAGGAGAGCGGGGGGCAGAAAAGCCCTAGAGCAGGGGTCATCCTGGTCCTGGAGAGCCTCAGGGTGTGCTGGCTTCCGTTGTTACTCGGCACTTAGTTGATGAATGAAAGCAGTGAATTACAGAGTGACTGTAACCCACATCACCTATTTTCTTGGGTCTGAATCGGTTGCGGCAGCACGGATGGTGCAGTGGGTAGCACTGCCGCCTCACAGCAAGGAGGTCCTGGGTTCGAATCCCCATCGGCCGGGGCCTCTCTGTGCGGAGTTTGCATGTTCTCCCCGTGCTTGCGTGGGTTTCCTCCGGGTACTCCGGTTTCCTCGCACTGTCCAAAGACATGCAATTTAGGCTGATTGGAGAGTCAAAAAATTGCCCATAGGTGTGAGTGTGTGAATGAATGGGCGGCCTGTAGCGTCGTGGTTAAGGTGACTGCGACACGCAAGGTCGGTGGGTCTAATCCCGGTGTAGCCACAATAAAATCTGCACATAGCCGTTGGGCCCTTGATCAAGGCCCTTAACCCCACATTACTCCAGGGGAGGACTGTCTCCTGCTTAGTCTAATCAAATGTACGTCACTCTGGATAAGAGCGTCTGCTAAATGCCGTTAATGTAATGTAATGTAATGGTGTGTGTGCCCTGCGACGGACTGGCGACCTGTCCAGGGTGTATTCCTGCCTTTCGCCCAATGTATGCTGGGATAGGCTCCAGCCCCCCTGTGACCCTGTTCAGAATAAGCGGGTTAGGATAATGAATGAATGAATGAATGAATTGGTTGCAGGGGGTGAAAACATAAACCAGGACACCCTGGATCTCCAGGACCAGGTTTCCGACCACTGGGCCTTATTTCATATACGTCGCTAACTCCCGATTAGATTGTTGATGTTTTGGGAAACAGTTAGTATATTCGGTTTCATAAAGAGATTTCACAGTTTAGGCTGGCAACCTGCAGAGCCCCAGGTTTAAGGTTAAGTGAGGAGGATAACATGTACGTAGCCGATATAAACATGGTGGAATCACACTCACACAGCAGAAAATGAACTCATCTTTTGTGTGCGAGTTTCTTTTTGATGAACGAGCCATTGTTGAAAGAAGAGCTTTTATAAGACGTGTTTTTAACTGAACTTTATGAGCGTGTATACTGTATTGCGCTCTCTCGCAGACATCACGCACTTGGTGATGCTAAAATACAATAAACTATATTTGTCCATTTGTTTCATACATAAATGCAATGTACAGCGCAAAACTATATAATTTGCGAATTGGTAACAAATTTATGATTTTATTCATAAAAAGACTTTCATTTACTTGCTATATGCCACCACATGTCATTTTGGCTGCTCACTCTATGTTTGATTTCCGAATAAAAAACAACACAGGTTACATTACCTGAAATGGGATATTGTAAAAAAACAAAAACAATTGTAAAGTTTCTTGTGAGCTTGCGAAAGGTATCACCTAAGCACGCTAAAGGTTTCTTGTGAGCATGCAAAAGGTTTATGGAACAGCAAAAGGGTCACATTTCACATTTAACTGGATGCGTCTTACTTCCGAAAACGGCGTATTTTACATTGCTTTTTGGAGTTTAAAATGGTGTAAAATATGTTGTTTTCTTTCGACAACATGGCATTTGAGACGGGTGCGTGGGGGTTGGACCCAAAATGCACGACTCAGAAACAATAGTTAAATAAAGTCCCGTTAGGGCTTTATTCGGGACGAGTCCCAGGAGCGTAGTAAACACAAGCAAAGTCCATACACGAAGATCCAGCCAAACAAATATAAAACAAACAAAAAGCACGGTGCCGAGGGAAGAGGCGATCTCGTAGTCGGTAGACGTGCAGGGAGGTCCGGTAGCAGGAGAGCAGTCAGCGGGGCAGATGAACAGGCGGACGGCAGGCAGAGGCGTAGTCGTGGGCGAAGCGGGAGTCGAAACCATGAAACAATCAGCGGGGCAAAAGTACAAAAACGGTAGGCGAGGACGTAGTCAAAAAACAAACAGTGGTCAACAAAACAGAAATCAATGGACGATGGTCGATAAACAGGCTAGGATCGTAACGTGTAATCAAAACAGTAAATGCTCAAGAGTTGCGTGGAAAACAGAGGCAGACAATTTCGCAGTGAACAGTTGCGCGACTGGGCTATAAATGCAGGTGTAGACAGGTGTAGACAATTAGTTAGAGCGTAGCAAGGAAATGGAAAACAGGTGCGATGGATGACAAGTTTAACAAGGAGATTAGTAATCGTTAGTAATAAACCTATCCTGCCCTAGCATTAGTAAATTAGTAAATGACATGCACGAGAAACGTAAGGTAACATGAACACATGATTAGTTTGTTAGTTCTACCCAATCCTGATCTAGCGTTAGTAGTTTTAGTAAATAGACAAATGGAAACACTTAGGGGAGTGAATGACAGAACGAGAGAGAGAGAGAGAGAAAAGGCGGAACGCAAGGTTTGCGGAAAAACATGTAAAAGTGTATGCATAACAACGACCAGTTAACGTAACAATAAACATGCATCAAAACATAACACAAAGCGAAACTACGACGATAATCACTCAACATAACCAGGTAATAAAATCGTACGAAAACATAACTAGACATGACAAGAAAATAAATCGTAAGGAAACATAACTAAACAACATGACGAACCTAGACAACATAATACATGATAAGACACTACGTGACTAAGACACATAAATAAACATAAATAAACATAAAACATGGCGAGACAGACCTGAAACGTGACAGGACCCCCCCCTTAACGACCGACTCCTGGCGGTCCTTGGAATTTATCAGGGTGGTCACGATGGAAGTCTTTGATGAGCGATTTGTCCAGAATGAGACTGGGAGCGACCCAGGAACGCTCCTCAGGGCCATAGCCCTCCCAGTCTACCAAGTATTGCACCCCACGGCCCCTCTTACGAATGTTCAAGAGTTTTTTAACTGTGAATGCAGGGTGGTTGTCAATAATGCGGGGGGGAGGTGGTGGGGGATCCGGGGGACATATGGGGTGAGAGGATACAGGCTTAATACAGGAGACATGGAATGTGGGGTGAATCTTAAGGGAAGCAGGGAGTGACAATTTTACAGAGGAAGGATTGATGATTCTGTGGATCTTAAAGGGACCAATAAAGCGGGGTTGTAGCTTGTGAGAGGTGGCTTGGAGGGGAATGTCCTTAGTGGACAGCCAGACGGAGTCACCTGGTTTGTAGGCCGGAGCTGGAGTGCGGTGGCGATCAGCAAAACGCCGATTACGATCTGCCGTGCTTAGCAGCGCGGCCTTGGCATCCCTCCAAACCTTGGAGCACCGTTTCATGTGGATGGCGAGGGAGGGAACAGCGATCTCGGCTTCCTGGTCAGGAAACAGTGGAGGTTGGTAGCCCAAGGAGACCTCAAACGGAGATTTCCTGGTGGCGGCGCAGGGTAAGGTGTTGTGTGCGTATTCCACCCAGGTTAGCATCTTGCTCCAGCCGGCTGGATTCTTTGCCGATACGCAGCGTAGAGCGGCCCCCAGGTCCTGATTGGCCCTCTCCGTTTGGCCATTGGACTGAGGGTGGTAGCCCGAAGAGAGGCTAGCTGTGGCCCCGAGGGCCACGCAGAACGCCTTCCAAACTTGGGAGATGAATTGGGGGCCGCGGTCAGAAACGATGTCCGAGGGAAGTCCGTGAATGCGGAATACTTCTCTCACCAGAACCTCTGCAGTCTCTTGGGCGGTGGGCAATCCAGCCAGGGGGATGAAGTGTGCCGCTTTGCTGAATCGGTCCACCACAGTGAGGATGGTGGTGTTACCTTCGGAAGGGGGAAGTCCGGTAACGAAGTCCACGCCGATGTGGCTCCAGGGTCGGCTGGGCACAGGCAGAGGTTGGAGTAGACCAGCAGGGGCTTGGTGGGAGGCCTTGCTTCTGGCACAGGTGGTACATGCCTTGATGAAGCGCCTGGTGTCAGGGATCATGGAGCTCCACCAGAATCTCCTCTTCAGCACCGCCAAGGTGCGGGTAAAGCCGGGGTGGCAGGAAAGGAGGGATGAATGGGCCCATTGCAGCACCTGTGTCCGAGCGGCTGCGGGAACGTATAGGCGTAATCCGGGGTTGGGCCTAGGATCGGGTTCATCCCGTAGAGCCCTCTGGATCACCGACTCGATCCTCCAGGTGATGGACCCAACGGTGCAGGAGGCCGGAAGGATGTTCTCTGGAACCTCACGCTCAGGACAGGTGTTAAACTGGCGAGAAAGGGCGTCAGGCTTAACGTTCTTAGAACCCGGGCGGTAGGTGAGTGAGAAGTTGAACCTCCCGAAGAACAGTGCCCATCTGGCCTGTCGGGAGTTCAGCCTCTTGGCTGTCTGGAGGTATGCCAGGTTCTTGTGGTCGGTCCAAACGATGAACGGCTTCTCGGACCCCTCCAGCCAATGTCTCCACTCCTCCAACGCCAGTTTGACTGCTAGCAGCTCTCGGTTCCCAACGTCATAGTTCCTCTCCGCCGGGGACAGCTTCTTGGAGAAGAAGGCGCAGGGGTGTAGTCGGTTGTCAGCGGCCGCCACCTGAGAGAGCACTGCTCCCACCCCTGTGTCGGAAGCATCCGTCTCGACCACAAACTGGCGGGTGGGGTCGGGGTGTACCAGGATGGGAGCGGAAGAGAACAGTCTCTTGACCTTGGTGAAGGCCGTCTCAGCTTCGGAGCTCCACCGGAATGGCACCGCAGAGGACGTGAGTTTGGTTAGAGAAGAGACCACTTGACTATAGGATCTGATGAACCTTCGGTAGAAGTTGGCGAATCCCAAGAAGCGTTGGAGCTGCTTACGTGAGGTGGGTGTGGGCCAGTCGGTAACTGCCAGAATCTTCTTGGGATCCGCCCTGATCCGTCCCCTCTCAAGGATAAACCCCAGGAACTCAACTGTGTCGGAGTGGAAGACGCACTTCTCCGCCTTGACGAATAGTCTGTTCTCCAGGAGTCTCTGTAGGACTTGCCTGACATGGTATTCATGATCCTTGGCATTGGTGGAGTAGATTAAGATGTCATCCAGGTAGACGAACACATGGCGACCCAACAAGTCCCGAAGAACATCATTCACCAGGGCCTGGAACACAGCAGGAGCATTGGTGAGGCCGAATGGCATGACCAGGTATTCGAAGTGTCCGAGAGAGGTGTTGAAGGCGGTCTTCCATTCATCGCCCTCACGGATACGGACCAGGTGGTAAGCGTTGCGGAGATCCAACTTGGTGAAGATGGTGGCCTCGTGAAGTGGGTGGAACGCGGAGTCCATCAGGGGCAGAGGATACTTGTTCCTCACCGTGATGTTGTTCAGCACCCTGTAGTCGATGCACGGGCGTAGGGAGCCATCTTTCTTCTGAACGAAGAAGAATCCCGCACCGACGGGAGAGGAAGAAGGGCGAATTAGTCCGTTAGCCAGGCAGTCATGGATGTATTTCTCCATCGCCTCCCTCTCTGGTCTGGAGACGTTGTATAGGCGACTTGAGGGAAGTGACGAACCAGGGAGGAGCTCGATGGCGCAGTCGTAGGGTCGATGAGGCGGCAAGGACTGAGCTTGTGTCTTGGAGAACACTGTGCCCAGGTCATGGTAAGGAGAGGGGACCCTCTCCAGGGAGGGTTTGGGAGTCTGTGGTAGAGCTGGCACTCCCTCTGCTGGTGGTGGGGCGGAACGCAAGCAGGACAGATGGCACTTCGGATCCCATGCTTGCACTTGGTTAGAACTCCAGTTGATCATGGGGTTGTGTTTCTGGAGCCAGGGTAATCCCAAGATGAGTTGGTCATTAGGGGACTGGATGACGCGGAACTGGATCATCTCCCGATGGTTCCCAGAAATGATCACTTGTAAGGGAATGGTGATTTGTGTCATGCGGCAGAAGGTCCTTCCATCCAGCGACCGCGCGTTCTCAGGGTGGGGTAGAGGGAGGGTGGGGATGTTCAGTTCAGATACCAAAACTTCGTCAATGAGATTGGCGTCCGCTCCAGAATCCACCAACGCGTTAATCCGGGTCGTTCTGTCGGGCAGAATTAACAGAGTCGTGAGCGTGGGACGATGGTTGTCTCTGTCAGACCCCTCATGTCTGTCGACAGCTCTCACCTCCACTGGTCTCCTGGTCTTGAAGGAGCACCGAGCCTGGGTGTGACCCGGCCTCCCACAGTAGAAGCACGAACCGGTTCTGCGGCGTGCTCGTTCCTCGGTAGAGATCCTTGTACCGGCCCGGGACAGGTCCATGGGTTCGGATCCCTCAGACTGCTGCTCCTCCAGTCGAGGACTTGGCCCCTGCCTGGGGTAATGGTTGCCAGGAAGGATCGGTCTCTCCGACCGACGTTGTCTGGCACGGTTGTCCAGGCGGATCGTGGTGCGCACGAGCTGGTCGAACTGGGTGATGGGGTCCAGTCGCGCCAACTCGTCCTGGAGCGTCTCACTCAGGCTGGCCAGGAAGAGATTTGCCAACGCCGCATCGTTCCAGCTAGTAGCCGCCGCGAGGGTGTGGAAGTCGATGGAGTGGTCTGCTGCGGTCTTCCGTCCTTGGCGCAGAGCAATCAGTCTCTGGGATGGCTCCTGGTCGCTGGTTGCGTGTTGGAAGACCTTCCGAATCTCATCGGCGAAGACTGGGTAAAGAGGAGGGAATGAATCCCCGGACCACACCGCCGTAGCCCAGTCGAACGCCCTCCCCTTGAGTAGCCCCATCACATAGCCAATCCGACGGTCGTCGCTGTTGTAGGTCTGCGGCTGTTGCCTGAACACGAAGTCGCATTGTAGAAGGAAAGCCTTGCACCTCTCAGGTTCTCCACCAAACCTCTCCAGAGGGGGTTGTTGGGGCTCTCGGAATTGGCAGGTTCCCGTGGGGTTGAGCGCTGGGGATGTGGGTGGGTGGGAAGGCTCCTCCTGTGGTTGTGGCAGGACCGCGACGGCGAGCCTCCTCATCTCCGCACACAGTTCACGAATCTCCAGGTGAAGTTCGGAGATTCCTTGTGAATGCTGCCGGACGATGGCTCCTTGTTCCTGGAGGGCGTGGAACATGGCAGTAGAGTCAGCAGGGTCCATTTTGGCGAAATAGTTCTGAGACGGGTGCATGGGGGTTGGACCCAAAATGCACGACTCAGAAACAATAGTTAAATAAAGTCCCGTTAGGGCTTTATTCGGGACGAGTCCCAGGAGCGTAGTAAACACAAGCAAAGTCCATACACGAAGATCCAGCCAAACAAATATAAAACAAACAAAAAGCACGGTGCCGAGGGAAGAGGCAATCTCGTAGTCGGTAGACGTGCAGGGAGGTCCGGTAGCAGGAGAGCAGTCAGCGGGGCAGATGAACAGGCGGACGGCAGGCAGAGGCGTAGTCGTGGGCGAAGCGGGAGTCGAAACCATGAAACAATCAGCGGGGCAAAAGTACAAAAACGGTAGGCGAGGACGTAGTCAAAAAACAAACAGTGGTCAACAAAACAGAAATCAATGGACGATGGTCGATAAACAGGCTAGGATCGTAACGTGTAATCAAAACAGTAAATGCTCAAGAGTTGCGTGGAAAACAGAGGCAGACAATTTCGCAGTGAACAGTTGCGCGACTGGGCTATAAATGCAGGTGTAGACAGGTGTAGACAATTAGTTAGAGCGTAGCAAGGAAATGGAAAACAGGTGCGATGGATGACAAGTTTAACAAGGAGATTAGTAATCGTTAGTAATAAACCTATCCTGCCCTAGCATTAGTAAATTAGTAAATGACATGCACGAGAAACGTAAGGTAACATGAACACATGATTAGTTTGTTAGTCTCTACCCAATCCTGATCTAGCGTTAGAAGTTTTAGTAAATAGACAAATGGAAACACTTAGGGGAGTGAATGACAGAACGAGAGAGAGAGAGAGAGAAAAGGCGGAACGCACGGTTTGCGGAAAAACATGTAAATGTGTATGCATAACAACGACCAGTTAACGTAACAATAAACATGCATCAAAACATAACACAAAGCGAAACTAAGACGATAATCACTCAACATAACCAGGTAATAAAATCGTACGAAAACATAACTAGACATGACAAGAAAATAAATCGTAACGAGACATAACTAAACATGACAAGAAAATAAATTGTAACGAAACATAACTAAACAACATGACGAACCTAGACAACATAATACATGATAAGACACTACGTGACTAAGACACATAAATAAACATAAATAAACATAAAACATGGCGAGACAGACCTGAAACGTGACAGCATTATTTGCCATGCTCACGTGAATCCTTTCACATATTTCACAAATGCGCGCATTTTCTGCCGTTTTGAGGTAATGAAAACAGTGTATTCTACGCTGCTTTTATGCCAACAAACGCTGCATTTTACGCTGCTTTCCTGGCACCGAAACGTGATCTCGATACAGGCTCATGAGATCCGCCTAGGGATTCTCTAATATGTTAAAACCTGTTGGTCTGCATCGTTGTTAAATAAATAAATAAATAAAGATTTCTAACTATCTTCTAAGCGCCCAGACGGCACCAGTAAATGTCACACGTTTACTGATGATCACATACAACCTAAAATACAACACCTGAAATTCATCACAGGGAACCAGACAACACAGAAGTATAGTTAGCTTAACTGCTGTTCTATAGATTAGCTTCAAGCTAACAATAATGGAAAACCCTATAGACGTGCTAATGGAAACTAACCAAATTTAACACAGCATTACCTAAACAAAGTTGTGAAAGCACATCACACAAATGTGTAGCTAATTTATAGGCACAATCATTTTGCAGCAGATAAGAGTTGTGCTGAACAGGGTAGCGTTTCTCGTGTCTCTTAGCGTTTTACGAAGACTCGAAAGGTAAACCTTACTAAAGTTATTTTTCTAGGCGTGTTTCACAAGCTTCTACGGGTGACGTTACTAGGCCCATCGACCTTTCTAAGATCGATTATTCACTCCATGCAGCAACTGCTTGACTGTATTATTAGATAAATTAGTGTTCTTTGGCATGTCATGTTTTATTTATATTATTTTTATATCTTTGTCATGGTGCCTTATATGACTTTGCAATCAGGGTTGATTTGCCAGAAGCACCACCACATTACTGGTGTAATTCACCATTTTCTCTGATTAGCTGATGCACCAACACGAAAACAACATAAGCTATGGCGGAAAAAAAACTAAGAAAGAAGTGGTCCCACAGCTTCACAGCAAACGAAATGGAGATATTGTTCGAGGACGTGGTGTGGAAATTATTTTCCAGGTTTAGGACTATGGTGTGCAGCAAAACAAAGAAAGAACTATGGTTAAACATTGCTCCAGAATGTATACTTAGCTAAGAACATTTCGGGAAACACACGTTAAGGTAGAACTTAAGGTATAACTTATAAATGACGTAGCCTTAGGAGGGCTACGGGAAACACAACCCTGGTCTGTTCTGAGCTTGATAGCCATTGATTCAGTGAAGCAATTTCAACTTAAAGAAAATCACGAGGTGGATCTCATGGGCCTGTATAGAGATTGCGGTTTCGTGCCAGGAAAGTGGCATAAAATGCGGCATTTTGTGGCCATGAAAGAGGCATAAAATGCAATGTTTTGTTGACATGATAACACCCTAAAATACGCCATTTTCTATAAATTCCAAAAAGTGGGGTTAAATATGTCATCTTCGGAAGTAAGGCACATTCCAGTTAATTGTGACGAATTGTGACCCTCTTCTCGTGCTCACAAGAAACTTCTGAGTTACATTTTTTTGCAATGTCCCTTTACAGGCTCCATAAAATATATTGCTTCATACAAAATAATGATAATTTTTCATTTTGTGTACCCAAGATAAAAATACTTTTTGGAATTTTGTGGGTTCCGTTGCAGCCTACTTTAATCCATTTTTACGTTTACAGAACTGTATTGCAGGTATGGGATATTATCTCATGACATTCTACATTTGTGAACAGTCATGATATCTGAAGAGAACACATATTGCATAATAGTCTAAAATGATGCTTGTGAAACAAAGGCATTCACATCAACAACTGAACTGAGACATTAAAATATGTTTAAGCAACAGATAAAAATGCTAAATGTGAATAGCTACACTGCACGACAAAGTAAGAAACGTGTTTAAAACAGAGGCGGGGCAGAAATCTTTAGGTCCATAAATAAAAGGTGTGTATGTGTGATTTACAAATGTTTTTCCATCCGTATGGCAATTTTATGAATCCTGTGTATGCACGACTTAGTAACTGGTCGTATGATAAAAAGAAATGAGTTTGCTTTGGGAAGGGTCCCACAGAGACTGCATTTGCCCTGGGCCCAGAATTCCATGTGACACTAGGTGTTATGTGTGTAGCTGCCTTTCTTCCCTCTCCTGTGCTGATTGAGAGCCATCCACACCAATGCTAATTGGAAAATGCCCTCACTAGCCATCTGGAGTCTATATAGCCTCTGCACAAATAATTCTGTCTCTTTATGGCCTTCATGCTGGCCTGCATTGATTTTGTTTTGTTGTTGTCTTTTCTGCTTTTTTGTTGGTTTGTTGTAGTTTGTGTCTTAGTTGTTTATAGGCAGGTGGGGGATGTTTCAGGTTTGCTTTTTCATTTTGGGGTGGCCTGAACATCTCCCCTGTTGTTTTAATGTCTTCTGGCTGTTAGTCCGTGTACAAATTTCTCTTATACAGGACTGTGCAAAAGTCTTAAGCACCTGCATAACATTCTGTACAGATACGATTCTTTCAAAAATAATTCAATGAAAGGTCCTAAATAACCTTACTATACATTTTAAATTACATTTGAGTAATTTGGCAGAATAGTTAAAAACTGAATCAAATCAATATTTTTTGTGACCACCCTTCGGCGTTAAAACTGCATCACTTCTCTGCAATAGCCAACACTGTCCTGCAGTTCTATAAGACAGTCGGCAGGGAGGTTGTTCCAAGCATGTTGGAGAACTTGCCACAGTTCTTCTGCAGACTTTGGTTGGCTCCTCGCTTCTGATCTCAGACAGCCTTGATCAAGTTTTTATGTAAAAAGTAGTCAATTGCTTATAGTAATATGTTACTTTTTAAAATTTTATACAAAAATCTCAAATATGTTCTTTTATACTAACACGCACACAAAAATAAATATATAATAAATTCTAGGGTGCCTAAGACAGTACTGTATAGGTTTAAAAAAATATATAATATATATAGCGTTTCTGCTGCATTTGCGGTTGTCGCTGTGGCCAACTTATGCTGAATGTTGTTGAACTGTAACCTTACAGAACTGTCAGAGAACAGTTCTTCAGAAGTTTGAACAACTGCAGTCATGAATTTGAGAGCATTGTGCACATGCCAGTTTGAATTTAGCAATGGCTATTTAAGCCACAACGTCATAATCCACGGAGTCCACGGAGGTTGCATTGTCCATTCCTCTTGTTTGAGGCCACATAATTGTGCAAATCAGTAGAGTTGGCATACATTTATATTTTTGTTTGACCGAATTAAAACTCAATCCTGACACAATCCAGACTATCCCTTTTAGGAAATGAGTGGCTTGAACACAATGAAACTGATGCATCCAAATTATGCTTTCATTTCCTGCTTCTGATTTCAGATATTCTAGTTTGAGCACAAACTATGAATGACTGCAGTGCAGCTGAGCTTAATGGTATACAAAGCATTGTCTTGGGGAATAATTTTGTGACACTTTGGTCCCATCTCTGTAGCCTACCCCTTGAATTTTTGGCTGCATAAATGTTGAGTCGATTATGTCTGAGGATATACATACAGTATTTTCCTCTTCTTTCCAGCCTGTTCCATGTAAATAAGTGACCTGTGTATTAGTTTGGGGTTTAATATCCAGCAAAGATGCCATCTTGAAGCAGCTGGACCATCCCTGTTGAATGTGTGCCAAAGAGGTACAGATGTAGCTGTTATATCTTGCTTATAGGCTTAGGCAAATTAACTTGAGCAGTTGGCCCTTTTCCCACCCCCAGTCTTTGGTCTTTTGTGAATACTGCAGAAGAGCTGCCAAAAACGAGAGTACTCTGTGACATGGAAAAAGTTAATGGTTAACCTCATCTAAATGGCCATCGAAGCAAGAGAGCTTGGGGCATTAGACAATTATCGGTTTCCTTCTCATATTGCATTTACTCAATCTATTTCATAACAACCGTGTAATGGAATGACATGGTTCTGAACCAAACTGTATGTGATTTTTGGATCGGGGGTGGGTGAGGGGCAGTGAACTTTAAATATATTTGAAAATATTATGTATGACCTTAATCACTTGACAGTGGCTTTGATGCAAACAGATGTTGGATGCACTTGGCTTAGATCTGGCATTTGCATTTGGATTAGAACTGCCTTCATATAGGCTACAATCTTTTTTACTTTGGTGCTTAGTCTCGAAGAATAGCGCTGGAATCAGTTTATTGCGTCTCCCCTTATCTTCAGGTCTTATACTGCAGAAGGGATAAACTGTTCAAGTTGGCAGTTCATTTTGATTACCATAGGCCTCTGGAATAAATGCATGGACTCCATTTTGAATATGAATTTGAATAAAATATCAAGATCGCAGGCCGGCTCAGTTCAGTGGCTAATGCCAGCACAGAACTATTGGTTTGACATAATGCGACACTATTGAAGGGGAGACTTTGAGCACTGGCCTTTTCTACATGTCCCTCTCTCATTAACTTGTTCTTCTTTCCCCTGCCCTTTCTCACTTCTCCTTTTTTCATGGTCTGTCTTGATTCATATCAGAAGCACAACATCCCTGTGCCTGACATCTTCAATTTATGAAATAACTCTGTTTCACGTATAACAATCTATAGTCCGAGAAAACACAAGTTTGAGGAAATGCATTATCGAAGCATTAATATGCTCTTTATTTTATTCAGCTTAACAGTTATGCTTCAAACAGGAATAGAAAATATTTCCTTCTAATGTGATATTTATATGTGCTGAGAAGGGAGATGGACACTGAAGAAATTGGTGCAGCAGGTCAGAGTGAACCAGCCCTTATAAGACACATTCAGGGATACAACAGAAAATCACCATTTCAATTACAATTCAATTTCAACTTGCATTTATGTGGCGATAAGAGCTGAACATCTTTGTGCATTGAATTAATAGAAAATTAGGTATTAGGTAACACAAATTGCCATAAACGCATGTTATATAACCACTGAGAAGTCAATCTGTACAGCTTTGTTTGTGGATTTGTATATGATTATATGATATATGATACATGTTACAACTACATTAGTTAATTTGTATTGTAATAATAAAAAAATGTTCAAGTATTTGATAGTGGTTAACTAATTAACCCAAGTAAACTAAACTTATCCTGCGGTTTGCTAATGTATAAATATTAATGTAACTAATATATATAGTAGTTAAACCAAATACATTCACTATTGCAAAGTTAATTTCATGCTTAATGCACTTATAAGTCAATTAATTAATGTTAACATATTAGTTAATGCCAATTCATTTTTATAAGGTACCTTCATGGTGACAGATTGGACTTCATTTTTTAATCTATTCCTGATTTGCTAGTACTTTCAAGAAATCTTTGCTTTAAATGTTCATGTACTTTCTTCATTCTTTGACCAATAGAGGGAGCACTGAACTTATAGCAAGTATTCTTGGTAAGTGTGAGAATTACCAAGGTGAAGTGGAATTTTTATGTTAATAAATTTCACTTCTAAGGGGTTAAAATGAAACCTAAACAGTGGAGTTCATTATATTGTAGATGGCTACATGGCTTCTAGGATATTCAGAAGCAGCAGAAATTGGCATACTATATATTTCTGTTCTACTTAATAAAACCTGTACTAAGCAAATATACTAGTACCGATAATGTAATTGTTATTTTTATTATTATTCATTTATTAAAGTCATTTAGGAGAGTGAAACATGGAGGAACACGAGTGCATTCACCTTATTAAACCTATTTTGAAACGTGAAACCATATTTTTCAAACCAAAAGGAAAATTTTTAATAAAATAAACAATCTGAAACCTTTGCATCTTGTAATGATACTGTCATATCCACTCCTTTCTACTGAAGGATAAATTAATCCGAGGCACATCTTTTGTGCTGGGAAACAAATGAACACAATTTCCATCTAAGCAGTGTTGACAGTAATGTATGGACTTTAGGATGAGCTCTGAAAATCTGATGGATTTGTGATCTCATAAATGTGAAGACAAACTAATGCACATAATTATATTTTCCATTTAAAGTCTATTACCCGGCATCTTGTTACAGTATTGGTCAAAATGGCTAAGAAATTATGCAATTGGCAAAATATTCCTGGCAATTATTAAGATTCTTTATATGTAACTGGACTAAAGAAACTAAAATGATTCAATTTGATCCTGTTCTTAGGGAGAGATGGGGTTGAGTATTGTGCTTATTGTTATTTAGAGTAAAGGGGAAGATAATCCAAAACTGACAGATCACATCTGCTGTAGGTGTGTGGATAACATTGTCTTTCAACAATTCAGTTAAAAAAAAAGTAGGTATTGGGAAATTTTTGACCATCAGTCCTGTTTTACTTCGCTGTTACACTCACTCTTTTTTTAAAACCAATGGGAGAATAAAAAGACTAAGGAATAATCTTTTACATTTCTGGTACCCTTTTTGAAAAACGTTTAATAACAGCATACCCTGAGAACCAGCTGTTTTCACATATGACATTCTTCTTTTGTGGACAGCTTTATGGTTTAGAAGTACAGTAACTTATTTTGGGTTATAGTCCTGAAAGATTGCGGTTTGAGGAAATAAGGAAATGCACTTTGAAAGGTAAAAGATTATTGCTCTTAAATAATTTTACGGCTAATAAAAACCCTGGTGCATTAATGTATCAAAGAGAATTCTCTACAGCTGTCTTGAAGAATATTTAACTCCCTAACTGCAAGTCTTTATATCCCTATTAGTTGTGTCTCATTACGGAAGTCTGCATACCATGACATGGCAGTTTATTTTACACTACAACAGCTCATGGTTGTAGGCAATCGGAATTTAAAAATGGTCCTGAAATTTTTTTGGGCAGAGCATTTAAAAATTGATGCCTGGGGTGATTGCATTTTGTCTGTAGTTTCGTTTTGTATGAAGTTCAAAATTACAATCTTACTTTGATTCCTTTCTGTATTAATGATGTACTGTAACAGGCTATTCCCTGATTTTATCAGCAAATATAACATGTTTTCATTTTAACTTCAACTGCAGTCATAAGATAGTTTCAAGCTGACTTCAGTGCTGTGGTTCGCCATTTCGTACACAGTGAACACTAGATGGTGCTAGATTATTGCAGTGTGTACTGTAAACGCTTTCGCATTCTGCCAGTTCAGATTTGAGCACGCAAGTTCATCTCACTCAAAACAAAAAAAATACATTATAATTGGACTTTCCACTGCATAATGGAAACATAAGAAAGCCAAAGATACCAATTTTTATAAAATATTTTAGAAAGTTAAGAGAATGCAGTATTGAAAAGGAATATCAAAGAGAATTTGTTAACATTTATTTGCTGCGTCTGCTATTTTATGGCAATTTACTTGTAAAGCAGAAAGAATTTACCCTGAGACTCCAAAGCATTTTGGGGGTGGAGGATTGTCAACCCACAAACACATGTAAGCTGTACTTTGAAGCAAATTCAATCAAAAGAAATGTGGGAATATTACATTAACAATTGTGTACCCCCTCTCCCAATGTCATACATGCTAAATTTGCAGATTCAATTGCAAACTGCACTCTTTAGAACAATGGATTTGCTCAAATATCAAGTCGTCATATTGTTTATTTTGTGCTTTATCATTTTCCCCCAACACAGGACACCAACAAAATTCCTTTCACGTAATCACAGTGATTTGTCACCCATTCCAAAAAATGGGTAACATTCTTTTGTCATTTCTTCTCTCTTGGACAGCTAAAGTATTTAAATTTGAATATTTCCATTCTAAACATTTCCCAAAAAGAACTGGTCTGTCATCAATTATTTGTCCATAGATACTGTTCTTGAAAAAGAAGAGAGGAGAAAAATAGGTTTAAAATATGGAAGTGAAACAGCTGTTTATTCTCCTTGTGAAACTACATACCTTTCCAAGTGGCTTTGGACAAAAGCCTAAAACATCAGGCCGAGCATGCTAATTACGAGTCTTGCTGTTCAGATAAGGGTCTGTTGACTCCACATTTTTGAAAAATTCTTGCCTGTTAATATTCAAACTGCAACTACATGTGAGATGGTAACTTATATAATCCATTCCAAGAGGGCGAGCAAGGAAATTTAATCATATGGATTTCTCATTTTTTATGCATTTAATTTTTGAATAAACTTGCTTTGATGACAGTTCATCTGGAGGATGATTGTGATGTTTTAAAATCCTGATGGTGAACGACTTCTCTAAGGAAGGAGCAAAAGCTAGTATGGTTATATTGAGATGTTTACAGCTACAGTGTGACTTCTAGCAGAAAAGGGCAGTTTATAGTGTCTCTTGACTGAATTTGCAGAACGTTCCTAAACAATTCTATTGTTGCCCAATGTAGACTGTGGTCGTTGTCCTTTGCAAAAAAATATAAATGCACTCGAATTGCCCAGAGTACAAACCAAACGTTGCTACGACCAGGGACATCTGTTGCTGGAATATAAACTGGCCTTCACTCTCCTATTATGTTGGGGGTCAATTTGACCCCATTCAGTGTTTTACATCTCTTAAAAACCTTTTTTTCCATCTTGATACTGTATGATTTTTTTACATTTTCTATTTTGGTGGGATTAAATCTTAAACATGCAATAAACATAATGCTATGTTTTCAGACGTTCTGTACCAACTTTTCACGTGTTGTATCGGCTTATTTTGACCCTCAGTAACTGTAAAAAAAAGTCTGAAAATATATAACCATTTTTATTTTTGTCTCAGATTTTTATCTCAGATATATCTTCCTTGTGGATGGTTCTGGTGGCACTTGCCTATACAGGTGCCAAACTTTCACTTCCTGTACTGCAGACTCTAAAATGAGATGAGTTTCTCACAGATTTTTCATATTCATGGATAAAGGGCTGGTCATTTGGTAGACAACAAGAAGGTGACACACAAAGTGTCACAATATTTATTTAGCAATAATTTTGCATTTATTTTAACTGTTGGGCTTAATTTGACCCCCAACGCTAAAGCAGTCAGAAACATAATAGGAATAGTTACAACTTTAAGTAAAGGACTCTGTCTCTCTGTGTCTCTGCATGCATGTGTGTGTTGCTGCTTCTCCTGATGGCAGCCTGCCCCACACACCGGACATCTTTCACTGCACATTTTTTCTGCTCTGTCCTACTTTTTACGGACATTCTGGCTGCTTGCAGGAGAGCATAAGAAGTCCTGAATATCACTGCTCTATCAATCCCTTTATTCAGGAGAGTGGCTGTCATTAATCAGCAGGGGTGCGGCTGTTCTTGAAGCAGGTGCATCAGTGCAATGAGAAACCAAGGGAACGTTGGAGAAACCTACTGCAAACAAAACTCAGTGACAGAAACTGAGAGGCTAGGGAGAGACACAGTGTGGCAGGATTTGCAGCACAAATCAGCAGTTGAAATTGCGTAATTAAAACATCCAGCTGTATAACCACGCTTGTGCATCATGTCAGTTATGCTTACACCATTTCCCTCCACTGGCCACTGCCCTGTCTGTAACAAACACATGGGTTTTTACTGCTGCAATGAATGAATTAAAATAGATTCCTGACATGCATAATTCTAAAAATAAGTCATAAAACATTTAGATGGAACTGTCATGTACAAACAACTACCCTTTCAAAAAAAGTCCTGATTTTTCCTATAGGCGCTGATGTACTGTCATGTTAAAATGCTGTCAAAACATACTATTATGGTCTTCATTTAAAATGATTATACACTGACGTTGATGAACGGAGTTCTCGTGTTGATAAAAAAAGCCTCTTTGTTGCACAATTAAAACATCTGATTGTTAGTTCTTCATTATTTATATTTACGTCTTAATTAACAGTAAATTAACTGAATTGTTTAGCTTAATTGACATGCATAATTTGACTATTTCTAATACACCCCTGTTAATGGGCAATTAATTATCCATTTTGTGACACAGATTTACACTTGAATAACTTGATTAATCCCTAGCAGAAGCCCACAACAATATAATTATTTGAGCTGGGGTTTGTGGCCGAGGTGCTGCTAACCAACCAGTTACATATCAATTGAACCAAAGCAATGTGTAAGGCAGGTGGATGTCTTGTTATGATATTTGTTTCCCTGGCTGCGTGCGATTGGCTGGAGTGGTCAGGATTTTGAAGTAATTCCTCAGCAATGACAGTGGACAACAGTTAAATGCATAGGTTTGACAGAACTGTAGTTATTTATAATTGGTGATTGGGTGGAAAGTTTCAAAATGGAGCATGATGTATACTTTATATTTTACAACACTGCCAGTGTGTTGTACATTATATATTATTATATACGTATACTGCTTTCATTTTAGGGTATGTACCTTGACAAGATTTTGTCCACAAATCAGAACCTGTTCACATTTTTACATTACATTACAGTCATTTAGCAGACGCTCTTATCCAGAGCGATGTACAATAAAGTGCAATTCAGAACCAGGGATAAGTGTGTTGAAGACTCTAGAGGAAAGTACAGTGCCAAGTCCTAGAGTGATGTTTAAAGCTTGAACCATTGAAGAGTACATCAAATTTCCAAGTAGCATACCACGGTTGGCAGCTAGAATACCCCGAATACTAAAATAGGTATACAGAAGTGTGATTATAACCTATAGCATACACATGGCTAATAGCACTGAGGTAGGGAGGGAAAGGTGCAGCCTGAAGATCTGAGTTTTCAGTCTACGTTAGAAAATGGTCAAAGATTCCACAGGAAGATCATTCCACCACCATCAAGTTGAAAATAGAAGCTGTGTTTTTTTGTAATTGAGCAGGGAAAACTCTATGCGTGTGACTGTCTGAAAACAGAGCGAGTCATCCGAGGAAATGCACCAGAGAGGGTTGCAGGGGGGAAGGAGTTGGATGAATAAATGACCACAGTGTCCCGCAGGCTTTCTCCCAAGGTACAGAGACTCCACCCGCCAGTTAAATCCACGAGAACCCATCCCTCAGCCCCTCTACAAAGCGGGGGCGTCAGTAAAACCCCCACAATGTCAAGCGGAATCAGATTAAATCGTTTCAGGAGATAGTGAAGGCCCCGGCGAGGCCCGCTGTCCAAGACTGCGAGCCAAGTCCCCACTGTAAATTCCCACACATCTTTGTTCTCTGAATTACTTTGATTCTGATCCTCGTCCAGATACAGCGACTCCTTTTGTTTTGACATAAAAACAATAAGGTCCTGCTTCAAATATTTTTGATCGACACCTGTTGGAATACACGGGGTACACATTGTTTTTTGTTTTTCCTTTTTTTGGGGGGTGACTATCAACCCCACCACCCTCCCAACAAATCCATGAAAAGATTAATTCCTGACTGCCAGAGTATTCCAGAACATTCTGATGCATTTTGTTGTCCTCACTCATTTCACGCTACTCACAGTAGCCTTGTCAGGAATTGGATTAAAATCTCTTTTTGTTGCGGTTTAATATTTCGCTCGTGCTGAATTGAGCCTTGGGTGGTAATCGGTCTCCGTATAGAAAACAAGGCACTTATGAGCTGCTGGTCTGCTGGGCCTGTAGTTAAATCCTTTTCGTTCCCCTCTTTCGTGCTCAAAATGGTGTCATAATGACCCTATGAAGTCATTGGATCTTGTGTTTCGTTTCGGCAACCTGCTACAGTGGGTGACACCAGCCCTGGACCAAAGCCGGCTGTTTATTTTGCTACAGCGGTCCGGCTCCCTCAGACCATGGGAGTTCATATCCAAGGATAATCTGTTTTTTTCCATTTGCTTGCTATGTTAATGCTGTGTCCCCGGTGGTTTTAAGGCTTTTGGTCAAAGAATAGGGATGGTAAAAATGGGGCTTACAAGAGCGGCCGTTAATCCTTAGGTGACCATCGGCGAGGCCCATATGAGCAGTGGCAGTACGCGACCAAAATAAAAACAGCTGGGGGAATCTCTTTGTCTTCTAATGGTTCGTGCAACTCTAAGAGGAAGAGGAGAACCAAGGCCAAGCTGACAGTTTAGAGGGTAGAGTAAAATCAGTATATTAGATGGGTGTTTTTGTCTTCAGTTTTTTTTTGTTGGGGGGGGGGGGTCAAAAGCAGCATTAAAATAAAATCACATTTACAGACTATGCAGCACTTATCACGGAGCGAGGAAGTCTGCATCCTGGCCCAGCCGTTTGAAATCCTATTTTCGGACTCTTTGTTGTGACATGAGCCTTTAATATGGCATCTCTTCAGCTTTTTTCAAGGACAAGGTCGTGAAGTGGGCGGAGCGCTGTGTAGTTTAGCATTACCAAACACTGCAAGCTAACGGTCTGCATTTTCAACAAGACAGATTGTTGGCAGAGTTAGCGGCAGCAGAAGAGACACATGGATATTGCAAACTAAAGTACAATATTGGGTAACTTGTTGCATTACCCAGAGGGCATGACCCCCTCCCCAACCCTCCCTTCCTCTTTCCAAACAACTCCCCCAGCCTGAAATTGTTTCTTTGTTTTCTAAATGAACACAATCACTGATATGGAATAGCCAACCATATTTAGCAATGCTCAATAGGCTACTGCAACCTTTTCTGTTTCTTCAGAAGAGCGTAGACGACCACACGTTCTTCTCTGAAGCCTGTGATGTCAGCTGCTCCTTATCACGTTTGAAGATCACGTGGACCTGAGCCTGAGGAAGACTGGGTTTCATTTGATTGAGCTTTAACTGAATACTGATCATTTTACTTCTCTATATTTAATCTGCTGTATGTTTTTTACAAAAAATGTTTTCATGTTTGAGTGCTCAAACTCATCTGCCCCTTACACACATTATAAGCAGCTGTTTTACGCTGAGCTGTTCAATTACTTGTTATAGGCCCCATTGAACAAATAATTTCTCACAATCAACAAAGAGTCGTATTTCTGTCTGTTGATGATTATAACATGTTGTAAATCGAAATGTGAGGAGGTTCTGGAAGCCAAACATGTAAAAGCGGGGGAAAAGAATATCTGGGCTTCATAAGACTTTATTAAGAAAATCTACTGTAGAAACCAATTCTTTCCAGTGTGGAGTCTGCCCACAAGTATTTGACCAGCCCAAGGCTTGAGTACACATGGGATGTCACAGCCAACACCAAGCCCTTTGAAAGGAAAATTGGAAACATCTCCGTTTGTAGGCCTGACCCTTCGATACACTGGTTGTAGGGGACGGCAGGTTCATTATCCAGACTGGACACTGCTGCTTTACCCCTGAGCATGGTGCCTAACTGGAATACTTTCAGTAATCAATGTATGAGCTCACCAAACATTCTTGAGTTTTATATGCATATGAAACTATTTGACTTATATTCTACAGTGTTAAACCCTGCTGAAAAAAACTGCTGAAACTGAAACAGCTGGGAGCTGGTTGACCAGTTCAGACCAGCACCAAACTTAACATAGTTTGACCAGCTGGTAGCTGGTCATTTCAAGCTGGTCGGAGCTGGATTTTACACCATGGAAGTCTTACACGTAAACATATACGTCACTGTTTTAAACTCCAGACTGAAAACTGTTTACACAGGATCCTGTATGGACTGTAAGGTCCCTAGGTAAATTGCAGAAAAAACTTCTGACTGATCATTTCAGAAATTATATAATATATAAAAACCATAACATGGGGAACAGTAACAACCTTAAGGCCTGACATTTTCTGGGGAGCCATGAAGATGTCACTGAGAATGTCACTGTCTAATTTGGACATTGTGGAGCTCACAGGTTTTCACTGAAATTTCATTTTTGTTTTAAATCTCTATGAGCTAACAGAGACAGGACTGTGTGTACCTGGTGCTCTGTTTGGATTCAACTCCAAAGTCTGAAGCACAAGGCATGAATGTTTCCAGTCTGAGAGAAAGCCCTCCCTGCTGATTCTGTTTATCAAAAAGCAGTGTTGCCAGGCTTCTAATGGACAACGATTGAAATAGAATCTGACCCTCTGAATAAAAGCAAACATCACCAAACAATGAAATTATTCATTCAGCTGACAAGATGGTAATAAAAATCAGGCCTTTCGATACTAAAGAAAATGGGTAAAAAAACCAACAAAGGGGGTTATTAAAATGATCAAGATTTAAGTCTTTAAGGCAGTCTGTGTGTGTGCGTGTGTGTGTGTGTGTGTGTGTGTGTGTGTGTGTGTGACTTAAGGTGGATTTATTATGAGCTCAACCAGTTTTTTTGTTGCAGTTATCATACTGGATGAATTGGTTTTCAGAGTTTGGTTGTAAATATTGTAAATATTATTTTCCCCTAAATTTGGAATCCACTTTGTGCTAACCTGAGTGTACTGTTTACATACTCTTTCTTATAAGCTGAATATCTGATTTGCTATAGATTAACAAAAGAGTCTGCCAGAGCCATATAAATCTAACTGGGCTTTACAGAGTACTTAACCACAGCTGAATAAATCAATTTGTAATATTTTTCCCCAAGAGACTATTCAAGAAACACAAATGGGGAAACAACCATTTTCTTTTTCCAGAAACCATTCATTCTCAAGTTTCTGCACACTTAATGAATTGAGTAAATAATAAAGGTAATTGATTCATTTTGCAGAAAACAAAAACAAAACTTTATATACAGGCTGCTAAACGGAAGCAAGAAATCACCCTTGTATGTTAACAGGGAACAAAATTTAAGGAATGATGTTGATGGCATTTTATAAATCAGCTTAATTAGGTTAACTGTGTTAGTTTGTGTGCTTGCTGATTCTTTGGTATATCCAAATATGATACTTACCCTTGTAATTTTCTCATTGACCCCTGATAGAAACATCACACTGGTTCTAATCTCCAGTTGATAAACATATAGATCTGCACATTGACTTGACTGGGAGAGGATGCTGGAATATGGGGAAACTCTTATCCTAAAGGTTAATCTGAGAAGTATTTTCTTCTGTTGTAGTCATAGGTTAAAAGCACTGAATTTGACCAGTCTGGCTATTCTCCTCTGATGTCTCTCATTAACAAGGTGTTTCTGTCTGCAGAACTGCTGCTCACTGGATTTTTTGTTTTGTTGTTTTACACCATTCTTTGCAAACTTTAGATATGAGTGTGAAAATCCCAGGAGATCAGCAGTTTCTGAGACACTCAAACCACCCTGTCTGCCACCAACAATCATTCCACAATCAAAGTCACTAAGATCACATTTTTTCCCCATTCTGATGGTTCATGTGAACATTACCTGAAGCTCTTGACTCATATCTATGTGATTGTGTGCATTGCACTGCTGCCACACAATTGGCTGATTAGATAATCGCATGAATAAGTAGGTTGTTAGGGGAAAATGCCCTTTTTAACATTTCACAGGTGAGCATCGTCTGATGAAACAGATCCAGTAAAAAACACAACAATAGCTATTCTTCTCTTTAACTTTGGTATTTATTTGCAAAGAAATGACAGAAAGTGAGAAAGCTTACCGGCTTTCTGATTTGCATCAGACACAGTAAGACTCTTATACACACTTTTCCAGAAGGGGGGGCTTTACCAAAACAAAAAGACATGAAGCTGGCCACAAACATTTATCAGTATTTTGTCTTCTGAATACCCCTGGTTGACCTTGCTGTAAGACCAGAATGTGCTTGCTGAGAAGCCGAGACATTAAGGTCAAAGGCTGTCTGTCTGCTGGAGAGAGACAGAGAAAGACTCATAGTAAGCACTTAATTCAGAAAGTGGACTAATAGTAATAAGGATTATCACTAAAAGGTTATTTGTAATCATGTGATTGTCTTTATGTTAACAGACATTAAGAATCAATTAAGAAAATTACCCTTACATTTCCCTCCTTTTATCATTTCATGATAACAAAAACAATTTTCTGATCAAGGTGTAATAAAGTAAAAATGATTTGAATTGTATTGCTGAGCTGGTTGAAAGTTATGTTCATTTACTCAAGTTAGGTTGTACCCCACTGATGATACCATTGGGAGTGATGCCAGGAAATGAAGAAAAAAGACTTCAATTTTTGTGACAGAATGCCTGTGAAAACACTACTTATTGAGGAAGCTAAAGTTGACACAACCACGAAGTTAAGTCATTGGAAATAATGAAATGAAAAAGTTTGAAATGTATATGTTTGAAATTAAATTACCTGCACAAAGGAAGTGATTGAACACCCCTGACTAATCAGACACAGCTGAGAAGCCCACTGTCCAATTATTTTCAGTCCCCTAAATACAATGTATAAAAAGGGATATAATTCATAGAAAGATCACCTGATATAGATGTAAATACCCTCAAATTAAAGGTGACAGCCTGCACTTTAATTGATGTGCAGGAGAATAGAGCCAAAAGAAATTGCCCTTCTGGGTAAAGGCAATCACATGATTTTATATATATATATATATATATATATATATATATATATATATATATATATGCCTTCTTGTGTCAGCAGTTTATCAAAGCTGAGGAAGGGCACATTGTCAGAAGCTGGTAAGAATGGGCACTTTCTAGTTAAATAGAAAAATCTCAATGTAGTTGAAGCAAAGCATGGGATGTGGATTGTCTTACACCCGGGAGTTAATGAGATTCTGTGCTACACTGATGTACGGTGCTAGCCAGATTGATACATTGGGTAAAAAAAACTACTTAAAACTGGATGAAGTTTACCAGGAAGAAGTACTGCACAGCATAGCAATTTGTGAGGCAATGATTTTGTAATGGTGTTCTTACAATCGACAAAGCTATGTCAAATAAGGACAGCAACACTATTTAATTCCTAAAATAAATGTTCAAATTTTCCTTACAAAATCACACAATTCAGCACCAATATGTTAAGCATTTCCATGTGAAACCTGGTCTGTTTTCTTAATGGATACACCTACTAGAGACTTTGACACAATTTTGTCATTTAAATATTTTCAACCCATACAGCTGCAAATTCACCATATTTAAATAGTTTATAACAGTCACCCATTTTCTGGTGCTGGCTACAAATTATTTTCCCTTTTTGCCAACTTCGAGATTTTTTCCTGAAATTCGTTTGCAGCAGCGCAAACTTCCACTGGGTTGATTGGAGGGTAATTTGATTCACCTGCAGCTTAGGGTGTGGGAACTGGCTCTTAATTGGTCATTGAGAGCAGCCTGTTGTATTCCCCTCTTGGCCAATCAGGGTGTGATAACGCCCTTTCTTTTGAGATTGAAAGAGGCGGTAACATGTTCTTCTGGTTGATTTTCTAATCCTAACTTCTTGCAGTCAGTCCTCATGGCAGAAAACCATATGAGCTAGAAACTCTGATCCCTTTATGGCCTCTTTTGAGATTCTTTGTTCTTGTTGCTGTCAAATTTGAGGCATATTTTGTACCTCTATTTGCCTGTGTCAGGACTTGAGGGGGCCTGTCATTGCAAAACCTCTTGGCTAGCCCTAATTATGGCCTTGCCCTGCAGGTTTTACTTTTGAGTTAATTTGCCATCTATTTAAGCACCAGAAACCCCATATTCATTTTTTTTTTCTTTTTGTTGTGCCAGGGATTGTTATACCCCAGTAAATCATTCCACAGTATGTACAACACCAAAAGTTTGTAACCGCTACAAGGGACAAGGTTCAGCATGGTACAATCATCCGTACTGAAAAAACCTTTCAATCTTTTCAGAGTGTATGACACAAAGCCACAAAGCCTTTTCTAATTGCAAAGTTCCAGGTGGGCAATGTCCCATAGAGAACCATCATCCATACCAATGAACCATTTTATCTAAAGGCCCGGACACACCAAACCGACGGTCGGCCGCGGAGCGCCGACAAAGATCGCCTCGCGTCGATACGCGTCGTTAATGTTGGCTGTGCCGAACACACCGCAACGACGGTCCGCCGACGGCCGAGTTGCACGTACGTTCTGCGCCTGCGTGAGAGGTAATAACTCTCCACACCAGCAGGTGGTGGTAGTCTGTATTTGTCTTTCAAAAAATGGAAACCGGAAGACCGGGGAATGCGTTTGCATTGCATTGGACCTAGAAGCAGCCATTGTCTCGCTCACAACAAACAGTTTGCAGCAATTTCCTTGTTCTCTCGCTATTTAGTAATACTAATCAAAAATTATGTCTGGTAGTGATAGTAACTTTGGAATGGCTTGCTTTCGTTGCTTCCGTTTCTCTTATCGTGCACTGATTCGCTAGCTGGACAGCCAATCTGAGAGCTATCTCTCATCGACGGCTCCGGGGGCTCCGACGCCGATTCAAGACACACCGGAAAGACTCGGCCGACGGCCGACCGTCGGTTTGGTGTGTCCGGGCCTTAAGAGTGCCATACTACTTGCCTTGAAGCTGCCATTTTCTCGCCAGGCCAGACCAGGCCTGAGCCACAGTGAAAGTCTAATCGTGTGGCGAGAACTGAAGTTAAAACCTTCCACCTTAAAGCAGAGCGAGAGAAAGGCAGAGCACACGAGGGGAAGAGTGGCTGGAAAAAAATAGATTAGCTTTCTCTGCAGTCGGAGCCTATTTGCGTCTCACCAGAACCTTCCACCGAGTGTAGCTCTCGGAGGTGTAATGACCGCCTGTCACAACACACCGCAGGTGGCCCACTGAGCGAAACGATCCCCGTCACTCCTCTGGGGCGAGACTTTCTGGCAACCTGTAATTCCCCACAGTCCTCCTTCCTGCTCCGGCTTCGGTTAAGTGCCACTTTGCTGGAAGTAAATCTTTAAAAGTTTAATAACGATGGCGAGAGTGGTGTTTGTTGGGATTTGTGGGTGGTGGTGTTTGGGGGGGGTGCATCTCACTGCGGTTAAGAGGGATTTGTCATTTTGTTTTTGCTCACAGCCCCTAATCTATTCATTGAAATGGCCTATTACTTCAACCATCCATGTTAAAGTAAATGATAAATGATGTGTGTGTGTGCGTGTGGTTATAGGTTCTTCATAAGATACTCATTTCACTTGCCTTGTTTCCGTTCTGCCATTTCCATAAATGTGTCCACATATTTAGTCAGGAGTGACTCTATACTTAATGACAGGTGTGTGTTAATGCTAACTGCTATACTATTACAAGTGCTAGGGTCATTATCATTAGCAAGCCATGTTTTTGAGAGGGTATCATCACGGCAAGCTGTAATCGCTATTTAATTAGGAAGAGTTGGAGGATAAAATAAGGATAGGAAAGCAATGCCGGTGAAATAGAAAAAGGCTTGGATCCTGATTAAAAAGTAAAATGGGGAAAAAAAGACCCTAACTGGGACCCCAAGGAATGATTTCAGATGGTGGCGTTCCTGTTGTTTACAATTGAAGCTACCTGTTAAGGGAGAATTCCACCCATGTTAAACATTTTAATGTTGTCCTTTGTTTGGTGACAATGATATGTTTAAAAAATAGATATAGATAGGAAGTTGCTAAGGAATCTATATGTTTTTTTACCATCTCCCACAATGCGGTTGTGAATGGCTTTATGCACACACCTGTGTGGGATGATAATGTCTGTGCGGGGGTCTGTTTTCTGTTAAATAAGCTGTCTTGTGGTTTTAATTTCAGAATAATTTGAGAACTGGTTCAAATTCAAGTGGTTTCAATATTTTCTTTATTGGTGAATATCAAACCTAAAAGACACTTTTTGACACTGACATTTATTTATACTTGGAACATTTATTCCACTTTGACTAAGTTTGAAATTTGCAGATGAGCTGTAAAGTGGGACAATTAAAAAGGAAAAGTTGTGAAGTGCATTCAGTTGAAGACCAAACTCCAAACTTTAAATGTTTTCATCTCTTTCAGATTAAGACAGTAATGTGACTGCATGCAGGGAGCGTTAAAAGCAGAGGCAACAGACATCTGAATAGTATCATTGCGCTTAATGAATTCACTTTTCCACTCTTAAAACTGCAGAGTTGGTGGCACCAACCATGCAGATCTCAAGTTGTAGCTGAATAGCTTTCAGTCATTACTTTGTTTTGTCTGAATAAACAATCAGCCATCAGGAAGTTGCATGCACGTAAACAAACTCAAAACAAGATGTGCCCAGACCCCAACAGGCAAGTGCACAGTGAAAATAACCATTGGGAAAAAAAGTGTGTGTGCTGATCGAATTATAAACAAAACACTTTCAATATAACATGTCATCACAGCATAAATCTTGCTGACTGTTTCACTCACTTTAATGGCCTGTCTGTGAGTAACTTTTGCAGTTGCAGGAAAAGGAAACTATATGTCGAACATGATCTCATTTGCATAATTTACTGAAAGCCAATGAGGCAGCACATGGAGGGAAGGCGATCGTAATAAGTGTTTGGGGAGAGGCATGAACATCCCTAATAGTTTGCCTTTGGGGATTTCACGACTCCATGGGGAAGGGAAATGAGAAATATTTTTCAAACAGCAGGGGGAAAGGGTAGAAGACTAGAAACGCATGGGGCGATGAGGATGTAGCGCCATGGGGCGCGACACGGGGAAAATTTAGCATTAAGGAGAAAACCCGCTGTAATTTCGGCATTAAGGGGTAATAATCGTGTCTCACCGACAAACATTAAAACGGTAACCCGCAAAGGCTCTGACAAATAAAATAAATAAATAAATGAATAAAATAATGGAGCTGAAACTCTGCCATCAGGTAGCAGCGCAATGAAGACCCGGTATCTGAGCACTCCGCTACTGAAGTTGTTGGAAGCATTTATCGCGAACTCAGCATGAGAGTAAAACAGTGTATACACAGAACCTTCCGGAATGACTGAATCTGCCCCTAATGCACAAGTCAAGTGATGGAGGGGATGGGTAGGAGGTGGGGGCCGTATTAAGTCACATCTTAATGTTTTGCTCCGTCGCAAAATAACCTTATGATCTTATGGTTAATACAGTTCACACATTTTTATGTTAATGTCATGCTCTCGGAAAGTATTCCAAACCAACAAAAATAAGTACAGGGATTTTATTATCTTATTATCTTATCCTTTTAGATTATACTTAATTAATTGTAACGTGTGTACATCTGTTTCAATCAACTACTGTCTAGGATGTCAAGGGATACAAAATATTGAATGGGCCTCTCTATTACTAAATCCATATAAAGCTATGATCCTTGCAACCTACATAACATTTGCTAATTTACATCATTTCTATTCATTCATACATATGGGAAAACTGCTAAGGATAGCATTCACCCACAATTTTGGAGGATTTTTTCTGTGAGACCGACTATCTGAATCACATCTATTACACAGGCAGCTCCTTTAATGGGGATAAACGCTCTCCAAGTTTACAAAGCAGGCATAATGCATGCTTATACCCTCCTTATCAATTGCAGCATAAGCCGAGCAAAAAAATAAGTTAAACACTAGGCACACAGTATGTGCATGCCTGTCAAAATTACCAAGAAGAAACTGAATGTTCTTACTGCATTTCCCCTAAGCAATTCTTTGGAGTTTTAAAATCAGAATAAATTATGAAAACAACATTCAAATAACTTTCATGTTGTCCTTAATGCTGAATAACAAACCTAAAGGCATTTGACATTTAAAAAAAATTACACACATGGCAATTTGACCGACAAAGATTGAAACTTGAGGATGAACTATTAAGTGGGTGATTGAGATGTTCTGCATTGAAGGCAGAGCACCTCTGGGTGTTGAATACTCTCTAGTCTATATGCAAATGGGGCCAAGATGCACAAAATGACCTGTTCTCCCCATTATGTGACACCAAGCACACACATGTTCAAAAACGAAAGAGCTGTTTGAAAGAGAATTCTTGGAACAGGGTGGCGTGGGAATGGCCAAAGACTTTTGTGACATCAGTGGGAGTGGCATTAACTTTCTGTCAAGAAATGATAAATGTAGCCACGGAGTCAGTTGCTGTATGCCGCGTATTGTGTTAATGACATTAGGGAGGGGATACTGTAGCAAAGCTACTAAGCTCCTTTGTTGCACCAAGAAGATTAGTGAGGAGATGGGCTTGAACGACAGGGAAGGTAGAATTACCAGCCAGTCTCAGACTTGGCGCGCAGAGGTCTGCAGAAAGCCAGGCTTGTTTTACACAAAGGACCAGTCGTCCTTCATTTACGAGCAAACTATGGCAGTTCCTCCCTATCCGGTATGCACCCTTCCCCCGAAATGCACCAAGGGCATTCGAATAGCCGAGACTGCATTCAGTCTGTCTGCTTTCCTTTCACTCTTCTGGGTCCTTGCTTGTGTTTTCAATATTTTATTGATAATTTATTAGTTTTTTCATGGAGTCTTAGTCTGTCTCGTGGTCTGTTTCTGTCTCTGACAATGGGAAGGTCTTAGCAGTCTACTCTGGGATATGAAACCTTGCAGTTCCTCAAGCTTGGATGGGGGTGGGGGTGGTGGGAATGTGCTTATCTACCTGCTTAATTTCCTCAAACCTATGCATGAACATGAATCTGATTGCCATGACTGCACTCGGAATTCAGGTTATCTTTGCATTGTATGTTGAAAAAAGTGGCTTCCCCGTTTGGACTATTTGCTCTTTGTGTTGGCTTTCCATTTATCTGACCCATTGTCTATTTTGTGGTCTGCAGTGAGCTAACGGCGCACTTCATTTCTGCAGACTACCCAGCCAGCAGGTTTTGGGGCTCGTGGAATGTTATGGAGATTTGTTTGGATATCTAAGTTGTCATTGAGTCTGGTGTCAGCTGCTGAAGCCACCAGTGCATTGGTATATCATATTTCTGTCATCAGAACGCGCAGTGTTGGGCGGGGATGAGCTGGCAGTGACCCGGAGTTTGCACCCGGGTCCCTGGGGGTCATGGCAGGGAAAATGGGAATACAGGCCGGAGTGGCAGCCATGTCACCTCAAAGTGGAGGGGCTGCTCCCTCTGCTCCCTTCACTCCCCCTTCCCCCTTCACCCCCCAACTGTCACCCACTGCACCTCAGTGAACTTGTTAGATGTGTGAGCTGTGAATAATTGCATCAAAGGTGAAGGAACAGCAAGCGCTCAGCAAACTGGATTTGTTGACAGGGTGGCTTCAGCTATTTTTACAGAAGTGTTTTTATTATCTCTGCAAGCTGGTTCATTTATGCACAGCTGCATGTCATTCAGAGATGGTACCTTTTAACATGGTTGGAACAGATTGATTGTTGCCGTCTTTATGCTTCAAATGAATGCCAATATTGTTAAATGTATACAGTATCAACAGAAAAAAGGCCTGTTACTGTATTTACTGAACTGTACTTCAATGCTATGGTTAGAAAAGCTATTTCAGTACTTAATAAAAGTATAACCGCAGTGAAAGCATTACTAAACAGCAGGTGAAGCAGGGTAACATTTTGTAAAACATTTGCATGTGCTTCAATGCAACTGGAGAGGATAACATGCCTCCAAGGGTTTTAACATTTGACCTGGGATTCAGAACATTTTATGTAATGGAACATTCTCTCAGAATTAACACTCAGACTCACACATTTGCATGTACACACACACGCACATGCGTGCATACACACATAATAAATTATATAAAGCTATAACATGCATGAATGCACTTGTTTGCCTGTTTCAGAGAATCGTTTAATTTATGTCATTAAATATATTTTGACTTTTACAAACAACTGCACATACCCTAAGTATCAGCGTAGTTGTCTTCTGTAAATGACCCATTTTAACCCAATGATGAATTGCACAAATAATGAATAGTGACACAGTGCTCAGTGTTAGTGACCTGATGTATTTTCTATAAAGGCTGAGATTGGAGGAGCCAGTAATGGATTGTGGAACACACACACTCATTCTTAATTAGCAATCACAGCCAATCTTGGAAATCCCAACGATTTTGCTAGCTTACAGACCAGGTGGGGGAGCAGAAATGACTCTATAGAGCACTGGCTCAGGGAAGAAGGTCCAACGATATGCTCGGTGGACTGTGCTTCCTTGTACTGTACATAGTCGGTTTTGTCAAATGACCTAGAATGACATTGCTCTTGTTTAGTTAACCCCTTAAGTATCGCCCCATTAAATGTATACAAATAATAAAAATACATTAAGCTCTACTTGTAGATTCAAAGTTTAGAAGTTAGTTATTGCTGGACAGACAGGAATGTAAACTAACTTGACTGATTGGCGGAGGCATACAACCGCAGGGTGGTTATTTTGCTCTCGTTTCTATGAGAGCACGCCGCCACAGAAGGCAAAACGATTGGACTGGCCTGGCAAGAATAAAAGGGGGTCATCTTCAAACAGAGGTGAGTCACCTGTGAAAATGGAGGATGTTGAACCGTGCCATTGATTTGCTTTCCTTTTATTTTATTCCCTTTTTGCATTAGGTCCACAGGATACTCTATAGGTTAGGAAACTTCTCTCATTGAGTCTAATCACTGGCCAGCATAATATAGGCTAAATTTGGTAGCTATATTTCCCAGCATTGAGGGAGCACCTAAACAATGCATTATTTTCCAAAGGTTTAAACTGGGTCTGAGACATTTGAAATGTGTACACTTTACTAAGCAAAATGAAAGCAAACTGATTGAGGGTTACAATAGAATTATTTCAAAACATAAAGAATGTAATTCTCCTCAGAATAAACAGTAGCCAGACATCCTGGCATCTGTTTCTAGCAATCTACTGCTTGATTCTTTCAAAGAGACTCCCTCCCCCATTTATAAAGTCAGTAGCCCCCTTTGGCAATACTTCATGTATTTTTTTTATTCTCCTGATGCACAGTTGTTACTTTGCATCCACTCAAAAATAAAAAATAGATACAAATTATTTATATAAATGAACCTGCATTAGTGTGCAGAAACAGGAAGCAGTCTGGAGATTCTCATCTGTTCTCACAGCTAGGTTGGCTCCATATCAGATAGTGAGCAGGTGTGTCTTCCAGATTGTAATGTTTAGTCAGAGTAGTCCAAACATTGTCCATTAACCCAATTTACAATGAGAGAGGAAGAGAATCGCTATTTCTGATAATAGACCTTGTGGACTCATTTTTTATAATGGTACTGTTCATACAATTGGATTCTGCATTGTAGCAACATGGAACTATTTATATTCAGTATGAGCTAACAGGCGCTATATTTATTGGAAATGCTAGACAAAACTATGAAGGCGCTTATGTGCTTCAAATGTAGTCTCAGGGAAAGTCAACTCCTACCTGCACAGAACACTAAATTAACAAACAGAAATACCCTCTGGTCTAATTTGTGATTTCATGGTTATGGTCATGAATGTGATTGAAGGGTTATACATGGATGCAATGCACCAGATTTGAATGAAATTAAGATCTAAAAAGAAATCAAATGACACTCAGACCCACGGACCCTGCTTGGCCTCATGGAGTACCCAGTATATACAGTATGACTCTGGGCCCCTGGAAAAAATGGATAAATAGCGTTTATAATATTTATAATATAAAGTACTGTAGTTCCTCAAGTTGTAGTAGTCTTGGTATGGTAGTTACAGCCTATATACCTTGTGTACTAGACGGGCAGTATGTCGATGGCCTTAAAACCAATCATATATGAATTGCACCTTATCTAACATGATTTGGTCATTGGTTGTATGACCTTCATATGCACTGTTGTGTACGCCGCTTTGGATAAAAGCGTCTGCTAAATACAATTTAATGTAAATAATATTATGCTCTATCAGTCCAGCCTATAAATAGACTGTCCATCGCATCCCTGGTTAGACTTTGGCGGTGACTGTTGTTCCCTATTCAGATGATCTGGATTCCTAGAGCAGGAGGACTCGAGCCACATTCATGCTTAATCAGGCAGCCTCTCAACAGAGTTCTGTTGCTGGCGGCGGGTCCGTTCAGAGCAAAAGCGGAGACCAAAAAAGTAAGCGCTATTTCAAAACTATTCTATTGACTCTGTAAAAGCTATTTTATTGTCTCTGTAGCATGCACTGCTGTTTGAATCATACTAAAACGATTGGAACTATGAAGGCAACCACCGTCTCCAGGCAGTCCCGTGCCACCCCTCCGTACGAAGGCTGCTGGAAGGAGAGTGACTCAGGCTTCACACCGCAGTCTGAGTGTGGAATGTCCAGTCGAGGGTAAAACGGATGGCATTCCAAAGACCTTTACCAGTGTTCCAGAGAACAAGGCTAGAAACAATAAGTCACGCATCAGTTGTACTGTAGTTATTTTTGTCCAGGTCCATTCCCTGCCAGATTGTGGGGGAGTTGTTGTTCAAAGGGGAGTTTCCAGCTTTCTGCCCACTGGATGACTGTGTGATGATTTCATGATCATGGGAAAGAAGCACTGACTTCCACCACACAGTTACCGACAAAGCCAACGATAACATTAACACCCACCAAAAAGATCTGCACCTTTCCAAACCGCACACAGAACAATGTGCCTTATGGCCAAGCTGCCTTTTGGGATGCAAAGGTTGCGAAATCAGATTAGTTTGTCCTATAATTTCTGGAGCACTAGAAGAACAGACACCAGTGAGGTTGACCTTTGCCCTGGCAAGCTCATTGCTGAACAAGGCTCATCCATCTTGCAGTAACTGAAAAACAGTCCTTCCTTGTACAGAGACCTAGATATCTGCGAGGTGACCGATACCTTTTGTGTTCACATCACAATGGGTATGTGTGTGGTGTAGTCGCAGGATATTGAGTCAGAGCCATGCATTTCCTGCCCTATGTATCAGACATTGTACCAGTCAACCACCCAGCCCATTCAGTTGGAAGACCAAGACATTGAAAATGGTAACAAACTGAGGTTTTAGCACTACCTGAAGCACACTTTTTTGGAAATGCACAAAACCTTCGCAAATACATTTTCTAAAATATGTATTGTTTGAACTCACAGTCTTGTACTAGGCTATGTAAAACTGCTCTCTCTATATATATATATATATATATATATATATATATATATATATATTTAGCAGTTTTAAATATCTCAGCATATCCGAAGCTTTTGAATTGTACACAGTTGTACTCAGTTTGATTTTGTGCTTATTGACCTACCCAAGTATTTTTGATGGTTAAATATTTTCAGACTTTGGGAAAAGTAGTCGCCATGTTGTAGTAGAACGTGAGTTTCGCTTGAAGGTAGACGCTAAAATAAAAACAACAGATGTCTGCTATTTTTATAGCGGTAGCCTTATGAGATATTGGCACTGTTCCTTTCCCTGAAAAACATGTTTTCTCCAGAAGGATAACCCTGTGATTAATTTAATTAGCATTCCTGCTTTGTTAGTTTTTTGGTTTATTTTGACAGTTGTAATTGTTATAAGTGTTAATAATTGACTTTACCAATTGAAAGAAGTGCTTTTGATCCTCTGTTAAGCACTTTCAGCAATGCTGGTATTCAGTCGCCATCAAACTCAAGCTTTTAAAACTTGCAATTTGCAGTTCATTTTCTGAATTAATTTCAAAAGAAGTAAACAGAGTGAGCAATTACAGGACATAATTTATTTCATATAAAAGACAAAGTTATTTTGCATATTTTGAATGATCAGCTTCACAATTCAGGCTATCCTAGATGCAATGGCAAGCAAGATGAGGTCAACTGGTGCAGCTTTAAAAAGATTAAATGGGATTCAAATCCTGTAGGAGTGTAGTCAGTCAAACCGCAAAGCCCCCATTGGTTATCAGCATGAGACTCGTACACTGGAGGGGTGGGCTGAGGCAGTTTGTCCATCTGTCAAGTCCAAAAGCCTGTGAGAACTTTGGCCCTCTGGAGCCAAGGATGACTTACTCAAGAAACACCAGATGGCGTTGTACAGTTCCTGTCATCTTGCCTAAACTGCTGGTGCCACTCAAAGGAAAAGAATGTCAATCAAAAACAGGGATAGATTTTGTTTTTATCACTGCTGCATAGATTCCTCAGACAGCATTAGCAGTAACAACATTACTAGTGGTATAACAACGCTATCACCACAAGACTGATTAGCTCTTGATTTATTTTTCTAATCATGTTTGTTAGTGGGTTTTTCAGTTCTGCATTAGGAGTAGCCATAACAGTTCTTGCATAATTAATTTCGTACAGGATGAATTCCAAGTTTAAGTCCTGATCTATTGTTAGAATAGACCCAGAGAGGTCAGTTATGACTGCACCACTTGAGCAGTCATATAAAGTCTTGGGACAAAACTGAGTAGTTTTACCTGCCTGGTTTTTGAAAGTTGGAGAAATAAATTAAAGAGGGGGATTTAACAGAGCAGAGAAACAGGTGCTAAATAACATTGTGAAATACCCTCAAGGTGAGATGAACAAAGTAGGATCAATTACATTTTCATGCTCATTTTTGTATCATTGTATGCATTTAGAATAATAATAAAATTTTAAAAATGTCATTAAGATGCCAAACTCATTCCCATTATGTATAATCTCTGGTAAAGGAAAATACATTACTTCATAATTCATTAGGGATATTCCCTGAAGAATTCTATTTACTGCAAGGTAGGTCATTTCAAATATTTGAACATAAGAGCCGAACCAATTTTCCCATTGACTTAGCAAGCTGGTAAGTGTCTCTTACCAGCTTGTTTCCAGAACATAATACCCAACACCCAAACTATGTAATTTGTGTAAGCAACCCCAAATTTATCATCATTTCAGCAAAAAAAATGATTGGATAATGCTTTGTCCGTTTGTTTTTAAAAAAAAATTATTTTACTTTGTCATTTTGACTCTGATCCTGTGAGGGTAAAGGGAGAAGATTTTGTTTGCTCTTGCTCCTGCTCCTTTCCCTGCTCCGCATTGCAAATGAAACACCGGTGAAACCCAACATTCATCCTACCTCCGTGTGTCTATTTCTTCTGTCCATTTTGGTGATAAAACCTGGGACAGAAGAGAACTCGGAGGATGAACCATCTCTGCTAGTTGAAATGGTGAAGCAGTTGGCCTCAATGCTGGCATCTCATCAAGCTCTCCCACAGCCTGCAGTTGGCCTGCATCGCCTGCTGTTATCTCTGCATCGCCTTCTGCAGACCGAGCCGCCCTAATAGTGCTGCTGAGAGAAAGAACAGGCCCCACCCTAACCCCACCCCTGGCCCATAGACTACTGAAGATGGGGCCAGTGGATGTCCCGGAGGCATTCTGGGAACTCTTCAAATGGAGGAGTGGGCGTTGCACTTTCTAACATTGATTTCAGGGGAGGCACAACTGGCCACCGGAAGAGACTTTGATTTGCGGCAGTTGGCCAGCCCTTTGTATACGTCCAGTAGCTACTGGACTCCTGTCGACACTAGGCAGCCTGTTGCGTAGTGGCTAAGGTACATGACCCCCATCTGTCTGGCTTCAGACCTGGCCACTCAACGGAGACCGCACTCCTCTCTGTCAGTGAATCACTCCATGTTGCACAAGCAGCCTCCCTCCTCTGTCCTGATTCTTCTACACCTCTCTGCTGCCTTTGACACTGTGGATCACTCCATCCTCCTGTCCTCCCTGTCAGCAACGAGCATCTGTGGCACAGCCCCCAATTGGATCGAGTCCTACCTCTCTGTTCGCTCCTTCCAGGTTGCCTGGGCTGGTACAGTATCGGCACCTCGGCCCCTTGCCACAGGAGTTCCCCAGGGCTCAGTCCTGGGCCTGCTTCATTTCTCCCTTACACTAGATCCCTTGGCCCTGTTACTACAGGTCTTGGTCTGTCCTACCACTGCTACGCTGATGATACCCAACTCTTCCTCGCATTTCCACCATTTGACACAGGTTGGCATCTCTGCTTGCCTGAGTGACATCCGGACAAAGTTCAACCCAGGTAAGACAGAAATTATCTTCATTCCTGCTCTTACCTCTCCACATCTGGATCTCTCCATTTCTCTAGGGGATACCTCACTGACACCACCCTGTGCAAGGAACCTCAGTGTGGTGATGGCCAACAGATTGTCCCTCTCTGAGAACATTGCGGCGGTGACCTGGTCATGCAGATTCCTCCTATACAACATCCGAAGAATCCGCCCCTTTCTCATCCCCTACTCGACCCAGCTCCTGGTCCCAGATGGTTTTGACTTGCCTGGACTACTGCAACTCTCTCCTGGCTGGCCTCCCAGCATCCACCATCAGACACTTCTAATTTATCCAGAATGTAGCAGCTCGTCTGGTCTTCAACCTTCCCAAATGCTGTCATGTCACCCCCCTGTTTACTTCCCTCCACTGGCTGCTTATCATGGCTTGCATCAAATTCAAAACATTGGTGCTAGCCTTCCAAGCAGTCAAGGGGTCAGCCCCAGCTTGCCTCCAAAAGATCATCAGACCGTGCATGCCTGCCAGAACTGGTTGTTTGGCCACCACAGGATGCGTGGTGCTACCCCCCCCTCCACACCTCCACCTTCCGCTCACAACTACTGTCTTCTGTTAAAATTGTACTTCCCTCTAGGGTCTTTCAGCGCACTTATCCCTGGTTATGGGTATGCACTTTTCACTTTGTTGTACGTCGCTCTGGATAAGAGCGTTTGCCAAATGCCATTAATTTAATGTCATGTAACATGTCTGTGGGGAGGACAAGTCCGCTGACAGAAGCCACAAAGCCCCCCCTCCCGCTCTCCCATTTTAACCCCGCCCCTACCTTTACCTAGTTTCCATCCCCGTCCCCGTTCTCAGGTCAGGCAAGGTCGTGTCCTGGTTCCGGGAGGCTGCGGGGCCTCCTCTACGCTCGCGTGACTATCTTGGTGATTGAGATTGATATGAGGCTACTTGACCAGCTGAGGGCAGACAAACTGGGAGACAAATTCCCCCAACTTATTTGCCAAGTGGCAAGCACTTTTTGAGGTCACATGATGTATAGGGAGTGGAGACTGAGGTTATTTCTTCTGATAGATCTGACCTGCCCCTCCCCTATTATCTCAGTTTGCTAAGATTGTGGAGAGAGGTAGACCATGCCTTGCTAGCCACGCCGGATGTTATGTCCAATAAGTTGGGACTGGAAATTGCTGATGTTCTCACCCCTAGTAGGAAGAACAAACCATATAAAATGCCACCTACACACCCCTCCGGGCACTGCAGTTAGAAGTCGCCTATATCTGTTACCTGATCACAAGAAAAAAGTGGAAGCATTGGGCAAGATGCTGGTCATGGGTGTAATTACACAGTGATTGGTGCCGTCCCATTTTGCTTGTTCCCTAGCACAATGGATGTGTTAGATTCTGCATGGATTATTGAAAGGTATAGACAGCATCATAAGTTTATGCCAAGCCTCAGGAGGATGAGTTACTAGATCGGTTGGGCTTTTTTTTTTTTTCAACACTGGATTAATGCAAGGGCAACTGGCAGATTCCCATGTTTCTCAAGTCCAAGGGAAAAATCAGCCTTTTCCACTCCGTTTTGGTCACATTAATTTCACACTCCTGTTCGGGCTGCATGGAGCTCCGGCAACTTTCTAGCATCTGATGGACAAAAAACAAGTGAGGTCATTCCTGGGGCTCCTTGACTTGACTCCAGGTGGCATTTCTGAGCATTAAAGGGTGCTGGTGTTGCGGTCCTCTATTGATTTAGCCCTGGGAGACAGTCCAGCAGAATGCTGAAGGAATGGAGAAGCTACGGAGCTGAAAAGCTACAGTTTAGTTTTGTTTGTCTTTATTTTAGTTTGTTATTTTGACCCTGATCCCATACATAGATCCTCCGTTATTCTGTCGGCTCTGAAGATATAGTGCCCCTCTAGCTCTATTGTGCTACTGGGAATAGTGTTAAAACGTTTCCGTGGAAATCATGATATTGTAGCCCATAAGCCTTTTCATTGAGGTGATTCGGAGCCGTAGCTTGTCCATTTTGTTTGACAGGGACCAAACATTGGCGAGGAAGATGCTTGGTAGTGATAGCCAATGGGAATTTAGTTTTAGCTTAGCCCAAAGGCCTCCCCTTTTCCCTTGTCTTTGTTTATGTTCACTGCACAGCTGTCAGCTGCTTCCGGTTGGGAGAGCTGAAGAATTTGATTGCGGGGTCTTAGCAATCTCCAGAGGTAGCTGGCTGTGATCAAATTTTAATGTCCCATACATCGTTTGTGCGAAATAATCCCATATCTAGGAGTGCTTGTTGGCTCTATGATGTATCTGCACTACTGTGAGTAAACAAAGTCGATAGTAATAATGATGTGATCACTAAATCGCAAAATTTAGTCAGACGGTGAGCCTTGCGTTGTGCCCTTGCCACCATCTTGGAATTGTATTATTATTTTTTTTTTTATCATAGGATGTGATTTCAATTAATGGTTCAAAATTTTTTGAAATTACAATCTGCCTGGGAATGCCCTGATTGAGAGAAGGGGCATGTAGTACAGATGAACTATATGTTGAAGTCTCATAATTGTCTGAAGATTGGCATCCCAATGGGAAAATTAATTTGTGAAATCTTCTTCCAGCAGTGAACTCCACAGAAGGTAATGATGTCACTTTGGCTTTCTGTAGGACAATATTGCTATACTTCGAATCCTGAAGATTATGATTTACAGTTGCAGCTCCCAAATGAGACTTTGTTTACAGTATAGGGGTAGAGTTTATTGTGCTGCTGCACTGTTTGAACACTTAATAGTGAACTGGGAACTGTGTGGGGAGGCCCTCAGCGGTCACAAAAAGCACCTTTTCCCCACTCTTTTGCTTATCCGATCGTTCGTTATCATTTGTGTGTCATGATAATTGTCTGTGAAAGGAGGGAATGGGGCAGAGTATAAATAAGGCAGTGTTCTTACTGCTCTCTGAAAGACTGATAAATATTGGGTCGGGGGGGCTTCAATTAGGCTTCGGAAGGAACGCCGATATTAAAATTTGGTCAAGAATGTCATTAGCTAGAGGTAATTAAACAGTCTTACACAAGGCCATTAATCTCTTCTATGGACCTTTGATGTTTCGCATATGGTCTTGTGGTCATTAATAAATTCATAACATTTCCCTTTGTGCTTTCTATTACTTATTTATTTATTCATTAGCACAAGCACAGCAATTGTCACTGCCTTAACAAAACTTCTCTCCTCAGTAAATTTTGGGTTTGACCACATTGCATTAAAGGCTGTGTCGTGGCTTTTTTCATGTTCACTTCAAGGAGCCAATCTTCGGCACGCTTGGGTCATTTGCAGTGTGTAGTGTGTTCTCTAACAGAGTATAACCATATGCTTGCTGTCCCAATGCATTTCAGTTTTTACTCTCAGGCCTCCTTAATTCTATGATGAAACGTATATGAATTTGAAGGTGATTTCATGGGAGAACATTTAACTGACCCAAATATTTAAATTCTGATTTCAATGCAATTAATAATAACAATAATAATTGATTTATGAAAAATAAGATTTATTATTATCTGAAGAAATAAAACCTGTTCTGCTACCCAGTATACTGATGGTGTCCTTATATCTGAGGAAGAATTGTTATCCTAACAACTTAAGTACTGGGGATATTTGCATAAAAGTTATATTCAAATTCTGTAATTAATGAGATATACATATGGAATGTACATAAATCTATAGCTAGCAAATACAAGGTTTGCTTCCCTCCTAATTACAGCTGTATTCCATATGCTTAGTCAAAAAATTACGTGAGAGGACTGGTCAAATAGAATTGTAATAATTGGTTTTAAATTTTATCAGAAAAAAGACAGGCTGGGATTTGACAAACAGCTGAAACTAATTTTATGTGTTTCTTTTTCCACAAACTGATTCAGCAATCACTAAAACCAACCTGATAATGAAAAAGGCTAATGCTGGCATTTGACATGTAAGTCAAAGTCAAGGAGAAATGTTGATGAAATCCCTAAAACCTTAACAGGCAGTGGAAGGGAAGTTATTCATCTATAACTTTCTAAAATGAGCGAAAATACTTCCTGTAGTTCTATTTTTAACCCTTTTCCACATGATTCTTCACAGGAAGTCCAAGGAAATTCTCAGATATTTAAAAGGAGAGAAAAAAAAAGCTGAAACATGCCACCTCACAGTTCCCAGTCAACTGTGGGGTCAGGCTCAGAGCAGCTAGGCATGGGAGAATCGCTTCAGTCCTGGAACCATTATATCATTTCCTGAACTGTTTCCTGTCAGCTTCGGCTGCCAAAAAAACCTTTTAATGGGCAATTTCCAGAGGGCAAAGGGAGAAACCAGGAGGGAGCGTGCTAAAATGTGCTCTCAGCAGTAAAAAAAAAAAGCAAAAGAAAAAATAAATGCAGTTGTGGGAATTGGACTAAAGAGGGCAGGATTAACACTGGATTTCACAGGCTGGTGATGGTGAAAAATCAGGTACTGTTGTAGATTTTCCCATGCTGAAGTGTAGCATGTACTTATTTTCTCTAGACAGATACTGTACTTACAGAATACTGTAAGTACTGTACAGTGTACAGTGCTGCTTAGGATGGCATAGGGCAGTTCGTATCTTCCTTGATGCTGAAAAGGGTTGGCTCAAATCATGTATGGAGGAGGGACTGAGGAACTGGCTTGTCACCAGTACTGTAGGTCATTGATTCACTCCTACTGTAAGGATGAGCTCTTAACCTGTACTACTTAAAATATCCGGCTGTGTACATGAATGATATTAGTAAGAGCATCAAGCTGACTAAATAAAATACTTATATATTGAATTATGGAAGAATTAACTTTCAAGTGATTAGTTTATCCCCCAATTCTAGGTTATCCTCTCTCTGTCCAAAAGAAGCACCGTATTTCTTGATATGCCCTTACCGAGGGAATCCTCAAAGGCATGTTTTTATCTGTTAAGACATTCAGTTACCTGATAACAGATTGTCTCCAAGAACGGTGCTGATAAGAAGATCCTGAGTTGGCACAATGACAGGGGTGCTTACTGTATGTTAATCCCCTTTGTTTAAAAGGGCAGAAAATAAGATAAGCTGGTGCCTCAAAGCCATGGTCTGTTTTATTGAGATTTAGCTGTGAAATCAGAGAACATGTTATCCAAACCTGTATAGATGTCTTTATATAATTCACACCAAACCCTATACATGAGGGAAAGCGTGTTCTCTAATGAACATTGCTGCTCGTGGTAAAAAAAAAAAAGAACAAGAAACCCTACAATTAATGCACTTTTTCAAATAATGCACTCAATCCTGCCATCCTGTCATGACTGGAGGGAGCAACAATGGATAAGGTTTTCATTTCCCTCTTACTGGATGACATGGCTCTCCTCATCTCCTGCAGCCAGACAGGTGACACATCAGTCTTGTTTCGTCAACAGCATGTTTATTTATGAACCTTTATGTAGGCTGAAACCCCAGGCACAAGGAGAACATGCAAACTCCACACAGAAAGGCCCTGGCTGAGAGCTTTTTTAATCCAGGACCTTCTTGCTGTGAGACAGTGCTATTCACTGCACCACTGTGCCATCCAAATGATTCAAATCATATTTTACTAGTAACTACAACTCAATGGATTATAATCACCTGGGATACCCCCCCCTTTAATATTCCTGGAATTCATATACTCTGAATAGATTTTACTTTTGGTGGGGGAAAAAAAGTGTAATCAATTCACATGTGGTTCAAAGGGTTTCTTTTTTTTATATATACATTTTGGTTTCACCATGTAGAAACATCAACTTTACATTGCTTGATTACAAATATAAAACACTTGAGTACAAATAAAAAAAATTGTCTTTGTCCCAAACATTATGGATCTCATTGTAATTATTACAGAGCCCATTTAGGAACAGAGATTCTGTTGCCATGGGCAATGTTTTCCCCTCCCTCCTCCTCCCATTGGTCAGAAGGCCTTGATTCCATCTTTGGCACCTTGACTTCTTTACTTGTCTTCCCCTGCCTGGGGGCCAGATGTTCAACCTTGGAACTAAGCTTCATGAGCTAAAAAAGGAAGGCACTTAATGGTCATGAATTGTATTGGTGTGTGTCATGTGTGTTTTCTTTTTTTCTTTTTTTCTCATCTCATCTCATTCAAAATGTCGATCTGTTATTTTAGCATAGGGATGATAATTATTCTTTAAAATAATCAGTGGTTGTTATTTTCATCTAGCACATTGTTGTTATTGTTACTATTGTTCCTGTTACTGTTGTTGTTATTGTTATTATTATTATCTAGATTGCAAATATGATAAAATATTGCCAAAAAAATCATAAAACTACATATATTTTCACTACTAATCTAAAAGGCGAAACATGCACTGTATACTATACTAGCAAGATGGAGGTGGGTTGGTTCCTGTATTAAAGGTGCTGTATTAAAAAGCAGGATGAAAATACATTGCTAAGTTTCACTTAAACATGGTTTAATTTTAAAAGCCATTTGTAAGCACATTGTGTGGTGGCAGTACACTATGAAATGATCTTGTGTTTTCTTTGGATTGCTTTTTTCATATATACTACTTAAATTAGTGCTCTTTTATCAGTTACTTACAATATGGCAAAATTATTGTCCCTGGTACATGTTGGTGTTCCAATCCAATGTTCCTTCAATTTAAATAGGCCATTCAAATAAAAACATTTTTTTAAGTAACTTTGAAGCTTCACATCCCGTGGTGTTTTATTTGGAAGTGAAAATCTGTTCTGCACATGCAAACTTTGATGACTTGATTTTTTTTCTTTCTTTTTTTTAAATCAACTGCAAATGTCAGACGTGCGCAGATTTGCTTACCTTGCCCATTGCAGACTATTTTACACCAGTTGTAAACAATATGTGCGTTTGGCAGGCAGAAGGAGAAGATTCTAAATGCTCACAGATATTCCTGAAACGGATGTCAAGATGAAATCTGGCATCATTGAACCTGGCTCAACGTCAACTAAGATGAAACTGATTAACAGCAGTTCCTTTCATTCTGTGTTTTTTTTTTTTTTTTCCTCAAATTTTTATGTGCCATTCTGTCTTTAGTTCTCATCTCTACTTTGAAGCACTGACATATGGTGGCAGTCATGAGGGGAAACCTGTTTGAAAATAAGAAGCAAAAAAGGTTTGGAAATGTTCCAGTGCTTTTCATAATATGATAACTCAATATATGAATGATAAACTAGGATCATATAATCCGTACATAAATCAGAGGGAAGCACTTTAGTCTGTTAAAGAATGTTATGCAACAGAAACTAGCAGACTTCAGACAACAGAGAACTGCCTACTGGAGTAATACAAACAGGAGTTGTGCAACATTTGTGTTAACATTTTTCAATGAACCCCTTAAGTCGATGCGTCCGGTATTTGGGCCGAGTGGGATTTATATTTGCATTCATTCCTTTTTTCCGGGTGCAATTTTGAATCAATATGGTTGCAGCATATACTGTTTGAAAACATTCGGTCTGTATAAACAATTTTATGATGCCATGGCTTTAGCGACAAAAGTTCCTTATTTTGTAACATGGGTTGGAAAAACAAGCACGGGGGCCCTCACCTTTTCAGCTTTTTGGGAATCCACAGGCTACACAAAACAGGGTAATGTCAGTGTCCTTTTCATGTCGAAGATCCAGCGAACCAAATCCATGGCATTATCTACATTTTATATTGGCTCTCTGGAACACGATACGAGAACACTACGAAGAGGGGCGACACTTGTTTGTATCCATAATTATTAAACTCCATAAGATGTGGGAATCAGAAAATTATTTGTTTAACTATTTTATTACTCTAATCATACCCACGTTATCTAACCTGCTTATTGCTGGTCTGTGTCACAGGGACTGCTGCTGCATGCATTTAAAATCTCAGATTAATCTAATTTGCATGCGTTTGAACTGTGGGAGGAAAAGGAAATACCCAGAGGAAACCCACGTGGACACTCAGAGAACATGCAAACTTCTCACAGAAAGGCCCAGACCAGGATTCAAAGTGAGGCATGGTGGTGAATGTGCTACCCTTCACCACCATGCCACCCTTTCAGTAGACAGAAGAGCACTTGTTTTGGGTAAAAGTATCAAAGAATGTATACAATTAATTCATCAGTTTTCAGATTAATTTTATGGAATTTGGGTTGATTCTGAAGCTTGCATCTATTTCAATATATTTACATTCACATCTGCTGAATACATATGTGATTGCACATACGTGGGCTGCTATAAATATTTAATCAAAGGAAACGTCCATTGGGACTGTGCAATCCTGGAACTGATCGCTTCTCACATCGATAGGCTGCTTGCAGTTGTGTTGCACATGAAGGACACTCCTCAGACTCATGTCTGTGGAAGCCTGATTTTTCAACTTGTGTGAAACGAGGTGGCCACAACATTATGTATCATATTGATGTATATGTATATTGATCATAAAAGATCAATAATTATTTATAGACATCATGCTTTGGAGGAGAGCACATGCCAGTATTTGGCCATCCTGAATCACCAATGTACAGTATGTAGCAGTCAGCACTGCACCGTAAGCATAATTGGGAATTCCATATTGGGAAAAACAAAGGGAGAAAAGCCATAAAACTGACTGTCTCAATGTCTTTCAGCAAAGTACTATAAACTGTGCAAAGTGGCAAATGGAGCTGTGAGCATTCTAAGCCTCTGTGCAGAGTTCAGTTTTCCACAGTGTAATTAAATATTTAGAGTGCCAATCCAGCACAAACAGTGGGGTTTTTTTTGGTGAAGGGCCCGTGGTCTGCATTCCCCAACATGAGTTAATTTGATGGCTTTATAAATCTCCCACTCGGTTTTGTTATCTCTTTCCACAGCCTACACCCCTCCCAACCCCGTAAACCCCCTCCATTCTATGCCCAACTTCCAGCACATGAAAGAGAGATGGAGGGTTGGGCGGGGGGAATGGGGAGAGCCAGAGGTTCCCCATGTGACCTGGATGTACCTTTCACTCAAAGTTTCCTGACCTAATTAGCTCCAAATTAATTCGGACTGGTCTCATTATTTATTAATAAAAGGGTATCATTTTCAAATGGAAAGGGAGCAAATGATTTGTGTGGTGGGGCTGTGATTTGGGGTGTGGGGAGGGGTGGTCTTGATATTAAGATTTCATTTGTTTTTCATGTACAGAAAAGTCATAGTTTGTTCATCTTTTAGCTGTATATTGATCTAGTGCCTGGGCTATTCTTCTTTTAAATTAAATGTCCACTTTAATGTGGCAAGTAACATACACTTAATTTTCAAATTGATACAAAGAGAAAATGAACACTTGAACAAAGCTTGGTTTCCACAAGCACAAGTTTAATGATAGGGGACATCTTGGCAAAGGTGATTGCATTGTATTGGGAGCGATCCAGAATCAGGCAACATCAGTTTGTCAACTCCTAAATCAGAGGTTCATTGTAAACGCTTCTCGCTGGGTTTAGAACGTACAGCATGAATCTGATGGAAAGATGCGTTTTAGCCAATGTACAATATGTCAACCAACTGTGTAAGAGCATTTTTGAGAGGCCCTCCTTACACGCCTCACTCAGTTCCAGCAGATCACCATCCCAATGAATTATTGCAAGGCCATGGACTTAATTACCTGTTTTGACTGTCATATTGCCATGTACCAGAATCTTCCAGGAGCTGATGAAGGTCCTGCCGGAGAGTTGTGGGACACTTTTATCCAAAGTGACTTACAGTTGAATAGACTAAACACAAGGACTAAGGACAATCCCCCCTGGAGCAGTGTGGGGTTAATGGCCTTACTCAAGGGCCCAACAGCTGTGAGAATCTTATCGTGGCTATGCTGGGGCTTGAACCACCAAGCTTTCAGATTCCGGTCATGTACCTCAGCCGCTAGGCTACAGGCTGTCCCCACTCACATCAATGGTAGCCCTCGCTCTTTGTGATAGAGGTAATTCTCCATTGTCCATAGACATGGGAACACTGGAACATGTCACTACCCAGGAAAACAATGTTTTTGACTAACAAGTGCCCAGTAGCCCACAGCTCCTCTTCTAAAAATGGGGTCAATGCCACAGGTTTCACCTTCCAGTTCTATTTAAAGCAACCGCCGGCCAAGGATAAATACAAAGAGCAGGTTATGAATCAGGAAAGAACATGAATGGCAGGATAACCTTAAAGATAAAATGGTCCTGCCTGAAATACAATCCATCAGAAAGGTCAGAGACGGTGCCTTAGGGGTATAAGTGCTTCAAGGTCTATTCTTTTGTTTTTTGAAAGTTGCAAGCTCATCTGATGGACTACAATGCAGGGCGAGCAACAATCAACAGTCACTAATTTCAAATGATCATTTAATTTTTGACTAACTGGGTACGTAGATTTGGCTCCATGGCCGCCATACTTTGGTTGCCTGGTTAATGTGAAAGGGTAGTTTTTAAATGATCTGACACACAATCATTCGGCACGTACTGTGTACAGTTCATTGGTTTGTTTAGGTGAAACGAAAAGAAAATTCATAGATGCTTTTAGATGCTTTAAGAAAAAGGCTGCAAGTGATTCAGCTGCTCTAGCCCCTGCCAGTGCTATCACTTGGTCATAGGTTTCCATCTCTTTTTCTACATTTTTTGTAATGGCCTTCATGTATGCTTTGGCCCCTGTAAAGACATGATGTAACCCAGATGATGTAGCCTACAGGAAATTCCAAAAGGGGGTAGAGGTAATGAAGGATGAACTGCACCTACCGTTAATATCGGAGCTGCTGCATCCAGCCACTGAATCAGAACCGGTTCCTCCAGGGGTTCCTCCACCCAGACTTCCTCACTTCAGCCTTTTTCTTGCTAGCTATATTAGGATTATTGGGAGGTTAACCACCTACCTTACCTTGTTTAAAATGTAGAATTGCAATAGAGGGTACCTGTTTGCAATATATTCTTCCATTTAATTTTGAAATTGCTGCTGCCAGGTCTTTTTGTAGCTGCTGTCACATGCCCTGTAAAGTAATTAAAAATAATATAATTTAATGTTTCAGTATGGTGACATTATCACAAAGTACAAGAGCCCAAATATTAGGGGCTTACTACCTTTTAAAATCTAGCAGAATTAAATTACCCACTCTTAAGTGAATAACAATCTTCTTGTGCAATTAATTTATCAGCCTTTTTTGTGCCAGACTTCCTTTTTTGCTGCTCTGGCAGTGTTTGATTTGCTGGTCAGGACTTTTTCTTCATTACCCTCAATGAGTTCTTGCTCTTTAGAGCTGAAAGAATGTGCCCTTTCCTTTCCATTATTTGGTGATCTGCCACCCCAAAACAAAATGAAAACAACATAAAAGTTACACTAAAAGCCTTAAAAAAAAAAGATATTGCTTTTGTGAATTGTCAATGTGTTACATGATACTTTGGTCCCTTAAAATGGGGAGGGGACTAGGTATAGAAATGGATGTAATTCTTATACGCATCACCCAAAATTGATGTAAATACACTCAAATTAAATCTGACTGTCTACCCTTTAACCTCATACATTTTTATTTCATATGCAATGTGCTGGAGTACAGAGCCAAACAAATTGCTGTCCAAATACTCGAGGACTGCATTGTATGTCTGTTTTAAAACCTAATAATTGAAATATAACTGAGCTAAACATGAACTTGATGGTACACCAGGATGCCGGTTGAATTTGACATCCAGTGTTGTATTTAGAATTTCACACTGCACTGGGCTGCAACACAGCTAGGAAAAGCTGTCTTTAAAAAGAATTGCTCTCTCAAGGAGCTATTTTACCTGCAAAGGAAGGAGCTCTTTGACTTTACAAATGATTTGTTAACCTTTAATGATGGATTTGAACAGCTGTTAGAATCCTTTGAGTTTAAACTGCTGATGTGGGAGATTTCATCTCAGTACTGTATACATAATGGTGGAATTATAAAACCCAAAGGCATATAGCCTGTCTTACTTTGAGACACAAACATGCACGGTCTGCAAACTCTCAGCGGCGGTTAATTAGCCCCCAGAGGCATAGAAAACATGATTTTAAGTGACTTCATTACATCATGCTGTACTAATGTGACAGAGGAGCGTTGTAAGTATTGTCCAGTCACCCCAGTTTGGCAGGAGGGTGCCGAAAAGGTTAATTCTGCGGCAGTGTGAAGCAACGCTCAACAGCGGCAACCATGCAGAAACATCTGAGAACCGTACAGTGTCAGAAAAATGAAGAAACAGAATGTAACACTGTACATTACAACCCCTCCCCTCATAAATATTTCCTTGGTGACAAAGAAGTACAGCTCATAGTTTGCAGTAACACCCCCCCCCCCCCCCCCCCCCTCCATACTGTCATGGCATGCTCTTCTTAATGACCCAAGACCAGGAATGACTGAGTTGTCATATCCCGCGGGGCATATGCTTGCCCCTTTAGTTGCCAGGCTCAGATTGGGTGTGGTGCCCTTCAGACATTTCCTGAATGCATTAAATCCCCACTGTTTGCCAAGCGGCTCCTCCCTGACGATAATCATCCATCACCCCTGGTAACGAGCACAACAAAAGCATTGGATGGCATGCGCTGGTCAAGACGGATTGGCTTGTGACTCCTGGCGAAAAGTTTAGTTCTCAGGCACTTCCGTTTCCACCAGTATGACAGGTCTAGGCTGACCCGCTGCTGCACTAACAGTGCAGTGTAGCCACATTACCATTTGGATTAATCTATTCATTTGTCCTGTTGTAAATTGTGAATCTCAACTTATACATTGTTTTTCTAAGCAATTTATTTTATTTTGAAACGTGTATGCAAATTAATGAACTGTACAATGATTATCACATGTCTGGTGCCCTTAGTTTTTTAATTACATGCATTTGACATGTGCATTTATTCCAGTGAGTTGAGCCCCCAGTTGTTAGTCTTTATTCAGACTGGAGTATGTTAATATGCTTTTTTCCTCTTATGCTACAGTACTGATGTGATGGCTTGTTTCTACGTACGCAGTCTGCATGAAAAGACTGCATTTTCTAAATGATGTGTATCACGGCTAAACGTGTTTGCTTCTTAAATATAAAGACATGCCTATCAGAAATCTTGTTACTTAATTATTTTTGTCAAAACATGGATGAATGCATTGCTTTTATTGTCCTGGAGAACACTGTAGCTGTATGGAGGGGTAAATTGGTTTATAGCTGTGTCAATTTGCATGATTAACAAAAACAGGCCACATCATGATAAGATGCTTATCTTATGATTATAATTTTAGACTCTTTCCAGCCTGAAAATTGGCTCTGGAAAAGCTCATGTAATAAAATATTCCATATTTAATTGAAATTTCTCATGTTGTTTTGGTTTTGGTTTAATGGTTGCCTGGAGTACTACATGATCAAAAAGATGATATCTATTTTTTTCCTCTTTTGAAGTCTGTACAACCATAAACTAGGGCCGCTGACCCAAGCTTCATTTAAGTACAATCTCTGTATCCCCAGTTTGTTCTGAAACTGAAGGCTTACCGCGGAGAAAAAAAAACCCTGTACAGTATATTCTTATTTTTAACATACAAAGAATGCTTAGGCTGAAATATTCTTCACTTCCCCCTAAAAACCTGGTGCTACCAGGATGTTTATGATTATAGCATTTAGTGCAGGCTTCTGACTGGTCATTCAGAAATCGTGATGTCACTCATTGATAGGGACCTTTTTCATACTGCAAGGAAATGACAGCAATGTTTCCCTTAATGGCAGGGCAAACAGTGGTGTATCCTGCCTGCTCAGCCATTCTCCCACAGCCTCTATAAACCTGATCTTCTTTCTGCTAATGTAATGCATTTCAGCTTCCTCCGTTTTTAATATTTAAATGACAAATGGGTCTGTATTATTAGCAGAATAACAGATGCAGAAGTTAGAGATATGGAGTGAATTAATATATGGTATATTCTCATTTCACTGCATCTTGAATTGTGTTAGTAGTGTAAAACCCAACCTTAAACAGCTCTCAGAGATTTAACCCAATATTCATACTTCTAGTGCGGAAAATCGACAGCGGCGTCACAATAAAAACAGGCGTTCATGTCGTTATCCTTAGTGCATTGATGAGGGACATGGTTCATTCCAAAGGGTAATCCGTCTCCGCCGAATTTGTAAAGTGGCTTAACTTTATTCTGAAGCCAATGTGAAATAACAAATGATGACAGTGATGTGAATGTACTGTATGGATTGTTTGTATTCATTACCAAATATTCATTTCGTCGTGGTTTCAACTGAATTCAAGCCAAAGGCTGAGAATTTCGAACCTAACTACAGAGAGTGTTGGCCTGCCGTATCTTAAGGTTTAGGTTTAGGAACCCCCCTTCCCCTTTTCGGTAACATATGCTCTCAGAACGCAAGTTTACAGAAGCCTTTCAAACCGAAGCCTTTGTATGTAGTGCGGCTCTCATTCAAAAGCCATTCAATTACTTTTCTTTCCAAGCCCAGTGTAAATATTTTGCAAGTCAATTGGTTCCAGAAGTACAGAAGATGCCTGGGGCGAAGACCTTTTTAATTTGATGCAATATGCTTTATTACAGAGAGGAGAACGGGGAGCAGTGCCTTAACGCCGAGGCGAGACCCGGGCTCCGTGATTATAAAACTACTGACCCCTCCACAAGTGACGAGTACCCAAAAGAAGCTTTTTGTTTATCAATTATTTCAACATCAGAACGACGACGCAAGCACAGCATGCAGTGGGACTGGTTCCTTTTATCTCTCGCTTCAAAGCTTTTTTCTTTCTTTTTTTTTTTTCAATTTCAGAGCAAAAAAAGTAAGGGTTTTCTTTTCATAAACATATGCAGAGCGTTGGACTCCTGTGAAGAAGAGAGAAAGTCTTTTAAGGATTCAAGAGTCTCTGTTTCTGTCTATCTTTTTTTTTTGAAAATCAGCCCCCTTAGGGTCTTCGCACACAAACAGAACAAGCCCATGTGTTGACAAACCAAGGTGTAACCCGATGTAACAAGCTTGCTGTGTTCTGCTGACTTTGAGGGTCTTTCTCTCCGCTGACAGACAGCGCTTCACGCTCTTGATGTCCAGTCCCTGGTCTGGGATAATGGAGCATCATGGGACCGTTGTCATCTCTTGTCAATGGAACAGCCAGAGGGGGCCCATGCTAAGCCACCTTTGTACCCTCCCCCCCCCCCCCCCCCCCCAACACCCCCTCCGCCCCTCTGTCATTTGTAGGCTCTTGTGTCTGCTGTATGGCAGTGCTCAAATTCTGAAATTTGGTCCCTGGGACCCACCCTTAAGAGGTTTCTGATTATATCTGAACTGTCAATAAGGCTCTTATGTTGCACACTTAGTTATGACACATCTACATACAGTACATTTTTTACGAATTAATAATCCTGCTGAAGAACAATAATGTAATTTTTGCTAATGCCTGCGTCTTGAATGTATTCCGTGTTCAATTATCTGTAATTTCCTCCAAAAATAAACCTGAGCACTTGTTTGTGTTGTCTGTTTGTTTGTTAAAATTCGAGAAAATAACTGAACTTATAATGCAATTCTTTTGTTTCAGATTTTACCAGTCTCAATCATAGCAGAAGCTAAAGGTTTGATATTGATGTTGAGTATTTTCTACGTGTGTGTCTATTTTATCCAATGTCTTCTCAATGTCAGGGAGCTCTGAAACCCATTGGTCCTTTGTCTGGTTGGACTGAATTTCAAGAGGTCTTCAGTCTTTGAAGTAATTAAGCTCCCAAGGATCGATTTTTATTTTATTTTTTTAAACAAGGAATTTGTGAAGCTGTTGGAGGACTTCACATGTCAAATTCTCTTTTAGACTTAATGGCACCTTGTTCTGAGATTGTGGCAAGAAAGCTAAACTTCTGAGCCCTTTCTTAAGCAAAAGGATTGTATTCTCCATATTTGTGTCTTTGGTATTTACACATTCAAAGTTATCATAACTCTATAAACTGAAACTGTCATAACCAATAATAACCAATGGAGTTGGTTCAACCATTTTCGATTTTTTGCCTACATTCCATTTACTGAGAAAATAGTTTTTGCATGTCACTAATGTTATGTTTGAGAGTCCTCCATTGCTCATGTCTCTGATCCAGCTTCTGCACTGCAGTAGTCTGACCTACATGTAGGTCTTGTTGAGCTGTTTTCCTCATGTCTTAAATAAGACTTTGGTCCTTATTTCTCAATGCATTGCCTGCATTAGCCTGCCAAATGGCTGAAGCTATGCAGTTGTGGGCTTTGTTATTACTTGGATGGCAGACCTCCTATTGGTGGGCCAGTAAGCGGTGATCTTCCCTCTGGTCAAATTATCCCCAATACCCCAGCGCAGTGATGGGGACACGGTGCTGTAGGAGACACCGACGTTCAACCTGCCACCTAAACATCCTCTGGTTCAAAAAACATTAGCTGGTGTGTGGGGAGAATTCTGGCTCAAAATGGCAGCTGTGTATCACCCATGTGGGTACTATGCATTGGTGGTAGATGGGTTTCCCCCTCATTGCTGTAAGCGCTTTGAGTATCTAGAAAAGTACTATATAAATATAATGATCTATCTATCACTATGGTACAGGTAGTGAAGGTGGAACTGAAATGTGTATAAGTCACTTAAAAGGGTGTTGAGCCACACTAGGTCAGTATGGCCTGTATACACTGGTGTAGAACCTACCAGAATTTTGAATTCTGCGGGAGGAACATGACACCACTCTTCCACAAAGTCAGCCACCTTGCACATTGCCGACAGGAGGAAAATGCATCATTCTGGAATATTCCATTAATGCTCAACTGGTTTTTGGTGGGTTGGGGTTGGGGTGAAGATCCATCCATCCATCCATTATCCTAACCCGCTTATCCTGAACAGGGTCGCAGGGGGGCTGGAGCCTATCCCAGCATACATTGGGCGAAAGGCAGGAATGCACCCTAGACAGGTTGCCAGTTCATCGCAGGGCACACACACCATTCACTCACACACTCATACCTACGGGCAATTTAGACTTTCCAATCAGCCTAACCTGCATGTCTTTGGACTGTGGGAGGAAACCGGAGTACCCGGAGGAAACCCACGCAAACACGGGGAGAACATGCAAACTCCGCACAGAGAGGCCCCAGCCGACGGGGATTCGAACCCAGGACCTCCTTGCTGTGAGGCGGCAGTGCTACCCACTGCACCATCCGTGCCGCCTGGGGTGAAGATAAAATGGAATAAAAAATGGACCTTAATATGACAGGAATCTCAATTTGCATTCAGAAACAAGTTGGCTCGACTGTGATGTAACATGCAGGTACACATGTAAACGTGTACACGTGTTTAAAAAAAAAAAAAAAAAAAAAATTGTTTAATTTATTATTATTATAAAAATTTTTTACAATGTTAAACACAGTGGCAATGCAACATCCAGGACTCTTGAATAGTTTTTGCCATTAGACTATATAAAAAACCATATCTGCATGGACATACTGTGGGCAGATGGCATGTATAACACTGCCAGCTTAAAGGTCTGCAAACAAGCCGAGGCTCCTTTGAAATCAGGCGGCACTGCGGAAGCCTGGAATTCACTGTGAGTGTGTGCGCGCGTGCGTCCATGTGTGGGTGTGAAACAACATAATGAATTTATTGTCCTTTAAAAAATAAAATGTGTACATTACATCTCATTAAGCTATCACACAGCTTGTCTTTAAGGGGATGCATAAGTGTCACTAACAACGCAGCAGTCTGCTGCTAAGCTATCACACGTTCGCTGTAATGCAACCTTCGCGTCCGACTGTGTGTTACATCTTGAAGTCCCGATATAAATGACACATGGAACAAATGTATTTTCAAGGAACAGATCCAAGTATGGAAAAGCATAAAGCAAAGCACAATGTGTGTTTTCTTTTTTATATATTTCAACTTTGATTTAAAAAATATCTAAACAAAAATTGAGGGGGTATCAAATACTGCTGGGGTACTGCATATACCCCCACCGCCTGAAGTACTTTGGTCGGTATAGAGGCACTTAATATAAGTGTAGGCACGTTTAGGTTGGCTAGGGGTTCTTGGATTACTGCTACAATTGTTTCTCCCACTGAAACACCAGCTGTCTATAGGCCACCAGCTGTCATCAGTAACAGATTCTGATCTTCTGATTGGTGCTCTCTCTCTCCTGTCATATTGGGTGGCCTTGAGAGGTAACCCAAGGCACTGAAAGATCTAAATATGGTACCCATTAAGGTCATCCATCTTCCACAATGCCCACCTAACTCTGGAAACTGTCCCTGATTAGGCCTTAACAGTGGCCTCTCAGACGATTCACAGTACTAAATAATATTTTTTTCAAATACTTTTTTACATTTTACTGAGCTTGTCTGGTGTATTTGACCCTATGAAATACGCTCACAAAATGCAAAACCTGCAGTCTGGTCCTCTTGGTTGGCTCAATTGCACCCGGCAAGACAAATCGAGGTCAGAGAAGTATTTGAATCCAAAACAATTACGTATTTGCCCCGGGTCTGCTAAATAAACTAACTTCAGCCCATTGTGGAAATGCACCATGGCTTTATTCCATGCACATCCGTAACTGTACACCATATAACCTGGGTTTGTAAAGCCCAAACTCCAATCTTCTCCCTTTCAACAATGCTCTGGATCTGTAAAACAAATTCAGAAATGTAGTTTACTTTACCCTGGCAGTATTTATGCTACACTGATGGTGAAAATAACAGGAAAGCCCTTAAATACTAACAATTAAGTCAGTCTCTTGATAATCTTGGCATCTAATCACAATGACTCCTTTGTGGAGACCACAATGTGATGTGTAAATATTTTAGACAAAATTGAATTTATATATTACCCATCATACTGGAAGTGGCAATTTGTCTTGTGCTCGTCAAGTATGTGACAAAGAACTGCAAGCAAAATGCCAATAAGACAACATGGTTTTCTCATTACATTACATTATAGGCATTTGGCAGACGCTCTCATCCAGAGCGACGTACAACAAAGTGCATACCCATAACCAGGGAGCCTGGTCTCACACTAATTTGATGACAGGTGACTGAATGTTCTGGCCACTGAAATGGGCCTCTGTGTTCCGAAACCTGAACATCTGCCCCTGGTGGTTGAAGTTAATAGTACATTCTAATTTCCCAACCCAAACTGAGGCACCTGAACGTACAAAACGTTTTTGAGTCACTATGCTCAATTAACGCCTTAACGAAAGCCATAACCTCCTGTTGCTACAATTTTCTTCCATTTGCCAACGGATTATGTGTAAATATATCTATTTCATTTCTATTATACTTCTGTTGCAGTTGTATGAATACATTTTCATACAACACAACACAAAAGAATGATATACACTCAATGAGTACTTTATTAGGTAGATCTGTACACAAGCTTGTTAATGCAAATATTTAATCAGCCAATCATGTGGCAGCAACTAAATGCATAAAAGCATGCAGGCATGGTCAAGAGGTTCAGCTGTTTTTCAGACCAAATGTCAGAATCGGGAAGAAATGTGATCTAAGTGACTCTGACCATGGAATTATTATTGGTGGGTGGACAGGGTGGTTTGAGTATCTGAAACTGCTGATGTCCTGGGATTTTCACTTATAACAGTTTCTAGAGCAGTGGTCTCCAACCCTGGCCCTGGAGAGCTGCAGGGTCTGCTGGTTTTCGTTGTTACTCTGCACTTAACTGTAATTGATTAATTAACTCACCTAACCTGGTTACCTGGGTCTCAACAGGGAGCTGATTTTAAGGGTTGAAGAGCCCTGTTCTAGAGTTTGCAGAGAATGGTACGAAAAACAAAAAATAACCACATATTACAACAGTGGTATGCAGAAGAGCATGTCTGAACACACAATGCATTAATCCTCAATGTGGATAGGCTACAGCAGCAGAAGACCAATAAGTAAAATAGATATGTCTAATAAATACCTAAGTGTTCCCTGAGTGTACACTTATGTAAGTACAACAATGAGCAGCTTACATAGCCAAACAAAAGTAGAAATAAAACCATCCTACCGAATACTAATAATAGTAATAATGAGACATAATTATCAGAACAAAAAAAACAAAACAGCTAACAGTCAACAGTCTCCTGTTCGACAGAGGCTTCAGGACCTGGGCTTGAGTAATCAGAGTTTGTTCAAACTTTGGTTTGAACTACTCAAGTCTTCATTCAGTGCACTTCCTTCATCTAATGCTTATGTTAATTAGTGCAGATATTCAGACACCTGATTAGTGAGAGCCTGGTTTAATTATATTATGGCCATTCAAAAAGAGAGCATTATATCCCAACGGGAATTTAAATGTATCCTTAAGGTGATTGCTAGCACAGTTGGAATACAGTAAAAAAAAGAAAGAAAAAAAAGGACATCATAGGCAGACATCCACATGTCCGAGAATAAATTATCATTCATTTTCATTTTTTTGTCTGGAATGCTGTGATTGAAGTGGTGTGCTTGATTAAATGAGATCAAGGTCTTCTTGGTGGATTCCTGTCTTGTATAATGCACATGTTTTAACAGTTTATATTTAATAGAAGTATGACGAGATATTGGTTTCATCAATGGCATTCTCAGGAACTAACAGTAACTAAGAACTAACTAACACTAACTAAACTAACTAAGAGTACTTGATACAGAGACCTGGAGTGAGTGGGTAGGTTCCTTTCATGCACTTTTAAAACACTTGTGTTCACGCTGAAGGACTTGGTGTGCATGAGCATGCACAAGTGCTGGAGCTCTCTTGTGCTCAGTTATAAACAGAAAGGCACAAATGGCACAAAAGTTCAAATAACTCACTGAATATTATGAGCCATGAACCAGACACCTAAGATAATGGCTTGCTTGAACTCGATCTCTTCCATGTTCCTTGGATATTCCTGGTTTTTAATGAATCAGTTACAGTAAATCATGTTTAGTCATGTACACTGTTCTTATTTATAGATATAAAAATAAACTAAGGTTATTTATTTTGGCAAAATATTATACAGATGTATTTCAATAAGTTAGTCGCAATGAAATCTCACTGAAATACATTGAATACATTACATTTTTAAATCTGAATGTAGAATTTAAATTCATTTTTACTTTACTAAATTAATTTGCGTGATATAAAAAAAAAATCTCCTGCACAGAGACACTATATCAGTTATGAGTTGGAATATTCAAACTCAACAAATCTTTTTTTTGGTGTACTCAGCTGTGACCTGCATTCCAAGATGACTTTAAAGTTTCCCCCTAGTACATTAAACATAATGACCTAAATTTTGGGTCTGAAGGATCCAAGTCATTTTCCCAGGGACAGGGCTTTTGATACAGTTTCTTGTGAATTGCATTCTGAGCATTAATCCTCAGCATATGTTGTTGCCTATATCACTGTTTACTTGTCTAATTGAATCATTTCAGCCTTCCAACTGAGATATCATCCAAGAGATCCACATGAAGTGCTAATATGTTTCCATATGTAATATTATTTAGGTACGCTTGACGGCACAATAAATTAACAATAATAAAAACAATTATACAGTATACATGTGTGCTGCCGGTAAATTGCAGTAAATTTTACGGTACGTTTTTTTTACTGTGTAGACACGTAGGCCAACTTTCATCCAGGATTTTACAGATTGTAACTAATTAAATTGTTATGCTTTGTTGAATAATTTTTTGATGTTCATATTCACTGCAAAAATGTACTGTAGATACAGCACTTTCAGTGTACTATTAAATTAGAATTCCTCAAACAAGCCTGGACTACAATGTATAAGTCATTATTTAGCATACTATACAATATCTGTTATATACCAATGCACAAAATAGGCTTAGGTCTTGTTACTTGATTCAAATATGCCAAAGGCTAAGTTCCAGCCGTCTATGATCTATTAAAATAAAGCCAAGAACACACTTTCATTAGCCTTTGCAAGTAATACTAGAGTTTGATCCATAATGCCTTGGGCTTATGAACTCAAATATTTTGAATTCAGTGATAAAAGGTCTGTGGAAGCTGTGGAAATATGTTATCAGCCCAAGTTACGCCCTTGAGACTACTTTAACTTGACATGAAAGAGTGTAACGATGGCTTTCAGTAAAACTTTTTTAAACGACTCTGTAGTCCTTCGTAGTTATTATTTCAGGGATTGTGTTTCCCACAGTTTCAGCAATTTTCTGGCACCGCCTGCAACATGCCTGGTTCTGTCCAGGAAATATGAATATGGTACGCAGTGACTGCGGTGGGATTTGTCTGTCAAAGCCACTGATGATGTAGCACGCAAGCCTTTTCCTTGTCACATTGCAAGGGTGTTTTACTTTGATAGGGAGTGAGAGAGTGCGAGAGCAGGGGGAAAAAATCTGCTGTCAGCTCTTAAACTTAGAATTAGAAGTATTAGAATTTCCATTGTTATGTTGGAGACACTTACTTAGAAAGAATAAGCTTCTTGCCGTGTGAAGTATTCAGAGAGCGTTGAGAAGATTCAGTGTAGGGCAGCCGGAAATTCTCTCCCATACAGGTATAAAGCTAAATATACAGAACTAAACAGCCACAAACTGAAGTTAATTTGGGGCTTGGGTGTGCATTTCTCACTCAGAATATGCCTTTAATCAAGGTTGCAGCAGGCAGCCAGGTTTTAAGGGATATTTATATACTCGGAGTTCTTCATCATGAATGCTTTTACCGACCCAGTGGTCATTGTCAGCTGCATTCTTTCAGTCAATCATTTTCCCACTGTACTCGACCTAAATGTCCTGAACTGATCTAACTTTCAAATTAAATAAGCTAAAATAAGTTACTATTTAAAATGAATTGATTCAACATTACGACTCATAAAGGACTCAAGTATTATGACTATTTTCCCACATTAAATTTTGTGGCTGCTTGATATCCAGCATTACTTTTCCTTGTAGAACAAATCTAAAAAGCCAGGAACCGAAAAGTGACTCTAATCATGCTTTGTTTCTGTAGCAATTTGTTTGTGGAGTGGTCTGCATCCTCCTGTTCTCGTGCACTGACCCCCCCCCCCCCCCCCTCCACCAAAAAGGAGGGGCACAGATGCCAAAATGGCCGCTATAATGAAGCAGGCTGTCGCACTCTCTAACGCGACTGCATGCAGCACTGAGCAGGGTAATTACTCTGAACTACATCACATTACAGCATGTCTACTGAGCGCAACTGAGAGATCCTTTAACTTTAGGGGAATGGTTGCGTTATTGCCGATATGGCAGCCTTGAAGACCGTTAGACTTGATCCATTATAAACATTCAAGTCTGTAATAATTTCAATATAATGTTTTTTTTTTGGGGTTTTTTTTTCTTCCCTTCTCTGTATTTTTTCACCATATTAAAACCGTCGTTTGGACTTAGCTATGGGTAAAGCGAACTCTAGCTCCCTCTTCTTGATCAAATCATACATGCATTCTGGTGGGAGAGTGCCCAAAAGCATACATCCCCTGATTCACTCCGATGAACTTGAGGGAGGCGGAGGTTGTGTGTGACTTATAAAATAATTTTGATTTCTGCGCCACCCTCTCTACCCAGATGGATTTGCCATAAAGACCTCAGCTGAGTATTTTATTAAAATACCCTTTAATAAAAAAAGCTCTGAGTCTTCGCTTTGACAATGTGTGAATTGTTTGATTACAAACAATAAAATATTAAATCAGAAACGCAGAAAAAGATGCTTGTAGGATAACTTGAATATAAGATATCGGGACTCTGATGATGATAGGTCACATACATCAGGATGTCATGGCATGCAAAGGATATGCAACCACATACAAAATATGGCACTCTAATTTGACATTATGTTCAAACATTAAAATGGGGGACTACATATAAAAAGTGCTGTAATTCCTCCATGGTGAAACAAAAATGTATAAAAATACCCTTTAATAAAAGCTTGGAGTCTGTGCTTTGACCACATGTGAATTGTTTGATTACAAATAGAGAAAATAAAATATAAAGTAGAAAAAGAGAAGGTGATTCCAAACTTTTGAATGGTAATGTGTAATTATGTAACTATTTTGATTTAAGGGGTAAGTACTATCTAAGGGGCTGTACAACCTACCATATTCATAGTATTTAGCAGGCTGGTATTAATGGTATTTACTGACTTTGTTTCATAGTACTTGACTCTAAATTGTAATTATCAGCCTGTGAGTATCAAATTACTCACCATAAATATTAGCATTGACATTTTACCAAAATTTCACCAGAAGGGGCGTGGAGGTGAAAAGACCATAGTGGCCACAGCCAGGACACATCTGTTCAGTATTTATTTTATTACCCAGACTACACCCAGGTGAGGCCTAAGATTCCTTCATTCAGAATTAAGTTGATGAACAGCAGAAAGGAATCTGAACGCATTAAGATGTATTAAGGTGTCAGTGTAATGCCTGTTATGCAGGTGTAAGCTTCAGTGGAGGTATGTATAATCCAATCACACAAAGATGTTGATATTATTCATTTAAGCTAAGCTTTCAGGGGCAGACTAAATTCTAGAAATGCTTCTTATTGTCAATAACAAAACCAAGTTAAAGGATTGTGTGAACTGGATTGTGGATTGAGTTGCAGCCTCATAATTATTTTGGATGGATTAACCCAGAATGGATTAAAATATCTTCCATCAATGAATGTACATTTCAATGTTAACCAAGTATTATGACTGATTTGTGTTGCCTTTTTCTGATAACCAAACTCTGAACAATTGTTATGGGTAACTGTAATATGTGGGAGATTTGTACAGTATGTTAGACTACGGAGTATACTTCCAATCTGAATGTTCTATTTTTAATGGGAACTTGGGCCATAATTCACTCACTAGCTTGCTGTGGCAAACATCCTCCACACAGCACCGACACGGCCTCAAATTAGCTGACTCAATGAAGATTTGTTTTGTTTTACAAACAATAAATTGACCCCTGGGGATTTTAAATGATCCTATCGGTTAACCAGCCATGGGTCTCCAGGCAGACCTACCTACAGGCAGGGAACCAAAGGAAAAAATTATTAGTGGCAGCATTTTTGGTCATATGACGTATCAAAAACAAACTTGTTTTGTAAAATATGTCACTGGCCATTAAATTACATTATGCAAGAACCAATAAAAAACAAAGCAGAAGAAGTTATTATCCAAAATTTAAAACAAAACAGACTGAATTAACAGATACTGTAATGACACTGTAATGTACATACAGCACAATACTGTCCTTACTATGAGGTAAAGTGTCCGGCACAGTGGCAATGTAAAGAAAGTAAGCTGATATTATCCACCAGCGCCTTGAAGAATCAGACTTGTCTGCCATCTGTACTGTACGTCTTCATGAGTTGAATACCGCACCTACCAGGCAGATGAAATATTAAACATGAAGTGCCAGATCTCTATACGTTTTTCCCCGTTCCCGACAGCTTAGGATTATTCCGAAAGCTAATACCTGTAAAAGCCGTAAGGATGATGGATCGGATTACTTGAGATGGAATTTTAAAATGTGTGACACACTAATCGTGAACAGGAACAGGAACGCTTCACTGTGTAACTTTTATCTAGAGAATACGGCTCTTTCTGCAAGCTTACTCACCCGATTCTCCTCTCCTGATGAATTCTTCACTGCGCTGAAGCGCAGACAGTTCTGGGAGGGACAGACAGGAGATTCGGAAGGGCAGAGGCCCAGCTGGTACACCCCAATACACCTGCAGATCCTCTAAGTCACACTCTGAGGCAGCCGACACCAACATAAAATAAAACTAAATAAAACTAAACAAAATTGTAAAATAATAATAAAATAATAATCTCAATTTCTGGGGTTTTCAGGAAATTTTTAAAAGATATTATTTTTACATTATATCACAAACTTGAGATGCATCCAACTGTAGTTGTTTTGAGGATAAGCGGCTTCTGCTGTTCAAATTGTAGTCTATTCACATCCTTATCCAGGGTAATTTACATACAGGAGTGTCTGCAATACCCAGATTCTGAACCAACGATCTGCAACTGTGGTGTCTATACATGGTACCGGACTAATGTTAAATGCTGTCAGAAGTGTTAGCACAAGGCTCTTTTGATTTGTAAGACTGAATGCAAGTAAGTGAAGTGAAAAATATATACAGTATACATAGTCGCTCTCTCTAGTTACTTCCCTCCCGCCCTGCTCCCGTTACATGTCGTGCTCTGGACGTTGCCGGGGAAACCGATAACGGCTGAGGGTCCGGCGGATTTCACACGGCGACACGGAAAAGGTATACGACCGCAGCTTTAATTACTTTTAATTACTTTGATTGCTTTGTGCCACTGTGTCAGCAGAAGGCAATGACATGACAGAGGGGAGCGAAGGCAAGAGTGAATTTCCATAAAGTCTTCGCTCCCTCTTCACAGCTCATTAAGACTGCCGCGCTCGAGAGCCCGCTAGGACTATTCTCTCATTCTGTAGCGACTCAAATCCATTTTATCAACACAACTTCCGAGGACAACCGCATTTAACGAATACATGACTCCAACCGAATGTGGGGGAACTCACAAATAAGTATAGAAATCAACCCAGAATGGAGTAAAAATGCACAGAAATATACTAGTGCGCATCTCAAAAATAGATTTTTGTTGCTACTGCAGTGACAATTCCAAATCATCTTTGAGGACTGAATGGGATTTTTTTTTTTTTGTCGGTTCCAGATAAAAAGAACATACTTTCTGAATGACAGCATGATAAACAGCCTTACCACAGTTCTGATTCTTTAGTGTGGGAATTTGAAAGATTGGGTGATTGTTTTTTTTTCTCTCTCAGAAAAGAGGGATTATTCTCTTTTTAATTTCATGCATTTTCTGGCACTCAGCAGAAAAGATAAATCTTTTGAACTGATAAATGTGCAGTCTGTGTGGTAATTTAGCAGGAGGGATTAATCAGGAATTCAAGTCCAACTATGAAAAAACATAATTAATAAAAAAAATCCACAAAGGAGAGAAAAAATGATGATGTACTGCTTTGGGTGCAGTTGCTGTGTGAATCATCCAGTCACAATATGTTAGCTTCATCCAGTAGTTTTCTGTAAACTATATTTATATAACAACGTAAGAAAAAAGAAACTAGAGCCATCACCGCAATGTTTGTGACTGCAACATGCAAAACAATGCAAAAACAATACTCACAGAGGGGAAATGTCCTCTTTATAACCAATAAATATACACTCAGTGATTACACCCTTTCTGGATACCCATTATATCACCATTCTTCAGTTGTTATTTCTGTGACTATGGGATGTTATGCTGATAATTATTTCAGCACTTGACTGCACATTTCTGGTAACACAAAGGCCAGAATGATGTTAATACAATAACTTCCTTACTAACTTACTTACTAAGTCTGAAAATAGGACAGACTGCCATAGTTTATATATTAAATATTCTTGTAAAACTTATTGTAAATTTGTGAGTGAAAAGTGTATTTGTTAAAAAAGTTACATTAGATTTTGTTATCACTATCAGTGCTTCTTTGGTTGAACTTTTTCAATTTCCATTATGCTTGTGCCTGAATTTGGTTTTGAATGGGAGGTCCTTTGGTATACATTTAGACTTACATTTATGGATCAACCATCACTTGTGAGGACCATTCTATTGGATAAAGGCTTTTGTTCCAGTAATGCATAATTCAAATGATTTATATTCTATAATCTACAAATAAAACAAATCCATCAGTGGCCTGGAACACAAGATTCACAGAGGAGGTTAAACACCCCTTACTAAAAGTACTCCCACAAATCAAAGAGTGAAAGTTCCATCAGAAACTTGAGCTAGACACCAGAAAATGTATCCTTTTTTTTTTTTCCTCCTGATTTGTATTGATGGCCAGGAAGAAAGAGGCATGCTTTGCATTTCTCTAAGGGGAAGATTTTTTAATGGAGATTAATTCAAATTTCTGCTTGCTCAGTACTTGTAAAACTAAAGCAATTTATATTCTTTTTCTTAACGATCTCCTTTCTCTGATTGCAGTAATGTAATCTAATTGTAATTATGATACTATCTGAATCATACAGACCTCACCATGATTGGACCTACTCTTTGCATTGAAAACTAATTTTTGAATAATGCCGAAGGCAGCTGCGGGAAAATTGGAAATGAATCTTCTTGGGGGTGGGGGGTAATCGGACATCGTGGTGAACATGAAAGTGCGGGGGTCAGAGAGGGTGGAGCCTCCCAAATATTCAAGTCCAGGTTTGTTAATTACAATGTGCTAGAGTTTAGATTTGGGTTGGGGCTGTATGATGGGAATCAGTATCAGAGCGCTCAAATGTGACATCTTGAACAACACTCAACAATCCATGTAACCCAACTGTTATATTGAAAACAGCAGGAATTCAAATCAACCGACTTGAAACCTGAACGTTAATGATATTAGTCAATCTACAATTACAGTAATAGCGTATAAGCACTTAGTTCAATAGGTTAGAAGCACAGAATGTAACACATTGGATGCGTTTTGCTTGACTTGAGCTTTAGCTTTAATTAATTTATTTTTCCTATCAAGCCAGATGCAGCAGAAGAACAATCTTGGCTCTTAGCGGGGAGAGTTTTGCGGTAAGGTGTTACAGTAGCGCAGTTCAAGCTTTGTTTGATATAATGCCTTAGGATATTTAATTGAAGCAGTGTCTTTTCGAATCCATCTGCGCAAACAAATGTTATTTTACACATGGTCACTCCTGATTGGTTCAAGTGCTGCAACTGTTCGTGCTACAGTCCAGCCTGCCTTGGCATGTCCCACTTCCCTACAGAAGAACACCAACACTTGGGTGCATGCTGGCTCAAAGGCAAGGTACTGGAAGATGCAATGTGTGTGTGTGTGTATGTGTGTGTACGTGCACGTGCTAGCCAAGGGCATGGACATTTTTCATAGATTAGTAACTAGATTAAGAAGTTGCACACTAAGTTTAGCTCTCTTAAAGAAGGTTCTGGCAATTAAAACGATGCAGAAATGTATCTGCTGTGTGAGCTTTAAAGCAGGCACTGAGAGGACTGCTCTCAGCCTCTGTCAGATCCACAGGACCCTCAGCAGAGCACAAGTGCTGCAGGACCATGGACAGCAGCATCTTTACTGACCCTACTAACACATTACATACATTACTGACCCTGCTAACACATTACATACATTACTGGCAGCACCATCTTAACTGGCCCTGCTAACACATTACATACATTACTGACCCTGCTCACACATTACATACATTACTGACCCTGCTCACACATTACATACATTACTGACCCTGCTCACACATTACATACATTACTGACAGCACCATCTTTACTGACCCTGCTAACACATTACATACATTACTGACCCTGCTCACACATTACATACATTACTGACCCTGCTCACACATTACATACATTACTGACCCTGCTCACACATTACATACATTACTGACCCTGCTCACACATTACATACATTACTGACAGTATCAACTTTACTGACCCTGCTCACACATTACAGACATTACTGACAGTATCAACTTTACTGACCCTGCTCACACATTACATACATTACTGACAGCACCATCTTTACTGACCCTGCTAACACATTACATACATTACTGACCCTGCTCACACATTACATACATTACTGACCCTGCTAACACATTACATACATTACTGACAGTACCAACTTTACTGACCCTGCTAACACATTACATACATTACTGACCCTGCTCACACATTACATACATTACTGATGGCACCGACCTTACTAACACTGCTGACCCATTACTTTATAGTACTAACAGCACCAACCGTAGTGACCCTGCTAACACATTATACTGAGTGCGGTAGCCACAGGCTCACCAAATACTGATTTTTGGTATAGCTACCTTGTGCTTGACTTTTTTTGTGCAGAAAGAACTATTTAAATCCAACGGATCCCAACATGAGAGCCAGCATTCTGTCGGACTTCATTAAATTCAAATGAGATCTCAAAATTTGGAAACCACGCTAGCTTCTTCAACTTTGAATCGTTCTAAATTCTCAGAGAACAACAAGAGACCGTTATGCCCAGCAACAGTGCGGCAGGCAGCACAAAGCACGCTACATTAGCAGAAGCCAGTCACACAGACTCTGCCCAAAGTGGCAAGCACACGATTTTTGGTAACCTGTCTGATCAAGTAAACCAAAGCAGCCAAAAGAAACCAACAATTGGTGTGCATAACATAAAACTTACAGGATGGCACACTGTGAGCTGTACCTTACGTGTAGCTAAAGTGGATAAGTTGGCTAGCTACTAGCTAATTATGTAGAAAGGCTTGGGGCCTTGCACTGTATGAAAATACCCCAGTCATTTTGCTTGCCAGCTCAGTGGCTAGTGAGATAATAATGGAATGTTTGATAGCTAGTGAACAGTAGATAATAACGTTAATATGTTTGTCTTTATATTAAACAGTAAATGTATACATTCCCATGATTGCATGTCTTGCTGTTGTTGGAAATTTTTAACGTAGCTAGCTCTAACTTCTGCAACAATATTAGTAACTCAGTCCCAGTCCTCGCAAGCTATAAGTTAATGATACCGCTCCCCGCATTGAATTGATGCAGAATCGGTCAGAAAATGTCATTTATCTTGTATGACTCAAATGACTGAAAATTATAGGCAAGCAGCAGCAATACATTGGCAGATGCGAGTTATGATAGTGATATGATGGCCACATTACCTTCCTCACATAAAATACCTCCGCTTGAAATTATGCCTCTCAGTATTACAGCTAATGTCTCAAACCTTGTAGCTATCCATTTCTGTTAATGTGAGTAACCACATTATGTTTGCTAAGATGTTAGCTAAATTATTAAAACTAAGGAAATTCATCACAAAAATTTTTTTTAAGTGAAATTGTTGCATTTGCTCAAAGCCTCAAAATAAATTAAAGTGTTCAGCCCAAATGTTAACATCAGCCTGCTCTCCAGGAAAATGTATCTGCACAGATGCTTAACAACAGCTACAGCCCTGTTTGTCTACTTGTACTTCAAACAACATGTATTTACCACAGGGCAGATTGCGTAAGATTCAAACCTGCTCCAACCTTATTGACCCTGCTAACCCATTACATTACAGTACTGACCGCATCAACCTTACTGACCCTGCAAAACCATTATATTACAGACAGAACTGGCATTACTGATCTTGCTAACCTATTACATTACATAGCATTACAGGCATTCATATTAGATACTCTTATCCAGTGCCAAGATCAGATATTGAATGAAGTGAATTCTTTACAGAGGGAAATAATAGTGCTAAGAGAGACAGTACTGTTAAGTACAATAAATGCTCACCCAACTGACAACTTAAGTCATAACAAGAACCATAACAACCCAATTGAGAATTATGTTATACTAAATGTTTTCTCAATGTATCATTTTCAATGTCTTAGGCTTTGTCCAGAAAGCCATAGATTAACTTCAACTACAGATACAGTAAGTAGTCTATCACAACACTCCATTTGTATTTTCCTCACATATGATCTGGGCATATACTGTAAAGAACCTGGTGGTTTTTAAAGATGAGAGGAATGGCAAGTTGGTATTTTGGACTGTTGAACAAATTGCAGAAGTGTGCTCCAAATTCACTTTGTGCCGACATATATTAACTTTTGAGAGAAAAAAACACTCTAGCAGTTTCAGTCTCTTAGCAACCATGTCTGTCTGAAGTTACATAACTCACACCCCAGGTTCCCTAGGTGTCTTCCACAGAGGTCCAGCTGTGTGATTGGCCATGAGACTGACTGCCTGAAATCTGTCCAATCAGTTTTATAGTCATGTGCTGCACTAGGTGGCAAAGCCAGAACAAGGCCCCAGATCTTAAAGATTCTTCCCATGATCAATGTCTAAAATCACTGTATTGCTTTAGTTTACTTATTATGTTTACTAAGTTGGCACACTATGCCTCTACAATAAAATAAATAAAATAAGCAGAGCCACGATAGAACAACTGCATGTGGAAGGAAGTTTGACCACCTCCTTCACAGCAGCCAATATCTTCATTCTAGAGGAAAAGCATGAAATTTCCCAGAAAATGTGACTGTCAGAAACGGGACTCTTGAAATCTGAGTATACAGACATTACAGCATGGAAACTAGGCACCCACACATTATAACTCCGAACAAAGGGGAGAGTAGGACTAGAGGAGGCTGTGTATAGATGGGTTTGAGGAGATAACTTTTTACACACACACACACACACACACACACACACACAGACACACACTATTTAAATCTGTAAAACCATTTTTGGAAAAAAAATAGTTACATTTTTATCTTTTCTGTCTTTAAAGAAACATCTTGTACTTACTGTAAATGTGAGCAATGACTGTAGATGTCATGCTTTGAAATTAATGTTGGTTTATCGCGCGATAGTTAATAAATAAATTGCATGTCATAAGTGGAGAAATTAACATAAACCTAAAAATGTGGACTTACATTCTTTGATTATTTTTTTTAGTGTGGAATGTATTTTCCATAATTGCTGCAAACATGATTGAACGGTTTCCTGTTAGATTCATAACCTATGCTTTGAAACTGAAAACACAATTTTATATTTCTTTAACAGACCCAACAAATTAACCATTACACTTTTTAAAATGACATATGATTCAGTCAATCAAGTTCTATGCTATGATTAAATGTTTGCATAACTAATGAAGAGCTGGAGTTCTTGAGAATTTCTGGAAGAGTTTTTAAATACCTAATTATTGCTGCACATGTACAGGAAACATTTCTTAAATTCCACTACAGATAAAAAAGCAGCAATCAATAATGAAAATAAATAGACATTTACTGATTATCCCTTTTGTCTATTTACCTTTTACTGCAAATTCACTGATGTATTGACTCTTCAGTTTTCTGCTTTGCATTCCTGTAATATCGAGTCATGCTAATTAAGAATTGAGAGTACGGGGTCAGTTTAATGTTGTATACTCTCAGAAGGTACATGATGAATACTTGCATTACTTGATTGTCATATTTTGACAGAATCCTTCCAATGAATCTAGAAAGTAAGACAATATTGTGCATTTCTGGAATATAGTTACGACTCTAGTTTTTTGACCAGATGGCATATAGTGGAATTTAAAAAAGCATGCAATATACAACTTAAAAAAAAAAAAAAAAACATGTATATTTTTAGGGCCTCTTTCATTTATGAAGACTATACGGTTCAATATAAGTACATATCTAAGATTATGTGAATTGCAAGGTACTTTGTAGTACATAAGTACCCTACATGGAAGTGTAAAACATTACATTTTTCAAAAGCGTGGAGCTTTTATTTTTAATATTAATTTATAATTAATTTACTGCAACTATTTAAAATGTTATATGCAACAAGATCCTGTGTACAGTGTGTATTCAGAAAGTGTTTCACGGCATGAATTATTTTCCAAAAATGGGGCCCAGAAAATGCATAGGCTTGGCTCTATTGATCGGCACAGCAGGTTAAGAAGTAAACCGGCAATAACACGTCTAAAGCTTTCTGTCCACATATTATGTTCAACAAAAGGCAGGAAGCTGCCTGCTCACTGTTGACACCAGTTTTATGCAAATCCATTGCACTGAATGGTCGGCCTTCATCCTCTGCTGTTTTCTGGGAAAATGACCCAATACAGTGGAAGATGGCCATGACTCCAGGCTCTTTGTTGTATTTTTAGTACAAGACCGGTTCTGTTTCAGATCTGAATATTACTTTGTGTGTTAAAAAAAAAAAAACTCTTCATAACTCCAACCCCAGTTTTTGCATTCCTCCCCCTCCAACCGCCCCGATATACTAAACAGGCTTCAGTTCCTTCCACGGCATGAAATTAAAATAATGAGTTGTATCGAAAGGATGACACAGGCCAGAAAAAGAACAAGAATGCCATCTCCACAGAAGGTATTTTAAGGAATCTGTGAATTTCAAAGAACTTTGAGTTGAAATGCCTCTTTTGTTCGCAAACAGCCCGAAGACACGTTTCAAACTGCACAATTCACATAATTAGACATAGCAGACAGATGACATTCTCTGAGTGTCATTAGAAAGAGGTCATTCTTTCTCTGCAAAACAGTGACTGTTCTTTTCCGTTGTTAATTTGCAGCTTCAAAGCGGTAGGCATGTGACAGTCTCAGGAATGAAAGAGGTTGAGACTTCTTAAATCTCAAAAAAGGCATGTATTTCGGTTACAAATGCAACATCTGAACTCGTATAAGAAATATCACTTTTAAAGGGGGCAACAAAGAGGCTTTCATCCCTCATCAAGTTGTTTTATTTGGTCTAATTGTACTATAAAAAAGTCCAATTGAAATACAACTCCAATGTCACCTAGAATGGCCTGAGATTGCGTGCGAGACAGTGGATCTGGCACCACAGGTCTGGCCTGATATCGCAAGTCCTCTTAGAAATGGTACAGATAATGCACCATCCACACCACATTGTCACGTGACATCACCCTCTGAAATACTGTGATCATCCCCACAAAAATAATGCAATGTTCTGCTTTCTGCTCTTGCCCCCAGATATTCTAAATCTGAACTTGGTGGTGTATCAATGTATTACTGTTACTCATTGCTTGGGGATTAGGTGATTTAAGTGACTTTGACTGTGGAATGATTGTTGGTGCCAGACAGGGTGGTTTGAGTACCTCAGAAACAGTAAAACAAAGCAAAGCAAAACAGTCTCTTGAGTTTGCAGACAATGGTGCAAAAAACAAAAAACATCCAGTGAGCAGCAGTTCTGTGGGCTGAAACATGTTAATGAGAGAGGTCAGAGGAGAGAAGGGCCAGAATATTCGAACCTGACAGGAAGGTGAGAGTAATGCAAATAACCACACATTACAGCAGTGGTATGCAGAAGAGCATCTCTGAACACAACGTGTCAAACCTCTAAGTGGATAGGCTACAGCAGAAGACTAAATAAGTCTAATAAATACCCGGTGTCTGCCAAATGCCAATAATGTAATGTAATGTAATAAAGTGCTCACTAAGTAGAACATGTGTTCACCATTACTTCCTGTTTCTTGTGTCACATGTTTGCACTGTCCAATGGTTAAGATTCCTTCTGCCCTAGAGCCTGCTGCCAACACATTGCTTCATAGAGGTTACTGTACATCTGAAATTAATTGCAAGGATCAAACTCTGATCTCTCTTTTGTGATTGAGTGCCAATTGTGCTCTTTTGTTCATGGTATTTTTGCCCAAAAAAAACTGTCATACTGTGTTACCACAAAGCTGAACAGAGATTGCAGGACAGGACTACATTTTCAATGCAGAACACATAGTCCTCTGTTGTACCATTGATGAAAATTAAAATACCTGTGTATTATTCAGTAACCAAACATCGGATCAAATAAAATAGTTTTCCGGTAATGTAGGGGGTGTCTTTGATCATCTTCTGCACTATTTTCTATTTTACACACATTTCCAATAGGCCTATTTCAAGGTGGGTCTTTTATTCAAATATTCCTGCTGTTAGTAAACTGCACGCCATACATTATGTAATTCGGTAAGTATGCACGTGATCTTCAATTCAATGGACTAATGGACTCACATTTATATATTTATTTAAAAAAATTATTTATTTTTATATAGGTTTTATATAGGTTTATATAGGCATTTATGCTTTTCTGTATTTTGAAGAATGGTACTACAGGTACGTAGAATATCCAATTTTGCCAACAACATGGTGCTAATATCCTCTTTGACAAGGACAAACATACATTTGTCCCAGTTTTCAGAACAGCACTGCTGTCTGAACTGTTTGGAATTGTCTCCATTGTCAGCCTTACTCAAATAAAGATGGCTGCTCTGGGCCCGGACTTGGCAGAGAAGGCCAGCTGTTTTGTCTAGCTTCCATTCTAATGTCCAAGAGACATTTTGTCAGTGGGTTACAGACCCAATCTTCTAATGCCGCTGTTGCGGGGGGTTTTGGCATGAGTGCCGCAGCTGGGACTGTATCTAAAGGACTCCAGACAGTCAGAACATTTGAAGGGCATGCGCTATGTTTTGCTTGGGACCAGCACCAAAAGCATATGATTTTCAAATGGCATTGATGGGATTATAACTGTGTTCTCAGCTGCATGTAGGTATGGGGTACGCAAGTTCGACCTGTAACCATAAAAGCACCACATTGTGAAGATGGATAATTGCAGGGGTCCCATAAATGCTTTTGTAATCGCTATCCAGCTTCGCTTGACAACCAACATTTTCTCCTTTTACTGTACATTTAATGTCCAGATCTTATTGTCTCTGTTTCACTGGCCTTTTGGCAACAGTTGTGACTCATTGTTTAACCAAATCTACCTCTGTGTATTTTTTACATACTGCAAGGGGTTTCATTATATGTTGAGAATAGTACATTATGCAAAATATAGTCCTCCAAGTCTAATAACACAAATATGTTCTGATTTATGTTTATGTATTGTGACAAATGTACAGCAAAAACAAACAAATGGACAGTGTCTGCAGATGGACAAGTGTATGGATGGGTATGGACATTGAAGCCGAAAGCCACAATTACAATCATTAAAAAATATATAAACTTTTCCTGTAATTTTATTGAATGTTTACACAACACGCCTACACACATTAACTCCCTTCATCTTCATAAATGCATGAAAAGCAGTCCATTAGTTGCATGTAAGTATCTTTGTTGGATAAATGGTGTGGTTGTCTAGTGGGGGACAAGGGGTAGCTTTGAACCATTTGCAGAGCTTGTCTACTTAATGTTCGCCAATGCCCTGTGAAAGTGGCCAGTTTTCATGTTTAAGGATTTTTTAACTGCCTGATCAAATCTACATAGCTGTACTGGGTGCCTGGGGGCTGAGGTGGTTATTAGCCTGACTGCTACTAGGACATGATTAGCACAATACCGTAACCATTTTAGGGGGTTTGGTTTTGTAAAACGATAATGTATTTGAATCATTTCGTTTTTAGAAAAACAAGGTGACGCTTCTCAATTGTTAACGGTTAACGGCCATTGTTGAAGGGTTTGCGTTCGACTTGCGCTCTGTGATGGAGCTAAGTTTTATTTATTTATTTATTCATTTTCATTAATACATTTTTTTGTCCGTCAGTAAGAATGCGCCCTACCATCAACAATGCTTCAAACATCAATTCATATTTTACAGTTGGTCTCCTGTCCAAGTAGCCAAGCCTACACCTTAGCTGTACCCATCAGACAGGGAGACATCACAGGGTGTTATGACTGCTGGCTTTAATACATAATTATGTATTAACACTGTATCACAAGCTATCTCTGACCTTAACACCATTTTAAATTTGCGCGTACTTCATTATGCAAATATTTGCACTTAGTAATAGTCATTTAGGCAGCATTTAATTAGTGATAATTTTGTTTAATATAGGCAGTTTACCTCATGTTTTCAAAGCATATTTAATCAGCTAATTATAAGCTGAGGTACACATTATCCTTGCAGGATCTCTTCAATGATCTCCCAGAGCACTTCTCCTGGCTAATGCTAATTATGTGTTTATAAACAACGCTGTATAAAATGCACAGGGCATTTGCGCTGAATTACCTCACATGCAAGATGCTTTAGGCTGTAGTTTTTTTCCTTGTCTTTTTGCTGGGAGAGCAAAGAATGCATGAAAGATCAGAGAACAGCGAGATGGTTGGGGAAAAACACCCAATGGCAGAACCGGAGCATTCTTCATTCTTCTTCATCTACTTATCAAGATAGTCTTGTGTAATAATGGCACATTTTGTTCATACAGTGAACAGACAACAACTCTCACCCTTTTTACAGTTAATTTCAGCAAATCTCACAGGATGACGGCACCTTTAGAACTAGGTGTGGTCTGTGGTGACATTGATCAATAGTGTTGCGAAGCCATGAATATAACCTGTGGGCAAATGTATTCGTGAAGCATTGATGGCTGAATTAATCCTTGTTTGACCCTTCTCACCTGGACTTTACTATGGCCTGGTGCATGCAGGGATACAAGCAAATTACACGCTTTTCTCTCTGACCACTGTGACTTGACCAATCAGGTTTTTACCAGCATCTTGGCAAATGAATGCAGATATCTCTTACTCTACCCATTGGGTCTGTCACATCATGTCAAAAGTACATTGCAGGGTAAAGAACGAAGGTAGAGAACAGACTGAAAAAATCTCTCTCTCTAACAATTTTTGTTGCTACATTAAAAGTAATAAAGTGATCATTGAGAGAACTCCCTTCACTTACAATTACATGTTTACTTTTTAAATATTTTTTTAAAATGTGTAAATAATCTATCTGTATTTACAGGGACAGGGAACATGATGCATATCAAGTAAAACCAGGAAAGTGACCATGTATACAAAACTAAAATAAATTGGAGTTATGCTTAGTCACTGTGTGTAGAACAAACAGCAGTGTGTATACGAATTCCAATAAATAAACACTTATATGGTCATACTTCCAGGGTTATAAGCCAGTACCTCTGGAAGAGAGAATGATTTAGCGCAGATGTAAGCTACTGATTTGTTGTGATTTCTATCCGGTCGTTTCTCTGAACTCAAAAGGGAAATTCCCAAGACAGCTTTTGCTGTCTAAATGTCTTTCTAGATGGGCTGTATTTGTACACTCTTTAGCCACATTCAGCTAAAGAACAGCACACTCCCCCACAACCAGTAAATTCAGATTAGTTGGTGTGTGGGATGTTTTAATACTATTACTGCTTTAGACACATCAGTTATTGCAATGACGATATCACTGCTTTGAATACTTCATTAAAACATCACACAGCAAAATAAATATACAAATTCAGCAAAATCCCTTGTTACGAAGAATTATACCACTGTCCTAAAACACAGCAGCATTTATGGGCTTTGCTTGAGTGCACTTTATTTCTTAATTAGGACCACAGCTTGAACAACAGTGAAATACAACACACGATCTAAGAGGTCCTTCTCCTGCCCCTCCACAGATATCCGCTTGAACGTCGATAAATCTGCCCACGGTTGCACGCGGATACTTCTCGGAGAATCTCTGAATCAGATTAATTATGCTTTTAACTCTGTGATGTCCTTTAATTGAGTCACTTTAAGCATTAATTAAATTACAGTTTTAAAACAAAAGTAATAATGTTTCATGGCTAAGTTGGCTTTCCTACTTTAGTGAGAAAAGCATTTTTTGTTGGCAATAAATATGCATTTGTGTCTCCTAAATGCCTGTGGAACTGTAATGCATCATGACAAATGAGCAACCCCAGGAAATGCGCGGTGGGAAAGGAACACCTCCTGTTTGTTAAGCTTTGGCATTATGTGCTTTTTCCCTGCCTGTTGCTTGGTGATGGTTTGGCCTTTTAAATAAATTTCATGGCAGTTTTTACAGACACGATGGTTTCTCTTTACCTTCTAACAGTCAACACTGCTGATATAATTGAGTTAAAAGAATCAGCCCTTTAAATAAATACTGTTGAGTGGTTTGAGGGGAATTTTGCAAATAGGTGTGTTCCACTTTTTCCTCTTTATGCGAATCCTTGATTGTAACGAGGCACTCAGCAGAAGTGCACTACACAGTTGTGAGTTGAAGATGAAAAGGTCTAAATATAGCAGTTCAGAAGCTCCCAGAAAATGCAGAAAGGATTTTCCAAGTGAGTTCATCAAATGGGAGTAAGGTGATGTTGCTGTCATATTCATAAGACATAACTTCCTTTGCTTAAGATTCTTAAATACTTTTTGGCAAAGGCAGTTCAATAAAAAGCAACTGAAGGAATGAAAGGACTCTCAGTGAATAAATAAAAAAATGCTTAAATTCAGAGTAAACATCAGACCTTAACAGCAGGCTAAATTTTTTCTTTGGCATCCAGCCCCTTGTGAAAACTGAAAACATTCCCCCAGTCCTGGGAAGAACGTTTCCTATCCAAATTCCTTGTTACTTGTCAGTTCCTTGCAGTTCCTCATACTTTTCTGTGCTCAATTGATCTTGCCTGGTGCAATTGAGCCAACCAAGAGGACCAGAAGGCGGGGCTTGCACTTTTTTGATTTCATACTGTAGGTTCACCAACCATGCTCGGTAAAGAAAAGTACCTAGAAAAGTGATCCAAAACAATTACATAATTAACCCAGGTCTGCACAGGCACAAGGAAGCTTAGGTTAAAGGAAGCTAAGCCTATGCCTTGTGCCTAATGTATTCCACAAGGATAATAATGAGAAAAAAAACTAAGCAAAAAGCTGTCACCTTTATCTTATGGTCTTACCAGTCATTCAACTTCAACTGAGGGCTTTAGGACTATTAATGTGGTACTAAAATAGCACGGAAAAACTCTAAACTTACTCTGTGAAATAAGAAATAAAATAAATGGGGATGACCTTTTGTATTTTCTCACTGAGTTCTTAGTGTCAGATGTTTATCCCGAGTCTGTAATGGGGGCAAGAGTGTTGCTGCAGAGCTGAGTCCATCTGTCCATCCCCGGAGGTTGCACGTTTCCCCCGTAAGTGACATTAATGCCTAATCCCTCGGCGAGGAGTCTGAATAATTTATATACTGTATGTATATATATATTTTGAAAAACCTGCAACAACTGCCTTGAATGTCACATTACATTTAGCCTCGCATTGTCCCTTTAATGGTTTACACGAGACCCTTTGAGTGAGACATTGTTCGCAAAACAAGATGGTTCTGAATATGCTTTGACCATGTAGTATTACATGTGTGGTCATTAGTTTATATGCTTGCCATTAGCTTTCATGTTTATGCATTTATGCATGTTCAGATGTTTAGACATTTTGGTGAAAAGACAGCTGTGGTTGTTCACAGCTGGGAAGTCAGCCGCGCGGAGGCTTCCATTCCTTCTTGAACTCTGAATTGGCATGGCCTGCTGGTTTGATTTGCGTTTGTTTGATCAGTTTGTTGGGGTGCCGTATGCCTGAGGATATAAAGACATCTCTAAAATGGGGATGCATCCCAGGCCCCAACCTGCAAAGTTCAATCTACTGTACAGAGCTCAACCTGTGCTTGTGGCGAGTATCTTAATTTACATTTGCCTGGACATTGCTTGGCAGATGCTCTGATCAATAGCAGCTTAAAGAAGTGCTTTCTTTGAACATTCACAGATTTGCTTTAATTATGAAAAAAGTGTTGTGGTTGAGGACAACAGAGGTTTCTGTTCATAGAGTATATCCTCCCAGTCATTTAGTCATACCAAAAAAGAAGAAATGTGAAAAAAAAGTGTGACTGCTTTGTTTGTACATTTTACCCCTTCCGCCAAATCTTACCTCGTGGTGTTGCTAAGTATTGGTCTTACTTCATGGATAATCAATTACATAACCAATATGGCAACCTCTGAGCCTGCCCGGTATGCCAGGAAACAACACATATACTCTAAAGCTCACAAGAGTCAAACAAAAAAACATTTTCATTAGGTTGACACAATGGTTTGATCTTTGCTCCTTCGCATAAAATCATTTCCGCAAATAATTTCCATTCGCTAGGCCTGTGTAATTAATTCCATCTGCATTTCTAAATTGTCACAGCAATATTTTTGCTTTACAGTATGAAGAAACAAAGTTTGTTCTTGCAGTTTGTTCTGTCTCAGAACAGCCTGTGGGTTTCATCCTGGGGCAGAAATGTTAAAGGTATAGTCGCGCAAGTATCGGTTCACCTGTGGAATGATATTTTATGTTGTTTACAATGATTGTTGTTGGTTTGTTCCACTAGGTCTAGTCTCATTCTTATGTGGTTTATAAAAGCCTGTGCCTTCTCTGATGTTGAATGATTTACCTGGTATAATTATTACAGTTTACCCCTTTGATACTGTATGGCTGCCAAACCACAGTATATGGAACTTCCCTGGGGTCAGACATTTACAATATGTTTGTACTCATAAAAACTTACTGGGAATGTTTTAGCTGGGATTCATGGGATTTCTGAAAGAAAGGTTCTTACTGTATGTTTTGTTTTTAGCCCGGATATTTTCTTAACCTTAAGATAGCAGAACATTTGTAGATTTATAGCTGTAAGGAAATCTGCCTGTTTTGTGTTCTCACACTCCAAGCTCCCTCGCAAACCAACACGCATCTGCCACATTGTGTCCAAATCCTGTTTTTGACATCTGTATGGTGGCATAATCCCCTTAAGTTCAGCCTTGCAATGTGTCATACTACAAGGTTCACCTCAAGGTTATGCCTATCACAAAGTGTAAAATGTTATAGCATAAACCAATTTTACCTGGCTTCTCTTGTGTCAGTGATTAGAGGCATTAGGAGGCATCATGTTTGTGCTGACCTAAGGTCAGCCGGTCACCAAGGTTTGTGCATTATAGTTGAATGCACCTGTTTCACAGCTGAGTTGTCACTGTGTTTATCACAGTGTTGTTTGTTGATTTGTGTTTGTCTTTCAGAACCATGGTGAAGGCTTACCAACAAAAACTGACCTTTTATTTATTTGATTTTTTAAAACAATAAATACATTTACTTTCCATTGTTACCAAGTATGGGTGAAATTCTTACATGCAATTATAGTTTTTTTTTTTGTATAATTAGTTTGGATCTTTTGTACTATTCTTTTTAATTCATCTGAGGAGGCTGTAGCAGAATGTTATCTACTGGCAATTTTCAGTAATCGTTATGGTATGGCTGCTATGTTTTTGTGGCAGGTTGTCCTTCAGTATCTTCAACTGTATATGTCGTATTTGTCCTTTACAGTGGTTTCTGGTTTCATTCGGCACTCTTGCCTCAGGAGATCTGCCAGGCACTGGCAAATTTACAGATTTTTTAGTTTTTCCACAGTAACTACTTGGACCTGGATGAGTTGCTGAGAAATTTGGGTAAACTGGCTACTGATTCACCACTGTTCCAAGTGTTTTCCTTTTGGAGATAATGGCTTTTAATGGTAGAGGAAGAGTGAGCAAGTAGAACAGTGTCTACGGTGACCTCTCCAGCCCAACCTGTAAACATGGGGCAAGGTAGAAACACCCGCATGCCCCCTGTGTTCAAAGACCGGGACCCTCAAACACATCCTGAGCAGCTGCTTCAAGGCACTGGGCGAGGGGTGCTATCACTGGAGACACGACCAGGTCCTCGTCCAAGGGGATCACTGACAGCAGAAAGGATCCAAGAACTGCTCTGTTAGTTTTATTTCCACGGCACGAGACTGGGTGATGACAGTGGACCTGGAGAGGAAAAATTCCATCATATATCACCCAGTCCTCATTGAGACCAGACATCCTGTTCTCTTAGGCCGCAGGACAGCTCATCTTATTGGAGCTGACAGTACCCTGGGAGGAGAGGATGGAGGAGGCACAAGAGAGGAAGAGGGCAAAGTAGCAGGAGCTGGTGGAGGCCTACCGCAGCAATGGGTGGAGGACTAGTGGAGGTGGGCAGTAGGGGGTTTGCAAGTCATTCCCTCAGCGAAGCCGATGGAACTCTGGGCATTACGGGATCAAGCAGGATAAAAGCCATCAACAACAACGTGGTGGCGGCAGAGAGAGTGTCTAGATGGCTCTGGCTGAAAAGGGGTGACCAGTGGGGTCAGTAGAAAGTCACATTGGACACAGGCCATCGGGTGGCCTGGTCGAGAGCGTCTGTTGCAAGACCTGAAACACCCTGTGACTCCGGGATACAACACTGATCAGAAGATGTATGAAAAACATTTACTTACATTATTCAGTGTGACAAATATGCTATAATAGAGGGAATCAGGAAGGGGGCAAATACTTTTTCAATGTCACTATACTGCAGTTAGATGTCACAAGAAGGCCTTGTGACTTAAGACTGCTGACTGTATATGCCTCATATAGGCAAGCAACAACTTTCCCAGAGGTTTTCTCTAGAATTTTCTGTTCACATTTCATGCACTTCAACATGCTCGTAGACTGTGTGCTGTCCACCTGTGCTGTTTTATGTCCCGGGGGCCATTTCCTTTTGGCAATGCCTGTGGTCTCTGCTTTCCTGTGGTTACAGACAGATGTTCTGAATACGCAGATCAGCGAGGGGCTATTTGTGTCAGTTTCTGCTCCTCTCTTGATCTCGGGGAAAACAAGCGTGACAGTGAACAGGTCACCGAAGTAACACAAATGGTGTGTATGTGGCGTCTCTTTCACAGCTGTCAGACACACACACACACACAAGCGCGCGCACACATATCAAGACCGAGAGAGTATGGTTAGTGAAAGAAATAGAGAGAAGGGGAGTGTCAGAGAGAGAGAGAGAGAGGGAGAATGAGGGAGGATTAAGCACACCATTTCTTCAGGAGGGAGGGCTCCACCACATCACTCATCTCCCATCCTTTCCCAGCCTCAGATATGGAGCTTTGATCTGTCCTGGCTTTCCGCCAAGAGGCCTCAGATGAAAGGACAATGTGCTAATCCATGTCGCCATCTGAAACGTATCACAGTAAAGTGTTTCAATTTGCTTCCTAATCTGACCCTTTTACCAGATTAAGCGATTCTTTTCAGCTCCGCTGGTCGTGGCAGTGCACCCTGCGTCTAAAGTAATGTGCCTCTCTGCTGAAACACGCGGTCTGAGAAATGACACAGACCTCCCAGAACCTTGTCTCCCTCCTTTCTGTTTCAGGACGTAGTTTGAATATCGTTTTGTTTCCATGTTTCTTTGAGTGGACTTTAGGATTAAAAGGTGCGCTGTTCCAGTCGTGATGCTTACTTGCCGATAAACAGCAGGTGCAGAGGCACAGAATATACACAGCACGTTTTAACATCTAGAGATGTTGATGAGCAAATCTGAGTGGAAAGATAGTACTGATTTTGCTATAAAAGCAGTTTAATGCAATGTTCTCTCTCTCAGGGAATGTGATCTGGATTGGATCCTTGCGATTCTCCACATTATCAAACACGGGTCTTTATGGTTTTATTTTTAATATTTGTTTATTTTTATGGGACAGAGCTCAATTAAAAGGTAATTGCACCAGAGTTAGCGAGCAGCTAATTTATATCTGTTGTCCCTGGGCAGGTAGACAAGTAACAATCACGGAAACAGCAAATACACTAGATAAAACGGCACTATCCATAAAGGTCCATCAATATAAATAGTTAAATCAGTGTAAGATGTACAAGGCAATCATTGGTGGTGACACATTCATGGTAACTTTAGCCAAAGCTTGAGCTTGATTTTAAACACTGCAAAGTTTCCTGAGTTTCTAATGTTTGTGGGTTTGGGATTCCACATCCCCGCCACTTAAACAGAGAATGCAGCCAAAGGCTGCCTTTCTGAACTGCGATACCCATTCCCCCCTAGTAGGTGCTCTAGTCCTACTGCCACTATCACTGCCTATTTTGTAAGCAACTTTTGGAAAAGTTCACATGACTTTACTTGAAGACTTTATTCCATTAATAATATTTGCCTAAGCACTACATTTTTGTATCTGGTACACTTTCAGTTATGCTCAATATACGCTTTAAAGTTTTTTAAATATTATTAATGACCATTCCTTGCTTTCTAATGGTTTGGGTTTTACGATGTTTACAAAATGAGGGATAGTTTATATATATTTTTTAACTTTTTGTAATTAATTCAAAAAATGACATGGGTTGACAGCCCATGGGGATGGATTGCTCTGGGCGCCTTTTTGTGACAAGGCGGTAGTTAAAAGCAGAACCCAAAGATTGGGTCACTGTACGTGCCCCCAGAAGCGGCCGTGTGGAGCTGACGTGTCGGGTAAACATTTGTATCTTGGAGGTAGACTTGGAGTGCTGAGGTCTGGCGTCTGGAATTTTGTGTTGTTTATAAATCCTTTTGTTGTTGCAGTTGGGGTTTTTGGCAAGAGAGGGTACGATCGAGTGTACAGCTCCCAGGGGATCGAACTCAAATCCGAAACTCACACCTCACTCAGCGAGACCAGCAAACCGTGACCAGAGTCAATTGGTGCACGCACACACTCTTGCACTCACGTACGCAAACACACATGCGCGCGCACATGCACACACACACACACACACACACATAAACAACGCTAAACATTGCAGAGTAATGTTTTTTTGAGCAGCAATAAATTATTAAAAAATGCATTCTGTCAGCGATGTAATTCAGAACTCCCTTTTAACAAGAGCGTAAATTAGGCAGCTACTAAGTGTTTTTAATTGTCGCAAGTAATAACAGGTTCTTAACAAGGTCTCTGTTGTACTTGTTGGTGAACATGGTAATGAGTGTTTGAGTTTTAATTGCTCTAGAAGCCTCCGTGGGCTCCACTGGGAGGTATACTAATTTCAAGCATTTTCTCAGGTGCCAGGAAATAGCACAGTAAACGCTTTGTTCCACTTCTCTCCCCTCACCTGAGGTGTGTGTAACTGTGTGAATAATCACCTTCATGTTTAACTGGGTTTCCCCTGCTAATCTCCGTGTTCCCGAGAACCAATTGCGAACGGGTAAACAACATAAAAGTTTCAATGTGCTGTAAATGGTCACAGGACATGAAACTGTGTAATCATCAAGAATACATATACATAAAGCTGTATAAATACTGGCTCACTTAAGAAGCCAAATTAGGTTATTTGCTCTACCTGTTTGCCTGAATTAATGTCTCTCGTGTTGTCTGGTCTCGGTGATTGGGGGGAAAAACAAATGAAAATGTACCAAATTGAACCATGGTGTACATTGAAAAAAATGTACTGTAATTAAATAAGGGGTTCCTGGCAACCTAATCACAGACTGTCATTTTATTTTTCAGATTATACAAAAGGTAACTGCAGGAAAATAACCTGATAGCACTGTTATGCATAGATATGGATACTCTTTGGCTTTCCACATGCCTACTATTTTTGAGGGGTAAATCTCCATGGTGATAATCAAGTGGTTAATTGATAACATGTGGGTTTCCTGTGACGATGTCACCGATGCCATAATTGTTTTTCCATCCTGCGCTGTCAGGTCTTGCTTTGGCACAGGCCTCGAATAGCGATAGGATTATTTCAGTGACAGCTGACCAATGTGTAATGGCGAGGAGTAAAAAAAGAATGGACAAACTTTGGTACAGTTAGACAATATTTTTAATAGAAGCTGAATTTGATGGCCGCTGTTTTTGAACTCTGAGAATTAGCATTGAAAGAGGGAGGGAAAAAAAACTATAAACAAACTTTTTTGTTTATAGCTACTTTTATTGAATGCAACTGAGGGAATCCTGAGGGTCGTGCACAACTTTAAACGTGAGAAAGTGGAACTATGAGCAGACGCCATCTGTCTATTTAAGTTGGTCACCGATAAAATATTTAAAAAATGTCAAATAAAGCATCGCACAGGAACAGAAAAACTTGTGTGGGAATGTTGACTTTTCAGCAAGGCTTTGGGAGGGGGTGGGGGGTGTGTGTGTGTGTGGGGGGGGGGGGGGGTTAAGACTTGTTCTGCAACGGAAAACACCGGTGTTATGATTTGTGGAAATGTGAATTAGGTGCCTGTCGATGGTGCGATGACAATGCGGGCTGGACGCTGTTGCCATGGAATTCCGGCAGACTGGCTGCTTGGGTGGGTGAGTTTGGGGGAAATGCCATTCCCCAAATGTCTACAACTCAGCAGGGGAACAACAAGCTCAAACCTAGGAACTCTGACACTCTGACACCCAGTCGGGATTTGTGTATTCCACCGTAGAACTTGGGTACTTTATTCTGACTCCATTCAATTATTCCTGTTCAAAGGCTCCAGATTTAGATCAGTAATACTGCTGAGATATGATTATCATGTCATTATTCCTGCACCGAGACTTCCTTTGATGCACGAGCAAGTCCTGATTCACTTTTTAAATGCTGTTTCCTGTGTCATTTCAAACTGGGATACACACAGAAAGGCCAATTGAAAGCGAGAACAGAGAAATTAATAAGATCTCTGAAAGAAGTGGAGCACAAGAAGTACTGCTGTCCAACAATAAGAATAATTCAAATAGTTTGACCGTCGGGCATGAAAAGGCTGGGCAAGAAAGTGTCACTGGCTTGAAGTTTTAGAGCATTTTAGCAAGGCTATGACTAGAAACACAGTTTTAAACTGTACCTTGCAAGCTTTTTGGAAGGTTTTTTTTGTTTTATTATTAATATGTTTTAATGAATGCGTTCTCTCAGATGTTATCTGACAGAGGCACACTGTGGCAGTGAAGTCTGCCGTCTGCATGTGCGTGTCTGGCCTGTAGATGGTGCTGCCTTCTGCAGTTATCTCTCTCCCTTTCTCTCAGGCCGAACAGTGCTCCCACTGTTTGCCCTGACCCCTCTCTTTACCAAATCTCCTCCTCTCCTCTCCTCCTACAGATCCCCCCTTTCTCTCTCTCTCTCTCTCTCTCTCTCTCTCTCTCTCTCTCGCTCTCTCTTTCTCTCTCTGTTCACACGTTCCATTTATGTTAATGTACACTTCTGTGGAGCTGTGGTCTCTGAGTGGTTAGATGGCCTGTTGATATGTGGACTGGGACTCTGGGATGGGTGTGTGTGTGTGTGTGTGTATATATGTGTGGTGGGGGTGGGGGGTGGTGGTGGGAGTAGGTTTGGAGGCGACAAAGGCTGTTCCCATGACATTCTCTGACTGTTCTGAGCCAAGGAGCCTTTCTTCCCAGGGACACCTAATCCTTGGGCCAGGGCCAAGCGCTACAATCTCTACCCAAAAAACTGACACAGGCCACGGGGGACACTTAAGAGCTTTAGGTGTGTCCCTCTTCCCCTTACAGCCAAGCATGAGGCAAACGCATTGAGACTAAAGAAAAGAAACTACGGGTACTGTGAACTGGAGCACATTATATAGCACATACGCGTAACGCTTATAACAATTGTTGTGTGTGCTCTTATTTTTGGGAGGGGTGCATCATCATCATCATCATCATAATCATCATCATCATCGGAATGTTTTTCCACCCCAAGGGTTTGCCTCACCCCTAAAAATAGAACAGGGATTTTCTTAAAGGGCACCTCAGGCTGTTTTTCCCACCTTATGAATATCATACAGATAGACCCATACTGTACCACAGTTGATTGAACCTTGGAATTAATTTCAAGGTTTTAATAATGGGTCCCTGGTAAAACATTTCCTGATGTGGCCCAAGTGAAGACCAAGCTAGGCCCTTACTGGACTGGTTTAAAAGAGAAAAAACATTTGACAGAACGCCATACTTCATTACTAACTCGTCAATGTAATGGTCTATGTCATCTCTAAATAAAAATCAGGGCAATCTTCACATAAATCTAGTTGTATTATTAACACACTTGTGCCAAAGTCTAGAGGTTTATTATAACAGTGTTCTGATAGAATTCAATCTCAGAAATATTGGAATGAAAACCTACAAATAGCTCTATTTAAATGCGCATTTAACTAGCTATCTAATGTAGTCACTGTTTGCTTGTATTAATCTATACTAATTTGTATGACTGTGTTAAATTTTCTGTTGAGATATAGGTATTGCCTTGGACAGCATTTGTTAAACAGGTTGTTACCTCACAAATGAGATCATCACATATTCAAACTCTCCCTGCAGCTTGGCTGCTGCATGCTACGTCTGTTTAGTTTCAAAACAATTAACCGTGGCCTATTGTATAAAGCCGGCGCAATACCCGTTTGAATCAATTACACCTCGCCGTGTACTCCTTTTGTGATTGTTGTTTTTCCCTCAAGTTGCTATGCAAAGTACGGAAAACAAGGGTATAGTTCTAGCTCCTCACTTCTAGATAAATTTCAATACGGCACTCTCAACTGCTAGCCGAAGGATTAACAGTATGTAGTCGCATGCATCTGATAACTCTTATCTCTCCGGAGCCCTGGAGCACTTTGGCTCGCTCTGACCTGATTTTCCAGACTTTATAATCGCAACGTCTGCGATACGATCACTTCTACCATGTCGCTGTGTAACCTCAATCTTTCGAACTGAAAGCGTGTTTCATTTGCACACTTTAGCGCTGAAAACGGGCTCATGTCCACGGTTAAAGACCGTACGATGGACATATTAAGTGTAGCAGAACGCTTACATGTGTAAACCGTGGAAAAATGTGTTTTTACTGGAAACCATATAGTCAGGACTAAATCATTTGCATCTATGTGTTTTCCATGAAGTGCACAATAAACATGTGGACTGACATTGAACAGATACCGTTGTGATTCTACTTTTTTTCTAGACTGACCAGGTCAGAGAAGACCTTTATAAACACCTTGTCGGGAACACTGTGGTTGAGCTGGTACATTCTGTATTGCTGTATCCATTGAGCATAAGGCATTGACAAAAGTTGCAGTTCTGTATTCCACTCATTTAAAGACATGAACTGCTGATACAGTATGTCTGCAGTTCAATGCTTAAGTCCATTTGAATGGTGAGTCAGAAATACAGAGAGACGGAGTGAGAGAAGGTGGGAGAGGGAAAAAAGGGGTGAGAGTGAAGGGAGTGGGAAGAGAAAGTAAGAGACGGGAGAGAAAGAGTGAAAGAGGTCTCAGGAGGAAAGGGTAAATGGCCTCGAAGGTCTGAGAGATGTACTGGCCTATGAAACGCACCCAGTGATTGATCATTTGATTAGAGGTGTATGACTCCTTCTGCAGCCCTTTGTGCCAAAAATGCACTAGAGATAACATACCGATGCATTAACACATCACTCCTCAAAATTAATATATGGTATTAATAATGCTTTATCGTATCTCATTTTATCATTGCAAAATGCTAAAAACATTATGTTACGTTATGAGGAACTACAGGCAGGTTCCCACAGCAGCCCATCTGTCTTAAGGTGTTTTTGCATTGAGGATATTTACTCTTATTAATATTATTAATAATAATAAATATACAGTATATTATTGTTAAACTCCAATGAGGTATTTATGCAAAATCATAATTGTCTTAACTATTGGTCTTTTTCAGAAAATAAAAACGAAAAGGCCCAAACAGTTTAAAAACCCTGTGTAATATACTACAGGAGAGCGTTGGGAATGAGTAGCACGTTTAATGCTCTTTCCACAGCTGATGCTGAATACTGTTGGAGGCAAATGCCTATTTCATGAGCGACTACACAGCAAATATCAAATTAAGAGCACAGTGCTGTTATTGACAAGAAAATACATTGCATTAATATTGCCGTTCACAGTTGCCAAAAATTAGTGCACATTTACGCATAAATGAACTGCTAAAAATGAAAAGGCCTAGCTCAGGGCAATAATCTCCTTTAACAGAGGAGGACAGTGCAGTCTTCTTTCACCACATCGGAGTGATATTTCCAATATGTCGTACAAAAACGCGAGATCACTCAATTATGCATTATAATAAAATTACTCATCTGAAGTAGTAAACCGAACCGACGTGTTATGCGTGTTCACTTATCATTCGTGATGAATTCTGATTTTATTACCGCTGCAAGTTAAACACGCTAAAGTTTGTGTAACTATTTGCAGCTCAAGTTGATTTAATCGGTGAAAAATGAGAGAATATGAGCCGGAGTGGGAGTTTGGTACAGCTGTCATCAGCGCTTGCTGCTTCACGGCCTACACCTTTAATTTATTACTTCTGTTAATGCCGGAAATGGGGTTCTGCCAAAATGTTTTACATAACACAACCCCCACCCACACCCGCACCCGCACCAACACACACACACACACACACACACCTGAAAGTGATGGAATGTTACACCTGAATTTGCTTAGCCAGTTTTTAGCTTTCTAATTATGTTCATTAGTTCCTTTCAGAGTACCGAGACCTTTTCCGAAGAAGTACTTAAACCGGCACAAGCTGCAGATGAACCCCTCTCGCTGCCGCCGGACTGGATCCGCTCCCGCGAGCGCTCTCGTTCGAGGGAAGAGCCTGCGCTGTGTTCTCTGCCGTGCTGCGCCCCCCCTCTCTCCCCCCCCCCCCCCCCCCACCCTTGACAGAGAGGTCCGTGAATCACACTGTCTGACACCGCCGGCAACGTGTCAGGTGCCGTTACATCACACGCCCCCCCCCCCGCGTCTCTGCGCAGGTAAACCTCCGCGAACCTGACTGCTCACTTAAGCTCGTAATGTGCCGAGCAGATGCCGCGAGTTAAGCGCTGCCAGAATCGTCTACCGTCAGTCAGGTGCAGGTGGGGGAGAGCGTGTGCGCTGTACAGTACCGTTATCAGTCTTTATCTAGCTCCGGGGTGCACAGCAAGGGCCGATCTCAGGATTTTGAGTCAAGTTCTGCTCTAAATTATTTCATTAGCTAAATAATATCTTGATCACACATTTGTATATGCACCAGCCACAGCCACAGACTGCTAGTGCGTCCTAAAGATTGTACTGTGCTGAAGTACAGGAGTGAACCAGTGTAGCTGATAGAGCTGCCAGAAAAATAAATTAAGGTAATTGGTTGGAACAAAAACCAGTTCACAGACCGGCCCTCCAGGACTGGAGTTGTGCACCCCTGTTCTGACTTTATAACGCAGTTAGGATACTGAAACTCCAGGACTGGATTTGTCTTGGGACAGAGCAGAGGAGTTTTTGTGAGGGGGGTTTTTTCAATAAAAATATTACTCAGCAATCACCTGGTCCCAGTATCTGTCATATTTGAAATACAATAACATTTCTCAATAATGCAACGCCATTATTGAGAATTGTTATTGTATTTCAAATGATTGCTGTTAAGATGTATTCGAATGATAGTGTTTATATGTCATTTTATAAATATTTTCTTTGTTTTGGTTATTCCAGCGACCTGCAAATGGTCAGTCTCCATTCATCTCAATGTACAGGCCTATGCCACCCTATTGGGTTCATTGTCCCCACAATGCAGTAATCCCTGAAGTGGTGTAAATCACAGTTTGGGGATTAGAAAGGCTCGCTGTGTGTGGTTTAATTCATCATTTTACATTTGTTCTTACCTATTCAGGCATACCTCCTCTGATCATATGATCAGGTTTCCAATAGTAAAGGAACATAATCCTGAGGCCAGGCAATCCAGATACACACTCCAGCCTGCCTTGTACCCTACAAAATGCTGCTTTGAGCTTTGTTATGCTATCAACATTATTTATTCCTGTGTCCACAGACTGTGTACCCTTAACATGGCTCTCGAAAACTGTATTTTATTACATTTTTCTTCAAGCAGCTACAGAAAGACCCACTGGACGCTTTTGCAAATTTTACCAAACTGTAAAGCACAATTACTTGAAGGTTTGCCAAGGACAGCTCTCCCTTTCTTGCACAAGACAGAACCTGGTAACCTGGTAACAGTTTTTTTGTTTCATACTGTTGAGTTCTGTTTGCTTTCTTTTTTAAAGAGAAGTACAGCATTGGGGGAAATTAAGCAATGTGTTCCACTGGCAGTGATTTCTAATATTACTTTAATGTGACTTCCTAGTCAAATAAAGGTTATATACTTTAGATTTGTCTTTCACATGACGTGTAATTCATTCTCACTTCTCAAAATCCAATCCTGAACACTGAATGGATGGGATCACTTGTCCTAGATCAGACTTTTATTATTTCTTTAGAAAGAAGGGGTGAGGTTTTTTTTTTTTACTATTCTATGTAATAGAGACAATATTATTATTATTATTATTATTATTATTATTATTATTATTATTAAGTGATAAATAATTAAAAGGCAGAGGAGATCCCTCCAGGATTATATGAAACATTTCTGTAGTTAAGGCTATGCTCAAGTACAAGTGTTTGGATGAATGTACTGAGTGTTTTAAGATGAGCTTTATGAGGGCTGGGGTTCAAGTTCAAATAATGGACCTTTTGAATCCAATGTCATTTTCCAATTATACACTGTATACTGTGCACATAAAATGATTCTCGGGTGCATTCGTCTTTCTCAGAAAACATCAGCGCAGTGGATGCCCTTTAAAGCAGCGACTTGCAGAATTTAACCCAGATAATCATACTGTTAATAGAAAAAAATGGTTTGATTTCTTTTTTTTCTTCTCCCCCCCCCCCCCCCCGCCCACCCCACCATCTTGTATGACCTCAATGTCAATTTTCAAACTATGCTGTAGTTTCATGTTCGCTCCTAATGGTTTTATCATTCATATCACTGCATTTTCAAATGAACTTTTAATATTTTATTATGTACTGCAATAATAATGATATTTTGTATTTTAAAAGTTTAAGAGAAGTTTAAGATTTTCGGTTTTAGAAACAGATCAACAGTTTGTAGCATGTTAAAACATAACTCCACCTGCATGGTGTACATGCATACACACACATACACACACACACACACACACACGGCAAGCAAAAAAGTGCCATATTTAATGAGAACAAATTTGATTTGTAAATATAAAATGCAAATCTCATATAAACTATAAAGTGAATGCACACACTTTTTATAGAATGACAAAATGTATGCACATGCTGATGATAAGGCAATTTAGAGTATATTTATTTTACGTCTTTGTTGGATACATGTAATTCAGTATTCAAACCACGGTGTTTGCCAGCATTATTAGTATCCATTACTTTGCATAACTTATCCAAGGGTTTGTCCCAGTTAACCCTTACAATGCAATGCCTTCTCTTGTGTTTGCATTTATGTGAAAATAATTTCTTGCTTAGACGCACTTATCTGGATATAAGCCAGCGGAGGCCAATACTATGAAAAATGGATTTTCATTACTGTTTCATTGATTCTAGTTAAGCCTCGGGTTGGAAAATGGTAATAATTTAATCTGAGGTGACACAGACCAAAATTCATGTGGACAAAACTCATCATTGAATATTAAACAAGAGCCTGAAGACAAGGAGTGAGGGAGAAAAACTATTTGTGTGCGCATTTAAATGTATGCAGATTGCTGTCTAACCCTATTTAAAATCAGAAATGAGGGATTCTTGTCATAAATCAGGAATACCGTTGTGGTTGCGCCTTATTACATTTAGCGTAATGGTAACCTGAGAGGCAAAAACATCCCGTGTGTTACATTTTACAGGGATTAATTAAAATCTTCCATGTGGCTATTAATAATGAATATAAAATAGACCTATTCAAAGAGGGGCAACATGGTTACATTAGAACAGCAAAAACCACAATTAATGAAAATAATCCAAAGGGCGTGGTTAGGTTTGGTTAGAATGAAGATACTGTTTGTAAAGGTTTGTTTTGGATTAAAAAATAATCTATATTTTTTGTCTTTCAAATGAAATCTTGGTATTTAATTTCAGAGTTACATATTTGTTTGTTTATATGTTTAACGAGGTACAGTCGATCGACTCGGAGACAAAGTGGAAATCTTGGAATCAATCTCAGTTTAGCCAATTCAGGAAATGAACTGTAATTCAATGAATTAACTGAAAATCCACACTGAATGATGGGCATATGCAATCCCTGAACTACGTTTAAAGAAAATTTTAGCTGAACAGACATGACTAACTACACCAAAATTCAGTCATGAAGCTTTGATGTGCTGTGTATATGTCAAACTGTACAGCTTATTACTGGTCATGACTTTACCGTATAAGTCAAACCTAAAAATTAGTCATTAAGCCTTAGGATAGTCCCTAAAACAAAAACATTATGACACAAATGAAACACTTCAATCATTCATAATGCAATGCTTTATGAAGATGTCTACAAGTTATTACCAAAAAATGAATAACAATATATTATTGTTATTATAATTATTATTATTAATATTAATGTTAAGAGATAACTTCCCCCTGTCCTTTGATATGGCCACCATGGCTGTAATATTCTGTAATGGATGACATGATTCCATCTCGGCGGCCTAAAACTGAAGTTCCTTTCCCGCAGTTTCACAGAGTGAACGATGCTGACAAGCGTCACGCTGCGTCTCTTTGTCTCATGCAGGAAGTGGTTCTAACGTGCGTCTTGTTCTCGAACCCGTCACCGCTCCTCCTGCCGTACAGCGGACCGGGATAAAGGGTCGCGGCGTCTGTGACACTCTGATAGTGGTGTCTCAGAAGGACCGGCATATTAACCATGCCTGAAATAGCTTCAAATCTTATCGCACGTATTGTGTGGCTCAGGCATGACTGGCAGTGTGTGTCACGCGGTCCTGTTTTAGCTGGTTTGTTTGTTTTAGGATTGTTTTGTGTTGTGTTTTGAATTGTGCTGTAAAACAGGAATTGTCAAAGAACCGGTAATGATGTCGATTCTGTAGGATACTGAGGATAGTTGATCTGGATGGAACTTTCTGGAATCCTGAGACTCACAGTCAATGTTCAACAGGTGCTATGTGTCCTTTTGATGACCATAATATGAGGGTGGCCTGCTACATATTGTTGTCCAAGAATATATCATCAATTTAATGTGAATTTTCTTAGCAAATTGCTAAATGTTTCTCTTGTACAGTTTTGGCATCAGCTTTTCTGAACATTGTTTTGTGTGTCTCTGAGGAACAGATCTAAAGGCTCACTGGTTCTGTGAAGTTTGTGGGACACAGAAATCGTGTCCTTAATACGATGAGGGCAGCAGACTTGATGTCCTCCTCTGTTCTTGGCGCTTCTGTCCATGTGAGTGACCTTTCCGAACACAGATCCTGCCATATCCTTTAGTTTCAGCTATTCTTTCAACTATCCAGCATTAGAGAAAGCTGCTCTTGTTCCCTGAATGAAAGTGAGAAATCAACAATAAACAATATCTGCATGGTCCTGGGTCTAATCCACAACCTCTAATGAGGGAGAAATAAACTTGCACTCATTGGTGTTAATCCAAAACACACACATACACACACACACACACACACACACACACACACACACGCGCACACACACAATGTGGGCAGGCATGCCTTTGGATTAACCACTCATGAGAGTTTGGGGATTATCCTAAAAAGAAACATTTTGCCATTTTTTTCTCTTCAGTAATTTTATTTCAGTTTTGCTGTTTTTCTCTCTGTTTCTCTCTAGTGTTCAGATATGCGTTTGATCTTTTGTTGATGTATTGCATACTTTTGGGCTCAGTCTGCTAAGCAGTCCTGCTTGTGGTAATTCCATAATCACGGTATTGTCTGGGCTGATTTGGGCCACGGTCCAGTCATTCTCTGGAGGTGGGACCTACTCTTCCCAAACCGGAACCTTCCTCTTTGTGACGCACAGCAGCTTTCACTCTTGGTGCTCCAGCGAAGCTACAATGACAGAAAGTTTCTTTTACAGATTATCGGCACATATTTTGTTGATATTTTGAATCCTGCAATTAAAAAGTGGCGTTATGGTGTGAGTTAATTCATAGTAAGCCTCTGTAAGAATGATGGAATCATACCTAGATATTCTAAAAATACAAGTTTATTTTAACTGCCAGTTTTGTCAAGACATGGCAGATTCACTTCTGTTCGGGACTGGATATATCTCGATATAAACTTTTTTGAGTTCATTTTTGTTTCAAATCTTCTAATTATGTGTGAATACTGTTATCTTTGTTGGGATGTATTATCTGATATGGGCCTTGAGGCTACAATTATTCAAACAGTTGAATGTGGTGATATAACATCTGAAAGATTGATAGAACATGGATAATAATAATAATAATAATAATAATAATAACAATAACAATAACAATAACAATAACAATAACAATAACAATAACAATAACAATAACAATAACAATAACAATAATAATAATAATTTCCAGAGGTTTTTCCCATTTCTCACGGCGTCAAATGCAAACAGACTAAAAGTGACAGGGCGCAGTGGCAGGACTCGCATGCCAGTCAAACTTGACCGCATGTCAAATCCAATCCTTCATAATTAGCTCGGCCTCCTTTCAAGTTGCAGCCAGGACTCAAAGTGCAAAGCTAAGACACATCTTCCAGTTCGTTCTGGGAAGTCACATTCAAATGTATAATAAAATAGTATTCATATTGTTTCGATGTATTTAGGCATGCATTGTTGGTCATTCAGGACAATTAACGAAGGTAAAGCTGAACATGTGTTCATGTGGAGAACTAGTCAATGGCTATTTTAGTATTATTATTGCTGAGAGTAAATGAGAATGACACCTACAAAATCTTCCAGTTTCATTAGATCCATGTCTTAATACAAAAAAACAACTTTGCGGATTAATTTTAACTTGTGACTTTACTGCTTTGTGGTTTTCAGGTTGATATTACAGTAAATGTAATGTGTCTATATAAATTCACCTCAGGTGCAGGAAATAACTTGCTCATCTAATTTTTTTACTCACACAGCAATTTTGACCCCCCCCCCCCACACACACTTGTGCAAACAGAGCGTTTAGTCACCTCTTCCCTTTTTTGATTCTGGTAAACACAATGTGCCTGTGCGCAGTAAGCTCATGGGTCCTGTGGCTAAATGCGCAATTACAGTAAAGGTTTCTGTACCTGCTACTTCTCTGAGCTGAAGGGAGAATCTGCTGACAGCGTCCTGTGCTTTCTATAGGAAAGACTGCCCGCATGTCTCACAGCTCTGAAGGTTGCACGACATCTGCATACTTAACTTCCCTTTTTGTTAAATTCATGGCATTTAGATGTTCAGAAACCCAGTCAACCTATTTTTGACATTTTCAGATTCGACTGAACAATAAACTCATTTCTGTTGCAGGGGAATAAAAGTATTTGTTGGGTTTTTAATATATTGCATGTGTGTGCATCCATTTTGGGTTAATAGATGTTTATTTTTCTCATGAAAGCCTTCAACTATATTTATCTTGAACATCATTCCTGCTGAAAAGGTACAGTGCTGTTCAGAGGGATTTGGAACGGGTTACATTAGTATGTGTAGATTTCTTACACTGCCCCAGGAGCACCTTTCAGTAACACATGCTATTGTTTAGTTTTCATGTGTTGAAACACTGTCCAGACTAATATTATTTTGAGAACATGGTGCAATATTACATAAACACACAGTGGAGCTAGTGGGCTAGAACTAAGAGTGGTTGTGGTGGGGAATATAATGTCATTTGGGTCTTTTGACGATGCTTTGCGAAGGTCCGTATTCAGGGACAGCCTAAAGAGGGAAATGTCAACACATTACAGTAAAATTCTGTGTTTTTTAAAACTTTTCACTCTTAAAATTTTCACCTTTCAAACAGCTTCACACATACAGTACACTGTTGGTATAAATTATTTTGTTTAACAATAATGTTTCTACACGTGGGATATAAGTCTTTATTCTGACTCTCATCTTTAAGCCAATCTGGGGCACAAACCATCAAAGAAAAGCCATGATGTTGCTTTTATCTTAGAATTTCAAAGATCACCATAAGAAAAATCTTAATGTGGTTTTTTAATGCACAAACTGCATCAGCAAATTCCATCATTTTGACATAAGCTTTTTTTTTTTTTTTTAAATAAGTGCTTCTAAATAATTGACTTATGAAATGTATGTAGTCAGATTATTTAATCTTTCTTCAGCTGTTAGATGTAAGTAACAAAGACAAGACCGAAAATCGCAGATTAATCGAAGATGACGAAGATGGCGAATGCATTAGAAGTACATTTCTGTTGATTGAGACCGTAAACCTGGGTTGACAGCCCATTAAAATATCCCCTCAGTGAAAACATTCTTCATCTTGAAATGTACACAACTCCTTGATATTGCAGTACAGATGGTATATTTTTTCACTGTCACTGAGAGATTTGACTTTCTTCCCACCGAATTTGAGAGCTGTGCTCAAACTGCTGTGTAGCATGGTAATGTAAACGTCTTTATGTTTGATCTTGTTGACTGCTGGTAGGTTCATTTCCTCTAATGACTGTACGTTGACAAATGAGAAGCTCCCCTTCAGTCCATTGATTTTAGCTGGGATCCTGGGACTTGCTGTTCATTGGTACATTTGGGATCTCATGGCTCCATTGGGACTAGCAGCCACCCTAAGATGCAGAATATGCACCGTCCCCTGACCTCAGATCAGTTCTGGTTTCGTTGTGGATTTCTACTGAAGGTGAGTGAGCTGAGCTGCTCCTATAATGTTTTTAGAGGCCAAAAGCTTCTGTAAGTGCGTAGGCAGCGACAGGAAATGGCTCTGCTCACACTGGCTCCATCAACTTCCTCCTGCAGGTCTCATGAGCGTTGGACAGGAAGTGGATTACCCATCTCTGTAACACCTGGATCACCTCCCCTCCCACAACGCGAGGTCCGTGGAGAGACCTTTCGGGGGACTAGCCGTGGGTGGCCATAACAAAAGAGCTGGTTTAGCTTCCCGTTAGATCAGTAATTTCATCACCATGTGCTCTGCATTACCCGCCCGCCATGGCTCTTGTATGCATTTTATCTCACATCGATCACAGACTGTGCTTTAAGCAACATGTCCTGCCGTATGCTCTATAAGGTTTTTGTAACACAAGACCACTGTCAGGATTATTCATTCTTAACTGGGGGGAGGCTGAGATACAGTATATTATATATATATATATATATATATATATATATATATATATATATATATATATATATATAGATATATATATATTAAACCACTATATTAAGGAGAAGCTGAACTCCCAACTGTATATTTTTCACAGAATTGTCAGGAGATGCTGTCGTGTCTGTCTGCTTCCCCCCCCCCGCCCCCCCTCCGAGCTTAATCACATCCTTTTATGTGTGGGGAGAGGTCTGCCTAGTAGCTTCCGGTGTTCTTGCAAAAGTCTGAGAAGGTCAGATTGTGTGGCGGTCCATATGGCCCACAGCTTTGTTTAATCACCCGATCTTCTGCCAATGGGCATCACAACTGTGAGCCATGCTTCCATCAAAGTGACACAGAAAGTCACCTGTGTTTTTAGCACAGATTTAACATTCAGATGTGTAAGGAGATTGTGGTATGAGTGTGTGATGCACATGTTTCTACAAGTGTGTGGGTCTACAATATGTAAGGGTCTAGGTGTTGCAGCTAATATTCTCAATTCTCCATTTGCAAATGTTCATTTCTGAAAATGTTCTGGCAAGTTATTTTTGGGTATATTTTGAGATACTCCTGAGTAAGCGTTCTGGAGGTAAACTCATCTATCCTGTCTCTGTGTTTTATTCTGGAAACAGATGCATTTCCTCTTTTTTAGAGGATGAACAAAAATATAATTACTTGAGGAACTTCAAAAAATGTATGCTGTCATTGGCTATTCAGTTGCAGGGCACTCGCCTAAAATGTGTCTACGCAAACTTTTTAGTTTGGCTTTGTTGGAGTGCTGCTGCAAGTCTAATATGATATATCAGCTGAAACATTGTATTAATAATTTAAATGAGGACTGAATAGTATTATGAATTGTTCCATGCTTTGGTATGCTCTCTAATTTAATTAATGGTTTTAATCTAATATTTACTTAAATCTCATCATTGAAACAATATCCTACGGGCAATTTCATTAGCCTCATCTGAACTAAAAATGTTGAGTGTGGATCTTTCCTGTAATGTAGATCTTTATTGAATTCTTTAGATCTATGTGCTTCTGCTTATGACCCAAAGGGCTGAAAGAAGAGCGTAGTCTATTTCTATTTAAAATGTATATTACTGTTTTAGATTTTCTGCCATGAGTTGAGGACTTAATCACCTGCCTGTAAGGAGGGGCTCTGCTTGGTTTAATCTTTAATTACCTTTTCCACCTGCTGATAGAATTAGGTAAGACAACCATCAGAATGTAACATAATTTCAATGATGAAGGCATTATGCATCTAGTACAGTTCCACCAGTAAGGTGAGGTCAACACAATCATAATTTTGGTCCTTCTGGGAAATGCCTTTTCCCTGTTGTGCAGAGAATACTGAGATTCCCTGAGGTGTAGTTACCAAAAAGGTGGTGTTGACTTTGTGAAAGTGATAGGACAAGAAACCATGAAAGGGGAGGCAATCTGTGTTGAATGGTTCACCAAGGAAACTTTTGAAATATGGTGTGTTAGTTTCGGCCAGTTCTCTCCATATAGTCCATATATCCAGTTACACCTTGGTCTTCGAAAACAATCCAGAGGTGAACTGTGGAGGAATTTAACTTATGGAATGATGTATGGATCCAGACAGAATGAAAACTAAAATGGAAGTGAGGGAGGGAGGGAGGGAGAAGAGAAAGAGATGAAGGCAATAAGAGAGGAGAAAAGAAGTGATAAAGCTGTGAAAGATAAGAAAGATAAGAAAGAGAAAAAGAATAGAATGAGAGTGAGTCAGATGTAGAGAGACAGAAAGAAAAAGAAAGGAGTTGGGGGAGAGGGAGACAGATAAAGGAGGTAAAGAGAAGGAGATGAGGAGAGCAGATAAGAACAGGGACAGGAAGATACACACAGATAGGGAGAGAAAATATAATATGAGAAAAAAATAATCTTTCCCCTCAAAATTTCCCCTGTGCTGTAGAGTCAGCTGCCTCAGGTTGTAGACAGACCTCCTCCCAACAGCGGATTCAGGTGAGTGAGCACTCGTACGCCCGTTCATCTCCACGCATTTACTCCTACTGACAAGCATTATATTACACATTACTGCTTATCCAAAGCGACCGATAGTCCATCAGACTAAGCAGGGGACAAACCCCTGGGGTTAAGGGCCTTGTTCAAGGGCCTGTGCAGATCTTATCGTGGCTACACCGGAATACTGAACCGCCGGGGATTGAACCGCCAACCTTGGGGGTCCCAGTCATGTACCTTGGCCACGAGGCTACAGGCTGCCCAACTCCACCATGAGAGAGACTAGTTGCATGTAGGAACCCACAAAAGTGGTCAGCGGTAACAAATCCCCCTTAAGCGGCCACAGAAACATGGCCATTGGCGTGAAGACGGAGGTACAATGGCCAGGTGAATTAGTGAACTAAGCCCTCTCGGCTAGGGTGGAAGACGATTCGCAGTGAGCCCTCTTAGAGCAGAGAGAAGGAGACAAATTTGTTAAACTGAAGCAGTGATTCACTCAATCAGCTGCTTGAGTGGTTGGCTTGAATGAAAGCCAGCAGATTAGAACTGCGTAGCCTTGCCGACACTGCGGTTCTCTGTCACTTTGGTTGATTAGCCCCACAGGTACTCTGGACCTCCATCACGAGGGTTGAGTAGCCCTACAGGGATAGTGGCTCTCTCTGAACCAGGGCAGGGTATATCTACAACCCCTGGGGCTAACCCAGATTGCGTAGGAATGGTCGTCACCTCTAGCGACTGATCTCTTGAAACTTTACCTTCCGCGAGTAAGCAAACACTTCAGCTGTACGGTTTATTTGATTAATTTAGGAAGCAGATTAGTGACGTTTTAATGCAAAGCCTGATTGCCCCATGCTAACGGGTATCAGTCACACTACAGCTTGAGATTTAAACTGCCTCTCAACTTTCACCCTCAGTCAGCCCTCTGTCAATGCCCTGCAAATACACAGAGGGCTGTTCACATGCGCTATTCAGGAAGTGAATACTTAACTGTGCAAAGTCTTTGATTACATTTGATTACATGCTTTGGAATTATTGCAGCTCTTAATTACAAGCAGGTTCCGTGTTTTCACACAAGTAATAGCAGACTAATCAGCCATTTGCATGTGGCAAAGCAGCGACTTGAACGTTAGAAAAGATATCACATGTGAAAACACTTGCTGTAATATAAATAATATGGCTAGTGTTTCATACACATTGAAACGATGCTTTTCTATAAGCATTCTAGATGTCTTAAACTTAAAAATCAAGTACTTGCAGCTTGCGTCTGGGCCTATTATACTGAGAGAGGTATAGACACTCCCTCTACTGTCCTTGTAAGTTAAACCTGGGGAATGTTTCCACCCTAGTTCAATCTCTCGTAAGCCTCCCAACTTTGTCTGTATAAAATGTCATTTTGTTTCTTTTGATCTCTTGTGTTAGTTAGCCTTGCTGCGTGTGATTCTCACATCTCTCCTCTTATTTGATATTTGTCTTCTTCTGCGTGTTTGCCTTGTAACCATAACCCAAACTGTCTCTCTGCTGCTTTGGGCTTCCACGTGATCCCTGTCACCATTGCAGATACGATCCTTCGGGCTACATTTCACAGCTGAGCTTTGCTTCTGTTGAGCCAGGAACGGAGCATTTGGCCTTAATCGCTCTTTGTTTGCGTGAGCTGTGACCGTCTCTATTCCGTGTAGCAGAGGAACTGAAAGAACTATGATTTTATGGACGGACACAGCCTGTGGGATTTTATTTTTATTCATATCTAAAGATAGGGAGCTGTGCACTTTGTGGACACCACAACATTGATAAATGTAGTGCACATAAATTACGACATTTGCCTTCAGTGAGATACCAGATGTCTTATCATTTTCTATGACTTCTCTTTCTGTTATTTTGCCACCATCATAAAAGGACTGAAGAAAATATTACAAACCCCAGTGGTGCTATTATCAGCTCTTGCCCTTTATGATAGCCAATGAGGTTATAGCATTCTAGTGTCCTCCTGGGTCATGGATGTTTCAGGTCATTTCTTCGGAAGGGTGGCAAGCCTCCCAAATGACTCAGAATGCTCATTAAATAAATACTTTGTGGTTCCAAGTAATGACACACCACTTAAAAAAAAAAAAAAAAAAAAAATCTATTTTGGTTTTTTAGGCTTTGTGTGTCAACTTGAACAAGAGCTGGCAAATTGGTCTGTCAGCGCTAACAAACAATCCAGTCAAGTCTTGTTGGGAGGGATAAGACAACCGCCTTTCAGATTTTAAATTGAGCTCCGCAAAATTATTATAGAAATCTGACATTTACTTTGTTCCCGGAATAATTCAACCTGTCAGATGGGAGAACTTGACAACTGACATGTATCCTGCTTTTTAAAATTATTTTTATATGCCCAGTGATGCTGCATCAGTTCAGATTAAATTGAGTTTAATGTTGCGAAGATTGTCCGTGGCCCGAAAAGAGAAATTGCTCTCGAAATAGAAAATGGAAAAAAAGAATCTTCACGCTGTGTTCACCTCCCCTCAGAACTTACTGAGGACTGCTTCCCCTGAGCCTAGCCACCCTTCAGAAGCTGGCTTTTTCGAGAAATTTCGGCACCCCCGACTCCTCATTAGCAATTAATGTGTATAAGCCTGTGTGTTCGCGTATGTGTGTATTAACCTGTGTGTGCCCATATGTGCATATTCCCAGTGCAGAGAACCACTGCGATGTGATTGAAAGTGACTGACGCGGACAAGAGGACGAATCGCAGATTGTCAGAAGACAGATAAGTCGAGGGAGCGTGAGGTTACTGCCGAGGTAGAATCAAAGGCCGAGCAACCTCTGACAACACGCTCCTGTGCGCTGACTGCTGTTCGCTTATAACACTTGCGTGCGTATCTTCATCCCGCTACTTCCTGCGTACAGAACCCCGTGCGCAGCGCCGACATATCTGCAATTACCCAGCGGTCTCCGCTTCTCTTTCATCCACTCAAATTTAGTAACCCCCAGGACTTTTTCGTGTATTCATCGAGTGCTTCACGGTTTTCTAATGCCCTGTACGTATGTCACTAGTTTAATGATATTGTTCCGTGCTTGTTATTCCTCTCTGTTCTCCATGACAGTGTAATTCTACCCCATTTCATTAATATTTTTAATTTGCCACAATTTTGCTTTGATGTACAGGAATGGGCTTCTGAAGATTGTTCCGGAAAGGTTGCCACATTAAGCACTACATCACAGGTTGTAGTATATTAAACAAGGGCATTGTGTGAGCTAATAGTGGATTTAAATCTAAATGAAATAAAATCAGTTACCCTCGCCACCTAACTGCCCTTTTCTCCCTCAGGCAGAAGGAGCAGAGCTGGGTCTCAGGTAATAAAGCAGTTAAAACCTATTCTCACCCATATTAACACATTTCTGATCCACAGTTAAGTCGACATGGTGAAAGACTGCAAAAGTCAGCCTCCTGTGTCTCATTACTGAAGCTAAGAGCTAACACATCTTTCTGAAAAATCCTTAAACACCTGTGACAGCCATCTGCTGTCTACCCAGTTTGGCACTTGATGCATACCTTATGGGAAAGGCCTCGCTTAAATTCTTCATTCCAATAATGAGGTCCTGTGTGTTCAGATTGAATTGCACTGAAGATCTGTGTGAGTCTGCACACTTCAGGATCGTTGATACAGTAGATCATGCAAACAACGATAGGCCAAGTAGCTTAAACTATTCAGTGTGAATTCTGACCTACTTACAGTTGCTACTTTCTTCGTTGTATACTAATAAAGTGTTGTCTTTAAAGGTTAACCATCACACTCACCCAACTTTTTAAGAACAACTTTTTGGTGTGCTCATCCAGATAACAAATAATAGAAAAATAAATAAATAGTTTGAAAGAAATAAAGAAATGTACACTTTGACCCGACTTGCTGAATGTGCAGCAAACAACAGAACTTCAGAATGGCTGTGCATTTGTTTATTCCTTTGTGCTTTAATTGTTAAAATAAACCCCAAATAACATTTGAGTATGAACTATTGCTTTATTTCGGTCTTCCACCAGTTGAAATATATCTATCAATATTTCTCTTTGAATCCGTAATACATGGATTTCATACATTAATTTAAACTTTTAAACAGAGTGTGAACATCGATGTCTCTGATCTTTCCAGTTGAGCTTGTCGACGTGCTGTCATTAAAAAAGATCAAACGTATAGTGTAATAAAATGCAAATCATGCTGCAGCATGCAAAGCTTGCCGTTCGGCCTGAAAGATTAAGACTTGCATGCCACTTCTGAATTTCCTATCATATTTGAAAACTCAAAGCGTGCCAATATCACTTGTGATTGCCGAAATAAAATTGAACTAAAATAAAATGTAATCACGTTAAGGTGTGGAATTATATCATGATTTTGATTTGTACTGTCAAAAAAGACTATTCACTGCTTACCTGAGATACATTACTGTACAAAAGTTCACACTTTATTCTACTGTAATGATACCTATCTACTTAACTTACCTATGTGGAAGGACACAAAATATATAGAATTCAAATACTGTAGATGAAGTTGAATTACTGAAACCTTTTATTGAATTGAATTTTTTATTCATTCTAAAAGTGCTTGCACTTACAGTATGATAAACTACACTCGCTGAGCACTTTTAGGAACAACTACACCTACTCATTCATGCGATTATCTAAACAGCCAATCGTGTGGTGGCAGTGCAATGCATAGAATCAAGCAGATACGGGTCAGGCGCTTCAGTTAATGTTCATATCAACCATCAAAATGGGGAATTGTTATCTCAGTGATTTCGACCATGACGTGATTGTTGGTGCCAGATGAGTTGGTTTGAGCATTTCTGTAACTGCTGATCTCCTGGGGTTTTCACAAACAACAGTCTCTAAAGTTTACTCAGAATGATACAAAAAACTAAAAACATCCAGTGAGCAGCAGTTCTGTGGGCAGAAACACATTGTTAATGAGAGAGGTCAGAGAAGGGCCAGACTGGTCGAAGGTGACAGTAACACAAATAACCACACATTACAACAGTGGTATTCAGAAGAGCATCTCTACCCTCTAACGCTTCATAACTGTAAATGGATAGGTTTAGGTCTAAAATACCTAATAAAGTGCTCACTGAGTGTATGTTTGAAAATCACAGCTACAGGTATTTTCAAAGGAAAAATATTCATACATATTTTTCAATGATGTTAACATCTGAGAGGTTAATTTTTATCTGTGTTCTGTGCAATTGAGAAGTCTGTTCAGCAGATGGCCTGTGTTACACTCAGGCACTGAAACTATCTCCTGGCCTGTGGATTTAATTACCGAGCTGGCCTTATCACTGAGATATAAAGTGAAGCGATATGTTCAAGGGTTCAGACACTCATCTGAAAGTGCAACCTTTCAGTTTTTTTCTTTTTGTTCATGAAATTCATGAGCACCAAACCAGCAATGAAAGGTCCATTAAAAAAACCACAAAAGAGATGTTTGAAAAAGACCTGTAATGCTATTCAACTGCAATCTTGAAAATGATTGAAAAAAAAAGAACTCTTCTTTTATATTCTTACTAATGCTCCATTTCATTGTATTATGCAGAATTAACTAAGGTAGTTGGTATCACCAGTCCAATCTCAGATGGATCAATTACCTTCAGTGTATTGATGACATGTTCATTCCTTTATTATATTTCAAATGAGGTTATTCCATACTAATTGTTTTTAGTTATTACTGTATAATGTCCACTTACCTGATGGGGGAAAGGGATAATTTGAACCTTAAATTCAATCATTGTACTTCAAATGAATGAATAGAACCGAGAATTCCCGTTTTATTTTGAGTGGCCCTATCGGTGATCCGAGGCATGGTCATGTGATTTCAATGTCAGAGGTGTTGCTTCCCTTCCCGCAAGAATGGAGGAATGGGCCGGCACATCTCCAGAAGTGTCATCACGGTGCTGTGACAACTGAATTAATTTGTACTTTTCACTATTTGCTGAAAATATTACATAATTTTTCAATTGCTAAATTCATTAAAAGTAATTATTTCTTCCCCTGTTGGTGCAATGCAACAACATAAAAAATATGACTATTCTCATACAGCAGGAAAAAATCATTGCACTTGATGTAGATTGAATGCTGAGACTATTTACACCAGCTGCTACCTTATTTACCTAGCGGCTGGTGGAATGCCTAACCCCAGAGACGCTCCCTTCTTTGTGTTGGGGGGGCAGATGAGATGGTGCACCTCACGAGAGGGCCAGGTCTCTCCTGCATTTGATCAATGAAGTCAATTACATGCTCTTTCTGCGGAGTTTCTCGCTCTCTCTCTCTCTCTCTGAGATGATGCATCTACCAATATCTCCTCAATAAAAGAGAAAGGAAATGGCTACGCTTTTCTGTCTCTCCCTTCCCCCAAAAAACGGCTCATCAGTGGTCCTCTGGTGCCTCTTCGATAGGGCTGGCTGCTAATACATTCCTCTCTTCCATGCATTATTGATGCTCCCCACTCTTCTACGTGAACGTGACAAACAGGGACTACAGCTCCAACTGGCCTTGAATATACTTTGTATTCCTGCCTGAGGAATATATTTTTTTCCTTCTGTTCAGAGTTTGTGCTACAGGTAGAGATCTCTGTCCACATCCGAATGCTTCCCTTTCTCTTCTGTTCTGCTCGAGATGTGTAACAGGATGGATTTTGATGGGGAGCTCAAACTTAGCACTGTAAAAAAGGCAGAGGTTAAGACCTGTCTCTAGAGACTAATGAGGACGAGTACAGCACGAATGGGTAGGCACAGGCCACTTTGATGTTCTGGTCTGAACAAGCTTTTCCCTCTTGCGGCATCTCTATCATCCCGGGCCGAGCCCCACACCCACCAGTTTAACTTAATGTCAAATATGTTTTAGTTCCTTTGCCGTAATAGGAAACAATGATGTGTCAGGCTGAGCCAGAATGGAAGTCACACAGGACATGCGGGAATGTGAAGGGTGCGTGGGTGATATCAAAAAGAATGCCTCTCCGGACCACTCCTCACACGGGAAACAATCTTGGGAAATTGACCCAGATTTTTTTCTCCACAGCTCCATGATTTAACTGGCCTCTGATCCTGACTAAGAAGTGACAGCCATAATGATAGCTTGGATAGAAGTAGGGTCGCTGAGGCCTATATTTTGCCCTGACCCCTATTTTCAAGTGGTTGTTCTCACATTCTGTTTATGTTACATAAATACATGTTAGATGGAACCATATATGTAAAATTTCTATAGAAAATGTGTGTGTGTGTGTCTGTGTGGTAATCACGATGGCATACTGATCCACACAGCATAAATGACTCCATCCTCACAAAGGCAGCTTCTGTATGTGTGTTGCTAAATCACTGATACTTGTCAGAATTTGAATACTGGGGACTGTCAGATCTCTGCCTGACAAGGTGACTAGCTCATCTGAGTACTACTGACTTACTGCTAAACCTCACCCTATCCTGGCCCTAGTAAGCCCCTGCTCCATTTCACTAACAAGGACCAAAGAACCATGTCAAATTTGAATAAAGGACATGCTTCTATACACAATCCTGACCCAACCTCTCAATTACTGTGAAATAGCTTCATCTTTTGATGAGGTGAAGTTTTGGAAGACAATTTGTCTCACCAGATACTGAGGAGAGGATGTTTCTTTTCAGGACTCGTCCTGGAAGGCTACAGTATCTGTGGGGAGAAGTCACACCAGACATGGAGTTTGCCAGTGTCTCCAGGGAAACTCAACCCTGGTCCCAGATCTGGAGAATTACATTATCTACAAGGACACAACCCCAGTCCCAGACCTGGAGAATTATATTATTTACAGGGATACTCAACCTCAGACCTGGTTGCAGACCTGGAGGACCCTCATCCAATGGGGCTATACGGTCACATTTGTTCTTGGTGTTTGGTCAAACATCTAGATTTTATGGGATGTTTTGATTGAACCAATGTAACTTCCCTCCAAAGTACTGAAAACACTAAGGGTTCAGAAATGTGGAGAACCTGTTGAATCTGTTTGATTTTAATATGAACATCTGAGTTGCAAAAATATATTGTGAAATTCTTCTGTCCTATTTTCAAATTAATAATTAACTTAGACTAGTTTTAATTTAAATAGTCTCACTTAATTTTCTGTATGGACATAGAAATGCTCTTGTGCATTCGATGTATGAAATTCTGTACATGCAAGCTGACGGTCCTGTTAGCCTGAGTGTTAAATACACTTAACTATATATATTTCAGCGAGGATTTGTGGCCCAGATTCTCCCTCTTCTTTTAATTCCCAAAGAACATGAAGTGACATGTTATCTGATTCACCAGTTACAATCTGGACCACATGCTGGGACTTGAAAAATCCTTGCCATTCTATTGGTTTAATTTAACATGTGGATTTTTCTCTCACATGCCTGCGGTATATGTACATGTGGGTTTGAATAAGTTAATATTAAATTATTAATTATTGTTTTCTTTTTCAACAGCAACAGAAGTCTATCTAGGTCTTCACTGTGGTAGGATGAGGTGTGAGACAGAGCATTGACTCAACAGAGCTTGAATGCCTGTGATTGTTCATTTTAAATTTCTTTCTGTACAGTTTTTTACATTTTGGCTGAGAACACATTACATTCAGGTCTATTTAATAAGAAAAAAAGAAAAAAAAAGAGTTAAAAATTCATTAATTTTGGTAATTTCTAAACCTGCTGACCTGCTTTTGCGAATATAAAAACCCTAAAGCCATCATGAAATATTTATAACACCTTAACTGACATGTCATAATCTTGCTATAAGTCGTTCGTACGTAAAATAAATACTTGAGAAAGAATGATGTACCACAATGCTTAAAATACAATTCAATTAATAAAGTAACTGTTTTTTTTACATAAGACCAATCAAATTTCTCCGTGAGACAAAGGCCGACACTGCTTAGGTAGGCCTGTACTTTATGGGCAAAGTACAGATTTCCTCTCAGCGTGTGCCCCAAATCTCCCTGCTGTCAGAACAATGAGCGCTTGACCTAATGGAACGCTTCCCGAACTCTCCCCGAAGAGAGTCCTGAACGACGCCGGGTTTGGCAGCGCGGCAGACCTGCCAGAGTTAATCCCCTCCTGTTTACCAGGGTGGGGGGGAGAGGGGGGACGGCTGTCGGTAACAGGTGTCTGGATCCCTGTCTGTCCTTGGCATAGGCTAGCTGAGCTCTCTGTTCCTGTCGAGAGAAGTCCTGCAGACTGACACTTCTACAGGCCTGACATGCTCTCCTCCTGTGTGAGGCTCGAACCTGCCAAGCACACTCTCTCTCTCTCTATCTTTCACTCTGCCCTTCTCTATCCCTCGCTCTCTCTCCCCTCTGTTATTCTTTCTCCCTCTCTCACTTACTCTTTTTCCTATCGCTGTCTTTCCCTGTGGCAGACAGAAGGCTGTGGAGCGAATGCCTCCCCGCATTCCTGTTTGACTTGCGCGTAAAGCAAAAAAAAATACCCTGTTTATTCTGGAACGTGTAAATGTTATATCATGTCTGACTAAAGTAACCATCCAGAGTGAAGTAAGTAGGCGGCGTGGCACACGTATGACTGGAAATTGTCTAATCATTTCCAAACTTAAATTCATTTGCATATTACTTGTGAGAAAAAATACTCACAGAACCATGAAGCCAGGTGGAGTAGAAATGATAAATGAGTGTTCAATGGCACTTTCATCTTTTCATTATTACATAGAATTGAAGCACGTTCTTTTTGTCGTGCATGCGTACATGCACACCACTTATCAACCCCTGGCTGAGGCTCAGTAGTAGCACTGTTCAGACGGAGTAGTAGCAGTTGTAATAGCAGTAGTACTGTCCTGTTCATGTTTTGTATCACTGGATCACTTCATCCCTGTGGGTGATTTTAAAAGTTTACTTTAGACATTAAAAACTGAGGTCTGCAGCTGTTTTACTTGAGATTGTATAAATGTGTATAAATTGGCTTTTGTATTGTATTGAATTTTATGTTGTAATCTCTGCTTGCTCCTCCCTTGGCCAGGGCTCCCTTGTAAAAGAGATAACCATCTCAATGGGACTCATCTGGTTAAATAAAGGGGAAATAAATCAACTAAAAACAAACTCGCTAGCTGATTGTAACAGAACCGCTCCAAGGGCCAACATTCTCACATTGACATACACCCATCATGCACACTTTGATCACGGTAAATGAAAAAAGAAAAACATTGTTCTCAAATAGGCTTGAAAATCCTATTCCAGCACCATGGGAGCTTTGTTATACAAATGTCTACCTCAGTGGAAGAAGACTCCCTCCCCCACAACGCTTTCACCAACCAATCAATACTGTATTGCATCTCCAGTCAAGCACACATCTACCTTGGTTGTGATACATCTGACCTAAAATCCCCAGAAACTGTTATTTCTTCCACTGAGTTAACCAATGAGGCAGTGAAAAGAAAGAGAATGTAGCAGCTGTCTTGTCTGTTTCTCATTATGTTTTCCGACAAATGCCCACCCCCACTTTTATAAAATCATTTAAGCAAATAAACGACAAATTAAAAGGCCTGAACAGGAATGGAAAATTTCAGTTCAGACTCTTTCCTGCACATGCGACGTACACCTTGTGTGGCATATAGAAACATTTATTTTAAACACTACATTTTATATATGTCAATGTGCTCTATAAATTAGTTTTGTATCTGGAAAATACAACTTTTAATCATAATCATTGAGTACCTTTCTCTCTATATACACTCACTGAGCACTGAGTATTAGGTAGACCTGTACACCAGCTTGGTCATGCAAATATCTAATCAGCCAATCATGTGGCAGCAACTAAATGCATAAAACATGCAGACATGGCCAAGAGGTTCAGCTGTTTTTCACACCAAATATCAGAATGGGGAAGAAATGACTGACAGTGAAATGATTGTTGGTGCCAGACAATGAGAGATGTCAGGGTGGTTTGAATATTTCAGAAACTGCTGACCTCCTGCATAGAATGGTGCAGAGAACAAAAGGAGAGGTCAGTGGAGAAGGGCCAGACTGGTCAAAGCTGACAGGAAGATAACAGAGATGCAAATAACCATGCATTACAACAGTGGTATGCAGAAGAGCATCTCTGAACACAGAATACATCAAACCTCTAGGTCGATAGGGTACAGCAGCAGAAAATAAGTGCTCACTGAGTGTATACTACATGTATGTGTCACTGTGTGTAGATTCAATAGATAGATAGAGCTGAAATTGTAATATTAATGGAATCAGACACTGCACTGACAATATGCTGTATCTTTGAGCAGCGAAGCAGGAACATGACACTGAACCATTACGGCTATCAGCTCAAACCTGCGCAGATGTGCTCCCCGATTCCCCCCACCCCCTCAATCCCCCCCATCTGCTCCAGGCCTGTGTCTCTGAAACATGAGGCAGGTAGGGACCGCGCCAGCTGTCTGCTTTCTACTGTAAATTCAGGTCAGAAAAGGGGGGGGAGGGTGCACACACACACACACGCACACTCACACACACACACTCTGCCTCTCAGATCAATGGTGTGCGCTCAGCACCTCCGACGCCTTACACCTGACACACATCCAACCTGGCAGGGGACCAATTACGCCGCACCTGGGGGAGTTTCTCCCCGGCCCTCCACCCTGAGCGATATCTCCCAGGATTACAGGTACTTAGCGCTCATTATGTCCGCTCTATTACCTGCCAAGTCTCCCGGCCCTGGTGTTTACACAACAAGCGCTCTACCTTTTTTTCCCTCCCCCCCCCCCCCCCCCCTCGCTCTCAATAAGCCTATTGTGCCGGCACGTTCCGCGACGGGCTCTCGCCGGCACGTGCGGCCCGGTCGATGGGAGCGACCCAGGCGGCACGGCGGTGTTAAGTTACGCCGCTCCAGTGCCTTCTCGGCTGTCGTCTACCGCAGCCCAGGGAGACTTAATTGCGCCATTACGGCTCTAAGAGGGGTTAGTGGGCCAGCGGTTTCCAATGCCGTACGGGCAATACCGACTCCTCTAGCGCCCCCTACAGATGGCCATTGAAAGGACACGTGAGACAGGTGTATGAATGCACGAAATGCATCTGACGCACAAAAACCAAATGGGGAAATTGAGACGAACTTAGCAAGAGTTTAGACCGCTGATTTAAACAACTAGACCACAGAACCGTCTACGCACTAGAACAGTTACCCTTGGTCTGTGAGATATAGAGTAGCACATATAGCATACACCTTTGGTCATGATTTAAATTTAATATGTGGATGTTTCTTTTTCTTCCAGTTTATAATTGAGAGATGTCATTATATGAAACAGTTACGAATCTCCTATAAAGTGATTTCAGCTCCCTGAATAGCCTTTTCATTGTTTTCAAGGTTTATGTTTATTATGAGAAACATACAGAATACCAAAACAAGTGATTTCTCAGACAACCAGGTGGCAGGAAGTCCCAAGGTAGTATTGCTAAGAAAAATGCTGTTATTAATAACAATAAAAAATAATAATCTCCCAACCACAGCCACCTGGCCAGGGTGTAAAAATGGAAATGAACCGTTGGTAACGGTGATTAGTTGTGGCACCGGGAAAGCACACAACCGTAGGCCACCTGATTTTCATAAACAGAGCTGCTTGGACTGTACCTTCCTGCCACAGTAACCTTCTGTCACTATCAATATCCTGGCACCTGTTTCCTGTCGTTTGATGCCTACACAATGCACCACTTCCAGTAGGTAAACGCGAGACTTACGGACCAGTATCTCCTCTAAAAGCCAACGACGGGCAGTGCATTTACTAGTACTATGCAACATGTTGTCATGTTACATTCTGGGCCCATGTCCAACACTCATTCAGAAACAGGGCAAGCAGGGAAAGAGGGACATACACAAAAGCATTTTCAGAATGAGAACTATGGTGGTGTGCTACCACCTTTTAAGAAAAAAGAAAAAACACAGCGCTTGCTAGGCCTGGATGAAAGTTGGAAATGGAGGGTGGAGTGTTGCTGGTTGGTCATTCCTTTGCTGCACCGTATGCTTTTGCCAGTGATCGATTGTGACATGTTGCCATGTTATTGCTGCGTTATTTGCCGTTATTCATGAACAGCTGACTAATTATGATTGCTGCAGTCATAATTATTGGTGATCTCTGGGAGCCTCGAATTGACGGCACATCCAAATACAGTAACACCATTTCCTTCTGGCATCAGGTGAGCTGTGGGGAGACGAGACTTGGATCTCTCCCTTTTCGGTTGTCTAAAAAAAGGTGTCCGTGTCATTGCCACATGGCAGTAATTAACAACCGACTAAAATATCACTTGCGTCGCTGGAGGTGATAAACCATGGAGCCAAGTTACTGAAGGCTCTCCGTCACAGACTATTTTTAACCGGAAGTACGACGTCCTCAGTCAATTAGGCTTCCTACGCAACATGGAATATTTACACAATGCACAAATAAGCCATTACTCATGGGTGTACGCATTTTCTTACACTGCTGCCAAACTGCCAGAGAGTACGATTGGTTCCACCTTCAACCTAAAGCATCTAAGTAGGATGTAAGAGCAAATAAATACCAAGGAAAGTATTTATTTGGATGAGGTAAGCATCTGTAAATCAGCCTCACGTCGGCTCAGTTTGTTTGGCAAGTCCGAATAATCACTTTCTCTGGGGCTATTATTATTTTTAAATCTGGTGCTCTGCTTTTTCTAACCAATTAATTTCAAGATAAAATGGTTTGATAATGTGAATTCAATCTTAGTTGATAAACGATAATTATTCAGAATGCAGTCAGACGAGTCGAATAGTCCTCGTTTTTTTGACAGCCTTTATTTACTCTCCCATTCTCAGATATTCAGACTTTGCCTCACCGCTGTTTCTCAAACTGAAAGGGCGGGAGTGGGGGGTGATTTTCAGCAGGCACTTTGCGTATTCCCCCAAGGCTAGTTTTGCAAACAAAGATCTGCCATTCACCTGTTTGTTCTCTAATAAAATCAAAGCAGGCAGACTGCTTGTTGGGAGGGGGGGGGGGCTTGCTTCTCTCCTTTCTCCTTTCTCTGATCTGCATAGCGTTTATCGGGGGAACAAGTGCCATTAGGGCCTACATATTTAAACACTCCCCCACTCAATGTGAGGAGCAGGTGGTGTGCATTGCTGTCTTGTTGTTATTAGTTCACACAGTCAAGATGGCAGGTTTTATAATGCTTTCAAATGGCACGTAACAGGGCGGCCTCCGAGGACTGCCAAGAGTGATTTCGCTGTGAGCAAGAGCGATGTGGAAGGTTCTGTCTCGAACCTTTTTCGCTTGGAGCCCTCCCTTGAAAGCATGTGGGGGGAGAGGGTGGGGTGGCTGTTCTTATCAAATGGATATCGTTTCTCTGTTGGAGCTCACAATGGTTTTTATTGGCTAACAGATTATACAGGCAGACCCAAGGGAGGCATGTTCATCAGAGGATTATTCCAACACATTGAAGAACTTTTGGCGGAAGTTTCCGGTTTATATATTAAGTGCTGTTTTATTTCAAGAGTATGGAGGTCTGTTCAATGAACAATTACCAGTGATTTATTTATTTTTTAGCATGTGGTACTTGGAATTAGTATTCCAGGGAAAAAATCTACAACAAAAAAAGAGCTTTCCCAGGGCAGTCACAGCCTGTCTCCCCCTCACACAGACACACACACAGAACAAAATTAGGGTGACGTTGGAGAAGACGGACAGTAACACCTGCAGACTTGGTTGTCGATGGCGTGTTTTGCCCGTTTGGCTTGGGTTCACAGGATTAGAGTTTTTGGGCTCTAGTTTCTGGCCGCTTTCGCTCAGACCTGCTCTTCCAAACTTCTCAGCTTCCACCTGTCTGTTCATTTGTGGTGGCCACAGGATAGCCCTGAACCCCCTCTGCCCCCACCCCCTGTCTTCCTGCCAGCTATGACAACCCGGTATCGTCTCTCTGGTTATGTGCTACTGCCGTTCGGCTTTGAAGTGTGCCAAAGAGCACACGTCCCTGCCTCTGTTTCTGCAAAAAAAAAAATCCTGAGGACGAGTGCCATCGTTAGCATGATAGCATCATTGATGTCTGAAGACGTGCTGATTAGAACTGAACGTAAACGAAAAGCACTGAGAGAAAACCGCAGCACGAGGAGCACTTCTGCAGTTCGATGCTTCAAGCTGCTGATTACGCATTTACCACAACATAACTGGGTACACAGTGCCTGGCTTTATTTCACCTGCTTTTCCTCCTGTCAGCTTTTTTTGTGTTTACGGAAAAGAAATGGCTGAAGATTTGTACAAACAAATCTGACACAAAAACCAAACAAGCAAAAAGCAATAATCCAATACAATTCATGCTTGTAAACGGTTATTTTTGGCTTTGCCAGTTGAGGTAAGCAATGAGGTGTGTACTGTTTAAAATGCTACTATTGAATTTTTAAATATCGACCCATTAGCTCTTTCAAACAAAGTATAGAAAGTGAAACAATGTCTTTAATAGACATGACATGAGACATAAACATAAATTCATAGACATACTGCATAGTTAAAGTTCACGTTTGAGAGCCGAACATATTCACTGAAGTACACAGTATAGTGGTGGTATTTATGATTTCTTTTCGATTTTATACAATATAAGCTTGCCGAACGAAATGCGTATTGTACACAGTATCTCTGTCCGGCATAAACGAGTGCCGTTCTTGATTGACCGGTCTCGAGCGAGGGTCACGGCGACGGATGGTGACTCTTCTCAGGCCGCGGCTCTTCTGAGGCTGCGACGCATGCTCCTCGCGGCTCCCTGCAGGCTGCAGCGGCAGGAGCGGCAGCGTTTCGCGGTGGTGAGGGCCCTATGCCCCGGAGCCGTTCAGTCCATTACCGCAGCCTCCCCCAGCAAGCCGCTGTACGAGCCCGGCTGCATTATACATGCCGTATAAACAAGTTCAAGTGTGTTATTGGATGTGAGCTCTGTGGGTTGCCTTGGATGTAGGGCACCCGCAGATGTACAGTCTGTACAGCATGCGGTCTCAAGGGGCGATTAATCCATGTGCAGCATTCAGTGTAGCGGTGGCTACATATGTATGGCGTCACATGCACTGTGTGTTCGGTACTTTGTTCTCCGTACTATGCTTGTGTAGCATTAGCATGGTCTTGTGTTCTGAGCAGTTGACGTTCCCGGGCTATGCTAATATGCCGCACTTGGATGGCAGAGTAGTCGTTTGGGGACTGAGGTTGTAACTAGAAAATCAAATGTGACAAAAATGTCTGACTTATAATTTGAGAGGTTGATTCAAATATTGAGATTTAGGTCACTGGTGGGAAGATAGTAGCAAAAATAAATAAATGTACTTGATGGTATAGTAATTTTGGATGAAAAGTTTATCTTAATGAAAAAAATGTTAGAATGCTGTAATGGGTCCATACCGTTCTCAGTGATCACATTAGACATTACCATGCCCTGATCGCCTAACTATGCAGCTTAACTGTGAGGGCCAGGACATTAGAGTACACTTTAAGAGGGGCTAAGGCCCTCCAACATATGTACATGTACACATATGAGTTCCCTCTATGCAGGTCCCTGACAATATCAGCTTGCTAATTATCTTAGCAACAGCGGTATTTCCGGAAATGACCTCCTAATTGGCCATTAGCTGAGATGTCTAAGTGGGCCGCAGCAATAGATTCCATGTCTCTTATTACACACCGCACCTACAAGTCAAGCACCAGGGCTTAAATGCTCACACGCATCTACTTACTTTCAGGAAGCGCAAGGTGCCTATTGACTATAATGTGTAACCGATTTGTTTCATAACCAGTGTGCTATTGAAATGAAGTATCTGGTATCATGCTAGCCGTTTCCTTTATGATGTGCTTTGGGCATGCAGACACATAATGATCGTTTCGAAGAATTTACTTATGTGCAGCTGCTATCCTTGGTCGTATGGCAGTTAGGCAGTCCACACATCTGAAATCCACAACTGAATTGTATAATAAGTTGACCTGTATGCTTTAATGCATGGATTTAATGCAGTATCCATGCATTAAAGGTGAGTACATGTGAAATCGAGGGTGAGGAATAGGCTGATGTCCTACACAGGAGGACACAGCCAGCACAGAGCGTGTACCTCAGAGGGGGGTGGGGGTCATTGGCTCGGGGGTGAACAGCTGTGCAGGTCAGTGGATGAAAGGGGAGCTCGAGGGGGGCCTGTGTGTGTGTGTGTTCACATGTTTGTACACGTATGTACCTTTTTGGGATTGTGAATGCACATGTGGTGGTGTGTGTGCGCTTATCTATGCTTGTCCTGCTTGCTTATGTATGTGCGTTCATGTACATGCAGTTTTATTACAAATGTGTGTTTGTGTGTGCATATATGTACATATAATATGTCTGTACTGTGTATGTATGTCTCTCTGTGTGTGTTAGCCTCCCCATGTACTCAGAGTCCTTTTGGAAAGGAACTGCTGTGCAGGTGTGTGTAGTAATCGAGCAATCAACATGTTGAGCAGAATTTGTGTCTGTATGGCACATAAACGCTGTACATTAGGACCAGCGAAGAAGTAAACATAGATAAGCGCTGGCGGTTTGATTATGTAATGGCCCGTTTGCTCATTTTGGTGTGTGCGAGTGTACGGACCCCACAGCTGGGCACCGTGCCCCAGGTGTGTACGGCCACAGAGGGTGAGTCGAGGGAAAGTTCAACCGCCGCACGTGTGCGCTCGTTAACGCACCCCGCCATCTCCAACAGCCACCGTCTCGCTCCATAAGGAGAGGAGGAGCGAGAGATGGGGAGAGGGGAGGGGACAAGGACCCACAGAGCCTCCCTTCTTCTTTGTAGCTCTTCCCTCCTTCTCAGTAGCGCTTCCCAAACCTCTCCGAAGCGTGGAGACCTGACAAACACCTTTACCGAGGCAGATGGCGGAAAGGGAGGGGGCACGGTGGAGTGGAGTTTGGGGTGGAGGGGGGGGGTGCGGGGGGGTCGAAATCTGCCAGAACAATCTGCTGCTAGCAGGTGTTGTCTAATTGTCTCTGAGTGCAGGGCGGCGATGAGCACGCCAGCGCTACCTGATTGGAAACAAATATCTTCATTTACCCCTGTCTCTCCGAGGGAGACGGAGGGGGGCGAGTGAGCCGCCCGCACGACCAGACGAAGAGACACAAGCTTGGCTTTGTCTGAAAGAAAGGCCTCAGTGTCCCTGTCGCCACAGCTGTGTACGCAAAACGGGGACAGATGACAATATATATCAGTACACGGACCAGGGAGGGAGACGCCAGCCAAAACGCTCACGGGGGCTAGCCGACGGAGAAGGGCGAGAGGTTTTGAGGTCGGACCTCGCTCGGGCGAAGACCACGTAGAATAAATTAAGCATCTGTGACGGCTTTATTGATCTCGGGTCCTTTTTCGCAAAGGGGGGTTTTTAAAGAAAGAAAAGGGCCGTGTAAAGGGACCGAACGCGCAGCGTACATGTGTGCACGCGTGAAAGCGCTCAATTCATAACTGCTATCAAGGATGTGTTTGTGGGGACCAAGGCCACAGGGGGCAGTGTTTAATTTATTTGGCAGGTCTTTTTTTGGTCTATTCTATGAACACACACACTCGCATACAGAAACAAACACACCTGCATTTTCTAATCTTTCTAATGAGCGACTATACACTCTCAATGGATGCACACAATTTTAAACCGCATTGTCCTTTCGAAGATAAACAACCGAATGTATTGTTAGCGCACATTCGTAATCCACAAAGAAGTGCAAACACGCTTTAAAAGAAAGTTATTGATGTTAATGTACATTTCCTTTCAGTTTAAAGCTCTATTTCAATTTCCACGGAAGTCACGGTCATTTGCCGCACTCTGGCCAGCGGTATTGTATTCCTGGAGAACCATGTAGCGAGAAGGCCTATTTTTAAATCTATACGAAGCCCCCGGCCTTTTAAAAGCACAGCCCGACTCTGATTGATCTTCACCGCTGCTCTTATCACACGCTGGTGTCCATTAAGGCTCCTAACTGTGTCAGACACACGCTAGCAGAGCGTTAGCATAAGCGCGTAGGCTGGGCTTGACCCCGCTGTTTCATTGAAAACTTCCCGGCGAGATTTGTACTTGCCTCCTCTCCGTACTTTCAGCAACTGAACTGAGCAGTTGATTCTCTCTTTCTCTCTCACCCTCTCTCAATTGCTCTCCTTTCTCTCTCTCTCTGTTGGTCCACTCTACTTTCATGTGTCCCCTCACCTTTCCCCTACTCGTTTTCTGCCAGTTGTGAGACTGTATTGCTTGTGGAACAACCCGAATGTAATTTGTCCTCAGGAGGCCACCGCTGCTGCACTCCTCTGATGAATTGCTTCAATAATTGCCAAGCAACACATAAACTAACATGCTTTCTTCAACACAAATACAATAATAACAATAATAATAAATAATACTATTTGTATTCTTATTTTTGTTAATATTTTATATGATATTGTAAGTTGAATGCACACTTGCCCCGAGCTAGACACCCTTTGTAAGTAGATTGATTAACCCCAGGCATGGCTTTAGAAAATGCAGTAAATACAATAATTAGAGCCTTCCCCTTTAGTGTGTCCAGCAGAGAGCCCTTAGCCCATGGTGTGTTAAGTACAGGGGGATGTCTGCATGGTGCCCGGCTTTGCACACTTCCTGCAGGGCTTTGCGGAGGCAGTCGATCATGCGATGGCACATATGTTGAACAAACCAGTGAGGAAAATGAGATATGAGATGAGATGTCACATTTCAGCCTTTTTACAAATCTAATAACCTCTCCAACTTCAGGCCTGGGCCTGTTCTGGGCATGTCTGGGATATTGTGTTGGGAGTTCCAATTTAGTATATTGGTATTTATGTATGAATACGTTGAATAATGTTTGAGAGTCGTATGGGGTACTAGTACCAATGTTATACATGACATACTTGGTCACTTTGCTACATCCAAATGTGTTTAATCATGTTGAGATTAATTCATTATTTCCATATTATTTTGTGTATTTGTGAAAAGTATAAAGATGTGGTCTATATGCCATGATGAAATTAGGCTTGTTTAGTAACTTAAGCAGCGCTGGCTCCTTCTGTTCTTCAGGCAGAGTTATATAAGAGATCTGCTCATCTCAGCCCAGTGTGAAGACAGAAAATGCTGGTCTGTAAATGGCCTGCGATCCCAACTTCTCCAAAGGGTTTTTCTGCCTTACTTCAATTTTGTGCTGATACCATCCAGACTCCTTACATACGAGAACTGTCCTTACACATGTCTTATGTCTCTTTGGTGGTTGTTATTTTGAAAAGGTCAAAGGTGTTTTTTGTTCTCATGACTGTGAGGAACATGGTGGCAATGTGAGTCTTTAAAGACAAAAGGCGAGATCTACTGTAGCCATGTAAAACTATTTTCATGCAAAGGAACAACTGCCAGTACAACATGGACTGCTCTACAATAATGGCATATAGGATATCCAACTTACAATAGACCAGTAGAAGATAAAATTGTGACTTGATACCAAGGCTCTCAACCCAGAAGTTTGGGGGAAGAGAGGCTCTCCCATGCCCATTTTTGAAAGCAAATATGAGCTGTACTTTTAAACGGTCAGGTTGGAAAAATCCTGGAAATTCATTGCTCACATGGGAAAAAAACCCTCTGAGCTAAACAGGCCGGCTAGAGAGAAGTGCCAACAACTGAGACATTCGGCGATTTTTATTGCTGTACTCAAATATTTTGATGTATTTCCATATCCTCCTGAGAACCTGCAGGAAAAAAAGGTTAGGTATTTTAATTTTTGACATAATAAAAGTGTCTTGGATGACAAACATGTTGCAGTGAAAATTGTTTAAAAAATATTATTTAGGGCTCCTAGCACGTAGTGCTGGAACAGTATTGTTTTTGCTGGAATTCCAACCTGCAAAAACAATAGCCTATTGATTCACCTCAGTCTTTAAATCCATCTGTTGAAAATTTGTTATCTTTTTAAATCTTTTTATACTTGTTTACAATATAGCACAATAAGCATAATGTGAACATGGGACCTTTATTCTACATGGCATACTTGGCCATTTCTGACATTTAAAAGAAATTTAAAAAATATATCAGCTTGTTCAAATTATGGGATTGCGACTGTGGTTTGAACGGAGACCAACATCCACTCCATGGGCCCCAGGACTGATGTTGGAAGGTAGAAGGTGTGCTGGAAGGTAGAGGTGGTTATAAGGGATGGGGTGTCACACTGTTTAAATGCTCAGTGAATCAATTGACAACTTCTTTGAAGAATAACATTTCTGGAACAATCCAAAGCTAGCATGACAGTGTAACTGACTTAAATCAGCCATATCCTGATGAAGAGTTTCATTACCACTCAGCAAATCACAAATCACTGATTTGTAAATGCAGTGTTGGGGGAAGAGCAATGTTGATGGTGGAACACCTTAAATTGGGAATTGACTGTGAGTATAATATAAGATCAATAGATGTTGCAGAAGATCCAATTGTGTCCAACAGCAAAGTAGACATAGGCCAACCATCATCAACATTTAATGACCTCGATGATGACTTAATTGATTTGAGTAATTGCACATCAATGTCTCAACTTTTGTCCTGAATTTGCCATTTTATTGGTGCTGATTTTCAGGACTGTTGTTGAGAAATCTAGTGATATAGATCCATCCAGTAATGATTCTATCCCCAGTATACAGTATTTGGAGACCATCTCTTTGCAAGAGTTGTGAGGTTAAGGGGTTTCCTTTTTGTTTCTTTGTTAGACTTTATGTGGACCCAATGGCATTGGCAAGCTTTATACTTATTCATTTTAATGTATTAATTGTACATTTTTATTTTTGCTTAAAGTGCATATGAACAAAAGTATTTGAATTGTGCAGTAAAAGTTTGAAAATTAAAGAAATTACAACCATGCATGTATATGACATTTACACTTCTGTGGATTTTATGTTTTACGTTCTTATATATGGTTGAGCACAAAGTATGTACCTGACTGCCGCAGAACTGAGCTTGTTGGATTTATTCTGAAGCTCTGCCTGTCATCAGACTCCACCTATTAACGTTCTTAACCCTAGGGGATGAGGACCAGGCCTTCAAAGCATAAAGTTGTTGGTTCAATTCTCACACTAACTATGACCCCCCTGGGAAAGTTGCTGGAAAGTTGGTTGTTGATGTCCTTCATAAACATCTTGAAAGGTCATGGCCTAACACAAAATTAGCCATAACTTACCAACCGTCTGTCCAATCCTCACAAAACTTGTTTTCTCTGTGTGTTTTTTTTTTGTGATGTATGCTTGGACGCCATATATTGCTGCTTGCAGCTATATATATATTTTAATTTTATACAATATCGCTTGCAGTATTTTCAGCTCACTAGGATATGTGGTTCTTGAGATTAAGACTAGAGACTTGCGCCTGAGAAGGAACAAAAATGAATTAGGAGCATATATAAATAACCATCTGTACAACAGTGTCAAATTTTAATCAGCTTGGAAGCTACACCTATCATCAACGATCTTTGGAAAATGTAGCCAGTTAGGATGCTTTTACAGTGCATGACCAAAAACAGCACTGTAAATGAAATTCCATTTCATCACTTGCTGTCAGTTTTCCTTGATTTATCCGAACAAACCAGGGGTGGTGTCGCGCTGCATGTATGTGTGCAATAATTTTACAGTGACATTGTAAAGTGGAGTGTTGATCTAGTTAGTTTATACGAGCCCCTTTTATACGACAGGGTTTATTGTGTGTTATGTTGCTGGCTATATCCTCTCTTCCGCAGTGCCCCGGCTGTTTGTAGGCACGGCTTGTCTGAACCATGAGAGAGAGCCCTTTAGAAAGCAAATCCACGGGTGGGCTAGATTTATGGAGCTCCACGCTACATCGGGGTCCTAATCTTCCACTTACCTTAGCTCCAGGGCAAACTTACTGCTGAGCGTGCTCACGATTAGCATTAGCGCCGGGCTGGAACACCATTAGCTCTCAACTGTACCATTCGGCTCAGAGGCCAGAGGGCTGTAGAGTGGAAGGCTGGAACGGGGCCATCTGCCACTGATTATCTGTGACTGTCCCAATGGGTTCAGATACCTGGCAATGTGTACCAAACCAGATTAGCGAGTAAATTCAAATTCACAATCCTTTATTGTACCGAGACGCTGGAATTGTTTTGAAGTGGCTAAAATCCTGCCTTTGAATTTCATCCACCCTCTGTTTAAAATGTCCTTTTCTCTTTGCCTCTTTGCACTTTCCGGATTCCAGCAGGAGAAAGCACTTAAGAGTCCTTCTTGATAAATGCCACAACTGTCTCTTTGATATTAATATATTTTGGCTAATTTTGCAATGTAATGCAGAAGGAATGTTGCTGCAGAACAACATAATCAAAAAGACATTTCATGAATGTATAATAATATAAAGGGTGGTTTGGTTTTGGAGCATTCTGCTGAAAGTATGAGTCAGGCAATCATATTGAAGCTAAGGCAATTGCCCGTCCTGCTAAATGTTTTGAAAAGACGTTGTGGTCTCATCTCCTTCACTCTCCCCAGATGCAATGACAGAGCCCCAATTAAGCCTGACCAAATTATCTAGGCCAAATTCAAAATGATTTTTCCAGAAGAGACAGTCCTCATAATTTTCATCTTGTCCATCCCGTTGAAATGTATTCTGCTTTCTGATGCATAGATTTGAGATGGTGTTCTTTTTAAAAGGGGATACCTTGTAATATGCAAAACTATTCTGAAAAACAGATCAGTCATTCATTCATAATTCTTTTAGGGACTCATCAGAATATGTGTATAATTACACAGATTTAAAATGTATATAATTGATATGATAACCTGCTATCATTTATAATATATTCCCATCTGATATGATGTGTTTTTTCTATACTCTCCTTTTCAATTAATTGAAATTCATAAAGGGAGGTCAACACATCTTTTGCATACAAATCAATATAAACAGAGCTGAATCACTGCTTTTGATGAATATATTTTCAAATAATTGTGTATACCCTCATTTTTAGCCTAATGCGAGTGTAAGTATGTATGTATATATATATATATATATATACATACATACATACATACATACATACAAAATGATGCATACCCGAAAATATTTTACAGAGGTCCAGATTAGCGGAACATAATTGTTCAATAAAACACTCAAATTTCCTCTTGCTGTATTTTATTCACCATCATTTCGGCTAAATACCTTCATCAGCCTGACCAACGCACCTTTGCACCTCTCTAAAATTTTAGTGCGTTATTTTCTCAAGCCCTGAAGGGGGGTTATGTTGTCATTTGAGAGAGTGTGGTCAATAAAAAGGTATCTTTGCTACTTCATGTTCATTTTTTCAAAATGTGCTTAATGAAATCAAACTTCGCCCACACGGTGCCTGCCCAGATGTCTTTAGTGATGCTTAAGTGGAGATGGAGCGGCACGTTTAACCCTCGCGTTACCCTCCCGAATCACAGCAAGCCAAGTGCAGCATTCCAATATGGTGTCATCTGCTTCTTGTCATGGTCCAGATGTAGCCAAGGGCACAAGACGTGTTGACATTGAGGTCAGTTACGCAAAACCGAAAGCATTATTTTCAATACTTATTTCATCAAGGGTATTCAAATCTGCTACTTCAGAAAATAAATGGATTGCATTTACTGTCTTTAAATAAATTGATGCTACGGTGAAACGCAGTACATTAATAGGTATTATTTTAACTCTGGTTGTAGAGAGCTAGGATTTCTGGAAGCCTTTGGTACAGACAACCAATTTACTACCTGATTCAAAGATGAAAGGTTTTCAGCAAATGTGATCTTTCTCTTCACCTAATACCGTGAGTATTCAGTGTTTCATCTTTAAACGCTGGGTATTCCCATAACAAACATACATGAAAATGCATTTATAATCTATTTCCGTTCAGACAATGTAACATGCATTGCAATTGCATGCATTTCATACACACAAAGCAATGGGAAAACATATGTTACATTTATCATAAAAAGGCTAAAATTCTAGTGTAGTTAAAAATATATATTATTATTGTTTGTTATTGGTTAGCCAAAAAAGATTAACCTGCTATAAACCAGCAAAGATGGCTAGAAATGTGCTGTGTGACCTTTTGAGGTCATCACAGGACCACCTTTGCATGAATCCTTGGATCCAGATAATATTTGCTTTAATCATCTCTTGGGATATACAATATGACTTTGACACATCCAGCGTAGTGTGTCCAGCACTCATGTTAATAGCAGGACTCTCCGTGGGATGCCATTAAGGGCCAGAGATGTCTTATTTCAACATTGCCCACCGTGTTCTCTCTCATGTGTTTCAACATTAAATGATGTGAGTAATCTCACAGTCACCTCTCTCCTGGTTGTGCAAGGCCTTTCCCTTCCAAACAGATATTTATTTTATATTTTGTGTAATTGCACGCATAAATCTTGTTAGCTCATGACGATGATGGTATCCAGCCCATTGCACACAGGCAATTTTCGAGGACAGAGCTGCCACTTTCAGCTGTCTCAGCTCCAGAAGTTGCTAGAAGACGGAGAATGTCATGGTCACAGGTCAACATGTGGAAGGGGCCTAACAAACAGCCTTTAAAGTGTCAGGACCAGTCTCAGCCATGGATAGTATGCAGGCATGGTTTGACTCTGGTTTCCTTGAACAGACACAGCAGGGACCGTTCAACACTGTACACAGTGCACCTTTTTGCCCTTGTTCATTTTGTGTGTTCAATTTTACATTGTGTTGTATGGAGAGATTAGTTTCAATATTATTCACAAATGCACGTAACATGATCCACAAATAAGAGACGATTCGCAAATGTGTATTATATATCTGCACACAAATATCTCTCAAATTCTGTCTTGTGTCTTCTGATTTGTACAAATGCATACATATTTGTATATGAAGAGCAAAAATGAAATTGAAGTTTTGTTTTCTAACATCTCACCTTGTACAACTGAACACAAATTCCTCATAATATGTCAAAATGAGAGTGCAATAATTGCCCAAATCGGCCACAAGCCACAAACAAGTCGCAATTGATGCAGTATGAAGAAAATTCACCAGTGAGCTTTCCATTTTGAATGAGTCAAACACTCATAGAGAGCAGGCACTCTTTCCTGCTTTGCCTGTGGTCTCTGCCTGGGTTTGCTTCTGTGTTTATGTGCTCTATTCCAACAGGAGTGTTTGCACTTTTTCTCATCACTTCACATTCACAAATGACCGTAAACAATGGCTTAACTGCTGACCGGCAAAAGGGGTCTGATGAGCCTTTAAGCACTAATCTGCAAAACTGTATCGTTCTTTACTTCAGAAATGGAGACAGCCAGTGGTCAATGGGTAATAGTCAGTCCGCTGTCTGGATGGCCCCTTCAGGTGATCAAGGGAATAGTACAAAACTGTGGTGAATAAAAAGGCAAAAACTGTTTCAATTCAATTGAAAAAATTATATTTCATCTCGTTTGCTCAGGCCTTTTTCGAACAGACCAAAATCAGTTAAAATGAAACCTGCAAGCAGGGTTGAAGGGGGCCAAGTAGTCAGCGGGGTAAGATCACCATGACACCAATTTTCTTTTTCACATCCTCTGGAAGGAGTCCGGTTTTGATGCATCAAAGTTTGGCTGAGATATGCCCTCACTTCCTGTTTGGCAGCTTCCCTGCCGATTCTGATTGGCTGTAATGGACGAACACTTTTGAAAATTAAAAATCCATCTGATATGTTTTGTGAGGCTCGGTCTGAAAATCACCTGAACAAGATTGGACCATATTAGTTGACCCATTGGTGGTGCTAGAGCACTCAAGGTAGAGACATGAATCTTTGAGAAAAGAATCATGGCACTGCCCTCAATCAGTGTGCTATCAGGACCAGTCTGGCCCTTCTCCTTTGACCTCTCTCATTAACTACCTGTTTTTGCCTGCATAGCAGTTGCTCACTGGATGTTTTTTGTTTTTCTCACCATTCCCTGTAAACTATAGAGACAGCTGTGCATGAAAATCTTAGGAGATCAGTAGTTTCTGAGATAATCAAACCACCCTGTCTGGCATCATCAGGGGTCCCATGGTCAAAGTTACTTTCACATTTCTTCCCCATTCTGACATTTGGTCTGAAAAACAGCTGAACCTCTTGACCATTTCTGCATGCTTTTATGCACTGAATTGCTGCCACATGATTGGCTGATTAAGTATTTGCATTAAAAAGCTGGTGTTCAGGTCTACCTAATAAAGTGCTCAATGAGTGTACCTATGTATACTTTTTTTTATATCTGCATGTGACATATCTACACATAGGCATTAAATATGATACATTTGAAATATGTTCAATATGTGAATACACTGCATTTACCATGCTGTCCAACCTGTTTTTGAAAAGCCACTGATTTTTGTGTGTTGTATACACATTGTATGATTTTTCCATATACAGTTTAACAAAAATATGTACTATCAAGTAAACCAGTCATATTTACATTTCATAGTTATAGGAATTTACATTCATGTTCTTATTTTTTCCAACCTTACAATGGCACGGTTTTAAAAATCAAAATGAATGCGTCTGCTTTGTAAAAGCTGAACCTTGAAATAATGTACCAGACTTACATTCACTAGCATGCACTCAATAAATCAGAGCTCTTTAAAAATTATCTTTGGAGTATGTCATGTTTCATGTCAGCAGGTACGGGAGGAGGTAATGAGTTGATCTTACGATGTGCAGCTCATAAAATGACACTTTGACATTTCGCTTAAGAATTTATGGCATGTGAATTTATTATGGCACCATTCATCTCCAGACAGATGTGAGCAGGTCCTGTACTGTGCGCACAGCCACCGAGCTGTCGGTGTTCCCTCCGGATTTTCCGCAAACACTTCGCGGGATCTGTTCTCAGCTTGTAAATGACCCGTGTCTGGCTGATTGATTGACACCTGGGATTTAAGTGAAGCTTATTTGTCACGAGTGGCATCAAACAGTTTATGTCACCCTGTCTTCATTCCGGGCTATCAGAAGAGGCTCTTCACTAAAGGAAGGGGAAATCGGTTTCATGAGGTATTTTCATTGGTATATAAAATGTAAAGAAAAGTACTCCCCATCTCTCCTCTCATAATTTAAAATTATGCTGAGGCTTCCTGTGCTATCTCCTTATGGTGACCAGGAGGATGAGAGCTCTTTTTCCAACAGGGTACTTAACTCAGTTGTTTCAGTAAATATGTGGCTGCCTAAATGGGTTGGGTAATGTTTTAAAGAAAATCTAAGCTTCTCTTGGTAAGGGTGCTTGTAACTGAAATAATTAATAATATTAACATCAAGCCTCCAAAAAAGATACATCTCTGATGTTGATCTAGCCACAATAATCGAATAAGAACGTGAATGGGATGAAAGTTTCCTTTTAAACCGAATATATATGATAAAATTTTACAATTTTGGATTTTACAGTTGTTTTTACCAAACTACTGAGAAGTCAATATGTGAAGTCTTGTTTATGTATTTGTACATCATTCATTCATGTTAACAACAACATTAGTTAATGCAAATTCATATTTGAATGGAAAAAGCAGTTGTAGTAACAATTAACAATGTATGTGTGTATCCTATGGTATAAATATAAATATTCATGTAACTAATACATTAGTTAGTTGACTAATGAAATGCAATGTTGTAATTAATTTCATTCTTAATTAATGTATTACTACATTAGTTAACATTACATTATTTAATGCTAATTTGTGTACCTTATTGTAAAGTGTTAGCTAAGATTGTATTGCAGAGGCACTGTGCCCAGTAGGAGCGTGTCCTACACGGGCCTCTCCGCTGGAGGGCTGTCCTTTATCTGACTTAAATGGGAAGGATGGAGTCAGTGGAATGGATTCAAACAGTCATTTCACTCTCCACTGGCCCCGCTGGCCCTGGGCTAGTGTCTGCTCCAGTATCCCAGAATGCAGTTGCCTCTCGGTTGTCATGAATGCGCTCTGGGGTCCCTGTCTGAGCACTCGGAGCGGAAGAGGGCCAGACCGTGCGGGAGGGGTTCCCCCACCAAGGCGCGTGTCTGATCAAGGGAGTTTTCTCCAAGCGTGAATCTCTACCAATTAATGCAATACATATCTGATTTCCTATAAGCTTTGTGACACCTAATAGAAGTGCAAAATTAATTTATAAGGCGTGCAAAGTCTATCCTCCTAATTCCATCAGCACACACCCCGATCACACTTTCCTGTAGGGGAAAATTAGTGCTGGATCAGTTTTTTCAGTAAAAGGATTCCACGCAAGATCATTGCGTTAACATGGTATCTGTTGGATCTTGTCATGGTTTGACACAAACTACAGCCCATGTAAAGCCAATATTACAGTGACAAGTGCTGTTACTTAGCCCAGAGAAAGCTGTTCTTTAGATCAGCTTGAGAAATGGCTTTTGCTGTTGCATTCAAGAAAGCTTGTGCATCTTGAATGAACAAAAGTTTTTGCTTCTGAAGCTGGATAAATTAATACATTCATTGTTCTTGATACATGAAATGAAAATTAGAATGCTTGAATGGCTGCTGCTAGAATAAGCTAATTATGACATCTGAATACACACGACCATGATCTTGACATTCTACTTTCTACTTATTGGGAATAGAACTGACATCGTAAGATGTTTCTTGACTTCTTCTCTGATGGCATCGCCTTTTCTCCCTCAAAGGTCCACCCAAAACACTTCATATATCACAATTGAAATCAGCAAAACTACATATTTCAGTCTATCAACCTACTGCAAGTATGAATTGTTCATACCGTTGATTAGTACCACGAAAAGGGCTTTTATACATCACAATGTAAACATATCGAGAAAACCGCTCTTCGTTGATCGAGATCGCTCAGAACACTGTTGTATCTTCAGTAGGTGCGAAATGAGGGCATGCAAATGAAAGCCAAACCACGCTTGGAGACACCAATGTACTAGCGGCACAAGTAATCTCTTCTTCTCAGACAAGCAAGCCTATGCAGTGGTGCATATGACATCTAGCGGAAACCTCGGTTTGATCAATTGCTATGCAAGCCCATGGCCATTTTAAAATGATAGCCTTCAAAAGAAGGACTGCTAAAATGTGAATGGGTATCTTCCCTCCTTGGACAATTATGAATTTGTGTATTAGTGATATATGTGACCGGCACACACCCGCCCACGCACAGTAGTCGCTTGTTCTGTGTGGCCCAGATGTTCGGAGGCACAGAGTCCAGGCTGATCAATGCGCCCCTGTTTGTTGTGTGGCCCCCTTGTGCGGGAAGACGTTGGGGGGGCGAGTGCTGTCTGTGCTTTGTCCCACCGTCGGCAGATGCCTTGGGGTTTGCAACATTTATTCAATAAAATATTTACACATGCTCATAGAGGAGAACTGTGAAGGCCCTGTTCAATGACCCTTCCGGCCCTCTACTGGTGAAGCGTTGTTACTGTATGAGCCTTCGCTACTACCCTGGGGCAGCTGGCGACGGAGGGAAAGACGCCAGACCTGGGTCAAATGCGTAATTGTTTTGGATTCAAATACGTTTCTGTGTCCGATTGATCTTGCCTGGTGCAATTGAGCCAACCAAGACGACCAGAAGTAGGGGTTTGCAGTTTTTGAGAGTATTTCATGCAAGTTCCAATGCACCAGACAAGCTCAGTAAAGTATCTAAAAGTATTTGAATCCAGAATAATTTGGTATTTAACCTGAGTTTGAAAGACCCTCACCAGTTTCTAAATCTCCTTCCTCCTGCCCAGTGTAGAGGCACGATATAGCACATTGCTGAGGAAACTGGGCTTATAACTCAGGTTTAATGTTTGATTCCCAGATGGACCACTGCTATTACCCCATTGAGCAAGGTACTTAACCTGAGAAGCTTCAGCAACTATCCAGTTAAACAAATGGATTGTATTTACAGAATGCAAGCTGTGCATACTACATTATAAGATCACTGGGATGCGTGAAATGTAGATATAATATTTGCGCAAATGCTCGTTTCTGGTCTATCCAGTCATTGTAGAGCCTAAAAAAATGAGTGCAGCATAATGTATTATAAAGGTGAAGAAGTTGTCTTCTGACTAATATGATAGAGGGCCTCCTCATAACCTATTGTGTCTGTGTACCGTGTCTCCTGCTCCCAGATATGACTAACTGCCTACTTATTCCTGCAAATTTGCCATCGTTTATTCTGCACAGCAATGGCAGCTGCTCAGTGTGACAGCACTGAGATACACACTGACAATCACCGACCCCTTCCCTCCCCCCGCCCTCTGCCTGTCCCACTCTTGCTCTTACAAATTGCAATTGATTATCATGCTGCGGTGATATCGACCGATTCTTATGTAAGCTACTGCAACACACACACGGCAACGAGTGCTGACAAATATGATTGCGCATTGCAAATTTGGGCGAAAAAGCATTAAATAATATGAGAACTGATTTCTGATGATTTGTGAACCATGGTTTAGGATTGCAATGGAGGCCTGGCTATTGGTCTTTGTTAACCCATATGTGGAGACCAATGGAGCCTGACCACAAAGCCCAAAAAAGAGAGAAGATAGCTCTGTAGCTATTCTAGACAAGCTCAGTTCACTAATCCCGGTCCCAAGGGATTGTCTGCCGGTCAGGTTAAACGCTCCACGCTTCCTGTTCTCTCCCCGGCCTCAAAACTTCAATTCCCTACAGCCTCCTCTCATTTGAGGTCCTCAGGTTACTAATTTTCAAAGCAGTCCAAACACAAGCGTTCGGAGATGGGCAATTTGAAGATTTTTTTCCCCCCTCTCCTCCCTTTTGCCGACAATCACCTCGTAATCGCTTTCTGAACACCTTTGAAGTGCCGGCAGTTCAAAGGGCCTCCGTCAGACTCAGAGAAACCCGGCCCATCGTTTTGCTTTCATTTTTCATAATTGGTCCTGTGTGATGCTGGGTTTGAACTGAGGAAGTTATCAGCACAATGAGTAGCAGGATTGTTAGCAGAGGAAATACACACCTTTTTTGTTGTTTCATTTTTTCTCTAACATATCCAACACTTCAAACAGTCATGTGTCTGATTAGTTCATGAAAGGTGTCCCTATTAGAAGTCACATTAGCCTGGAGCTAAGGAACATAGAATATTGTACTGTACAGAACATGCAGGTCTGAAGTAGCCTTGATCTGTTTTGGCATGTTACCACCCCGCACCTACAAAGCCATTAACTGTGACTCTCTGTATAAACAAAATGTTCTCTTTAGTTGCTATCTGGTGATAAAAGACATTGAAACAGCTGTATTCCTGCTGAGCCTTTGCTCTCTGTGTGATAGTGTACGATTATGGAGAACAGGGGGCACTTGGGCATAAGTTTAAACCACGACCTCCGCTGCGTGCTGTTGATTAACATTGTCTCCAATGTGATGAATTTTAACATATGACACCCCTTTTTATCATTTTTATGCTATAGGTTTTTCTCCTTTTGGAATGTGCAATGCTTCTGACCATACCATGAAAGCCTGCGGTCAGCAGCAGTCATTTCAATTGTTGCATTCAAGGAGCACCTGCACCGATAGTGTTGTTTATGTTTTCTAACATGGCAAACCTCTCCTCTATCGACATGGCAGCCTTAACCACTCTCCTCCCAACAAACCCAGGGGCACTATTTAGCATGAGAGCTAAAAGGGGTTGCAGAGAGTAACAGGTCACGCACAAATGATGGAATGGGGGTAGGTTCACATAATGTAGCAAGCGTTCAACTGATAGTCCAAGTTTCACTGCACCGTGTATGCAACTGTGTGTATCAAATTAGGGTTTGTAAGGACACAGGAGTAATTATTAGTGATATCTGGCTTTTCCCCGGAAGAACAGATGCATAAATCCAGAGATTAATGACCTACCCATCTATTCATGTTCCTTGCTAGAGGCCAGTTGAGTCATCCTTCATTTGTTTGAAATGTAGACTTCAGTCTGCTGCTGGAGAGCACAGGAAATGTGTGATGCGATGCAGCTGACAGCAGCGAACAGTGCGTCTTCTGTACGTTTACTCCTGTGATGCGTCTTAATCACAGGCAGGGCATGGCAAGTTAAAAATAACCTGCGTGAATGAAAACACGGGAAACGCAGACTGGTCGACCCCTCGCGACCCCCCTGTAAACACCCGTAGCCGGGTTACAATGGGACAGTTATGCTGTATAAGCATGGGTAATATGCCTGCTTCTGTGGGTCCCATTATGTACTCCTTTGTGACTAATGTGCAGTCTGCTGACTTGACCTAAAAACGGCAACTGGCTAGCTCTGCAACTGGTTCTGCAACTGGTTCTGCAGGTTTAACTCCAGTCCTGGTGGGCCACAGTGCAGGTTTAACTCCAGTCCTGGAGGGCCACAGTGCAGGTTTAACTCCAGTCCTGGAGGGCCACAGTGAAGGTTTAACTCCAGTCCTGGAGGGCCACAGTGCAGGTTTAACTCCAGTCCTGGAGGGCCACAGTGCAGGTTTAACTCCAGTCCTGGAGGGCCACAGTGCAGGCTTAACTCCAGTCCTGGAGGGCCACAGTGCAGGTTTAACTCCAGTCCTGGAGGGCCACAGTGCAGGTTTAACTCCAGTCCTGGAGGGCCACAGTGCAGTTTCTTTGCCTTTCAATCAGCAGATAAATTAGGCCTTGAAAACAAGGTGTGCTGACTCTTTGTGTGAAGCCACCCATCGTCTGAGAAAAATGCCCTGAGCTAACCTAACTTTGTGAAGCCCCTAATAAGCCTATACTGCGTATATGTATTTATTTAAAAAGTATATTAAAGCTGTAAATTGTAAACTGTAAAACCCACTGTAAATTGGTGTATGGTCTCATATGAATTATGGTGATGAAAGTGCAATTTGTTAGCAATTCATTATGTCATTTGAAGTGTTAATTGAAGTGAACGCTATCTTCAGGAAAATCTTCAGGAAAAGGTTTCTTCTAATCATATTTTGGGAGTCACATGTGAAGTTTTCAAGAGCTGTTTTGAAATTGTGTGTGAAGTATGTTCAAGACATGTAGCTATCAGGAAACTCAAACCAGAACAGCAACTAGATGGGTGTGAGCCCAAAGTACACAATAACCTTATCAGGTAAGGTCCAGAATAGGTTCAAAAGTTGAACAACCTTTATCCTAATGGAGAGTCAACCCTCCCCTCTCAGATCCCACCTCAGTTTTACACACTAAATTTGGTGTCACAACCATGTAATCCTTTGTAGGGCATATTTATGCAGAAACACCTGTCACACAGACAAGGTATCTCCTGTAATACTGTTGTAAGCAGATTACACACTTTAATACCTGGTATTTATAGAAAATGGGTGTATTTAAGTGCTTATAAAACGTCTCGTAAATTTCCAAGAAAAAGCTTGAAACGTGTATAATTTATTTATTTTCCTATCTTCTACTACTTGTAATAACCTTTTAGTAGGTCCTGATCATTAAAGCACTATACCAGCCGAGAAATAAAATCATATAATTTCAGGTTTTCATTTTTTTTTCTTCACATGAATTGAACGCATTAAAAATTCATTTTTCCGTACCCACTTAGCGTTGCATTGACAGAGCACGTTCCGGATAATGGGCTGGTTTTCACCGCTGAAGCAGCGTGGAGACGTAGCAGGGTTATCGGCGCCTAATTGCCTTCTTCCTCTTTTAATCCGAAAATTTGTCATGCCACCGTTTTACTCCCTCCCAGTGTCGTGAAGTATGTCCTACATTTTGTTCTGACCCCCCCTTCCTTCCCCGCAGGCTTCATTTTGACATCCCCCTCCATTTCACTATGATCCCCCCCACCATTTTGACAGGATACGTCAGGAACAAGCAATGCTCCACCTGACAGCTGGTATGGAGTTCTCTTGGAAGTTCTAAAGAGCTTGTTAATTAACTGAAGGTGTGATTTACACATCCCCTTTAGAAGCGAAAAGCTTCTAAACCTTGACTGCCTGAGTGGGTTGGTTTTATTCACTGTTACAGGGAGGCAGAGGAGAGAGGTGGTGATCAAATACTCAGTCCTCTGCCTCCGCAACCCTCAACTACAATCTCACCTGTAAACTTGAGAGCCTCTGACTTCAGGTCATCAAATGTCCAGTGTACTGCAAAACAATAACACGTAAGAGAAGGCTACTTTTTTTTGTCTTTCTGGCTATTTGATATTTGATCTGCCCCTGTTGCAGAGCCGTTTGATCAGGCTCGTTGATGTGAGCCCTCAATCCCCAGGACTAAGATGCAGACGACAACGAGACGCTGACGGATGGCTTTTCGGTTCCACGGGAGACCTGCCTTTGTTTCGGATGATGACACGGCGTACTGGTCCTGCCGGTGACATGAGCTGCCTGCTGCCAGCCACCAGGGAGCATGCTGGGATACGCGGTGGTTTTTCACTTACTGTGCCATTGTCACGGTTGTATCTCCCCCAACTCTGTGGGGAATCGGGGGGTATATGCATGACAGACACAGAACAAATACATTCATAAATATGCACTGTAAGGAAGGAGACATTTGATAAAAGAGAGAAGGAAAGAGTGCAATTATCTACCTGCTAGAGGGCACGAAAAAGGGATTTGTGTAAGAAATGCTGTCTCACAAAATTCCAGGTGGAAATGTAGTCGGATGTTTCTGTTTTCCGTAAACATTAAGAAGCTTTGACGCTTGCTCAGGTATCTTACACACACTTCTCAATGTTAATCCCTGGTAATCCTTTAGAGCTAATGTAATCTCATTAATGACTACATCTTGAGCCAACTCGAAACCCCAGATACAGAGTGCTTTCAGTCAATAAACCATAAACTCTCCGTACTCAAAAAGATCAGTCTAAATGATCTCAAATGAATGAGCGTTAATCACTTTTATTTAAGCTTTCTTTGGGGTTATGGAGATTTCTTAAATTATTTTGTTTGGAGGAGGTCAACGTACCGTATTTTGCCACCAAAATTAACAAGCATTTTGTTCTACATACCCCAGGCACCACCTAATACCCCTGTCATTAAAAATGCTTTTTTCAGTGCATAATAAAAATGAATTTCTTGCATAATTTGCAGTGTGGCTGCTTCTGCATGAATAACTAACACCTCGATTTGCAGAAGAAAATTACTATTGCACTAATTATGAGAGGACACTCACCGAAGGCCTAGCTCTCTACCCATTAAATCAGGCATCTCTGTTCAGTGTGGTTCATAACAACTCAATACCATGTGCAGCAGAGACATCACTATGAGACACATCAACCTCAATGCCCGTTTCACACCTCTAATATTTAACATTACTCATACTGTAACATAAAGGGCCTCGCAAGAACCATATCCACAGTGTGAAATAAGTTGATATGCAAATATACGTTAAACATATGGAATATCAAGAATGCAAGAAATAAATTTGAATAATGTAATGGTAGATAAATAATAGTATAAATAATAATATAATGGGAATACACATAATAACACCATATTTTTACGGTGTTACCATCTTTACCATATTACACTTAGTTGCACATTTATTCGAAGTTATATTATGTAAAAAATAGTGAATGCAAGCGCATTTGTTGAAACCCCTAATTTTTTAAATGCCCTGCTTTCCATGGGCTATCGCGATCACTGCTGTCCCATAGACAAAAGCACAGATTTAACTGCCCTGATCTAATCTTAGAAATTTCCACTTCAAAAAGCTTGAAGTCTGAATGACAACAAATACAGTACATATGTTGGAAACGCATGTATCTTAACACTGTCTGTGAAAAAAGCGATTTGATAAGAAATGAGTTATATTAATGCATTCATTTCTGAATTTTTCCCAGGTTGGGAACCACTGTCATATAACATGGTCTCAAAGTTGAACAATCATCCCTGACACTCTGCTTGAGTGGGAACCACAGTGAGATAACACATTGTTTCAATATTTTTATTGATTTATTTCTTAAGCCATTTTGGCCATTCTCGGCATTGCAGTGGAAACCAGCTCATTGCTGCCCATGCAGCTATAATTATTAATTGTTCTGTTTTGTGTGTCATAAACAATAAACAAATTCATGCATTTTGTTGAAGCAAATCTGTTGAAGTAGATTTAGAAAAAATGGTTTATTAATTTATACCCTTTTTTTGTGATGTTTTCTGCTCCTTTATCATTTATTAGCTATAGTGGGAGTAAGGACGATTAACTGATTCATCGCTCTGTGGAAACGCACAGGGCGTTTGCTGATTTATTTGCATGTTATTATTTCTTCGTTTAAAGGTGCTTACCCTGCTCTGGGAAAGCAATATTAGCCAAATGGAAAAGGAGTGTCGCAATAATTTACAGAGAAGTGAAAAAAGTAAATTATGTGGTAAACCAGCTCCCCTGGGCCACTAAAGAAACAGTGCAGAGATGAAGGCAAAATACTAAATTCCCAAAGGTTCAGGTTGACAGCCAACATTTTTTTTTTGTTAGTAAACTAATGTAAACTAATGTTTTACTCAGCAGTCTCTGGAGGAATTCCCAAAATCGAAAGGAATTTTCCACTGAATGCAGTTTAAATAAAGCAAATCATTGTTTGTCCATATTAAAAAAAGTTTTAGGACCTTAATAACAGAGAAAATATCAGCGGCCATTTAAAAAGTAAGTTATGTGTTACATGACTGTAGACACAATGCTGGTGTGTACAGTAGGACATTTATGACAGACATATACAACATGCAAAAAAGAAAATACAACCTTTTGAATCCCTGTTTTTCTGTGGTTCCTTGCATAAAGTGAAAGGCATAAAATCACGCAGATACAGGCCAGGAACTTCAGTTGATGTTCACATCACATTTCCTCCCCATTATGATGTTTGGTCTCAGTGATTTTGACCATGGCATGATTGTTGGTGCCAGATAGGTTTGAGTATTTCTGTAACTGCTGATCTCCTGGGATTTTCATGTCTCTAGAGTCTCTAGAGTTTACTCAGAATGGTGCGAAAAACAAAAAACATCCAGTGAGTGGCAGTTCTGCGGGCGGAAACGCCTTGTTGATGAGAGAGGTCAACGGAGAATGACCAGACTGGTTCAAGCTCACAGAAAGGCAAATAACCATCTTCAGGCAGCTGGGCTACAACAGCAGAAGATCACGTTGGGTTCCGCTTCTCTCAGCCAAGAACATAAAGCAGAGGCTGCAGTGGGCACAGGCTCACCAAACCTGGACAGTTGAAGACTGGAAAAACATAGCCTGGTCTGGTGAATCCCTGCTGCGGCATACAGATAGTAGGGCCAGAATTTGGTGCCAACAGTATGAATCCATGGACCCAACCTGCCTTGTGTCAACATTCCAGGCTGGTGGCAGTTGTGTAATGGTGTGGGGGATGTTTTCTTGGCACGCTTTGGACCCATTAATACCAATCAATCATCGCTTGAGTGCCACAGCTTATTTGAGTATTGGTTTCATGAACATGACAATGAGTTCAATGGTCTTCAGTGGCCATCCCAGTCACCGGATCTGAATCCAATAGAACACATTTGCGACATGGTAGAACGGGAGATTCGCAGCATGAAAGTGCAGCTGACAAATCTGCAGAAATTGCGTGATGCAATCATGTAAACTTCAAACAGAATCTCAAAGGAATGTTTTCCACATCTTGTGGAATCCATGCCACAAAGAATTGAGTATTTTCAGAACAAGGGGAGGCCCTACTCTGTATAGTGTTCCTAATAAAGTGCTCAGTGAGTGCATATTGTCCTTATTTTCCAAAAAGGTTTTTGAGAATCGCCTCACTGAGGAGAGCTGACTACATTTGAACATTTAGAGGTTGGGGAACTGCCTTTTTGTGCTGTGATTCATCTGTAATGTTCATTTTATTTTCTTGTGAATTCCACAAACACTCTTTTGCAGTCTCTTTTGGATCTGGTTTTGATTTATAAGCCTTTCTACACCCTACAAAGGAGGGGGCCACCCATAATAGTCAGCTTTTAACAAAACTTCAAAAATCATGTTGAAGGGATCTTGTTAGAGACTGTAACCAACATTTTATTCTGTTGAATTCCTTACTCTGCATGAGCCAGTCTGCAGTGAATGGTTTAAGGGTTTCTTGGCATTGATGCCGCGTGCACACTGCACGATAATCAGGTCGATTCAGGGTCCGATTCCCACCTCCCACCAAATGTGGCGGCATTTGAAGCTGGTCTGAAACTATTATTTGCCAAGATTATCCTGTTCTATGAGGTGTTTACAGACAGAATTGTAACCCTCCTGATCAGCTTGGGGGCACCTCAGTTTTGAATGGTATATATCAAATGTTTGATATTTGTGACTCAAAATCCTATCTGTGAGGGGAACACAGAACGACTTCCACTGTCTCCAAAGCTAAATGGACAATAGAAATTGAAGACTAGAAGTTGAAACATATTTGTTTTGTTCTAAAGTCCTGCGGGTTTCTGCGAGATCTCAGGTTGTGAAGTTGTTAGCCAGGATACCCAGGAGTGTCATGGGATCTTTAATGACCACAGTGAGTCAGGACCTCAGTGTAATGTCTTGTCAAAAAGACGAGACAGCACACTCTCCCCATCACTGACTTCCTGCTTTAAATATTCCTTATGAATGGATTGAAGCAAGGTTTAATTTTGGAAATTAGGTAATACAGAATCTCACCTACTGTGGGTGTTTTGAACTTGACTGGTTGACATCCCAGAAGCCATATTATGTATGTTGATTTGAAATGTACACGATGCAACAAGGGATTTATACTGAGACAGTAACACAATCTCTGTTCCAAATACACAGCAGAGATTTATTGATTGGTAAAGGTATATTATGTTAATACTAGTACCCAATCCTTAGCATGCTTTCTGCCTTTAATACCATGCATATTTAAATCAAAGCTCATTTTAAAGCAATAGTTTTTTTATATCCATTCAGGAGAAAAGTATAAGAGAACTAAAAACATATGAATGTCAACACTCTGACACCTCATTCAGCTCCGTTCTCCTGTACAAATGATCTCATTTCATCTCTCTTCATGCATTTACAGTAATTCACAGGCCTCCAAAGGCTAGACCCATGCCCCATTTTGTTTTTGCTTCAGCTCCGTGAGAATTATGTTGTATATGGATATCACCTAAAGGCATTGTTTTCCTTATCTCTGTTTCATTTATTAATTTTTTTCCAGGATATATGCAGCTAGGCTTTGTACAGGATTATTTTACTGAAATTAATTACTGGTTATGCAACAACGTGAGAGATGATATCGGGTTATGCACTCCGTGGTATTACAGATCTGCCACCCTGGCAAAAAGTCTACTACCTCTGTCTCACGTGATCAAGGTATTAACAGTAATTAATCGCCCTAAAAGCCTCGACTGAGGTGGGTATGATGGCTCAGAAATTCAATTACTACAACACCGGCTGCTATTTTTTATAGAGAAATATATAGCATTTTTCTTATGTGCGAATATTAGCCACCTGAGCCTATGCCTTCATTTGAAAACTGAATTTTGAGTCTCAAAAAGAATATCCACCCCAACATTACAGTTACATTATATGGTGTTTGAAGAAAATGCTATGAAAATAGATCTATTAAAACAATCAGTTTCTTAGTCAATGCACATTACATGTAGTGGTCTGTAATTTGTATGCATTTTAGATTTTCTTAAAAAAAATTTTAAAAAGCACATAGACTTACAGGTTGAATGTGCTGTGTTGTTTTTTCTCTCTTTCTAAGATCTTGTTTTACAGCCAAACTGAAGGACATGTTCAATGCTTTCACATTTTCCCTGTCATGAATCTTTGACCCAATTGGTTCCCACAGAATCCCCAAAACAAAAGCTGCACTGAAGCCAATAATCAATAATAGTGCACAGCACTATTTAATGGGAGGGGGAGAGAGAATGGCACTGATATCAGTGTGTAAATGCTGCAGAATGTGGGTCAGTGTCATCAGGAACGCATGAGATATTTAAACTGATTGCACGGCACATGGATTTTCTCCTGATTTTTCTCCCCATTGTTCCTCTGCAGACTAAATCTGAAAAGGTGATGGCTTAATCTGCGGAAATGGAAATGGAGATTTGTTTGTTTCTCAGTTTCCACCTTTTGTGCTGCAGCCCTGAGTATGCCCTGTTTGTGTTCAAATCTGACCTCAAACAGCAACCTTTACTCCCATTTTGTAAATGTCTGAGTCATGGTACCCAAGAATGTAATAACCACAGTAGACATACATTTTGCCATTTGTGAAATAGGCTGTGTGTGAAAAGTAGCATCACACAATCACGTCACTTTCTGGGACGAATGAGTTCGGGAGTGGCTAGAACCCGATATCCCGACACTGGGTGTGCCACTGTCCAGGGCATATATTTGATGAACGGCAGGCAGGTCAAGATGACATTTTTCACTTTTCTGTTTGTTTTTACTAAGTGCATATTCCTGGTATCCAGTGTGTGTTTCTGCCTTAATAAAGTTAAATACTCGGCACTGGGTTCAGTTCTGATTGGCACTCTTTCCCTTTGTAACTGACTTTGTGAAGCGCTGATAAATTTTGTGATGGTTATGTGACCCCTTAGTGCTGGAACTATGCTTTGCTGCACCACACAACTCAGTATTGACGTGCGTGTTCGCGTGTGTGTTTTATTTCTCCCCTCACTCCCCCCCCCCCCCCCCCCCACACACACAGGTTGGTATCAACGGCGTGTCCATGCCATCATCTGTCAGGATTTGCCACAGAATTCCATTCTGTTAATATATATTTTAATACATTTAAATACTGATCTGTTGCATACATAATATTCAGTGCTTTATCTACAACAGTACATTGGTATTGGGTTCTCCTATTGATTTGTGGCTAGGAATGTCCTATGCTTTTTGTGTTGGATTATCTGCATGGCTGCCTTTGTTGGCTTATGCCTGTCAATACCAGATGGCCCACAGTGCAAACTAACATAGCAAGCAAGCATCATGTCTGTCTTCTGTCTCTGTCAGCCAGCCTGTTTTGCCATCAGTGTCGCTGAGGCCCTGTGTGGATGTCTGACAGCAGCAACATCAGGGGAAAACCTTGTCCGGTGCACGCAATTCCACAGGTATGGGATCAGTGATGGAAGCTTCCGGGTTAATCCATTAAAGGGCATTACATTAATTGGTAACACTTTATTTGAAGGCTCCTACATAACAGCTATATAATTCCTTCATCAGCACTACATTCATAAGCACTATGTCAATAACCAACATGGATCTTGTGTCAGTTCACTTGGTATGTCATGGTAATGTCACTTGCTGCATCAATATTGACATAGCACACCACATGCCTATTTGCAGTTATTGCCATAAGGCTTATAAGCTGCTTATGTAGTGCTTATGAATGTGCTATGTAGTGCTTATGAAGGAGCCTTCAAATAAAGTGTTACCCTTCAATTTCATACACTTTCACAGAAATGTGAAAAATTGACATGCATCTGTGTACATGTTTGTGCGCATGAGTACAGTGGGCTATATTGTATGCGTTTGGTTTATTATAGGTTGAAATCTGGTGACAGGAAACAAGAAGAGGAGGACAATGAGGGGCATAAAGTTTGGTCTTTCTAACCCAGCAGTCATTCAGCGCTTGACAAGTTCTCTCAGGCAGAGTGTCTGATTTAATTATCCTGCTGATACAGGCTTTGTACAAACCATGATGGTGCTGCCTGTCCTTCTCTTCTAACTGACAAAACACCAGTCCCAGCAAGCAGCCTGCCTTATGTCAACGCACAGCCTTTGACATTTCCTTTTCTCCACTGAACACTAGAAGACCACCTTAAGTGCCATTAAGCGATCAAAGTGGCGCAGACATTGGCTAACGTAATTAGAATAGAAACCGAGGGAAGATTTCTTACAGATAATGGGCCGTAAACAGAAGACATTACAGCACAACGGAGATTATTCACACACCGGATGTGCCACATCTATTAAGAAAGTCAAGCTCGGAAAAGAAAAATAAAATGTAATTTGGCTTTTGTATTGGGATGGAGCCATATAGTGTGAAAATGCATTCAGCAAACACAAGTGTCTACCTCCTTAATTGCCAATATTCAAAACAGTGTAGGCTGCCGACAATCGTAAAAAGGATGTTAAGCACTCGTGCAAAGAGGGTTTTCTCCTCAGCTAATGCCTCTCTCCCTCTTCATGTATTTAACTAGAGGACCCAAGGAGGCCTATGCTCTGCTAATAGAGATGTTAGGTGGATAAAGGACTGGGGAAGTGGAGGTTTCTTTGTGTTAAATGACTGGGCCAAACAGTCAAACTGTAATTACTGTGAAGTGGCGTGTTGATAGCCAGTCACCCTGCCCACCTGCCATTAGCCATTTGAACTGAGGAAGACATCAGTCAGCTGGGACCAGAAGCTCATTTGTAATGGAGCTTCCTGGTGTCACCAGTGGTGTGTGTGTGTGTAGGTGTGTGTAGGGGAGGGAGGAAGGGGGGGGGGGGGGGGGTTAATTGTTCTGGGATCAGTGCTTAAAGCAGGCATGTCAGACTCCAATCCTGGAGGGCCACAGTTTCTGCTGGTTTCCAGCATGTTTCAGTGCTGAAGTCATTAATTTAAGTCACCGGTCACTTAGTGGTAATATGCACTAAATCACGTTTTCTGAGTTCTAAAGCCAAGTATCCTGTCTCCTTTTGATACATCACATGAGTCCTATAGAGGAAAAAAAAACGCTGCTGTATTTTGTGCAAAGAGCCATGCACTGCCAACCAGGTGAAAAGTTTCATTTTGTTTCCCTTCACCAGGAGCCCAGCTCACATCTGTGACATAGATGTAGCCTAGGTAAAACCATGTTTCTACTTCAGCAAGCCAGAGCCTCACCTCATCTTGATTTAGTTTATTAAAGTATTACATTGCTGTGACAATTCCTGATTTGCTCTATTCCTACACGTTAATGTGGATGTTAATGCCAGGTGTAAAGAAGGAAACAGATAACATACTATTCCGAAAAAATAGGACCGCATAGGAGAGGTCAGAATATCAAGCTACACCCCTGGATGCATCAACCTCTTTAGGTTCGTAGGAAACCCACCTTCCTCTTAAATCTGCCAATATTGTTGCTTGTACATACATGAAGAGCAATCAAATGATTTTTCAGCAAGTTGTTCAATATGAATGGGAGTTGGTCATGCATACACTCACTCACTGGAAATGAAACAAGGTAGACGTCAGAAAATGATTGGCCCAGTGACTTTCACAAGTTTTGTGGATTTATTTTTCAAAATGTGTTGGAATGAAATTGGGATTTATTTGGGAAACATTCCAAAAACTTCATATGGTGGTGAAATAAGCCCCTGGTTGGTCACAGTAACCATAATGGTCAGTATTATTGTACTGAACATGCAATCCTACAGTTATAGTTCGACATTGAGATTGTTCAAGTTCACTGTTCAGGAACAGAACTTTAAGTTTGAAGAACTTGGAATAATACAACTACTATGTTACTTCTACTACTGCCGCTGCTGCTACCACTACCCTACAAAAAATAGTTAAGGCAATAGAAGAACAGGCCCCTTTATCCACCAAAGAGTCCCTATACTTGACTGTCAGTACATTGTATTCCTACTTCATAAGGTTGGACAAGCAGCTCAATCTATCTTTAATTCATGTGATTAAAAATTCAGGAGAAGCCCTTGTACCAGCTGGGTTTTCTGTTGTCGAGCCGTTAATTCAGAGCTTAAATCCGAGCAAATTGAAGGTTAGGTTAACAGCAGGGCAGAGCGGAAAGTCATTATACACCAGCTGCATGCCACACAGGTTCAGTCAGGTGAAACCTGTAGCATGTCACTAATGTAGCATGAATCATCTTGTTAATTCCCACTTCCAAAGCGAAACAGAAAAGCAAACAGTAATAATAAAACCGCGTGGGAATATCACAATGGAGAAAGTCTTGATTAAAGCAATGCGAGTCAAAATGTATATTGCCCTTCTGTTGTGCCTGCTTTACTCACCAACCCCCACACCCCCCATATCACTCGCTCACTAGCAACCCCTGCTGGTCAGTCAGGCACCTGCAAGTCAATCTGTTGAGCTGCATGTGAAGTGTCCTTCGACACTCATTTCCATACAAGCCTGACACAAGAACAAGCCTGATGTGGGTGAAGTCGCACATCCAACAAAATCGCCTATCATTGCTGGCACCTCCCACAACCAGCAGCTTGTGGGCGCATTTTCTATTTTTGACACACTGTGTCCTTAAATGTATATCAGTAGTACACAGTATATTGTAAATCCCGAAACAGCATTAATTAATGAGTCATCCTTGATGTAACTATGCAATGGTGAACCAATTTGCACACTGGACCTTTATTATGATTGGGTGTCGTGATCCTTCCGGACACGTAACCAGCTGTCCCATCATGCCTTGCGGAGGCAAATAACTGCCTCTCATTCGAAACGAATGGAGGCGATGTAATTGTCCGTGAAGTTTGATTCTCGTCGGAGGCTGTGTGGTTTCACCTTATGGCGTGATAAGAAGCAATGGTTGAGATCATGTGTTTTGGAGAAGAGCACTGGTCATCTGCACTGTCCCTAATCGATAATGTAGGTTGCCACAGTGAGCGCTGATGTAGCATATACACTCAGTGATATATACACTCACTTTATTAGGTATTTATTAGACTTATTTTTTCTTCTGCTGCTGTAGCCTATCCATTTAGAGGTTTGAAGCATTTTGTGTTCAAATGCACACTGTTGTAATGTGTGGTTATTTGCATTACTGTCACCTTCCTGCCTGCTTTCTCACCCCCTACTCGACCCAGCTCCTGGTCCAAGCGATGGTTCTGTCCCGCCTGGACTACTGCAATTCCCTCTTGGCAGGCCTCCCAGCGTCCGCCATCAGACCCCTCCAACTCATCCAGAATGCAGCAGCTCGTCTGGTCTTCAACCTTCCCAAATACTCACACGTCACCCCCCTGCTTACTTCCCTCCACTGGCTGCCTGTCATGGCCCGCATCAAATTCAAAACATTGGTGCTAGCCTTCCAAGCAGTTAAAGGGTCTTCCCCAGCTTATCTACAAAAAATCATCAGACCCTACACCCCTGCCAGACCTCTTCGTTCAGCCTCCACAGGCCGCATGGCACCTCCCCCTCTCCGAACCTCCACCTCACGCTCACGACTACTGTCTGTTCTGGCTCCACGGTGGTGGAACGAACTCCCCGTTGAGGTCAGAACTGTAGAATCTCTCCCCACCTTCAAGCGCAAGCTGAAGACACACCTCTTCAAGCAGCACCTCTCCCCATCCCTCCCTACCTTCCTGTGCTGTGAACCTTAATTGTTGTCTCTGTGACGTGCTTTGTGTATCGGTATTTTTAGTTGGCTAGGTAAGCAGTGTTTGGATAGTTCACTTTGGTCACTTTTGCTCTGTTTGTTTGTTTCCTTGTTCTCAAAAAAAAAAAAAAAAGGGCCCTCGTCCTTATCTTTGTTGTACAGGTAGCAGTTGAAATTGTACTTCCCTCTAGGGTCTTTCAGCGAACTTATCCCTGGTTATGGGTATGCACTTTGTTGTACGTCGCTCTGGATAAGAGTGTCTGCCAAATGCCAATAATGTAATGTAATGTAATGCTTTGACCAGTCTGGCTCTTCTCCTCTGACCTCATTAACAAGGAATTTCTACCCACAGAACTGCTGCTTGCTGGATGTTTTGTTTTTTGCACCATTCTCTGCAAACTCCAGATTCTGTTGTGCGTGAAAATCCCAGGAGATCAGCAGTTTCTGAGACAGTCAAACCCATTCCACGGTCAAAGCTGCATGATCTGCACTACACTGCTGCCACACGACTGGCTGATAATCACATTACTAACTAAGTGTATTAGTGTATTAGTAGTGTGTTCCTAATAAAGTGCTCAGTGAGTGTAATTGGCCATTCAAAATTGAGGTAAAAAAGAGTGATAAGCATAAACAACAACAAAAAGGAAATGCTGATCTTCTGATCCTGGTCAACAAATTTGTTTAGTCTGCTGAAGACAAGATGTTATTTTTGTCTACAGGATAGCTTTCTCTGACAAAGTTGTCCTAGTGCGTTCAGTGTTTGTGTTGGATTAAGCAGCTTTGCTTTTACGGAGCTGGGTTTCTGCGGTGACAAACACTGTTTACTGACAGATGTGATGTTGCATCACTGACGGATACTAAATGACCGCACAAAGCCTTACGTTCACGTGCGCATTAGCATCAACGTGAGGCCAAACTGGAATCATCGGTCCCTACAGCTGCCAAGCGCATTTGAGCCGTTGTAAACACAGAGCTGTCATGTAATGCAAGAAGTCTGCATTTATAAACAGAGAAGACCATCTCTGTCTCTGGAAAGACTAACACAGGCTTTATATAAAGCATAGCCAGGGTCGGAAGATGCATTTTTTCCTTTTTTTTGCAGTTCACATTGGAATGTGGCGTGAAACTTGGAGTGCTGAGATAGAGAGAGAGAGAGAGAGAGAGAGAGAGACTAAAAAACAAGCTGTACTGACAGAGATAACATCTGGATGACTTTGGTATACATCTCTCCATGTCAGATGCTCTCTTGAGAATACATAGTGAAGAAGAGAAAGCAATAAAAAAGAATACTATGGGACAAGTAAAGACTTTTATTACACTGTGGGTGTGGTGACATAAATCTGTGGGAATTCAAGTAACAAACTGCCAAAAGTGAATTTGGACAGTACATTTCCACCGCTCTGTCTCCCTCCCCTTTTCCTCCCTCCCCTCCCTCTTTCTCACCCCCTCTCCCTCACCCATCTTCCTCATCCTGCCCAATGCTTCTTTCTCTTTCTCTTTTTCACATACATTCTCTCCATCTCCCTCCCTCAGTCACTTCCTTTTCCCTTTACCTTCCCTTTCTCCCTTTCACACACTCCCTCTCCTGCTCTCCCGCTTTCATGTTTTGAGGTCGCAACCCCCAATGATGTACTTGCACTGCATTTTTTACATAATAAATCTGGAGAAAGAGAGAGAGTGAGAGAGAGTGAGAGGGAGAGAGAGAGACTAAGCCAGGCCTGATGTCATTAGGAGAGGGTGGGAATATTCTCACAATACAAAAAAAAAGTTTGTTTTTTTTACAATGCGAATACAGGAAATGTACAGAGGATCCCACAAGGGTTTGAGGGGAACTACAGTGAGTTATAACAAGCACTATATTATAGAGAGGGGGGTGGGGGGGCGTGCTGATATATGCTGACAGGGAAGATTCCTGACAGTGAAAACAGCTATTAAATAAAGAATTTGCATATGATAGTTTAGTAATCCCTGGTTCTTTAAATTTTCTCTCAAAATGTGTTAGTTTTCTTCAGTAATGCTCAGTAATAAATGTTTTTCACGGTTTGTATTATTACATGAGTCATATCAAATGTGTTGTGCATATGAAATATTTCAGCATTCTTTTACATTTCTGTATATTTTTTTGATTGCTGTGTGTAATGTGAAATTATACGGTAGATCTCATAATTTCCCTCTGACACAGTTAATGCCCTCAACTGAATACATTACAGCACCGAACACAATACCTTTAGCTAAGCCCGCTAACACCTAACCACCCTCATCACACCAACCCTTTCACCAGTCAGTATCCTACAGTACATTAGCATTCTCAGTCTTTGAATCAGCTAAGATTATGTGAACACTTGCCATGGAGACCACATCAAAAAGACTGTCAAAAAAGAGCTTAATCAGCTCTGCGCTGTTGATATTTTGTAAGAGCACTTCCTGATGCTGTTCTAGAGGAAGAAAGGGGGCAGTGAGGGGTGGGGGTGGTTGTAGGTGGGGGGTATTGGGCAATATTCCTGTACCCATCCTGGCGCAGTGCCAGTGTTGGAGCTGGCTTATGTCAAGTACCTTCAAATCCAATCAGTTCTTTGATCACTATCCCCTTCTCTAATTTACCACACTTTCACTTGATGGACCAAGCTCTAATTTCTGCGATAGACTGTCAGCCCTGAGCACCAAGTTCTCCTCTTTTTCTGCCTCAACAAAGCCAACTGGCACACTATCTGTATTGTTGCACATGCAATCATCAACCATTTGAACTTCTCAGGAGCTTTGAAGGCATAACATCCTTCCTGGGTGTAACAAACAAACTAAATGATTTATTTCCATCATAGTATTTCCTTGATGGGGTAAAAGTGATTTGATGTCATTTCCTGTTACCAAACCATCCTTAGTCCAACATTTAATTATGTTGCTTATCTAATGGTGTTCATATCACCTTTAGATAAGCAACTTACTGTACCTTTGCATCAACATTTATAAACTGCATGTCCCCATTTTAAAATGACACAATGCAGGACAACAGCTAAAACCACTTACCATTTACCGCTTGTAAATGGTAAACGATAGAACATTACCAATCATATTCCTGCAGATCTCTACCATCATATAGGTTTTCAATCCAGCCTTAACACAGCACACATCATTCAACACCCAGAGCACATCATTCAACACCTTGAGATCTAGCTGCTAGTTAGTGGAATCAGGTTGAAATGAAAATCGACAGGAGGGTAGATATCCAGGAACAGGACTGATGATATGCGGTAATGATTTCAGTGCATCCCGTGGGGTACTTACCCCCACTCTCTTACCTGACCGCATTTGGCCGACTGCCTAAGCACTCAAACAGACAGAAAGGATTTTCATTTTAGCACATAAGAGGCTTTTTCTATTTAATGCCAGATTTAAAAGGTAAGCGTAATCTGCCCCACGTTCACCTTGTATATGATATCAAACATTACAGAACTAATGTACTTCACACGCAGGAAATGTCAACGACAAGGGCATCATGGGAAACCAAAACATTGCAACGGCAGAAGAAAATTAAATAATGAAATAAATAAAAGGGCAACACTTGATTTAATAGAAGTGCTTCACATGTTCACTCAGAGAGAGCAAAAAAGTGTGCTGCAAGCCTTCTGCTGCAATCAAGAGGGTCAGGGTCGTGCTGAGGGAGGACTTCTCTGTGTATTCGTTCGTTACCCATTTAATTAAGTGATATAGCCTAGCTGTAGCACCCTGGTTGCTGCCTGTAAGGTGCCTGTTCAATGAGGCATGATCATGGCACTTCAGGTAGGAAAGATAAAGAGTATAAAAAGAGAGAAAACTATCCTTTTTTTTCTTGAGCTGGTTTCTTCAGATTTTCTGAACATTCTATTCAAGGTACTTGGACAAATGGTTAACACGAGTTACCAAAACAAAGTAAACAAGAAGTGTTAATGAGGTGGTGCTCATTTTGAGTACAAGGTAATTACTTCACTGACTGGGAAGAGAATGACCAGTTTGATTTTGTCAGGGTTTAATGTGTCCCCACGACTGCATTGGACCCTTCCAGAAGATTCTGAGCTGCATCCACAAAATGTACATGTGACATATAATCTGGTTTAGAGAGAATGGATTTGTCTGTTACATGGAATGAGTTTTCTCCATGTAACAGAATAAACAGAAATGGCGATCGAGTTAAGTGGACAAGCTGGTCCCCAGAGAGTTCTCTGGTCTTTCCCAGAGACCCCCGGGCTTTAGGAAAACAAGTGAGATACAATCCCATCTTCTTCTGAACAAGTAATTACCTGTGGGTCAAGGTTAGGGGTCATTGGCAGGGCTTCAGGATACAGCGACCTCCCGTAATCTCGCCTGGCCACTGTGACATTACACTGCAGAACCCAGAGCTGTCTTTTTATCCCTCAGTTATGTTGAGAACATCCAAAGCGCCAGATGCTTTTTGTCTAAATAAACATGTTCACAGAGCCGTTTTTTGATTACTTTGGCACCCCTTAGGCCAGTGTTTTTTTAATTTTTTTAAATACTGGCTTCAGTGTATGATTTGCAGATTTATTTTTTTTAAATAAATGTAGGACAACGTGTGGGTGTCTTTTTTTTTCTCTCTTTTTTTTTTCTCTCCCCTCTTTGTCCTGAGCTCTACTTTTCGGTCTTCTGCAGGTTTGGATGCTGTTCGGGTTGTCTCTCCTGTTATAGCCAAACAGGAAATGTAGAAGGGGGGAGGGTAGGGTTAGGGTTAAGGAACTGAAGAGGAAGTTTTCACTAGCCCCCCCCCCCTCCCACCTCACCAAAGATATCATGGTGGGAACACAAAGGAGGATAATACACTGTAAGTTTATCAGTACAAATGAAGTCTTGGTTTCACGGTTCCTTTAATCTTTCGCATCTGAATGTTTCTTTCCCTCTCTCGCTTTTCCCCAGTTAAATGTTGAAAGAAATCGACTCCCCCCTCGTGAAATATGCCGAGACACATCATACAAATTTAATTACTTCCCCCTCATTTCCATATGATTCCTTAAAAATGTGAAATTCGTTTAAAGCGAGTGGCGACTTTGTCTTTGAAGATCAGGACAATTAACATGGATCAAAGCGTAGGTTCTATAAGGACGAGAGCTCGTTAGCATAATGAAATTAACTAGGAGACAAGAATCTCTAATAGGTGCAACAGTAAATGCTTTAATAACATTTGAGGAAATGTATGTTTGTGCTGTTAATGCAACAATTATAGCCCTTGTATTCAATTAACAATTTGTTAATTAACTTTTGGTTATACACATTATATATATCAGACTCATTTGTTCATTTTAGTTTCCCATCTGGAATTTTTTAGCATTCCACATTCACTCTCTGAACATGCATTTTTAAATACTGTTGTTTCAGATTAATATCAAAGCTAATTTGCATATTCAAAGTGCCAAATGCAATAATATAAACCAAACAGTTTAATGATGAGTGTCGCATGATACCAAATATGTTTTTTATTTGTTACTTGGGCACCACAATGAACCTAAATGTAATCAGATTTCTGTAGCAGCCCCCTGATTAGCTTCCAAGTTCAATTGTCAAAAACGGAAACGCATGACTTGGGAAGACTTCACGCCGACAGTCGCGTTTGCGGTTTCTGTTTGTGTTTGTGTATGTGCATTTGCATGTGTGGGGGTACGAGTGAGTGAGTGTGAGAGAGAATGAGGGTGAGAGGAGAGGACAGGAGGAGAGAGGGTAGGAGGAGAGAGAAGAGAGGAAGAATTAGAGGGTGACTGAGGAGAGAAGAGAGAGAGAATGAGAGAGTGCGTAATGTCAGTCAGTTTTTCATCTGAGAGTGTAGCCTCTTCAGTTTATCCATGGGAACTGTGAGCACTCCTTCCTGACAAAGAGCCTTGTCAGCTGCAGCCCTACCAGCGAGTGAAATAAATCCCAGCGTGAACGTTCTGCCGCCAGAGGTCCGAGGTTAGCTCACAGACCCTCCCATTTGGAGAATTGTGGAGGTGGAGAGGGGGGTGGGGGGGCGGGGGCAGGGTGGCAGGAACCCAGATTTTGCATGTCCAAACATAAATAAATAATTAACCCACGCAACTTCTTTTTTTCCTCAAGCCCACGCGCGCCAATAGGTAGCCTGCTAGCGGCAGCCTTCTGGGGTCTAAGGGTGCTCCAGCGCTTCAAGCTGAGCCAAAGTACTCCAGCGAATACCGGGACACCGCCATTCCCATGCCCTGTTGCATTCCTTCTTAAGATCCCAGGCACTTGTGTTTTTCCCCCCTCTAACATGCAGTCCAGGATGGAGACAAATGAATTCCAAGTGACCCATACGGGGGAGGACTTTCGGAATAGAAAGCGCTCCTGTTCTTCGGTCGTTAGCCTGTCCCCTGCAGCAATGCTAGACTTTTTTTTTTTTGGGTCAAATTTATTTTTGTCTTTATTTATATATTTATTTACTTCAGATGGTCGTGAAATCGGATTTAGTGTAACTTCGCACCTTGGTTAAAAAGCTGAGCCTCAACCGAGTGTGTAAACCCTTCATTTTACCCTAATTTCACAATTTTATTTGTTCATAGAATGCCATTAGATTAGAGATCGACTTGGTCCAAAGAACTCTATTTCAGTGACATGTAGCCCTAAGCCATAAACATTTATGTGCTAAGAATAAAAATGTTCATAAAACTGAGGACATTAATAGATAAAATAAATAGAATAAACAGCAGTGTTAGACTTGCACATGCTGTTTATTGGCTAGCATATCTGAATAAGTACTCGCTTGAATGCCCTCACACCTCCCTAACCACAGCTGATAGAAATGTGTACTTATTCCATTTGAGTGTAAATATTTAAGGGTCACGTGATTCCCACAGACAGATGCTGGCAGGTTTTCTTCTGTGAGCACAACAACCCCTCTTTCTACATATAACCTTCATGTAAGCACAGTTTTATCTAAACCAAGTCATAATAAATCAAGTTGTTATATCAATAAATATAACCATATATGACTTTGTCTACTACTAATTTATGTAATGATGCCTGAATGGTTCATTATGAAACTGAGGTGAGCATCACCACTGTTGCTCTATAACTGAACATGCTATCGTACCTGTGTGTTTATCTACCACCCCCCTCCTGTCATTTCCACAAGTAGGGGCACTCACACACAGCCACTCAAAGCCTAAATGGTTCGCCAGTAATACTTAGGGAGAGGTGAGGGTTAAATAATTTTATACGGGAAGTGTTATCCAACCTTTTCTGCCAAGTGTGTCTACAAAGTGCCCCGGGAGACAATTATTGTAACACACTCAAATTGCGTTTGATCCCCGCGTCAGTCGGATAGATAATATTGTGAGAGGTGCCCTGAATCGTTCTCACGAAAGCTACCTTGGAGGGAGCCTTATCGTCACACATTAGCTTGGCAAAGGATGCCCCTCAAAGCCAAGCAAATTGAATCCGAGTCCGCGTTTCATTTTATTATACCCAGGGCAAATTAGGCCCCAATTACCACCGGTTTCCCAAAGCTTTTGACTGAACATGATTCCAGGTACTCCTGAAGGCTGTTCTGTTCTCCAGGAAAATAGAAGGGGGGCAGGAGGGGGAATTGAATAAATAAATTGCAGCTCCAAGTAATTATCATTCTTTTTGCCCAAAATGCGCATCTGATGCTAAGGCTGTAATATATGCCAATACGCGACAGCCTAGAAACCTCCTGAATCGAATTTGAATATTTACATTTCTGTCAATCTCTCTCTCTATGGAGTTGTACGAGTCTGTGTACCTGTGCACCAGCTGCCCATGAGGTGCCCCTGCAGAGAGAGAAATTGCATGTGGAAACAGGTGAACACGGTGCAGTCAATACTGGTCATATTGGTGGACAATGTGGTAGTTAACCATAAGAGGGCCCTGAGACTTAATATTTGTCTGTATACAAGGTTCAAAATGCCAAATTGAAATAAATAAAAACACTCATACGTTTTCTAGAACATTCATCAGGCTATTTAATACACATTCATGTTTGCTTATAACAGTCAGTGATATGGAAGTAATCCCCCTCTTCATAAAAAAAAGTATTGCTATTGATTCCATTGATACAGGTCACATCACAGTAAATGTTATTATGATGGATTGATGTACTTTATGATATTTCATTGTAATAACTGCTGTTAATGCATAAGAATTATTTTAAATGAGCAGGCACATATGGGCATGTGGAAATGAATATTCCTGTTCCTGTTCGGTCGTTCCAGGATGGTCTTCGAAACTTTGCCCAAGAATATACACTCAGTGAGCACTTTATTAGGTATTTATTAAACCTATTCTTACTGTTGTGGTTATCTGCGTTACTCTCACCTTCCTGCCAGCTTTGACCAGTCTGGCCATTCTCCACTGCTGCTCTTTGGATGTTTTTTGTTTTCTCACCATTCTCTGCAAACTAGAGACTGTTGTGAAAATCCAAGGAGATCAGCCTGGCACCAACAATCATTCTACGGTCAAAGTCACTTAGATCACATTTCTTCCCCATTCTGACATTTCGTCTGAAAAACAGCTGAACCTCTTGCATGCGTTTCGGTATTTATTTACTGCCGCACGATTGGCTGATTAAATATTTGCATATATTTGAACCTGGTGTACAGGTCTACCTAATAAAGTGCTCACTGAGAGTATTTCCTCTGTAGCAACTTCCCAGCAGCCGTGTGATGTCCGCCCTCAGAGTGCTGGACTCCAGCCTGCGATAGCCCTACGCATACAGGAAACGATGCCCTTTAAACTCCGCTATGTAGGGGGCGAGGGGTTAATCCACTCCGCTTCGCTTTCTCAAGCCATTAGAGGCTGTGGACTCGATGGGGAGGCTTCCTGGCTCTGACCCGGGACTTTCTCACCGTGGCCTACCGTGTGTGAAGAGGAGAGCAGGAAATAATGGTCCGTAGGTACTCAGCTGTTGAAAGGAAACTGTTGCGGTCTGCTTTTCATTACGTCCCAGAGCGCCCTCCCATCCCCCCTAGCTTCCCACCCTAAGGCCCCAATCCTGCTCGCCCACGCCGTACGGTTTACCAAAGGCCTGTTCATTACATCACTGGGAACGCAAGAAGCTTTATTCCCCCCGTGGCCTACTGGGGTTCAGTGGGCAGGAGTGGCAGAAGAAAGGACGGGTCTTCTTAGAAGTGTAGTTCTGGGCCCAGAGAAACTAATCAACTTCTCGCCGGTGTCATGGAGATGTTCAGTTCGTCTATGTTTCTCTCTCTCTCCCGTTCTCTTTTTTAAAGATGCACAAAGTCAATTGGAAGATCTTCTGCTTTGAGTATTCCCAGCGAGGGTAGTAAAATATTGAAATGAGACTTGTTCTACCTGCTGTTTTATGAACTATGCGAGTGTCAACGTGCTACATGGAGCCAACTTGTTTGTTGCACTTGTCCTTCATAGTGTGATGTGAGTTGAGGTCATTCATCAACACACAGAAACAGCAACACCTCTACTAATCAGAGTGAATAAACTCAAAGAGCAACTATTTGAATATAGGGATCAGTGGGAACCCATGGATTCAGAGGGACTTTCCTATGCTCTGTGAAGTATTAAAGTGAATATTGTATTAGCCTGCTATTACCTTAAAAACGTTCTTTTACGGTACAGTCCTGCTTTACCAAACTCTGCTTTCAGAACGCAAACCAATAAGTGGATTTCACACAGATTCTGGGTTTCAAAGTCCAAAGGTGCAAATATTTATTTTCTGTGATGCGTACAACCTTGTATATTGAATACCGTTAGCTATTCTCTTTTATATTATTTTGATGCACACAAATATGTGTGGCGGATTGACATGTTTCTTTCCCCGCCTTTCCTTCCCTGCCTTTGTACATCAGAGACAGAACATGAAAAACTCTGGGGGTAAACAGAGAGGCCACACGCTACAGAGAGCCGGGAGATGTGATGGACATGTTTATTTCAGGTTGATGCTCATAAATATCTTATCAGCTTATTAGGACACCATGGATGTATTCCATATACATGGGTACAGAGCGTACCCAGATTCATGTTTTCCAGTGTGTTCATAGCAGGCTAGACTGGAGCACTTAGTTTTTCAGTCTTGCGCTGTACCTAAAACCTGTGGCTCCTAAACCTTTTCATCTGATTGCCCTGAAAGTTATCGCCAGGGGGCTGAGAAACCCCAGCCCAATTCATTTTAACCTTCAACTAGCACCTACTACAGAGAAGAATATGTCTCAGTCATGATGCAACTGGGTTACTGATCTATAAAATACCATAATTGTTTTTGCCACATTATAAATATATGTAATATTTACCAAGGGTGTGCAGTCCTGAAATATTAACATTGGTAATGCATGCAGTATTCGAGGCTGGAACCTCTAACTTAAAGCAGTCGAGTTTGACTTTATTATTGAATTTTTAAAAAAGGTTCTTTGGTGAAGGAAGTTGTTGCATAGTACGTGTTAACGGTGGTTTCAGTGCAGGATTAAATCACCTCGAGACTCTGTGTTCCTGGTCATTTGGGCAGGATGTGTGGCTCATCTTGTAAACCTCATTCCAGTGGGAGAGAATATTCTTCCTGTGCAGCGTTTTTTTTTCTGAGCAGATGTTATTATTCTGGGTAACTTTCCGTGCGTACCACACAGCCTCCGTATTTTGATTTGATACAGTTGCATAATTTCTCAAGATGTGCAGGTCAAATCCTGTGTTCTCGGGTGAGTGGTGACTTACACAAGGTTTGAACCCACAGACTTCCCTTTCCAGTTCTTTCTTACAACTTCTTAACACATCTTTTTGTAGATATAATTTACTTTGAATGATTGCTGTAAGGTGAAGTTATTACTATGCACTATGTAACAATGAGCATGTGATGTTAAGCTTTGCTTTTATAGCATATCTCTGCTTGTGATTCACTGCAGGTCAGTCACTGATATGTGATCATTATTAAACTGAATCCTCTCTCAGTCTAACTGTGGTAATGGATCTGTTGTTGTTGAAACAAAAACAGTCCTCCTTTAAACTTCATCTTCTGTGGGAATTGCTTCTAGAAGTCCTTCCAGGGGGAAGGAAATTGCTGAATTGAAGATGGATTCCCCTTTTAAATATACAAATATTTATTTTAAATTAAAAAGTCAACGACTCTTTATGTTGACAAATGATATGGGAAAAGGTATCAGATGCGAACTTCAGTGGTGTCAGTGAACTCGATGCCACTGACCTTAAGTCATTGTTGGAGAAAGCAGAGGCTGAGCGAGAGAAGTGTATTGTACTTTGGAAACATCTGGATGTGATTACTCACACTGAGGTAGGTATTAAAAAAGGAAGCGGTGGATTTTCCCTCTTGAATCATGGTTTATCCCCCCGATGCACGCCCTAATAATTCCAACCAAGGCGGAACATTTATATTTTTCTCAGCATTTACAAAGTATTAAGCATCATGTGCAACCCTTCATCATTTGATGTTTAGTAAGCATGAAGAAGGAATGCAAAATATACAGTAATATCTGGTCCAAAATGTACTGTTTAAGCAGTTTTGTGTGATGATGTCACTGTGCTGTTATTTATGAGTTGTAATGCAGTGTGCGGGCATTGCGTTTTCTAATAACACTATGTCATTTGTCAGATTCTGACTAAAAGAAATCTCTGCTGGGACTGGGCATTGCTTTTCTGAAGCTTTAAGCACTGGTTTGCTTTAAATGGTCTATTTTCTCTGTGAGTGACATCATTTTTTATGTAAATTATACTGCAGGGTTATTATTATTTTAATCTAATAGATTTTTCAATTTTTCCATAAAAAAGGCTGGTGTCTTCATGTTCTCTAATAATTTAACTCCAATACAGTGTATATGACCCCAAAAGAGATCAAATATGAACTATTTACTGTATTCATTTAACTGTGACATTTGGCCAAATGTTGATAAATGAGTCAATGTGGCAGTATTTTTTGAGATCAGTTCTTCATAAGTGCAATATAATTATTTTATAAGCAGTATATAACAGCTTCATAAGCACTATATACTCACTTAGCACTATATTAGGAACACCTCTACGCCTACTTATTCATGCCTTAATCTAATCAGCCAATCGTCTGGCAGCAGTGCAATGCATAAAAACATGCAGATACGGGTCAGGAGCTTCAGTTAATGTCAACCATCACATCAACCATCAGAATGTGGAAAAAAATGTGAACTCAACCGTGAACTCAAAAGTGATTTCAACGCGGCATGATTGTTGGTGCCAGAAGGGCTGTTTTGAGTATAACTGCTGAACTGCTGGGATTTTCATATACAACAGTCTCTAGTTTACTCAGTACAGTACACAGTACAGTGCACAGTAACACAATATGTAGTTTTTTCAGTTATTGTTGATCGAAGGTCTCATGGCAATATAAATAAAAGTACACATGAAAAGTGATGAATGGAGAGTCTTTTTGAATGTGCAGGGGACCATATCTTGTTTTCAAGAAAGGCTCTGCTTATAAAACATTTCAACTGCTTGAAAATGAAAATGCAGTTTTAATACTTCAAGTACTTCTATTTAAAAAAATGACAATCTTCTGGGATTATATAAATTCAATCTGCATTCTTTTTTAACTGTTTAATAATCAATAGAAAGAGTAACAATATTAATTGAGCCTAAATATTTAACTGCAGAGATTTAATTGAAAGGATGAAACAAACTCAGAAGCAGAACTAAATGTGGAAATGCAAATGACCAGAACACTTTGTGGTAGCCTTCACTGTAGAGACTGAACGTCTGCTTTTTTTCTCCAGATACAGTATTTTAATTAAAAAATGTCTGCTTTAGTCAAATTTTTGATGAACTGACTGTTGGATTCGTGTTCATAGTGTCTTGCAGGTAACTGATTGATTGTAATGTTTCCAGGTGTGTCTAATTACAGGTCAATTTAAAATGTGGGGGGGTTCTTTTTGTCAATATAAAGTATGTTAATGTCCTAGTATGTACCATCTCAGTACCTGAATGTCTGGCTTGTTAGTAAAATTAAACTGTTTGATATATTCATATTTATTTTTTAATTGGTTGTTTAAAGAATCAGCCAGCTCTGTGACACCCTTGTATAGTGGTTACGACAAATGCAGAAGCACGTTTTCCCCTGACATTTAAGATGGGAAGTCCAAGAAGATGGCAATGAATCAGACATTGGGCTCATTCCAATCGCTTATTTTTAACCTCTTCTCTTCTTTTCCTTGCTCCTGACCCGGAAATCAAGGTCCGCCATCTTTTAGGACATTCCAACCCGTAAACTTGTTCCTTTTAGGAGCTGGAAGTAGAAGTTAAGACCCAAAACTTTTGAGCGAGGAAACATGAGTGAATCCTTTGCAGAAGTATTATTTGGAAAGCGTGGCATATAAATGATTGACCTGTGGTTCCACCTCTCCCCATCTGCCATATCTGTAACTGACACGGTTTCGAACTGATGTTTCAAGGAGCAAGGACATTCCATTTTCTCAATTTTCACACCTCTTTTTCTAGCCTCTCCCGATGGTTGGGGCTAGCAGCAGGAAAAGGAGCAAGGAAAAGAAAGAAGTGGTGAAAAATAAGCGCTTGAAGAGAGCCTCTGGAGAGTGTGTCTGTATGCTGGAAGTGGTGGGTCCCTGGGGGTTAATGGCAAAGGAGGTGGCAAAGCCTCTAACCTCTTCCTTATCAGACACTTGAAGGACACAGGGTCCTTGGCCATGCTCTGGAGATTAGAGGGTCTTGGGTTTGGTTTCAACTCTCTCTGGTACCCACATAGGGCCTGGGGGAGGCAGGGGTTGGCTGTGGTGGACTCAGGTAGACTTCAGCCGTATCACAATACCATGAGGGTCATTTTAAGGCTGTCCCTGAAACAGGAAATGTGAAGATCGGATTTGTTTTACTAACCTATTGCTACATTGCTTGCTTAAAAAGCACTGGCTGAGATCTGTCAGAATTTCAACCTTAATTACCGTATAGTGGGCCTAGTGAAACCGAAGGTATGGAACATGCGCAAGCACATTTATATTTCAGATGTACTGTATGGAAAAGCTGATATAAGGATAAATAGTTACCGCCACATTCACAAACCCTATAATCAACTGGAAATGAAAACCACCTTTTATTATTATTATTTTTTAATTATGAAAATATTTTGCAGTTATAAGGGTTCATGCCTCATTTGTTTGTAGCCACGATTAACATTGTATCGCATGATGTTTTGTTTATTTATACAGTATTGCATATCATTACACATTTATTTTTTTTACGAATTGTTCTCAAAAAGTTAAGGATTATGACACAAATATCATGTTCATAAAGAGTCCAATAAAGAAATATATGAATATGAGAGATGAATAGGCATATTTATGAAAAGTACTATATTGAGTCACTCAATTTTAAGAATGGTTGCATATGTAATATTCTGTGGAGCATCAGGGAACCATAGGAATGCACAAATGTATGAGTGCAGAATCAGGCTCCAGATAAAGAGTATGAGGTTTGAAGGGACTTATTAGAATAAAAATTACCTTTAAAAAATCCCTCAGAGATTCATTATCCAGTGCAGACGGTCAGGGATATTTAAGACCAAATAGCTGTACAAAAAAGGAAAAACGTGCGCACACTGATGTAAACAGCGATGCTTAATGACTATTCCACACCTGAACCTGCAATTCCTGTGCGGGGTCTTACATGACAACATGGAGAACAACTGCAGCCCACTAGGGAGCTAATAATGAGTTTTGAAGAAAAAAAAAATCAGGCAGGTTTATTCATTTACTCATAAAACATACCGGGGAGAGAACAGCTGTCCTGTTAAGACAGTCTCTCTCTCTCTCTCTCTCTCTCTCTCTCTCTCTCTCTCTCTCTCTCTCGCTCATTCTGTTTCTCATCATTTCTCTCCCATTCATTCTTGTTCTCTCTGTCTCATTCTCTCTCTCGTTCTCTCTCTTGTTCTCTCTTGTTTTCTCTTTCCCTTTCTCTTTCCTAAAATTGTTTTGGCAGAGGAGGTAATTATCCCCAGTACAGGAGAGATGGTGGTGGGTGGAGGTAGTATTTCTCCATAAACGCATATAAACGGACTCTCAGCTCCCCAGGTATTTATATTTCCAAAATGTTGGAAACCATACTCTTCTGTAAAAAGGTCATTTATATTTCCCTTTTTCCATACCTTTCTACAGCACAATGTCTCCTTTTTGGACACAGAAATTCAGAAAAGGACATTTTTCTTCACTGAAGAACTACAAGGAATACAAGACAGTACACTGGTTGTTTATGCGTATTAGTGTTCATGAAGTGAAGATCACAGAGAAGAGGAATACAGGAAACATATTCAATGGCCTCCCCATATAATCAAAGCATAAAATGTACAAATTGCTATCACTCACTTAATCCATGGAACAAAAAGTACACACTGAAATTCTGTGTAAAAAAAATGGATACAAAGTGTACATATTTACTAAGACGCAGGAAGATCTGCTGACTCTGCAATACGAATAGTTACTGCCAGTCTTTGGGTCCGTTCCACCCCAACTATCTGCACAAATGTTCTCACTATGTTGCTGCAATGCAGTGGCAAGGTTCTAACATTTGAGAAAACATTCCAGTAACATTGTGAGAACATTTTGTGTTAGCTGTGTGGGTGTGACCATGCTAACGATCTGGTACGTATGGAAATCTGGGTCACCAGCTTAATTACACTTTCAGGCATGTTTTATTAATTAAAAGCTTGGCCTTTATCTCTGCCAAAGGAAATATTTAATGAAAACACAAAATGGCCAGAGCTACCCCTTTCATAGGAGAGAAAAAAATCTTAATTCTTACCTTGTGTTCTCACAGTGAGGGACTTGGTAAGAATTGGGTCGCTTAAATGGATTAGGCGAATGAAGGGGCGACAGCATATTGTTGTTCCCTCTTAGCGGTATCGTGCAACAACATTGTTAAACAGACAAATAACAGCATATCAAAGTGTATCAAAGGCGTATTTTTGTCACATAACCTATCCTCTAATTTCTATAGTTAAGTCATGACAGTGATAATTATTGTTTTTACTGTCTTCTCCCTAGGTAGCGATGTCAATCTCTCTCTTGGTGGCTAGCTACCTAGATCGCCATCTTTTTTTACCTAACTAAGTGATATTCATATCTCTATTTATATTTATATTTATATCACACAGCCATGTACTTCAAACAAGTATGGCACAGAGCTAGCTTTAGACATAAATGATCCAGGATTAAAAATGCCAAAGTTAATTGTAAGGATGGAGGATGCAGCCACGATTTTGTGGACATGGACATTATTTTAGTAAGCGGTAAGGTAGTACGTTTTGTCAATTGTTTTTTTTTCCTGGTGGAGATTTTTTCTTAATTAGTTATTCACCTTTAAACATGCTAGCCAGCTAGCTAGACTGACATTGTGCTGAACGTGTTGGGCGATTACCATTGGCTTGATTTGTTTGTTCAAGTTGTCAAGTTGTAGCTAGCTAGTGACCTTGCTTGTTAAATCCTACCGATTTTTGCGGTCAGATTACCAGTGATCTGAAGTGGTCTGAACACACGTTAATGTGTGAGGACGGCTGAAAATCCTTGATGTCAAGCCATTCTTCGCCAACTACTCAACACCTCTGATTTTGGTCATTCATGTTAGTTAATTCAACAGTTGGTCTACTATAACATTAAACGCTTATCTTGGTGGAGCCTGTTGGCTTATTGCTGTTGTTGCTACATGCATGTATAGCAATTTAGCTACAGTATCTGCTGTAACTAGCTAGCTAGCAATCTGAACTGGTGGTATTTCACAAAGCAGGATTACTGCTCTGAATAAACCCAGAACGCCACAAACATGCTGGATTCTCTGGTTGGGGTTGTTAAAGAAATAAATCGTACCTGTAAGTCCAGTGTTTTAATGACCATGTCAATGAATACATTTTTAGCTCCTAAAGTTTTGAAGTAGCTGACTTTGAAATAAGCCTGTTTATTGTAATCTTATTGGTTGATAGCCTAGCTGGCTACTTTAGACTGACTACTGTAGTGTGGGTGATGGATAGATGTCACCTGATAGCGAGGTATGGGGCACTTGTGTTCCGGCGTTACTTATTTCGAAATGTACCGATAATCCATGCGAGCCCAGTGTATTGAATGAGGTGTATTGCCTCCATTACCTCTGTCACAGATTTGGATGGGAGTGTGGTCGCTGGTCACACACGTGTTTGTGATTTACGGGATGTTATTTGAGTGATTTGTATCTGCATTATTTTATTTATGTAACAAACTGTGACACATGTGTTGCTTAAGAGTATAGTGCTTTAGGAAAACGTGGGTGTGTGTTTAAAGAGGTGAGTGTGACGGCAACGCGGAAAGTGGTTCTGATACAAATGGGCAGGCAGCTCAGCTAAAGTGTTCCTTGTAAAATTGTTCACGCACGTACAGACATATATATATATACATATATATAGACGGTTTCAGTTTTTAATTAATGTTAAGATTAACCAGATAAAGATTCAATAGAGATTTACCTGCATATCAGAGTGCAAAACTGTAGTAGTTGTGCTTCCGGTAAAAGTCTTTGTTTCAGTGTACTGCAAATCACAATGTAGTATGGGGGACTGTTTAAATAACACCACTTGTCTTATATTGCTTCAGTAAATATCCAGAGGTATAAAAGTGTTGTATATAAAGCAATGTACACTGTGTAAGTGGCTCTGGATAAGCATGTGCAAAATGCCTAAAGGTAACTGAGCATGTGCAGATGCATTCTTTTGCTGGGGACTGATCCACAGTGGCTCAATAAGGAGGTGGTACACCTTCAACAATGATATGACAGCGCTGAGTACATGAAACAGGGTTTCCGAGTACTTACAGTTTCACACACACACACACACACACACACACACACACACACACACACACACTTGCCCAAAATGAACGTAATTCTCGCTACCTGTGTGGGTCTCAATGCTACTGCTAATGCTAATTCTCAATGTCTAGCTGGTTTGGACCCATATGACTCCCTGTCTTTAAACTACTGAGGTCCTGAGGAATCAAAAAGGATTACTGTGGAAGTCTGAGGGTTTAGTACTTTTCGTCAGGAAAAAAACAAAAAAACCTCAACTGCCATTTTGGCATTTTGGAACTCTTCCAAGTCCCCAAATTATTTAAACATGCTCTCAGTACCGAAACATAAATTAAGCAAAGTCATGAGCACACAGATTAAGCTAGCTTGCTTTTTTGTTATGAAAAGCCATGTTTGCTTGTATGCTTTTTTGAACGTGTGTGGCAGATGTATTGGGGACCGCAGGCAAACATGCTCGTTATATATTGATTTCCTGAGGAATTTACTTATCGCTGTTGCCTTTTCACTGACCCGGCCTTCATGCCTCCATGTAAAACAATATTGCTTCTTCCTGGGAGGAAGTGAAGTACACTGGGGATTTGTGGAAAGTTCATTATTTGTTAATGTTTTAGCATTTATGCTTGTAAATATAATTATGATTTTAAAAAGCAAATAGAAAAACACTGGTCTCACAATGTGAATGGTTGACAGGTCATTGTATATATAAATCTACACACCAATCTGTGCAATCAAACCTCTTTGTTGTAAAGCTTTTTTGTAAAATCAGATTAGTGGTTGGTGGGGAGCTGTGGCGCCCCCTGTGGCTGCCCTTATATGCACGCTTCCCTTATTTGGGACATTCGGGACGGTGGTGACACGTGTACATCTGTGCAGCTCCAAATATGAAATGACACATCGGTGTCATGGTGAATGTGAAGCAAAGCAGGTTTAATCTCATCCATTTTCAGAGATTAAGATTGCTGGAGACACACATTCCATTTTAAGGAGCTTTAGCCCACTTTCACCTGAATTTGGCAGCTTTGGAGGTGGTGTAACACTCTCTAACAAGGTTCCTAAACTAAAAATAAGCGAACCCTGAGTTTAAGATGAATCGTTAATATATCCTGCCTATAGTCTGGAGGTGTTGGCATCTTACAGTACATATTGTAGCAATGCTGTTTTAAAGCATAAACTAAAAGTTTAAAAGCATAAAAATAAAAGTATGATCTTTGGTCCATATTTATATATAATATGCATATAAATACATTTCTATAATATAGGGTGGGGCACAACAAAAAATGATTGTTTCGTAAGACATGAGATGCCTGAACAATATTGGTTTAGGAGTAATATAAACATTTCCTTGTGAATGCTAAATTATAGCTTGTCGAATGTGAATTGTTTGAAGTGAAGAGAACTCACATTCCTGCGCAGTGTATATTTTTTGGCAGTGTTGAAATTATACACTGTCCATAGCGGCGTCTGTCCTATAATTTTGCGCCTGTTACACAGGCAATATATAATTTGAAACTGCTGCATGTTCACTCTGCCAGCAAGTCTATCTATTCCAATTCAGTTAAGGTCCTGGTGTCAGGTCTGTGGAAAAGGAAGGCTCAGTTCCCCATATGGTGAGGGAGAACATGTATTTATTGATTTATTTTGTTTGATGATTGCATGACTTACAGTAAAAGCGCATCATTTCACACAATGACATTTAAAAAAAGATTTTTTGCCAGGTTTTCAGTCAAATGACCGTCATCAGTACAGCATGTGGGGTTGTTCCTCATTTTGTTCCCTGTGTACTGTACCTATCCTGAGAGTCGAATGTGTGGATACCTGTTTTTTCAGCTAATGCCGGCTTCGCACAGAACAGGAGATGGTGCCATTTAAACAGGTGTGTCTCTCTTCCTTAAATCTGTGTGACCTTGGCTAGCCTCGTGTTCCCAGTACACAGCAAGGCAGTAACCCATGTACTTCGGTGAGGGCACCTGACCAATCTCCACAGTTAACTCTTAAGACAGGTTTGAATAAGAAGCAAAACTGACCCTTTGTTGATCTTTTTGTTCCTTGATAAAAAAATAAAAAATGTTTTAAAAAAAACTGTATCTGCTCCAAAAAAACTGTTTTGGTCAGGGGGGATGGGATTTGTTGCCTTCGATGGTATTATGACGACTTAGTCAGATTTGTATCTCTTTGGCTCCTTGAAATTGCAACAACAGACAGTTTCCCCTGTAGCTTAGGGGGAAAAAACAGGCGTCTGTTTATATTCACAACATCTCTTATTTCCTCTTTCCCTTGAACAGGATTCCGTAGCTGTGGTCCCAGGAAGATGTAGTAGGCCGTACTGAGGTACTAATGTAATTACGGTTTCCCTCCTTCATCCGTAGAAGAGAGGTTTATGCCAAACTAGTTGGACGGGCACACATACCTGCACCCCATCTTATGAAACAAACATACTTATCTCCCCCACCCTCAACCACAAACTGGTCATTTTCAGTCAATCCGTAATCAGATTACACTAAGCATCCTAAACACTGAACAAAAATATCACCCAGCTTTAGAAAAGCATTTATCCCCTGGCATTATGGGTCCATCTGAGGGGGAAGATAACGGACTACATGGATGCAGATGTCATGGTATATGTATAAATATATATGTGATGCGTACTAACCTAGTTTCTAAAATTATGCCTCTGGCATGCATTACGTGTTTAATTGCAGGATTTCAGTTATTTGGCCTCGGGCAATTTTTTTTCTCTGGACAGAAAAAAGGTATATTTTTTTATATCATGTGTTAACGCTTGTGAAAATAAAATCTGTTATATCATGATACATTATGTGCTTCATATTTTCAGTGATCCACTAACTGTGAAATTCAACAATATAATTTTGTTGAAATTAAAGCACATCATGGTCATTACTGTACATCTTCCCTTTACGCCATTCACAGTTTAATTCAGTGACCTTTACCGTATTAAATCTTGTGGCTAGTCAATAAAATAATATCAGAACTTTTGGGTACGTTATAATTCAACATAAATGTCTAATGGAAGCTTGAAATTGTGTCAGTCATTGTGGTTTTGGAAAATTTGATGTGGAGAAAGTGTTTAGCTTAGCTCAGCTGTACGCATCAGTTCACACAGAGTACTTACAAGCCTGGTTTGTAGAGATTTAGTGTGGTTATGTCCAACCAAAGCCTTTCCCTCAGTCTGATTTACACGTAGAACAAACCTGTGTGATTTTCAGTCAGGCACGATACTGTTATTGGTTAGTTTGATACTGTCATTGTTTAGTTTGTCATTAACAAATTACTGGGCTCTCACTTGTTGTTTTGCTTGTTTTGCCAATTTTTGCAACTGCCATATTCATTCGTAGGGTTATTTCAGCTATGGAAAAAATAAATAGCGGCTTACATTCCTTATTCAAGCTTAATAAGTACCTGCAGTAATTCCGAGTTTTGGCCCCAGCCATTAAGTGGAGGGTGATTCACTCCACCTACCTGATCACAGGAGAGGAAAAGAACGAGTCCAATCCAAAGTAATCAAGTCTTGTGGTAAGGGCGACACTAATCGCGAGTGACAAAATTGTACTCGGAATTCTTGCGAGGACGGCCAAACGCAATAAACTGCGGGGGTAAAATTAAACGGCTGTTGCTTTTCCAAACCGCAGCTTCCCCAGGCGGAGAGGGCTCTCAAGCGAGGGGTTTGGAAGCCTGCTGGGAGCAGACCACACCCTCAGAGCACACACACACACACACACACACCCCCCCAGAGTACACACTTCCTCCGACCGTACACACTCCCTGCAAAACGAGCAGGCCCAAGCCTTCCCCTCCTGTCTCTAGGGAAACACTGTTTATTTGCCTTTATTTACCTTAGCTGTTAACTGTTGGTGGAGTAGCCAATTTAACCCAAAGCAATTTTTATTTTTGGAAAACCCTTGATACGAAATGAGGGAGTGAGGGTTTATTTTCCGGCCTTCTGAGCCAGGAGTACAAGGTCCTTCTTAATGTTTATATTGCTGGGGAAAGGATCCCTGCATATGGAATTTGTGGTTTCATCTGACTGTGATGAGGGGCCAGGGGTAGCGCTTGATCTTTCCACGGTTAGCCAGCCTCCATGCGACAATAGCAGAAAACCGTTGGATAGGACTACCCTGCTGAGTGACTAATACATTATGGCACATTCTATTGGCTTTATACCTTCTCAATGACTAAATATGGGTGTGATAAAGTTACAGACTCCACCTTCATGCGTGTGTACACTTTGTGGTTATACAGCAAAGTATATTCAAGACTTTGAGGGATTATATCTCGCAGGCAATGTGTTAAAATCAGATTTTTCCTCAGTCAACATGATCCAGTGCCTATTTGTTATGCAGGAGTTCCACAGGGCTTTAGAGCAGGCTCTCCAGAATGGGTGTGTTTGTTCTGTTGATATGTCCCTTGTCACTGTTTTGTTAAATGCCCTTTCCTCAAACCCTGTACCTGGTGCACTGATTGCCTATTTGACTCACCTGTATAGTCTATTATAACCAGTGCAAGAGTATATACTTTTTTAATTTTTTTATTTCACTCTATGGCGCTGTTCTTCAAATCACTGTCCTCAAGGGCTCAGAACTGCTGGTTTTCCATCCTCCCTTTCCTGGGAGACAGGTGTGAAGCCTGTCTAGCCATTCACTAGCACAAATTGTCCAGTTAATTACCGGGGGGGAAAGAAAAGCAGGGCTGGATTTGGATTTGAGGGCCAGATTTGAAGATCCCTGTTCTATTAGTATTCCTGAGCTGGGCAACAAGGGCCGTATCTGTTTCTGGTTTTCATGCCAACCTTAATTACTTAATTATCTTTAATTTGGCTTCATTTGTTGATCAGCACTTAAATGACAGCTGAAGACTGCTCCTGTGTCTCTCTGAAATGTTTTGTCCTGTGATGTAATCTACGAGTGAACCAGTGTTGCTGTATATTGCCAATTAGCTCATTTAGCCTGGGTAATTGGTGGAAACACAAACCTGCATACACCCCGGCCTTCCAGGACCGGAATTGCCCATCCCTGCTCTAGACCATTACGCCATTCTTTTGGTTTCCTTTATTTATTGTTTTTTTTCCCCGTGAGTTTTCTAAACATGGATTGTGTTACAGGTAGCAGCCACTGAGAGTACTTAATAAGATTGCGGAAGATCATTTTCTTTTTCAGCAGTGTTACTTTTGTTTTTCCGGTTGATTGTTAGGTGAGTTTTCCTGCTCCCCCATTTGCCCTGCTTTTTTAAGTATTCGGTGTATGTTTGACAGTGTCATTATAAAACCCTTTTTGTACACAGTCTTGGCATTTGCTCTATTTTTTGGTTTTGTGTGCAGTTGTGTTTTGTGTCTGTTCAGGTATGCAGGGCAGGAGAGTGTGGTAGTTGTACAATGATATGAGGGATAAGGGATAATAGATTCCATTCCTCTTTCACTGTGTAGAGCAGGCATTAAGCACTCAGACACCTGATTCTACCTATCAAGGTCTTGACCAAATATTAGTTAATTAGTTGATAAATATGTTGTCAGTGCTGGTCTAAAACAAAAACCTGCACCCACACTGGCCCTTTTAGGATAAGCTTGGACACTCCTGGTTTAGAGGGTTAAAAATCCTTCAATGTATTTTTTATACTCAGAAATAGACGGGATTGTTTTGAGTACATTAATGCTTAATTACTTGTTTTGTTCACATCATAGCATCAACCACCCACAGTTAAACACATGTTAACTAAAATAAAATGTATACACATATAAAACCTCAGTTAGGATGCAGTTTGGTTGTTGGTGATTTGCAGTTGCACCTATTAGACGTACGATGGAAATACACTGTTATCACTTGAAGGAAAACAGTTCACAGTTTAACCACCATCTACAAATGCATAAACAGTGAGGCTGCGATACACTGAAGTGCTGTATGGCTCTTGTAAAAGCTGAACTGTGTAACATGTAGAGCACAAAATAAAAAATAATTACCATGGCGAAAAGACAGAGGCAAATGTACAGCTTGCTAAACATTGCCACAAAAGTAGGTAATCTCACCCCTGTGCAATTGATGAGTATTTAGTCACTAGTGAGGACACAACCACCTTTACTGTCACTTAGAAACAGAACGCAAATGCAAACCAAGAATAAACATATGACATTTAACACAACTGAGAACTGAGATTTAGTTTAAGTGACTCCCTGCTGGAGTGGTTGACAGGCTGTGCATATTCTGATGGGAGTGGATTATAAATCTGTCAAGCAATTATTGTGACAGGGCAGTCTTTATCAGCTTAGATAGAGAGGGGAGAGGAGTTTATGATTCGTGAATAAGAGGATGCCAATGGGTAAAGACAGTTTTAAATAACTGCTGCCAGCAGTTTGTCATTCAACTCCTCAAGGATCTTTGTGCAATATTTCTTTGTACAATATAAGTAAGACAACATCAAAGATCTAACTTTGTTATGTAGCATTTAGTTGTGCTGGCATTACAAATGCTATCATATTAATTGAGTGTTAATACATCCATTAATGTTTTACATACAATATGCACTCAGTGAGCACTTTATTAGGTATTTACTAGACTGAGGTCTTGTGTTGCTGTAGCCTATCCACTTAGAGGTTTGACGCATTGTAATACCACTGTTGTAATGCATGGTTGCATTTAGTTTTTCACACCATTCTCTGCAATCTCGAGAGAATGTTGTGTGTGAAAATCCCAGGAGATCAGAAGTTTCTGAGATACTCAATCCACCCTATATGACAGTAACAATCATTCCACAGTCAAAGTCACTTAGATCACATTTCTTCCCCATTCTGAAATTTGGTCTGAGAAACAGCTGAACCTCTTGACCATGTCTGCATGATTTTATGCATTTAGTTATTACCACATGATTAAATATTTACATTAACAAGCTGGAGTACAGGTCTACCTAATAAAGTGATCACTGAGTGTACGTGTACAGAACACTGGTATGCAATGCAGTCACTTGGTTTGGCAACATGAGTGTAAGATTAGTCTTTTAGGAGGCCTTCCTAAGCAAATATGAGAGAAGCTTACCAAACAGGGGGGAAAAAAGATATTTATTTCCAAAAGTGACCAACTCTGTTTGCTTTTTTGTTTTTAAAGTGTTCTCCTCTGACATACAATTTGAGCTGTGGTCTGTTTGAATATTGCTTGGTGGCTTGGCTGACATTAAAGGAAACCTGTATGGATCTGACAGGACTGGTTTGAGGTTTACCTTAATGAAACACAGCCTGCATATGAAAGGTTGTTCCCTCCGAGTTACTGTTGTGTGGACAAGGAAGCATTTTTAAAATTCTGCATATACTGCAGAGTAAAGGAAAGGTTAGCCTCAAGACTTTTTTTAAAGCAATTTCCCGATGCCAGGTCATTCTCTCAACAAGAATAGACTTCGATTGGCGACTGGTCCGATGGCATGGCGTCAGTGCGGTTTAGGGGTAGAAAACCAGAAAGCTGGTCTTTTCATTTGACATGGGGTTTTAGTTGCACCCCTGAGCCAGGTGACTTAAAAAATAAAGGGATAAAGGGGAGGGGAGGGAGGTTGAGATTTTATTTGTTTTATTGCTCTGTATAATCGACTTGACTGACACAAGAAATCACAAAACTGCCAAGAAGGTTCAGGATTCTGTGTGAAAAAAGGCACATTTAACTGCATTTTAAAAATCAGTTTGTATTTCAAATAATTCTGGTTAAATTTCAGATATTTTCACATTAAAAGCAAAGAAATGAAGAAACCCAAAACCAGGCTTCAGTCCAGTGTGCTGGAAGTGTAGTGTTTCATGTCTCATTAGTATATTGGCATTTTCTTCATCTAAACCTATTAGGCTGAGTGGCACGTGAACAAATTGAAAGTATCAACAGTGACTGGTCAGGAGACAGAGGGCTTAGCACAGTATTTAAGTGGTTAAAAGACGCAGGAGAAACACAGTTTCAGGGTTCACTGATGCCAATAAGGTGGTCTGTCTTTCAAATTGATTTATATAGTGGCTTGTGGCTCAGTGTATTTCCACTGGGTCCTCCATTAGACAATTACCTGGGCCCAGCCCTGCTACTCTTCTAAGCCTGTCGAATTTGTGCTGAGTCACCAAGGTCTGCTTGGCATCCCCAGGAGGTCACAACTCTGTAGCAGCTCTCCTGCCAACCCCAGTCCTCTGTGACGTAAAAATAGGGGCGGTGTGACGTACAAGCCTTCCGTCGCCGTGGCAGCTTTATCCTCAGGCGGGGATGTGATCTAGAGCTTTCCGATGGCTCCGAGTGTCTTGAGTCAAAATAAAATACGAAGAAAAACACTGCTGTTAAGGGATAGGTTTATTTTAATGCAGGCCATATGCTGTCAGTCATGGAGGAGTTTGGGGGGAATGAGCTTGGCTGCTCCCCGCTCTTCCTCGCCCTGCCGGTAAAGACTCGGGAACATCAGGTCCCTGGGGGAAGAAACCTCAGACGGTCTCCGTGGCTCCACTAACAGCAGGAAAACCACCACAGCTTAAAGGTGACATTACCATTATTTCTGTCTGTAAAATGTGTTCCTTGGCACGCCGGCGCACTCCAACTGTCTCATGGCAAAAACAGCGCTTAACGCCTGGAAGAAAGTGAACCACTATCTTTTGCAATCGTGCCGTTTTATAATCTGGAATAAACCATACAATCTGGAGACCCCTTCTCTGTTCCCTGCTGGATTTCAACTTCTATTGTGAAATGGTGCTACTGCACTGCGGTTAAGTTTTGAACCACTTGCTCATCCAATGAGCATCACAGTGCATTAATAAATAAACTTTTTTTAATACTAGAAAGCCTGGGGTTTTTTACTACCCAGAACCACCAAGTCCTGTCCAGCATTACAGCATTGATTTCTGCACGCACAGAGACCAAACTTCAGAAGGATGGAACCAAATGTTGTGAAACTATTTTCTTGAAATAAAGAACATGATTGAGTTGATTTCAATATTTTTATATCTAAATATCAGAGGTTTTGTTAGGTTGGGAAAAATGTCTCAAGGCACAGGCTATTGCAGGCTACAGTGCAAAAATGTGCAAATCATAAAATGAAAAAAGGTAGCTAAAAAAATTTAAAGCACACTTCTCCCTCCTTAGATCTCTCTCCTCTTACTCATCAATTCCACAGAGAATATTGATCTTTTGCTTGTGGAGCAGGGTCCACAGATGAATCTGTTGCATTTCCCTCAGTTGTCTTTATATATCACCATTATGTAGTCTATTCAGAGTATATGCAAAGTTTTAGTTTCAGTAAAAAAACTTGTAAATATGTTGCAAGCATTATCTCCACAGATAATGCTTGCAGTTATAAACCTATAACTACATTTCTATAACTACAATGGCCACAATTATTTATCCTTGCCAACAGTCTTTATCGTCTTCATCAAATGATTGCTATTAATTTGTGTCGTACGATTATATGTGTGAAATATGTGGGTTTCAATAGCTACCTGGGTAGGGTGCAGTACAAGTGAGCTGCTGTCACTGCAATGTGACCCTTGGCCACTCACTGGCAGTCTACAGATGAGCATTGTTGCCAATGTCTCCCTGAAGATATTTCACGGGGAAAAAATTACTGTTTTCTTACAGTCTTTGTTTATTGTCTCTACATTTCTACTGTACACTATGTCCCATATTTCAAAAAGGAACCGGTCTCCCTTTGAACGGAACAATGTTCGACACAGCTTACGTAGTACGTAATGGTGCATGTTTTTATGCGTGTTAGCTAATGAGTTTGTTGAATTTTGCGTGAATTACATTTTCAAGTTTGCGTTTGGTGATCAGCCAAGTGGCAAAGTATTCAGTTCCCAGAGAGTGCAAAGAAGCCAGGGTATGGGCTTGTAGCAGAAAATGCAGTGTTTGTGTTTTGTGTTCTGCAACAAAAATGAGTGCTTGATTACTGTGTAGTGTGGTCTATATTGTGTAGGATCATAATAGAGCTGTTGTACTGAATACCCACAGGTTTAAAAAACCTTGTTATGTGCATATATTACAAACTGTCTCTTTGCAGACTTTTTCTAAAACAAAAAAAGCTTTAAAGATGAGAGAATCAAACTTTTCTTGGCTGTCTTAAAAAGCGAGCAATTTATAAAAAGAGGAGAACATGCTTCAAGGACAAATTTATTCCAAATATATTAATAACATCCTTCGGTTTGATAGCAGCTTTACTTAGATGTTTTCTTTTTTTGTGGGCCAAATATGAAGTCAGTGTCTGCTGGCTGCCATATTTCTGATGTTACAACCTATCTGCTGTGGTTATGGTGACATTCCCACTTCCACTTCCCACTTTTAAAGCCAGCCTCTCAGGAAGAGCATTGTGGAAATTGTAGTTCTGTTTATTCTGTTCAGATGCAGGTTATCATTGCAAGAATGCTCGAAACAACTCCTTTAAAAGTAAAGTATTTCCCCAAATCACACAAGGTCCCTTTCAGTAATTTATTAACAATATATTAATACTGATTGCCGTACATGTTTGTCATTAATACAACTCACCTCTTATGTATGAATTATGCTTGCTGAAACATGAATTATCTTCATAACAGTCAAACTCATTCTGTGTGCCTTGAAGTCCTATGGTAGCCATGAACTTAAATAAATGGTATTGTTCAAATAATACATTAATCAGGCCTTAATATATTGTGTTACCTACTTTCACAATAAAAGTTTTGCCTTCATTTGAGTAGAAAGATTTGGCATATTCCATAATAACCATAATCCTTCCAATTAAGGGTGACTGCCACTAAATCCATAATTTACTGTATCTCAATGACACAGCTAGCATGACCTCTACTTCCTTGTCCAGTAAGACAAGATTCCCTGAGCCCCTTCACCCGACGATGCGCACACACACACACACACACACACACACACACACACATATTTCTCAGCTGCACCGTGCTTGACCTTTCTAATTACATTGGCACAATTGCTATGTTCGGTAGTGTTTCTCATATGCTAATCCTGTGTCTCCAGGCATTTATTTTTATTCAAGCATAACAGACCAAAAGCTCATTCATAACACTGACTCTTATTATTAGCTGAGAAGACAAAAAGCAGCAATACTACCATGAACAAATATGCTGTCAGTCGTGGGATTAAAAAAAAAATTGCCGGTACATTTTAACCATGGGCAGATGATGAATACAAAGAAAAAATCCATTTGAGTGAGTATAATCAATTAAACTCTGTTTCATCAGTGCAGTCTCCATCCACGCTACCTGGAACCAATTTCTGCCTAATGCCCCCCTCCCTCCCCAACAAATGATTAACCTTTACTCGAAAGCCAATAAGCACAAAAATGTGCAGTAGTCTGTCGATGCGGTGTTGGTGGTTAAATTATACTTGCGCTTCAATGACACTTCACCTTCTAATGAGGTTAGTTGAAAATGGTAAGGCTGGGTTTCATTATAATAAAAATACAGTGTTAAGAGGAAGAGAAGTCACGGATGGGTGCACTTTCAGAAATAAGATTAAATTTAGGGTGCACGAGGGAATTTCGACTCAGAACCGCTAACTTTCTTCAAACACGGCCCTTGCCACTGAGCAGTTGCAAAGAAAGCTTGAAACTGAAGCAGAGTGTGACACTCTGTGATCCCTAACAAGTCTCCATGTCCTGTGAATGTCCATATTACTTTTCAGAGTCAGTAGAAAAGGGCAATAAACAAAGGGCCCCCAGACTTTCTACGCTTTTTCAGCCTCCTTCGGGCCACCCTCTGTGGTTTAACAGAAGCTCTGTCTTGTGATTTCATCCTTGACTCTTGAGAGTTTGGGAATCAAACCTACAACCTTGAGTTGCAAGTCTAGTTCCCTAACTATTATGTTGCACTGCCACCCAAGATTCTGACTAGTTCATTGAGGTTGCCAACTCATCAAACATCCCGACTTGACTGTTTGCCATCTAGCCTGACTGCTCTAAAACATGCTGGCCACTGTATGGGCCACTCTTTGGACTCTGCTTCAGTGGTGGGCATCTAAACCGGTCACCCCTCAAACATTGAGTGTGATTCCCACTTTCCCCTTCTCACACTCAGATTAATGTTATGTTGTTAAATTAAGTTAACCAAAATCTGTGAAAAGAAAAATGTCAGAATGTCTTTAGCGTTCACAAATTAAATTAAATTAAATTGAATTCAATTTAGTTCGTTTTCGAGTCTGTACACCTGGGATTTGCACACCTGGGTCTTGTTTACACTAATGATAAAACTCTTACACTTACACATTTCAACTGTGCTCAGATACAAAACTGAGTCTGCCTGAAATTAATTTAAGTTAAGTCAGTTAATATCCCTGACTTTCTGTACAGCTCTCAGTCTAGTTCATGAAAAATGTTCCTTCATTTCTAATAGCAACAATAGAGTCAGATACAGGATATATGGGACAGCAACACCGAGGAGATGGAAGCATGAATGGGTAACAAGTACTGTATTACATGGAAAATGTTCATTTTAATATCCATTGTTTCATATTGATATAATACATGAAAATAAAATGAATATTATCATTTCAGCATCCCCGCTGAAAGGACTATGCTAGCTTTCAAGGAAAGTCCCTTAATTATCCATTTAATGCACCATTAAATGGGCACAAGTATCTCTCTCTCACCAAAAGTATAAATGTAGTCCTCTTTCTAATGGTTTATTGCATTCCTTTAAGTCTTGTCACACTTAAACCAGGGATAATGACACAGTGTTTACTGTTGTCACCCCAAAACAAAGGATTTATTGAAGAAATATGTGTGAAAATGCTGCAAACAAAGACATCTCTGCGGGCGAATGTTTGATTGGCTGGCCGGCTGTCTGACAGTTTCATACCAAGACACAGTGAGACACTTCCTCCTTCAGCCTGTTGCCCTTTTTCCTTAAAAACTGTTTTTGTGCTTCAAAGAAGAAAAGTTGCAAAAAAATATATTGACAAAGTCTTGGTTTTTAATGACAGATATGTAATTATGAAGAATGTAGCGGTTCTTTTTCCATAACCATGGCAGTGAAAGATGCAATGGGCCCATTCAGAGACAGGGTGATTATTTTCACAAGCATGATGGCATATTAATAATGGATAAGCACAGCCAAGTTTCAAACTCAGGCCTTGCATACACACCCGATCATTATATAAGCAATAGATAAATAGCTTATGTTCTGAGCACCGCGCTGTACTGCAATTATTGGTATTTTACAGTTATGGTTGTATGCTATGTTAGTACTGTATGTTGGAATGTGCTGAAATATTTCTGTTCAGTAGGTCAGGGAAAGTAGCATTTAGTAGTTTAGTCGTAGAATCTATGGGAGAGTCTGTCAACACATGGCTCTCACACTCTCATTGTGGCTCTCATTGTGATTCAGCAGTGTAAAAATTAATGAACACAATTCCAAGACACATTTCACGTTCTTGCAAAAGTCACTGTTTTTATTATCTCTCCTCCTGAAGGAACTTGGTAATACTGGACTAAACCAATAATAAAAATACAAAAATATTAATAAACGTTCAATGTAAAATATGTGTGTGTGTGTGTGTGTGTGTGTGTATATATATACACTCAGTGAGCACTTCATTAAGTATTTAGTAGCCTATCCACTGAGAGGTTTGACGCGTTGTTTGTTCAGAGATGCTCTTCTGCATACCACTGTGGTAATGTGTGGTTATTTGCATTACTGTCACCTTCCTGTCAGCTTTGACCAGTCTAGCCCTTCTCCACTGACCACTCACATTAACTTTGATAAACATGATTGTTGGTACCATATAGGGTGGTTTGAATATCTCAGAACTGCTGCTCACTGGATGTTATTCGCACCATTCTCTTGAGACTGGTGTGTCTGAAAATCCCAGGAGATCATCAGTTTCTGAGATATTCAAACCACCCTATATGGTACCAACAATCATTCCACGGTCAATGATCACATTTCTTCCCCATTCTGACATTTGGTCTGAAAAACAGCTGAACCTCTTGACCATGTCTGCATGCTTTTATGCATTTAGTTGCTGCCACATGATTGGCTGATTAAATATTTGCATTAACAAGCTGGTGTGCAGGTCTACCTAATAAAGTTCTCACTGAGTGTATGTATAGTCACAAAAATGAGTGATGCATTAAAAAATGACAGGGGGCCATAAAGAACCCATCAAAGGTAACTCTAGCCACATTTACATGCAGAATATTTATTAATTCCCAATGACGATTCTTCAATGATCTATGATCTTGCATAGCTACACAAGACAAATTTCCCATATCTTCAAATATGCGACATGTATTATAAACAATATTTCCTTTTCTGCTGTCACTTCCCAAGTAGTGTCAGCTAAATATAATTCTCTTGCAACTGTTAAATGGGAAAGGTGGGCGCAAGAGCAGCTTTACCACAATGCAAACTGAACATTGGCACGGTGTGTAAACATAATGTCATTTCTTTGAAAACCTGTTTGAATAATTCATTATATCAAGCCTTTCACCCATCGCAGCATTCCATGATACTTAGTTCTTTCACTGTTAGCAAAAGAAAAAGTGAGTTGCCTGACATGCTTTTACCTAATATGTTGATGGATTTCTGGGCCGAAACTCATATGCGTCACCCTCTGAACGAACATGCAGAGAAAGAATATGTATCCAAGGACAGTTGTCTGATTAACATTTACATGGCTGTTAAACAGATTAGCAAAAGGTTTACACCACCCCTTTTAAACAAAAAAATTGTTACATCGGAATACAAGTTTGTTCCCACTGAGTGGTTATATGAGGCATTTTTATTCTGATTGGACTGTTAATCCAAATAATCATGGGATAAAAGGCTCCATGTAAACATAGCTAATGTACTGGCTCAAGTATGCAGTGCTCTTTGATGAAGCAGCTGACCAATAGCCTACCATAGCCCCAAGGCTAGCTGTGCATAGAAATGTCATACATTATTTTATGTATAGCTATAAAAATTTTTTTTCCTAATTTTGCAGTTTTTGTGTTAAAAAGGTTCACGTACAATCGTTTGGAAATGTATGGACACTTGTCCATGTCAATGACTAGGTGTAATTATTGTTCTTTATGGTTATTATGTTGGTGGAAAATGCATTTAAAACAAAATGTTATTGGAGCAACTGAAACATCTATGCATGACGACCGGGTAATGAAAGGACCGTGGTACTGATGCATGAAGAAAAGTTGTGGCAGGTTGCTATAAGCATTTATAAGCAAATGCTATAAGCATTTATAATCAGAAGTAAAATGTAACCACATAAAATAAAATGTTCTGTTTTATTCTCGCTCTCTTTCCCTGTCAAACGTGGAGCAGATATGGTCCGTTTGATATTCATAAATACAAGTGTTACTCACGCTTTCTGGCATCCTGAGCCCTGTAAGTCGATCCAAAGTTACTCACTTCAGTGGAATTCTGTATTAAAAATTAAGCCACTACTCCCAACTGTTCAAAATCCACATCTCTCGCTACTTTTTTTTCTTCTGGCCTGAAAAAACATTCCAACGATACCTTATAATTCCAGCTTCATTTCTGTCCAAACATCACAGGCGGACTAACTGTCACAATGTAGAACATCTTTCCCTTTAAGAAGTAATCCTGTTCTTACACATACCCCTATGAACACAAGCAAGTAAAATCCCTCTCTACACATTTTACAAATATTTTTTTTCAGAAAATGTCCAACTGTAAAGATGGTCTGAACAAGAAGGACCTGGAACTGTATTCCACATGGAAATGAGTTACTTTACAGAAGGACAAGACACAAATAAATCTGAATAAATATTGCAAGTCAGAGCATATGTTTAAGTGTAATGTCATCGGGCTATAATAACCCAAAGTAAATGAGGAGAGCCTGTGTTTTTTCAGTCCCTCATTTTGCATCAGTTACACAAAAGCAGAGTGATAGCATACTTTTAAGTACCCCTTGATGAGTTGTTGATACAGGTGTAACAAAATGCCCTGATAAGATCTGAGGAAGGAAAGTCACAGCTTTTAATTATTCTACTCCCAGAAGCTATGCATCCAGCTGTGTTTAGTGAAATAATCAGAAAAATGACGTAGTGGAAATTTTGAGATCAGTAGCCTGGAAATGCAATTTTGTTTTGAATTTAATTGCATGTTCTAAATCTATTGCATTATACTACATAGTCCACAGCAGATCTGCATTAATTCTTATATTCTTAATTGTCACCATTACCTCAAAGAGCAACTATAACAACTTATTACTTTTATAAGTATTTTTTATTTAACATGAACATTGAGTACTGTGTTCAATGCGCACTTGCACAACATAAAAAACTTCATTAAATTGGGTTTGATATTTTTTCATTAAATTAAATAATAATAAAAATGTATTTGTGTTCACTCAGTTCCCCTTTGCCTAATATCACAAGACTAAAGATCTGAAACCATTTAGTGTGAGAAATATACAACAACAGAGGAAATCACGAAGGGGGCAAATACTTTTTCACGGCAGTATATTGTACCTATACCTAGTCCACATCACAATACGGCTGTAAATGAGGGAAATCTCTTTTACATTACTGAACATGTCTTGAAATATTAATGAGTAATTATCATGGCTCTACCCTATAGACATGTTGAAATTATAAATATTTTTTGAAACCAACAGTAGAAAACTGCATAATTACAGTTGCAAAAACACACAGTCTTATTTACCTCATAGCCAGTTTATAATGACATAAAAGACAACCCTGATAAATAATGTATGCAGGAGTGATTATTCCATTTCAAATTTGCATAATTATTGCTTCTCTTAGTAGCATCTGTCGAAATTGCAATCTGAGCATTGTTTTCAAACAAGACCTTCCTGGGTTTTTCTGCTGAAATTCAGCATCCATGCTGGAAAGCAAACACATTAGCAGGATGGAACGGCCGTCACTCCGGCGGTAAATATATTAGAGTGATTCCCTGACGATGCGTTTCGTCTCCCGTGCAATAAAACGCCTAGGTCATGTGATTACACTTCCGCTTCCCTCTGTCGAGTGTCAGTTTTTAATGCGTCTGTTCTGATGCCGTTTTTAAGCTGTGGCGGAGTGAGAGGAGATGACATTTTTAAATGGGGACGAGCGCCGGTGAACGCAGCGGTCCAGGGTCGATACCGCTCGTTGTGTGACCGTACTAACCCGCTGTGCCTTCAAAGGGAGCATTAACTAGGTGACTTCCCGGGAAACTCCGCTGCAGACCTTTTAACGCCCGGGCGATTGATCACCCCGTGTTAGCGCTCACTTTCTATCCTAAGGTGATAGATTATTTCATTAACGACTGACCTTTTGTTTGGGTCCTGTCCGTCGATGAAAACACTCCCGTGACAGTGGTCCATTTTGGTGGCTGTCATGCTTTTTGTGCTTTTCACTTACAGTCTGAGCTATTACCTTCTGCTTTTGAGAGATGACTCTTAACTTGAATTCTAGCATCCTTTCAGCTCTCTCACTCTCTCTTTTTACCTTTTTCTTTCTCCCTCTGTCTATCTGTGATCCAAAGCTACTGTTCCATTACAGAAGGACTGTTTATCTGTTTTTGCAGGCTACTGGAGGATGTTTGAATTTGAATTGGTGGACACATGAATTCATAGTGACTCTATGTGTTGCACAGGGCAGTCCTTGTGCTTCTTGCAGCCATTTTAAAACATATTAATGAATTTTGCCATCGATCCTTTCACTTTAGTGACCAAGTACTCACACAGGTGTGCCTAATGGTGGCTTTATGGACAGCAGTCAAGTGAATATTCACATAATTAAGGATGGATATTCAGGAAACTGAGCCATTGAGGCTCCAGTGTGGTGGATTGAGGCGAAACTGTCACCAGGCACATATTTCTGCTGCTGACGCGGATGCAAATGGTTTCATCCGAGCAGGTTCCTTGGACGGTAGCTGTAATTTAATTTTGTGACATGGCAACGGCTCTGTTACCGTAACTGACAGCCGAGGCGTCCGTCAGACCGGTTTTGTTTTTTTGAGAAATTGACTTTGCTCATAAAGGCAATAGCCGGCACATATCCATCCTTCCTCCCGTTTTCTTGTGTAACGTTGACACAACGTCAACATTAATATTTATTGCTCATTGCTCCCACTCCTCCGGGCCTTCGGCTGCAGTGCAGGGCCGCCGCGCAGATAGGCTGTAGAAATATCGTCCTTCACGACCGTGCGCCACGCTCCCGTTCTCCGCAGAAACATCTTACCTCCGTCCTCATCACCGAAAGGAATGTGACAAGGCGAGATATCTGAGCGGTAAATATTTAATAACTTTGCTGACTCATTCGCGTAGCGCTCGCTTCATGAGAACCCATTCACAAAGGGAAGTAATAACTTTAGCTTTATTAGAAACACAGGCCAGGCTAGGAGCACTGTAGCAGTCGATGATATTTGTCCGTTTGTACACAAGTCCTTCCCTTGTGGTTTTGATTTCCCAAATTTTTCCATCTTGGTGTTGGCAGAGTGGTAGGAATGGATGTTCCTGAAAGAGTACATGTTGACCATGTTTCATGTCATTCACCAGACACCACCTACTTCTCCGAACGGACCAGTCCGTTCAAGTCACACCATCCGCAGCATGATCCGGTGTCCGCCGCCAAGCCCTGGTTGGTGGTTCATCATGACTAATCTGTTTCCCTCACCTTTGGGACATCTTCCACCAGGCTGAAGAACTGCAGTAAGGACTTGTCACCATCAAGGCTTTATTTCCCCTGAAGGGCAGATCTATACGCCTCCACTCGGGTGGCAGGGTTCTGCAGCAGATGCAGTGCAGTCCGTAAGTATTTGGACAATTTCTGTTCTTTCTTACTCCAGCGCATTGGATCTGAAATGAAACAATGAATATGAGGTTAAAGACTGTCAGTTTTAATTTCAGGGTATTTACATCCATATCGGATGATGTAGCAATTATATCCCTTTTCATAAGTAATTGGACAGTTGGCTTCATAGCGGTTTCTGATTTGTAAGGCATATTCAATCGCATCCTAGGTACAGTATGTCCCTGGATGCACATCCAGGGGGTTTCTGGCTTGAATCCTACTGCTGTTCCACTCAAGTTATTTGACCAGAATTGTCTTGTGAATCCATCCAGCTGTTAAGATGTACCACAAGTAAAATATTATATTGTGACATCCCCCTAGCTAAAACAAACTAGCAGCCCGGAGGCTAACGGCTGCATGTTGTTTTTCTGCTGACAGAGCGAATGCACTTCTCCGTGATGTGGAATTTTACCTGTGGCATCATGAGTCAGGGGAGATCAGTGTTTCTTCTGGTTTACTGAACAGCAGAACACAGGGGATAAAGCATTTATCTTGTGCTTTGTACAGGGCTTTTTAAGTGAAGGTGTAGTTTAACAGCATTGTGGAGTCCCCCTGAGGATACAGAGAGAACTAGGCTTCCTTTCCCTCTCCTCTCTCCCTTCCCTCCTTTTTCAGGCTTAGAGGGAAAACCCTGTTGGGAAATGAGAACATGACAGGGGTCATTGTCATTAAGTTGGAAAAAGAAATCACAGGAAAAGATACTACAGCTAAGCAGCAGCTGATTGCCAATAGAACAAAATGAGTAGGCCCACGAGTTGTCTGTTTGGTGCCTAGTTCAGTTTGTAAATGTTAACTTAGGTGATCTGCAGTCTATCCATGTGAATTCTAAATCCATGTGAATTATTGATTAAAAAAATAAAATAAAATCTACCTATGGGTTGCAGATGTATTAACTGTGTGTTACAGATTTCGTGAGCAATTACACCTGCACGTAAGTAGCCATGTTTGAAAATGCTGGGTGAGAATGCAGTCCTCACTGCTTAAAAAACATCTTCAGCATTCACACATATCAAGACACGTTTTGCACTTTGTTTCAGTTGACTGAAATCTAGGCCTCCATTTTGTAGATGATAAATCTTCTCAGATATGTAAATCTAATTTTTAATGAAAGAAATAACAGTCCTTGTCCAGAAAGTCAGAGCTGGTATCACAGACGATAAAGTGTGCTACATGTTTTTTTTTTTTTATCTAGTTAGCAAGTAAGGTTAAAACCCATGTTACCGTGAAGTGAAATATCTCTTATGGAGCAAAATCATGTCTGACAACTAAAAGAAGACAAATTCTGTTCACACATTGTTAGTTTCCCAGCATGCAGCTACTCTGAAACCACGTAGCACATTTTCGGTGTTGTTGAAGTGACTCTTATCTCCTTGCTTTGTGTGTTTATTTAGAGTTCCATGTGCACTCATTACGGACTGAGGGGTCTCTCAGCACATCTCAGAACAAGAGCCAAGATCCCTCTCTCCCCTGCTCAAATTTATTAAACAATATTTCACACGTGTTTGACTCTGTGTCAAACCTCGAACTCCCGGAGAACTGTTGCAGTGCTAGGGCTGATGTTCTCTCCTCAGCTTTTAATCATTTTTGGCCTGGGTCCACTTCCTGTCCGAAAGAGAAACAGCTTAGGAATGTCACTCTTTCGAAAGAAAACAGAGTCGATCCAAAGAGGAAGTCCACCTCCACTCTCTGGACTACATATAACACACACACACACACACACACACACTCTCTCTCTCTCGCTCTCACAGTAGGGCTGGGGTACATCAGACGCCTAAGAAGGAAACAAGACAGACTTTTCCCACATTAAAAATACATGGTTACTACAGAAGTATGACTAAAAATAGTTCTCACGGTCAGTGCAAAGCAACATGGAAATAAAACAAGCCGCACTGTCGTCCCATCTCAGGCTGAGGGTCAGCGTGAAGGCGTCGCCACGTGAATTTATATCCATCTGTCCTGTTGATCAGAAACAACCTCGTCTGTGCTGGGAATGTCACATAAAACAATGTGTCTCTATCCGTTGGGTGGTCAGCTCACTGCGTCAAAAAAAGGATGCACCCTTTGAAGCTACATCTTTGATAGTTATTCTGTCTGTCAGGTCTAATTCATCTGCAGAAATGCGTCTCTCTGTTTCAGGCCACCTCTCCCTCACCAGGCCCGATCAGGGTGATGGCACAGTGGCAGTGAAACAGTCGGACTGTGTGTGGGACTATTTTAGGTGGTCTCAGTGTGGTGGAGTAATGTTGGAAAATGCCAGACTTTAACAGCCTCAAAAGCGGAATGTATTGTTTTAGCTTTCAACACCACTTCATGCCAAGTTACTCTCTGTTGGGCATTGTGACCTCTGATTCACAATGGGGGGAGATGCCTGGCTCTATAATTGGGCCTTGTTGTGACTTCTGACTGTCCCTTTGGAGAAACCACCCCTCTGCTCTCTCCCCTGATGCAAGGTGAAGTTCTCGCTCCTTTACATTCATTCCCCATTGTGGACGTTCATCATTTCTGATCGTTTCTGTCAAATATGTCCCCTCTGTTCTGCTGTACTGCGATGGACTGCCGACCTGTCCAGGGTGTATTTATTCCTTTCAATGTATGTTGGGATAGGTTCCAGCCCCTGCGACCCTGTTCAGGATAAGCAGGTTAAGATAATGGATGGATATTCTGCTGTAGCTACATGGACACAGTGCTTGTCAGAGGCACCGTGAGGTGGGGGTGGGACATAGTATGGCTTACCGTTACCATTGCATCCAAAAATCTCCACCTCTCAGAATGCAATGGTGCAATGTGATCTGATTGGTTTGAATGAATTGAAGTTGGCTTGAATTAATCTTCAATTGGAGCCCCACCAATGCAAGATCTCGATTCTTCAGCAGTAACTTACCCTTGGGTATATTAGCTTAGCGCATGCCGGAAGTTGGGTAAACTTATCTCATCAGTGTTAGCCTGGGCAGACTCAAGGTTATGAGTCTGACAAGTGAGGCTACTGCTACTGTAAATATTTTGGAAAGAACTGCTCCCATTTTTCATTCTGTAGCCCTGAGAAAAGGTTGCCATTTAACCTACAGTCTCGCATAACTCTCAGATACAGAAATTTATTTTTACAGTTTTCTTATTTTTCTTTTACAGTTGATTAACGGACTTTATTATGTAAACAAGCCAGTATCACCCTCTGGAACATCTCTGGCCCTGCCCTAAGATTGACAGCTGCAGAATATCACTGGTATCATCCTGAAAGAGTATGGCCATCCTATTGTTAAAGTGATTCTAATGACTTAAAGGATATTTTGAGCTACTCGCTAAATTTGGTTGCAGATATAATGCAAATGGCCTATAAGGAGGAAAAAGACAAAGCTATGGCAGAAATGTATAGAATTATACTTCTAATCAAATTTTTATTTAAAATAAGTGTCTGACTGACACTACTTCCTCTTCCGCATTTAATTCTACTTCATACGTTTTGGGGTCCTTGGAAAGAACTCGTCACTCACTCCACAGGCAAGATATCGACAGAATAGTTTGCTGATGTTTTGCTAAATAAACGATGTCGAACTACCTCAGTAGCCTTATGTCAACTGCAATCATAACAAAGGCTCAGTATCATAGAGTTCAGGGGGCTAAGCCCAGTTCTTACCCAGGTTACCAAGTTGAAAGTGCAAGATACTGTGAGTACCATGATCCACCAAGGTACTTAGCCATCCATGTAATTTTCCCTGAAAAGCAACAAAACGTTCTGTGGAAATTACTGAGTGGGCCCTTAACCAACATGGCCAGGTTATGTATGTAACCATAGCAACATGCTGAAAAAAAATACAAGTTGCTCCGGATAAAATGTTCTGCTATATGTCTACAATTTAAAACATATAAATATTGTCTTAGGCTAATTGTAGGGAGCACATTGCAACTGGATAAGAAGTCAAATGTCTTCCACTGGAACAAAACTGTTCACCAGAGGAACCATTCAAATGAATGAAATGAAGTAAATAACTTTATTCTCAAAGTATTCATAAAAATAAAGAGATGAAGTGACTTCTGCAGAGCAAAATGCCCAATTACAAAAAAAGAATCATACAGTAAAATTACACTGTAAAGTTCTGAAGCACATTTCTCATTTCAGTGACTGAAGTGCATTTTGGGCTTCCTTGTCTATCGTGAGAAATGCAGTTTAATGACCAAGAGTCAACACGGTGAGTTGAGCTTTCATCTCCACACTTCCAGACCGTACAATGTTTGTGAATTAACTTGACACTTGGATTCAGACTTGGTCCTTGAAGCATTAAATAAAGTGTTCTCTAGTGCCACCTCATAAAATGTTGTATGATGTATGATGAGTTTATGAGAGGATTTACTGACAAAAATATTGACAGTTTATTGCGGTAATCATCAACGTTGAGCAGCTTGGCTCATTTGGGGGACATGCATTAATGGGCTGTGCAAATTGGTTCTAAATCGTGACCTACCACAAAGTTTAACAAGAACATAGACGTAGATTAGGCTAATAGGTGGAATGTGTGGGTGTGCGTATGTATGTGCATGTGTTCATGTATGTGTGTGTATGTGTGTGCATGTGTGGGGTGGGATGGGGGGGGGGGCTGTTGATGAATGTTTATTGCTACAACCTAGATCTTTTGGTAGCAATCTCTTTAAAGCAAGCTTTGATGGACAGGGAATGCATGGCCTATCTGAAGTCAAATAACTTCAAGTGTATCTTGGAGGGAGTTACAAACCCATCTGTCAGTGCTGCTAGGCTGAAACCCCCATTAATCACTATTAGATTCAAGAGCTGTGGAGTGCTCCAGCATATTCTTCTCTGTTCCAGATGGGAACATTCGCTCTAAACGTGCTGTACTCTAGCACCAAAGAAAAGACAAGAAATATGCAATTTACTAAGATTATTTTTCTTTTCGTTTTTTAATAACCTGACTCCGTCACGGGGAGATGATTACACGTGTTATGAGAATGGGGAAGCACATAGTTTCCCTATTCCATACATTTATAAATATACAGTACAAAAGTAAAATATATAAAACTAACAGCTGCAAAAAATGTAAAACACCTTTCGGGTTATTTTTTTAATTATTATTTCTTGAACTGAGATGATACATTGCTGTGCTGATCAATATGATGTTTTAAAATAAATATTTATTTCAGAACATATCCAGGTGTTCATATCTTGCAAGTCCTGTTGCTTGTGCTATTGTCTGTTTGTTTATTTTTTATTATTATTTCAGCTTGTGTTCCCACTTAATTTATTGAAACAAAACCATCAAATTGTTTGCATGAATATAAAAGGAAATATATAAAAATATAAAAGGAAATAATAAGCAGCTGGTTACTATTGTGGGAAGCATTCTATTAAGATGTGGTATTAATATTTGCACTCCAGATACATCTTAAGAAGACATGGTTGTTGGGGATGTAGCTTACAGTACTGGGCTGTCTGACTCGAAAACTTTAGAAAACTTCTCTATTATCTTATGTGCCATGTGTTGTTTAGTAAGCAATACATGAGACAGCCATTCTCTGTGAATGTTAGGAGTGAAGCTCTTTCATTGTAATGCTGCTAAATCTGTTACTTTAACTCATAACTGGGTTCCAGTGAAATTCACAGGGATACACACAGTACAGACACTGCCAGAGGAACTGAATAATTAAGCGCAAATATTTGCTTGGCATTAGCCTTTTCTATTACGTTGGCTTGTAAAATAAGAGATCATGTGAGAGGGTAATAATTTACTCTACCATACGCAGAAAAAAGGGATGCAGCATTTTTTCTTGCATTTTTAGTTTTTGGTTGACAATGTGGTAACCACATGCATTCATAAATCCAGTGCCCCGATAAGGCCCCAGTGGGCAGCAAGGTGTTACAATGGGTAGCGCTGCTAACTCACACAGTCCAAAGACATGTGGGTTAGGTCAGGGAGTATTCCTGCTTCTCACCCAGTGCATGCTGTGATAGGCTTCAACACTCCCGTCACACAATATGTCATTTCTCAGGACTAGGAATGGCTTCTGGAGTTCATTTAAGTTGACAGTTGAAGAAAATGTTGAACACGTATTTACCAGCACCTCCAGAGGGTTTTCCCAAAGAGATTTACAGACCAAAATGGTGAACAAATATGCACTGATTAACTAAAGGAAGAAAACCTCTCATCTTCATATTAAAAAGGCACAGTTGTAATCACATTTTTTGTATTTAATTTGAAAATGATGAAAAAGAAACTACATACAGAGCCCGTGGTGTCGTGCAACAAAATAACATAAACCTCATCTCCTTTCAATTTAGCTGATTTCCTTCAGAAACCTGGGAAACAAAGTTAATTTCATAGGAAAATAAAAAAAGGCTTTCATTCACTATGACATACTTCTTCAGGTACAGAACAGGTGTCCGCACTGTCATTCAGCTGAGACACGAGGGCTGTGGGCTAACAGAGGCTAGAGTTTTCAAAGACTGAATGTATTTATCTCACAGGTAACTAACATACGAAGTGAAAGCTGGCCTCTGATTCGCTGTCAGATCCTACAGAAGCCTCGCTTGCCTGGCATCGTACAGCTTGATCTGCATTCGTTCTCCCGGAGGAAATCTTAACCTCGCGTCACTTAAATCACGATGGATTTACGGCTCTTGTTTTGACACGTCTGTCGACGGGGCGTTATGCTGTTGAGACACCTTCACCCTCTCCGCCCCCGAATGCCACCAACCTGCTAATAATTTCCTTTTCTGCTTGACTGTTTCAAAATTGAATTAATCAGATGAAAATGTGGAAAATGATTCCACCTTACACCTCCGGTACAACGGGGATGCTTTTTCCCCCTCCTTCCTTCCGGAGAGCTAATCGTAAAACCCGCTGACAAGATGTGACAAGCTGTCGAGAAAGCGGAGTTTATTAACAGAGTCATTGCGGCCCTTAAAGGTTATTCATCCCCTTTACAATGAAGTCTCGACAATGCTGGGACACGTTAACGCTGTATACCCGACCCTGAAGGGGAAAAAAGTTGCAAAAGATCTCTGTAAAATAGCAGTGGACATGTTTGAAAATTGCCTTGGGCAGCACGTGATGTTCCAGGCGACGGTGCCTTCTGCCAGGGATAAGAGGAAATGCCCTGGGCCGATATATCAGTCATTCCTTTATGCCTACGCAGATTGGATTCTGCTTTTAACCTTTCAGCCAGCATTACACTTTTATCAGATTTTAAAAAAGGATCATCTAGCGCTGCCAGGCCGAGATTGTAAAATGCACTTCAGGAGTTGTTGTGCTTTAACGGTGGAAATGATCAATTGTAAATCATTATTACAAAATAGCATACTTCTAAAAGGATTGGGGTGAGAGAGAAGAGGGAGAGAAAGCTTTTAGTCCCCTGTGGACATATATTTCATGGCTCTGACACAGAGTTTCTTGAACCTGAACTGGGGAAAAAAAGAAAACGGCATCTGCTGAGGCTAATTGCTTGAGCTTTCTCACGAGAAAAGGGCTAAGTTGTTGAAGTCGAACACTTAACTCTCATGTTGGGACAGCATCCTTTTCTTATTAGAGCTCAATGAATCGTCATTAATACAGACTATTTTTAGTGTACCCATTGTGTGGTAATGTGGGTACACTATTTTATTTCTCCCTCAGTTATAGACAGATTTACAGGACGATATTTTTGTCTTTATCGGGTTACACGTTGGTTTGGCTGATAGACCTGTGGAGTTTCTGTGTGGGAAGTAACCAGAGATTATGAGTATGGATGGGCACTTTTACCCCAGCTGAATCATTGTGAATCCTGTTTCTGTGCAAGCCCAGGGTGTGACCCTGTTTTCAGCCTTGTTGATCAATGACACATCTTTCCCCTGTGATCATGATAAGGGTTGTAGGGTATCAGGGGGCACCTGTAGCGTAGTGGTTAAGTTACATGAGTGGGACCTGCAAGGTCGGTGGTTCGATTCCCGGTGTAGCCACAATAAGATCTGCACAGCCATTGGGCCCTTGAGCAAAGCCCTTAACCCTGCATTGCTCCAGGGGAGGATTGTCTCCTGCTTAGTTTAATCAACTGTACATCGCTCTGGATAAGAGCATCTGCCAAATGCCCTTAATGTAATGATGTAATGTAATGTGAACAGTTAGAACCCAGTACCCAGGCTACCACAAAACACATTATTTGATGCTATTTCCATCTCTTCTCAACTAGCCAGGGTACCGAGAGCATGTGCGGCGAGGCTCACACCAGAGAACACCTAGGCTAGGCCTATAACCCACCTGGCCTGCAGATACACATGGAGATATGCACTCTCAAGTTATAGCCATGAGTAACTCAGAGCAAATGTACATTTCCCCCAAATGTAGTCAATTCTTCATCACCATATGAAACCAATGCTTTAAGTATAAATCCAAATCATACCAAAGCTTTTTTTCCATCCACTCCTTGGAAAGCGGTTTGAATTGAGATTTTACATCATCGTGTACCTGTGGGTGTGTATGTCGATCATTGTGTTTAGAGTATATTGCACCATTTGCTAGCAAGCTACAGCCACCTAGCCCTGCATAGCTAATGTATATACTCTAACATAGAGTTTCTAACATAGCTTATAATCTGCCTTTTTTGTAACCGAGATCTTTATATCTCCCTACGCTAATACAACCCATTGGATATTGGGGTTTGTGTATTTAGAAGGACAAGGTGCACTGGGATAAGCTAGACATAGAAAACTATAGTTACCATTAATACACAACATTTCCCTGGTTCCCTGCCCACATAATCTTTGGTGCTCCGTGTGAGTATTAGTATAATTAGTGGTATTTCCCCTCCAGAGTCATCCTAAGATAACCTTACCTCCCTCTGCCCCCATACACACACAGACACACACACCCCAAACATTAATACCACAAATGTACTTCCTAATTTATGTGTACTTTTCAGTCTGATCTGTGTGGGCCAAGCAAGGATTGAACCCATAATCTTAGCAGCCACAGCACAACTCCTGACAAGTCATAGATCGCTCACAATTGATGATTGTTTGTTGTTTGCGTAACATGGCTTAATGCTCAGTAGGGTACTTTTGTTCTCGTTTATATATCTTAGTTTCATGTTCAATAGGGTGGTCTACTAAATGGCTGTAAAGTAAAGCTCACAGGGTGCAAAGACCCATGCACTTGGAGTCAATGGCAGCCTACAGGCATTGACTGCAAAGGCCAAGGCCTTTATTTTTCAAAGCCCAGGACACATCAAACTGAAGTTCACAGACCCAGGAGAACTGACGGGGACACATGCAGACAGACAGACACACACACACACACACACACACACACACCAACACACACTATGCTTGTTCACATAGTCCTAATCTCAGTTTCCTTGACATTTTTTCCAGCTGTAATCACATGACACTATATAACTACAGTAACACTCACGCAATGTCACTGTAAAGCCTCCACCCACCAATAGGTGGCACAAGATGCCATTTCCCATGCAGATCCAGGCTGGCTGGGAAAGAAAGGGGTAACATTCCACAGGCAGAGCCAGGCTCAATAGCAGCCTGGGCGTCATGGCGCTACCTCAAATACTTGACTGTGGTTGAGTATTCCCCAAGCACATGGCATTCATTTCTGGCTGTTGAATAACAGTACAAGATGGTGGTTTTGGTGGGGGGGGGGGGGGGGGAGGGCTGTGTTGCTGTGCAATTAAGGGTACGCTTACTATGGGTGGATCACTTGGAGAACAAAGCCAAGATTTATGCCACCCTGCATATAAAGTGGCTGTATCTGGGTATGGACATCATAAGTACATTATTTGCAGCAGTAACAAAGGTTTTTGTGTCTACTTCCGTAGGGGCTGCAATTTAGGAGCAGACCAACCAAAAAGGACAGAGAAAGAACAACAGCTCTGGGATGTGTTCTCATGGTGACTGAGCGGATTAGAAAGCAAGAGAGCAGTGATGATGATGGCCTCATGATTGTTTGCAAATCCCTTAACTGATCCCCACCTCGCCACGCCACCCCCATCATTATTGGGCATTGACACAGTCAATGTTATGTGTGTGGGCAGTAAAGGATGATTACGACAACGCTGCACAACATGAGGTATGACTAACCCACTGAGCGAAAGACCAAGGTCTCCAGTTAAGGGACCTAACTGCACTCTTAATTGTCGTTCCAGGGCTGGAGTCACATTCCATTAGAGCTGGGTCAAATATGTCAAAAACTGTTTCAGATTCGAATACTTTTCTGTGCTCAACTTGTCTTGCCTGGTGCTCTTCAGCCAACTGAGAGGACCAGAAGGCGAGGTTTCGACTTTTTTTGAGAGTGTTTCATAGGTTACAATACACCAGACATGCTCAGTAAAGTGTAGAAAGGTATTAGAATCCAAGTACGTATTTTACCAAGGTCTGCATTCTCTATGCAAACTTATGTCTCTGAGCCAGTGGAAAGGCATCAGTCATGTTGTCTCAGTTACTAAGGAAACAGGGAGTGACTATATTGACAGCACCTTTTTCTGTGGGAAAATCCCCAAACAAATTTCCGGTTCTCTTCCCATCTGGCTCAAGTTTTGCCAAAACAAGCATGGCTCTTCATGTCAGCTGTAAAGGTGCCTCATGGTCCTACCATATTTATAGTCGGTTTGTCAAATGTGTTGGGATACCAATTCATCCTAACTAAGCTTGTAGACATGATTAACCTACAGTGCAAATTAACCTACTGTATGCCTGAATGTTATTACAGCAAGGCAGTCTGGCACCAAACCGGAAAACAGAGGGTCATATTTCATCTTTTCATTTTTAGAATTTTGCATTGTAGTGTCACGCAGTTCTAATATTCATTACTGGGGTCTTTTTTTAAATGTTTTTGTTGGCGGTGTCAGTGCTGAGAGATTTAGTCTCCTCCTGAGAATCGGTCTACCCAGGAAATTCCCGAATGATCGCTCCCCACACCAGTGAAGAGGTTCATTTAGGAAAACAACATAAATTAATGAAAATTGCTTTCACTGGTTGGTGCTGATGAAGCACACTAGCATAACACAGGAAACTACAAAATATAAAAGTAACTATGAATCACAACGATGACTGTTGTGATTCTTGTCAATAGCACTAAAAGAAATGGATATGCTGAATTGAGATTTGAGTTCATAACCTAGAGGCTGGAAGATATTGATCTTCAACATTCTTTCTTACTGTATCTTTTTTAAGACATAATATGGTCACCATTGAATAGTTGTGGCTTTCAACAGAAGAGTTGCAGGGTATGTTGGTTTTCAGTGTTGCTTGGCACTTAATTGATAGATTATGCTGAGTGATGACAATTAAGATAATTATTCAGCTAACCAAACCACCTGATTTCTTGGGTCTGAACTTTCTTCTAAGGTACAAAAACAAAACCTGCAGAACCTTCAGGATCAAAACATAACTGCTCGGTCTGTAATTATTAATGCTTAATCAATGTACTTTTAAACATACACTTTGCCATTTAAACATATCATAGGATTTAATTCAGCACTGAAAAATATTTCTCACTGGTGACAGGGCTACAGTTTCAGTATTGGAAAGGTACAGCATTAATGCACAGAGTTTTCACCGGGCGATGTGTTCATGTAATGAATGCCAAAACTGTGTAGTCCCCATGGTTCCTCCCCCAGGTAAATCGTCACTTTAAGATTACTCAGACATCAATGGAAAATGCAAACACAACAAAACAAACAACACAAATATCTGTCTGTTTGGCTAAGTTGTTTTCCACAGCCAAAATCACCTTTCAACACATAAAAATTGTTCAAAGTCGGAATCCCGTAATCTGCTTATGAGCAGGATGCAGCTGTTTGACATGTAATACAGAAATAAACCTGGAACATTTCTCACTCCTGAAAGATGCATTTCAAAGAACCTTACATTTGCATTTAACTCCATTTTTCATTTCCTCCTCTAACCCCTACGCTCGAGAGAGACTGGGGATTTCTATTAAAATGCTTGTTGCAGTTCCTCTCAAACACCACATTTTCTGTTTTATTGTATTCAATATAAAGGCAGCAATTATTTGATTTCAGAGTTATGAAAATCTGAATGTTATGAGAAAACAAGCAATTTAAGCCTTAATTAGTGTCATTTTTCACAGAGTTGGCAAGGTACTTACTTTGTAGTCATTTTTTTTCTTTCATAAAACTGCACATCTATACAGAATTCTCTAAAAGCAATAAGAATCCAAGCTTGTTTTATTCCCTTGCAATTTGAATACAAGTGGTGTACCTACAACAAAACACCATTTAAAATAAATATTATGTGTTAATTTATTCAATTATTTATGTGTGTTCATTTCCCTGTTATTTCCTAAAAGCATACACTTTATTAAATGTAGGAAAATAGTTTTAAAATACTATTGCAGTTTTATATTAAAATAGCTGCCATTTTTGTAACTGATACAAATATATGTACTGCAATAACATACAGTAAGGTGGAAGCAATAATATAGAATGTATTTTTGTATCAATAATGCATTATTGAGAAACATCTATATATTGTAGAAAATCGTTATCACATGACAATAACCTGCTGAGTGAATCAGGGCCAGCCCCTTAGTGAATCCAAATGTACCTCTAGGTGCATCAGGACTAAACCCTGAGTGTATCAGGACTAAACCCTGAGTGTATCAGAGCTCAACCCTGAGTGTATCAGGACTACATCCTGGGTGTATCAGGACTAAACCCTGGGTGTATCAGGACTAAACCCTGAGTATATCAGAACTAAACCCTGAGTGTATCAGAAATAAACCCTGAGTGTATCAGAACTAAACCCTGAGTGTATCAGAACTAACCCGAGTATATCAGGACTAAACCCTGGGTGGCACATGACAAACACGTGGAGAGAGTGTTGGAGGAAGCTGGAAGGCTCCTGGTAAGACTGCCTTTTCACATGTTCAGTTTGATAAAGTTTTATCTGGGGGCCACGTTTAGCTGGTGTCACTTTCACACGTCACTCCACATCCGCCGAGGCCCGCATTCCGGGTCCTTCTGTTAGATAACGCCACAAATTCTCAACTACCTGACAACGACATGTCACTTTCCTGCAAATGCAAAGAAGCACGCAAGCCACAAGACCCAAGTAAGGAACTGAAGTTCATTTGAGGGAATAGATTCCCAAGATAGAAAGATAGAACCCATCATGGACTGTGTACACAGAGTGCATTGTGTGGGGTTACTGTAATGAACATGTGCGGTCCGGGAACTTTACATGCTTGTTTTTTCCATAGTAATGTTTTCAGAATTCTTTTCTAGGCTTGGACCTGTAATCCCAGTACACTCTCAGAAATAAAGTGACCGGAGGTACTGGGGTTTTTGTTCTTCAAGGATAAAATTTCCCAAATGTACCTTGAAAGTACAGTAATGTCCTCTTTGGGTGCTTTCCAAGCATAAAAGGTACAAATTAATTATATTTTGACAAGCATTTGTACACGTTTTGTACCTTTATTTCTGAGTGCACAAGGACTGAGAGGTATACTCATGGTGACAGATTAAAATGGCAAAAAGCGGATTACTGCAAATTCAGAGGACATCAGTACAAATTCATAGATGAGTGCAAATTTTGAGATCAGTGCTACTGTAATATCCAGTACTGTAACTTCCATTCAGACCCCTTCTCATTCTCACTTCATCTTTCCATCTCTATTGAACTGTTTCTGTTTCCTTATCTAAAAGGTACTGTCGATTTGAGGTATGAACACTTTGAAAACGAAAGCTTCCAGAAATGTTCAGAACATTGAAGGAGAAGTTAGGATACATCAATTTAAATGGACTTGAATTGATATTCTTAGTACAGTTAATTAATTATTTATTCATTTCTTTTTCAAGTGGATTCAGCCATGCTGCACTGAATTCTTCCAGAGAACTCATATTTATAATATTTGTAGTGTTTGTGACAGATTATCTTTTCTCTCTCAGGTCTTGCATTTTTTCATGTTTCTCTGTGGGTGTAATTTTTACTTACTGCAGCTTAGCCACTGGTTGAAGCCAAGTAGCACAGCATGCAGTGATACAAAGCAGGTGCAGTCTTATCTACTGATGGGCGAAAAAGTGGGAAAAACTTCCCTGCTTTCCTCTACACTACACTCTTCTCAGAAGCATGAATGGAACTTCCTCTAAAGCCCTGTGTGTGTGTGTGTGTGTGTGTGTGTGTGTGTGTGTGTGTGGACGTGTGTGCTCTCTGCACAATGTCCATGTGCATGATCTTATGTTATACACTCACTGAAAACTTTATGAGACTTATTTATTTCTTTATTTATTTTTCTGCTGCTATGGTCTATCCACGTTGATGCGTTGTGTGTTCAGAGATGCTCTTTGTCATACCACGGTTGTAATGTGTGGTTATTTGCATGACTGTCAACTTCCTATCAGCTTCGACCAGTCTGGTCCTTCTCCTCGGACCTCTCTAATTAATATTGTGTGTTTGCTTGTTTTCAGCACCATTCTCTGCAAACTCTGCAAAATCCCAGGAGATCAGCAGTTTCTGCGATACTCAAACCACCCTGTCTGGCACCAATAATCATTCCATGGTAAAAGTGACTTAGATCACATTACTCCCCATTCTGACATTTGGTCTGAATATCAGCTGAACCTCTTGACCATGTCTGCATGCTTGTATGCATTTAGTTGCTGCCATATGATTGATGGTTAAATATTTATATTAACAAGCTGGTATGCAGGTCTACCTAATAAAGTGCTCATTGAGTGCAGTTTCAATTGTTGATTTTTACCTGAATTTCTGCAAAGGCACTAAGCAGCACAAGTGTCTTATGAAATAAATGGAAAAAGATGGTGATGGAAACAATGTGTTTCCGGTTCCTGAAGTAAAGCCCATTTCATTCACATTCAGCTACTTTATTTTCAGTAACTGCCACTAAATGAGCCTTAATAAATTACAGGCCAACATTCAGCTGAGTAATTGCAACTGCTATGATTTGTAGTTGTCATCAATATTTTACATAATTACAAATGGACCTCTTAAGGCTACAACCATGAATTTAAATAATTAAATTACATATGTGCGTAATATAAAACTAAGAACAGGTCAACAGGAAAGTGCATTATGTGGACTAATACAGCACAGTGCTGTATATGCAAAATACATGCGTCTGACATGTTGTTGGATAATTATGAATATCAGTTTTGCAGCATTCAGCAACTGCAACTAATGTGATCTCAAAAGGTTTCAAAAATAAATATGTCTCTACATTTATATCCATTATTTATCTTAGTGAAATACAATCTCTTCAATTGAAACTTCACTGATGGCAACAATGGGATCTTGTGAATCTCTGCAATCCTGTTTTCTCATTTGTGTAAGCAGGTTAGTAAATGAACTGTTAAGAAACTTCTGGTTTTCATTCATAGTGAAAGGTACAGTCTGGTTTTCATTCAAAAGTTACAGTCAGTCACTAAATTACAGACAGTAACTAGGAAGAGAAAAGTTTTTATGAAAAAGCAATGCTGCTGCATTGATCCTTTGGCACTGATAACAGTAGCTTGCTATTCTGTGGAGTTGTGAGAAGTGGGAACTTATGTAGAATTGTCATCAAAGCACACAATAAACACACTGAGGTCATGTGAAAGGGACAACAACTAAGCCTTAGATTATGTTTCAAAAGTCTATCAAAGCCGAAAGATATTTCATTAATTTCAAACTAGGACCGTTTATAAACTTCAGCGATATCTGCCCAGAATGGCACTGTTCAGAGAACACCCCTTTGTGTCCTCCTGAGGAAGAACATGGATTCCCAGTGTCTTGTTGCACTCAAACTCTTCGTTGGAAATTTGTCTCTTTGGAGGGAACGGGATTGTTTGCAGCTGGGTCTCCTGTGCTTCCAGTGGAATTTCACAACACGCAGGAAGCGTACGTGTTTCACATTCATACGCAAACATACATTTTCTCACACAGAAACGCTAGTCAAACAATTAGCAAATTCAAAGTTACCAACCTGGAAATCTACCTGTGAAAAACAATGTTTGAATGGCAATGTACTGCATATACTTATACATTGACACTGAGCTTCATATGAATCTTCAAAAACAGGCAGTCCTGATCTCATAAGGACCGCAAGTTTCTGAGAAACGTTCCCACAGCCCTGCACAACATCAAAAAGCCATCCGTCTCAGCTCTCCTTTTTCAGATATGAAATAAGAGGTTTAATGATATAATGATATTATAACAACAAGGCCATTGAAAGCATGTGGTGGGGACCAGGCGTGTGGAGAGAACGCCGTTGCACGAAAGAGAGAAGAGAACAGTGCGGCTATTACGGTACAAAAGCCCCCCGTATAGACAGTTTGACGCCAGATGGTTTCTCTCTAATAAATATTCAACCTTAACTCTGTTCCCCCGTTCCCATGCATCTTTTCTGTTTTAAGCGGGGCTGCCAGCACACCCACATGGATCCGGGCCAGAGGAATGATTACAGTCGTGTGGCAGAGGAAGTGGGGAAGAGGGGGCCCTGTACACGCGGAGATAGGGCCGCAGCCCGTGCTGAGAGCCTCTCCGTTTTCCCGGAGCGAGTGTGGGAGGAACAGAGCAGGCCCCGCGATTCTGTGAAGGCACGACACTTCGCAGATACTTCACAGGGGGGGAGCCTCGGCTTTCCAGTGGGGCCTCGGACATATGCCCCGAGCGGAATTAGATTCCAGACCCGTCGCCCTTGCGAATTATCGTGGCGTCTGAGATACGGTGATGTATTTCGGTCGCGCAGCGTAGCAGACTCTCACGCTTATTCAGTTAAATACATTCATTCATTTAAATCAAGGGGTGCACAACTCCGGTCCTCAAGGGCTGGTCTGCGTACTGGTTTTTGTTCCAACCGATTGCCTTGTTTTTAATTTGCTGACAGCTCTATAAATTACCCTGGTTCAAGTCTGTATTTGAGCACAGTAAAATCATTAGGATACACTTTCAGCTGTAGCCAGCATTCATACACACGTCAGATATGATTGAGTCAATCAAATAATTAAGACCAGAAGTAGGCACAAAATCCTGAAACGGATCAGCCCTTGTTGTGCACCCCTGATTTCAATGCAGTCCGTGCACACATCCATGCACAGATACGCACAGATACATTGTGTGCACACGTATACACACACACACTCACACACATACATACACACACACACACACACAGGATCTGGCCTGTCCTTGGGGCAGGGAATGATGAGCTTAAGAAGTGGAACCCGCAGGATTCTGTGGTTCTTTGGGATATCTAAATTAACCTCCCTCTTCAATGAGAGGAATAATGAAGACTTTTTACTCTAAGCCAGCGCTCTTCTTTATTTTTTCCTCTTTTTTGGGGGCCCTCTCAAATCTTCATACTGTCCATTTTTAGCTTGAAGCGCTGAACATGGGTGTTTTGATCATCCATGGCCAACATCAAAGCCACCAAGACAGCAGTAGCAGCAGATGTTTACAGCGTTGTGTTATTTCTGCCCCAGGTTTGCAAGGATAAAAGAGAGGAGTAGTTTACCTATTACTCTTCTCTTGGTTCAAGGAGATGGAGACTACTAAGGCTTGTTTGAAGAGCTCCTGCTGTAGGATAACAGTATAGACACCCTTACCGGTTTTGTTAGAACTGTGATATCTGACAGAGATTCCTGCTATGAGACCTGCTAAGGTTTCACATACAGTACATGCACGGCTAACCAAATTAACCGATTACTTTGCTGACATTTTGGGATAAAAGCTCAGGTTTAAGCTTATTGGCATTTGGCAGACGCTCTTATCCAGAGCGACGTACAGTTGATTAGACTAAGCAGGTGAAAATCCTGCCCTGGAGCAATTGCAGGGTTAAGGGCCTTGCTCAAGGGCCCAACGGCTGTGCGGATCTTATTGTGGCTCCACCTGGGATCGAACCAGCGACGTTGCGGGTCCCAATCATGTACCTAAACCACTATACTACAGGCCGCCCGTTATGAATTTAATCAGGGAATTATTCAGCTTGTGCAATTATTGGGAGTGTACATTGGCAACGAGTGAAGCAGAGTTCTAACAGTGAAACATTGTGTGTTGTGCTCCTCACATCAGTACATTTTTATATGCTGTTGGTGATACAGAAAATATAATAATCATAATAAACTTTATTTGTATTGCACGTTTCATATATAAAATGCGACACAAAGTGCTTCACATTTGAGGACAAGAATAAAAACAAGCAAAATAACAGCAAACAAAACAATATACAACATACACAATGACTACAGTAGTAAAAATGAGAAAAATTGAAACGGAGCAGAGACAAATAAATATTGAGAAGACATAAAATGAGAAACATCAAAGCCGGAGAAATTAAAATATCAGCACAGACACAGTGCGCTGAGCATCCAGGAATGTAGAAGGGAGAACACTATTAAAGGTTTATATGCAGTCGAAGTTCAATTTCAAATCATTTGGAAGAGGTTTTCACAATGGTAATAGTGTCATTATCAGTTTTTAAAAAATTAGCATAGCAGTTCCAAATGTCCTCTCTCAGTCCAACACCAACAGACCTGGTCCTATCCTGGAAGCTGCTGTGGTCAGAGTCCTGTAAAAATACAGTAAATTACATGTTACTTTCTTACATATTCTTGAGAAGCACTTCCCTCATCGAAATGAGTGTTAGTGAAGAGGGCTGGTTCACTGTGGTAGAGGGAGGAGGGTTACAGATTGGCCTACCACTATCCACAGTGGTGTACTATCCATGGTGGTGTTGTGCAGGGAGCTGGGTTTGGGGGGTTGGGAGGTTAGGGGGGTTAGTAGTGGGGAACTGCACCTACCACTAATATAGGAGCTACCTCATCCCAGCCACCGCAGCTCCCTCTGGGATACCCTCCACCAACAGCCTGTTGTATATGTAAATGTATAATTACAATAAAATGTTACCTGTTTCCAAAATATTTTCATATTTTACTTTGACCTGCTGCCAGGTCCTTCTGGAGCTGCTGTCACAAGCCCTGGGAAGTCATTAAAAATAATTTAATTTAATGTTTTAACATTAAATGTGACATTATCAGAAAGCACAAGATTCAAATTAGGAGCTTAATTTATCTGCAATTCTCTGGCAGGCTTCCTCTCTTCTATTGGTTGCTCTGGCAATGTTTGGACTTCTTTCTCTTCATAAAGTTCTTGATCTTTTGAAGCAAAGAAAATCCCATCACCAGTGTTATAATTGAATGATCTACAGCACCAAAACTAAATAGATGCAACATTATGTCATGAGAGTTAAAAAATATATATTATTTGTAAATTTCAGTGTGTTAACTTTCCCGCATAGGGTAGACTCATGTCACTTTGTGTAAGTCCAAGTGAACTGCTTGTATTCATGCATAGCCACTGAAAATAAACTAGTGAGGTTTGCATCCTATAACTCCAAGCAAGAGGATGGCTATGGGTGTTGAAAATAATAAGCAGAAAATATATCTAATTGTGTGAACTGGTCATTTTCTCTGAATATACTGTTTTAATATTAATTAAAATGTAAGATGCAATTATTAAATCTCCTTGTGTTTGGATTTATTTGTATGGCTCTATGAGAAAATGCAAATATGTACCCACATAAGGTCAGTTACTCTTAATCGTTCAGCTTGATGACATTTCTGCCCTTTGGAGCAAATACTTCTTTTGCACATTCTTTTGGTGTGTCAGGAAGGCCGAGGTGCTTGGTGGTTTTGTAGCTCTTATTTTCCCTTCATTATCCCACATACAAATGTTGACTTCTGCCCTCATTGAGCACTGTACAGTCTTTGCCAGAGAATATATTCAGCAACTGCCAAAACACACCGAGTAGTTAGAATGGAGCCTTATGGGCTACATGTTTTCCTGTTCAACTCAGATTGCATTATGAATATTTATTAGGCCTTCTTCCAGTCTAAAGTTTCAGAGCTGTCATCCTTTTCTTTCCTTCAGAATTAAGGACAAAGTACAGTTTATGAGGCTGTTTCTCAAGTTCTTGGTATTAGTTTCTTGTTTAATGTTCCAGTCTGAATATTATCAGGATTGTTTTTTTTCTTTCTGTGTTTGGGAGATGACAACATGGTTGTTCAATGTGCAGCCACGGAGTAGCTGTCCTTATGTTCATGGTTTAACTGATGAGCCACTCATCTCTCATGGTTTAAATGATGAGCCACTGTCAGTGTTGTTTCAGTTCAAATTAATGTGTGCTCCTGAGGTAGGGCTCTCCCTGGAATATGCTGCAAGACCACCAACAAGTATGGCTTGGCCCACGTCCCTGAACATCCAGTACACTTTCAAAGGAGAAAGGTTGTTTTCACAAAACAAATACGTGGGGCGCGCACTTTCCTTCAGAAGTGTGTTTATCTTAATTAGGAGAGTAAATGACTCCTAATGAGGAAAATTTGGGATTTTAATTTTCTGCGGTTATCAAAGGCCCGGCTCCTGGCTCCAGTGCCAAAGCAGCCCTCCCACCGGTATGGTTCCCAAACCCAGGTGATCTTCGGTGGAAAAACAACAACAACAAAAATTCCAGAATTTTCTCCCAGCCTGGTCGAGACTCCCCTTCTTTGTGATTTAGTTATTTCTATCTTTAGCCTTGGCATACCCAGGGTTAATCCATCCAGCATCCTAGGAGTAGCCCCCACACTATTTATTTAATGTGTAGAAGTAGACATTCTCTTCTCTTTCGACTTCTCCCATTACCTGTGGAGAGGCACACACATCTAAGATCCCTTTTCTGGCCTGTATTCAATCACATTTCCTTAACATTGGAATTCAAGTTAATGAAAGCATTCCACTTCTTGAAAAGTTCAGCAATACTAAAGCTGTCGTATCATCAATAATATAATTGCTTTTAGCGGTTTGTCAAAATTAATTAGAGTGGTGTAACATTGTAAAGGTCACACTTTACAATAAGGTTCATGAATTGGCGTTAACTAATGTAGTTGTAAACAAGAATTAATGATGGACATAAAACATGAAATTAACTTTTCATTATTATATGCATTTGTTACCAATTAACATATTTGTGCCATGATATGTATACTGTACATTTGCAAACCATAGGCAGAACCTATAATTAGTTAACTATTAACAAATGCATTAACTGACTTTTTCACTCCAACATGAATTGGCAATAACATAGTTGTGGGCATGAATTAATGATGTACAAATACATTAACAAAGCTGTACAGATTAACTTCTCCATAGTAACTACTTAATAACTACATTAATTCATCCCTAATGGAACCATATTGTAAAGTGTTAACCATTCAAATTCAGCCAATCTGCCTGTAACGGGTTGGATAGATCAGGGTCAACAGTAGATTCATCAAGAGTAGTTTATTTGACTGGAGAACTTTCTGTGCCCTTTTTTCCAAATGAAAATCATGAACATGGCAAAGCTCATGTGGATTGGGTGAATTAGTGCAGTTGCATTTATTTTTGTTGTTGTTGTTATTGTTTGCACCAAAGTGATAGACAAGTTTAGCTGGAATCCATTAGCCTTCTCCCTGCATATTTGTGCATAATGACCTTGCAATCAGTTTAAATAGCAATCTTGCCCCTGAGGTGTGGGGTGTCATCACATCTTCTGCAAAGGCTTTCTTAATTCATTCTAACAGGGATGATTATTCAGTCATTGCCAGCCAATCAGCTATGTGTAATATTCATTAATCATCAGGCTTAATTCATTAGTTACTGTAAACAGTTCATGGCTACAGTATTGTCACAATTTATTATTTGAGTATAGTCATATTCATGTGATTCTGAAAAATAAAATAAAATAATAAAAGTATGTAAACAATATAATTTAATCTCAAAACACTACAACAACCCTAAACTTTTGAAATATGACCTACTGTATGATCAGGTCTGGAACAATGTGCTTCTAACCTTGAAAGATGCATTGTCATGGTTTCTCAACTCATTTTCCAGGCAGTACCTTTTTTTGGCTCACGCGTGCAGATTGCTGCCTTGGTTAATTGGTAACCAGGTGCAGTCTAATTACCAAACCAATTATCCATTATTGGTAGGCGGGCTCTACTCTATTTAAGGCTTGTTCTGTGCTTGAGTGTTGCATTTTGCTTCAGTGTCTGAGCCAGTTAGAAGTAGCATGGAAGACTGGATTGCGGTGCATTTTAAAAGCCATTCAGGAACTTCCCTTTACTGCGGACCAAGATCAGGGTTTTTATGTCTGATTCCGCCCTGTTTGGCTTCTCTTTCCAAGTCGTGTTGCCCTGCATTCAGGCCGTTGTATCAGTTTTCTCAAATTCTCTTACCTTTTTCTAACGCTCTCTGGTTTGTGTGGAGCTAGTTTACAGAATTACTTTGGGTTATCTACAGTCAATTGGAAAAAGCCTGCTCCAGTGATTCTTTAGAAACTTTTTCGTGTTCAGGAGTGCCTCTTAAGTCTAAATGGACTCTACCATGTTTTTGGTGCCATTGTAGTTGCTGATTTGCCTGGGCATTTTCTGTCCTGTTTTCCCGTTCTCCTCTAGTGGTTCCCCTAGATTATACTGGGGAGACCCCTAGATTATACTGGTGGTTCCTGTGGGTAAGTTCCCTTTTCAGTCACGTCTGGGTCTGTCCCCGCTCCCTTGCATGCATAGCTAAAGCTGTTTTCAACCCTCTTTTGTATTTGTATTTGTAATATAAAAACTTAACCAAAATGTCTACCAATGATGTTACATTGTTACCCATCATACGCATCAAAGTAAAATTATGGTCGGTGGGCATGCTTCTATCCCTCATCTCACTGGCTGTGCATGTACAGCAAGGCCAGACACTCAGGAAAGGAAAATGCGAGGCCTTCTAGTGCTAGGAATACAACTTGCATCACTGACTTGGGATATAAATAAAGTGGTCCATCTCAGCCTATCCTGCCTAATTAACCAAAAAACATTCATTAACATCAAAACCTGTCTGCCTTACGAATGATTTGAAATTCTAGTCTAAAACCGGAAACACGCATTTCATTTTAATAGGCCTACATTGCAGTGTACTCATTTTAGGGCCAAACGATGATCAAACCATTAACAAAATCATTGCATTAATCAATATTTCATTGTTTTGTCTGACAAAATTCTCTGCGATTGCTTCTCAATTATACTCAACGATTATGCCGGCACCCACTTGACTGAGAGCTTGAGCTACAAGTTCCATGTTTTGAATAGGTACTGAAAGGACCATTAGACACCATTGTCCTGTATTCTGTTGTTTGAGGCCACTTAACTTCCAGTAGCATTTAGGTGCATTGCTCATCTCATTTGTCAGCGGCACAAACACCTGTAAACCAGACCAATAAATTAAGAGTCTGTAGAATAATTATTCTGCTTTGCAAGGCTGGAAAACATATGACTGATATTAGAGGGCAATGAAACAGAGCAATGTCAATCAGATGGAAGTTGCCTGGCATTCTGCTCACAAGTATACTGTAAAAGCCAAATCAATCTCACCATCTTGTATTATGTCAAATACAGTATTATGTTAAATTACTAGTGCACTTTGCCATCTTTAGTCTTGATGTGATTAACGAGGAGCCATCAATTAGTAACCAAAGAACTGCCAGATGGCTATCTGAAATTACGAACTGATAACCGTTTTTGTAAAAATAGATGATTATACATATGTTAGCTGTCATTCCATAGATCATTTCTGCTGAGCCACATTCTTAGCGGAGTTTCCCTCTAAGATAAAAGTGTTGATCAACTTAACATCGCTAGCATGTCTGGAAGTGCGATCATTACTGCTGCCCGTGAGGTTAAAAACAAAGACCTCTGTGAACTCGCCTCTAATCAGCCAAGTCCAAGACAGAGAGGCACCTGTCTGCAAAGATCTTACTGTTTCCCCTCTGGTGGAATCAAAGGCCCAAACTGTTTCGCCCCGCCGTGACTAAACCTCCTTACAGCCGGAGAGATTTGTCTTTTAAACATTTCAGAAATAAACGTAATGGGTCATTTACACAAGCCGTGAGAGCCGTCGCAGGGAACGTTGTTCTTTTCCAGCTTTGAAGTCGGTCATCTCCCAAGGGCCCCCAGGGTGAAGAGGCGTTTAACAGCCTCAGACTCAAGAGACCAGGGGCACACGAGGGCGACTGGAAGGACGAGGTCATTGTTTTAACAATCCTCGGTCCTTAAGAATGGGCCTCTCTTCTAGTTATCGTTAGACAGCTAAAGTTATATTTCATACACAGAGAGAGGAGTCTGATACTTTCCACATAGTTGGAGTAACAGCCCAAAAGCAGTGCCAGCTTGGTTAGCTGGTCGTTCGTTCCCTACAACCGAAACTCTTTGTAAAAACAACAAGCGCCCTCAGGCAGCATGCTCCTCGAGACTCAGCAGACAAAAAGTGTATCTGTGGACGTGGGTGGATACGTGTCTGTGGATGGAGGGAGGTCATGGATGGCACATACAATGTATAGAGGAGGCCAGATTTCACATTCATGTGCTTTAAATGTGCTCTTGAGAAAAAAAATTTTCAAGAGTGTTTTTTCAAGTCTCAAATCTTGTTTAATTTTGAAACCGGCCATGAGTTTTGTTTTGGTCTCCTAAGAAAGAAAATCTAGTATCATAGACTTTATAATACTAAAACCACTATGGTCTGGGGAATGAACTATGGTATTTTAAAAACTTGTTCCAAACTTTATTCTTTTTATTTGTGGACAGAGAAGAAGCTGATTTAAATAAATAAATAAACTTAAGCTATTTACCTTTCCATTGCTGTTTGAAATTCACTTGATAATCAAATATTTGTGTTCTGGACATACTGAACACACTAGTCAATAATTTGTGCTCGGCAGTACCATGCAAATTCATACATGAAAATTGTAGAGGCATACATATAAGGCTGCATACTTTTGGCAGCCATGATTCTTCATGTAAATCTTTTCCAAATTTGCCGCTCATTAGCTAAAACTGGTGATGCAATTTAATTAAAACATATAGCAATGCTCTCAAGATGTGGATGACAGCCATGTTAATTTCCGAAACCTGCTGCCATCATTCAGATAGAACAGCTGTACCCTATCGTTCCCCTCAATATTATTTTAATATCTGGGGGGGTGATGGAGTGGATCGGGGGCCAGACCGGCGTTGGTGGCAGACCACACCAGTAAACTTGTTCGTAATTCCACCCAGTTAACATTAGAAGCTCTCTTCCAGGAAAAGAGGAATGGCGGTGATAATTGCTTTTGCCGTTTGCTCTGCTGGTTTACTCCCGGATGCCTCGTTCCAAGCGGGAACGGGGAGGGGGGAAAAAAGAGCGGAATGCGCTTCAGGTTGTGGCGGAATTGGGCTGTTTCTCTTCCTGTCCCTGTCCCTGTCCCCACCCGCGGCAGGGAACGCTGCTTCTCCTATTATCGCTTCATAATTCCCTCTCATTCAGGCAAATTAGGAAACTTGACTGTGTTGTAGAGTCCGGAAAATGGCTGCCGGCGAAGAGGAGGATAAGTGGCAGGAATTCCACCCAGAGCGGAGCTGGCCGGATGAAGCCCGGCATTGTGTCTGCCACAAAAGCTGCTGTGTAGGTTTGATCCTTTCTAATTTAATTAGCCCGAGAGGTAGCGCGTTAATTTGCCAAGAATTCCTCTGATGCAGAAAGCTGCCCCCAACACAGGGAGGGAAGGGGGGGGGGGGAGTGGGGGGTAACCTGCATGGCTGCTGCAAGGGACATGGCAGGAGGGAGGGAGGGAAAGAGATGGAAAGAGATAGGGAGGGAGAATGAGAGGGATGGAGAGAGGGAGGGAGTGGCAGATAGAGAAGGGAAAAAAGAGCTAGGGAGAGAGAACGTAGGGGAGAGGGAGCAAAGGGATGAGAACTGAAGTTAGGTATCAGAATTTGCTTATGTGCGATAATGGGTATTTATCTGTGCAGAAAATGAAAATAAAGGGGGTGTGGGGGGGTTGAGAGGGGGTCCGGGTCATGTGTAGTGAGTACCCAACTCCCCTCATAGCCTCTGCCCTGAGGCTCTGGGGCACGGAGCGCAGATGTATCATTCTTAATTGTGGCATAAATTACAGTTTTATCTTGGCTGTGTCTCCTCTGCTCTTGACCATGTCTGCAGATTAAAAGTGCGAAATTGTAGGAGTGCAGATAAGCCACGCATGTCTGTGTATGCTGCAATTTGTTATTTTTCCCCTTCTAATTCCGTTTTTAATATGAGGTGTAGCTGATTTAGTCAGTTCTGGGTGGATTATGAAGTTATAGTCGGTTCTAGTCCATGCTGTTTTTTTGAAAACAAATGTATGAAGAGGCCTGCACACTTTTTACAAGAGTAATAAATTCTGATGAATGATTCTGGGTTATAGAAAACCGAAACCCAACATTTCTGTTTGTGCCAAGAGGTGGACCATTTGACTTGTTGTGGTTTATGTAATTACCTTCCCATGTGACACATATTTTTGTGTTCACTATAAAATCTGATATACACTAATAAATACCACTTTATTATGTATTTATTAGACTTATTTTTTTTTACTTCTACTACTGTAGCCTATCCGCTTTGAGTTATGATGCGTTATGTGTTTAGAGATGCTCTTCTGCATACCACTGTAATGTGAGGTAGATCAGCAGTTTCTGAGATACTCAAACCACGCTGGCTGCCATCAACAATCATTCCACGGTCACTTGGATCACAACTTTTACCCATTCTGATGGTTGACATGAACATTAACTGAAGCTCCTGACCCATATCTTCATGATTGTATGCATTGCACTGCTGCCAGACAATTTGCTGATTTAGATAATCGTATGAACATGTAGGTGCAATAAAATAAAAATAAACCAATATTGTGAAAGTTACAATATTGTGAAAAACTGTGTCTCTCTCTCTGAAAATGATTCATACCAGTCAGGATTATTACATACTGTAGTAATGAATCTAAGAGTTGAATGAACACCTTTTTAATGTGTAATGATAGTGTCCATGTTTTTTTCTTTTTGTCTGTATTTTGATAATAATCTGTCAGACCTGAACAGTTTTACAGTAGAGGGGTACCTGTTGGCTCCCTGTATTTTAATTGCAGTTTTCGCATGTGCTACTAGATGGCTGCCATTTTCTTCTTTGCTAAGGGAAGGAATAGGGAAGGAATGTATCCTCCAGGATATGACATCACTACTTGCCTCCACCACTGTGCTGTTGACCCGCGTGGCACAGGGTCAGAATCTTCCAATTGTGCTGCAGTATGTCACTGACTGGGCTGCCCCAAGGGGTCAGAAACCCCCCCAGATAAGCCGTGGAGGGGAGGCCTTGGTTTGCCAGAAAACCCTGTCCTCTCCATCTGGGCCAGGGAAACCAGTCAACCAGGGGACACAACCAAGGAAACAAAGCTGCTCATTAAGTCATTTCCTCTGTCCTCAGGGTAAAGGCAGGGCTACGCTACGCTAACATTTTTTTCAAGGAGCACATGCTCTCTTCGGTTGAGAAATTTAGGAGCACACTAATGTATCCCAATTAGTAGATGCGCTCCTAAATTATGTTTTTTCCAGTTAGACACATCACATCCACACACATCAATTTTCAGGAGAAAATGCTCCTAAAATGGGAACACTGTATAACCCTGGATACAGGGTCTTTGTATTCATTCATTGCTTTGGTTTGAGATATAAGATTGGGGGTTATACAGTAGATAGTGTAATGTTCGGAAAGGTATAGTATGGTACTTATAGGAATATGGAAAGTGAATATATAAACAAATTAATAAATCCTCAAGACCTGAAGTTTACCTGAAACTCCTTTGGAAATGGTATTAAAAAAAACTTTGTCTTTGCCGGGGAGATAAAATATGTCATTGAGAATAAGCTAGTCCTAATCAAAACAGCTTGGATTTGTACAAAGTAAAAAAATGTTCTGTCCTTTTAAATTGAATTATTATGCACCCTTTCAGATAAGTGAACACTGAGGACATTGGACAGCGTTAATTTGCCAACCATCGGAGAGAGTGTCTTTGATAATCTCTCATCTCAAGCTGCTCTACCCTGATTATTTGAAATTGAAGAGGCCTGGCCGCATTCATTAAAGAACCCTTTCTCATTTGCATTTAGGACACTGGCATTGTTCTTAAAGGGGATCGTGCAGCATAGCTTATAAATTATAAGATTTGAGTGTTCCCTCTCTCCACAGTGCTATGTGACTAATCAGCTTCCATTATAAATTGTAGATGAGAAGTCTTGATATAGCCATCTCAGAATAATTTCATAACATTTTTTTTTTTCTCGCTAAACCTAATTTTAGGAATCTTCCAGACATAAGATTCATGTGCTTTTAATGGCGGAGAATGTCATTAAAGGAACCATGCAAGCATGTGGGTGCAATTTCACCCATTGCAATATTTATTTTTGTTGTTTGTTTTGTTGGCATCCAAAATGAGCAAGGTTTGGTGAAGAAATGTGGCCTTGTTTGGTAGAGATGGTGATGGCCATATGTATGTTCTGTATACTGGGTGAATGCTGTGCTGTGTTGGTGCTGTCATGGCTTCTCTTGGACTGAATGGCCTTCCCTGCTGAACAAAACTGCTAGGTTTTGAAACAGCTGGTAGCTGGTTAGCCAGTTCAGACCAACTCCCAGCTCAATGTGGTATTGCTGGTTCAGCAGTTCACACCAGCTCCCAGCTTGACATGGTTTGTCTAGCTCAAGCTATGTTTTGAAACAGCTGGTAGCCGGTTGACCAGCTACCAGCTCAGACAGGCTACCAGCACTAGCTGGTTGACCAGCTCATACCAAGCTAGACCAGCTTCATGACCAGCTTGGTAATTCTTGTTGTCCAGCTCATACCCACCTAGACCTGCTTATGACCAACTCAATTTTCAAGCTGGTCAAGCTGACATAGCTTGACTTGACAACAGGCGTTCAATGGCAAAGAGTTTGTTTATATGTCATGTGCAGAGTCCTTCTCATACTTGGCATAGCAGAAACATACTAAACAAGAGGAGTAGCAAATTAAGCTGCTGGCCACAAACAATGCAATGGCCAAATATGTGCTGCCCAGTGAGACTGGCCCATTAACAGCGTAGCCACTATCAGAATCTGGTCTCTGTATCACTGCATTGAGCCAACACCTGAGAATAGTTTCATCTCTTGGTGGAACTTGTACAGTTCCTTTTCAGCTTCAGAAAACCAGTGGGCACTCTGCGAGCAGAATCCCCCCCTGCATTATTAATGGAGGAACCACTCTGCTTGACTGACATGGAATCACCTCCTTCGCACCTGATGTGGCATTGTGCAGTCAGGCATTGTGCAGTATGGGAAATGCGTGTCGCTGGCATTAGCCTGTGACAGGTTCATTCGGCAGGTTCTGTGATTGGAGCACAGAGGAGAGCTGGCTCATGCTCAACCTCTCAATTAGCACTAATCTAACCCAGGCTGATGTCAATTTAGCTTAGGAAGTCTCCGAGTCTGGTAGCAACCGGAGCCTGCCAAGCTAGCCTGTTAGGAAACACTTAGAGATGGCATTTCAAGACTGAAGAGGCAGAGATTTACTTGTGTGGCCTCTCCTGGTATGTCCCAACTGTGAAAACTCAGTAGGGCTGAGTTCAACTTGATTTCCATTTTTCCTGTACAAAGGTGAGTGGATGACTGGGTGTTGGACACAGAGGAAACATGTTGGCTATTTGAAGTAGCTTTAGGAGTCATTAACCTTTCTTGCTTTCTTGATTCACCTGTCTTGCTCTTGTGACTAACAAAATAAGTAGCTTTTTCTTGCATGTGCTTAAAGAATTAAAATGAAGGTAATTGAAGGATTTTAAGGTATAAACATCAGTGGGGCTCCAAAAAAAAAAGCCCCCCCTTTTTAAATACCTAAATATCCAACTATAAATTAGGTGGCTGTGTCAATACTGATGAGTGACTACACTGTTTCTCTACTTCTGGAAGCTGTGTTTCTGTTGCCAAATATGAGATTCCTGCCTTGTTATTTTTGTGGTGCTTAAATGTATTCAGGTTGTTCAGGTAGTTCTTTTCAAAATGTACATTTTTGTTTCCCCTTCCTTACTCCAGCTCCACTTCTCACATCCTCTTGCTTTCTCTCTCCTGCCATCCCTCTCTATCTTTTTCTCCTGCCCACATATCATGAGAATTGTTACGCTCAGGTTATGTAATCAAGCTCTGCCTCCTGTCTGTTTAACTGCAAGAGCAACTGTGGGCTTTTTTTTCTCATCCAGAGAGGAAGGGCTAACAGCGTTTCCCTTTTTTACCCGCCTACCTCCCCCATGAAATTGCAAAATGTCCCCCGTAAAACAGGTGTGTGTAATCAGCCCAAGGAACATCTCTAAAAACACCACTGCCATGTGACGCCCACGGGTCAATCTTACACAACCCTGTCTTCCTGTTCGCTGCCGGTGAGTCATTAGGCCACAAGGAGCTGAGTCCGTTTTTTCACGCCGGAGTCTTGTGACCTGTCCTTTTTCACAAAATGGCTACTACATGTGCTCTCTATCTTCTCCAGGTTAAGGCAGTGGTGCTCAACGAGTCTGGGGGTTCTGTTGGCTTTGCTGTTACTCAGCACTTGAGTAGCACAGCAATTGAACAGTTTGAACAGTTGATTGTGCAGCGAACTCAATGTCACCTGGTTTCTGGGGTCTCCAATCGGTTACTGATCTTAAGGCAAGAACACAAACCATTATTTCAGGTTCCTCCTGTATTTACGTTTACACATAATTTATTTAAAATGCTAGGCCCATCTGCGCTCCCCGGGTAGGTTACTCTCTTGTAGCTAGTAATGTGTTATAAGGGTTTCATCATTGTGTCAAACTAGTAAGCTTGAGGCTCACAAAAGTCACTGCTAGGCTTGACAAGCTGATTGGTGCCTCACCAGAATGTCTATGCCAAAAACGGCACTGTAAGCGTGCGTGTTCGACCAGAGTTAAGGTCAAGTTCCTCATCGGCCTTTGGGTGCGGTCTGTGCTCTGTGCGTCTCTGAGTCACCTCAGGGCACTACCCTCCTGCCTTCCTTAATATGTTTCAAAGAAACACACAGAAAATAATTCTCCAGGAAAGGCTTTCGTAATTAACCTGAAGTGACCGCAGTGGCTTTGTTTCAGTACCTCAAATGCTCGTGTTTCAACAGTCCTGTAACTCCCTATTTCCACCTCTCTAATCTCGACATCCAATCTTCTGATGTATATGGCGGAGTCAGCCACCTCCAACAGCCAGGTGTGATACCTTCCCGAAACTCCAATGTCAAAGATTATCTTTACAGCTCCTGCAAATGAAACATGCCCCTGTATGGTTATCATTTGCTATCTGTTTTTTTGGTTACACCTTCAAATTCATATCAATCCCCATGTGAATTATTTGAATCTTTGTTTAGTTTCTCTGCAGATTACCTTATTTGGAGGACCTCATTTGTACACAAAATTATGGAGTAAGCAGATTCACAGTTTGAAGCGATTGAGGTTAAGATCTCCCCAACTTGGATTTGTGCCTGCAACCTAACAATTTGCAAAGAAATGCAGTCTGCAAGGGAGTTTTGAAGACTTGGGGAATGGCAGAGGGTTCACAGCGAAACAGTTTCTGCTCCCACGTGTGAGGATTGATTTGTGCAGCAGCATCAGTCATGGGTCGGGATCTCGTATGAAAGACCGACACTGGCATTTATGTTTCAGGCTCGCCCCCTCTGTTGAGATTCGACCTGTCGGTCACGAGATGCGTAGACCGCACACTCCCTACGTGTCTCTGGCTCGTGGTGGACAGTGGTCCTATTCATTGCGCTGTTCTAGCAGACGCTATGGGACTTACTGTGTACAAGACAACCCATTATTTCTGCATGGTTGAAATCTTTCTGCATCTCCAGCAAGGCTGGGGTGGGCATGATGGGATTGCACGTACTGTACCTCAGCTGGCAGTCTGTGTCCTGAATCTTGTAGGCGCAGTTTGAATTGAATGCGTTTTATTGTCTGTTTGTTGAACTGCAGTGAAAATGTTCTGTTGATTCAATTAAAGTACACTTAAAAGGTACAAGTAATCTGAACCATGGGTAATTGTATCTCCCTCCTGTGACAATTCAGAGGGGAAGGAGAGGGGGGAGTTCAGTGCCCTGGTCCCAGGCAAGGTCAGCCCTCAGGATGTATGCAGGCCAGGAACTCACCATCCACCAGCCAGTGGAGGGACCCTGGGGTCCCACATCCCAGCTGTCTCCCAAATTCTCCCCAACATCACGGGTCAGGATTGACTTCAGGTCTCCAGCTTTTTGTCCTCAGCCGAGAGAACAAATGAAACAAGGCTTGTATGTTCACTCTTCTGGCTGACAGTGAACGCTTACAAAGCAATACATTGAGCAGACACTCTTTTTCCAGAATGGCTTCCACAGCTTACATTTGATACATCCCTTAACACCGCTGCATATTTTACTGAAGCATTTCAGGTAAAGTAGCTTGCTCAAGGGTACAATGGCAGTGCCTCAGATTGGAATCACACCTCCCACAGGCCCAGTTCACAAACCATTGTACTACCCTGCCACCAGTACGAACACCAAGATCTGATGAGACAGTGCTGTATGACAGCAGTGTAACTACTTCAAATGAAAATAATTAAAACCGTTAATAATAGAAAAAGCATTTTAATATCGGTTTCAGTTACATCAATCAAACATAGATGCAATGGTTGAATGCAGTAGATGGTCAGACAGAGGGTGCTAAGCTGGATGTGAATGGGCTTTTATGGGGATCTCGTTCGAGGAAACATATTCCATCTGCTTCACTGGGACTGTGAAACCTGGCATTAACATAAATGTACCTATAAACATCCAGTTTAGCTCATCTGTATTTCCGTTCCATACCTAAGTATTTGGACAGTGTTCAGACAATTACAAGTACAATTTCTGTTCTTTTGGCTCTACACATAGACTTGAAATGAAACAATGAACGTGAGGCTAAAGTGCAGACTGTCACCTTTGATTTCAGGATATTTACATCCATATCGGGTGATCTGTGTAGGAATTGCATCCCTTTTTATACAGTCCCTTCAATTTAGGGGACCAAAAGTAATTGAACAGTTGGCTTCAGGGTTGTATTTTTTCTTTATTAGGTAAAATAAAGCTTTCAGTGTAAATTGAGGTTTGAGTCTGTTTTTGGTGTTTGGCAACATGAGGGCCATAGTTGGCTATAGCTAATGACAGTCAAGGAAGCCATTATGAAGCTGAGGAATAAGAGAAAAAAACAGTCAAAGACATAGCCAAAACAATAGGCTTGCCTATTAAAAGAAACTGTATTAAACGTGCACACAATACACAAATGTGTATATACAAGGTATGTAGTCAATTTTCCTCAAATTGCTGAAGCTGGAATTGGCGTGGTGCCAATATTTCCCATCAGGGTCCTGACATTTTTTCTTGTTTTTTTTTCAGTCTGCTAATCTTGCTTAGTACAACCTCTCCCGTGTACAGAACACCTTGAGGTTAGCACATCTCAAATTGTTATGTGGTGACAGAAGGTTGTAGGCATAATATCCGTGGGAACGTGAATGCGGTTTCTTAGCAACGTGCCGGGATATTCTAACAATGTCATTAAAGCGAAGCACCTCTTAGCAGGTGGGCGAGGTTGAGAACAGCTCATAGCCTGCAGCGAGATCAGTGCTGGTGTTTGCCAACATCACAGTTTACTGTGTGGTTTTATGAATTTGTTTACAAGCCTCCTGAGGTGAATTTTAAATGAAAACAAGGTGAAGCTACTGTAAAAAAAAAAAATAATGAAAAAGGTTGACTTCTTGCTGGATTCAATATACATTTCATCAAATGAGTGCAAGTGTGATTTTTAAATGTTGAAAATGCAATTTCATGAGTTCAAAGATTTCAAAAATGAATGCGATTTTCATGTTTGTTTTGAAAATAATGGACCAAAATGTCACTTGTTTTTGTTTTTTAATGAACTGCCAATCACAGTAGCTTACTGGCACAATTTAATGCGCTTTATAGTCAAAAGTACTAAATTAATGCAGGGTTGTTTTGGTCATGTGGTCATGTGGGGTTGTATGCAGAAAACCATCAATTTCAAGGAAGTGTCTAGAATTATGCAGAAAACATTCTTTGTCACATTAAGGCATAAAACCACACAATGTGCTGACAAATTCAAAGCTATGAGGTTTATTGAAACGACAATGCACACCTGACCGCAGACAAAATAAGAATAGATATAATTGTTATGTTACTGCTGACCGTGTATTGCCTACTGGTTCTGGTGGATAGGTCTACACAAGGTCTTCAGCTTGTACAGACTCAGAGCCGATTTACGGTTAACAGACCTTAGATTTGTATTGGCCACGGTATGATGTATGACAGTTTTTTACAGCTGGAATTTGATTTCTTGCTCCCAGGTATTAGTTACAGTAAAACAGAAAAACAGCTTTAGCATGTTCTGCTGAGTGTGCATTAATGATGAATGTTCTTGCAAGAGCATGAAAGACTTCCCAGGTTGAGGTCTTTTAACCCCTTAAGTCGCTCCACCCCAGGACTGGGTCATTGTGGGGGTTTTTTTGCATTCGTTGATTTTTTTCATGGTGCAATTTTCAAACACTATGGAATCAGGATACACTGTTTGAAAGCATGAAAACTCGTGGTTCTCTCTCTGTGTAACCTATTTTAAGATGCCATTGCTTTAGCAACAACAGTTCCTTATTTTGTAACATGTGGGGGGCAATGGAGGGACCTCGCCTTCTCTGCATTTTGGAAATCCACAGACTACACGCATCAAGGTCATGTCATTTTCATGGCAAGGGTGCAGCGAACAAATAGTTTCTCATTTTAAAAAGCCACAATAATCTGTATCCAGTCACAAAGCAGAAAATATTTTCAGTGAGAGAAAAAAAGCTTCCACTTCCACTGTGTTTGAGCTTTGATAATATTTAGAGTAATTGTGGCTCTTGGACAAACAAACCCCAACTGAAAGTTCTACCTTTCAGAAGAGACCAGGATGTCTTATGCCTGTTGTCAAAAGGGTTCAAGAGTAGTAAACATTTTATTTTGGGTATGCAATTTTCAAGCTTGTGTTAAGGGGGAGATACTTAAGGAGCTGAGAACTTGAGATTGTCAGCAGGCCTTAACGTAGGTTGAGACCGTGTGGAGCAGTCCGTAAGGCCGACGAACTTCACCCCCCACATACAAACCCCTCTGTACGGCCGGGGGTCCGATTCCCTGCCTTAGCACTTCACTGTACTGTGACCCCCAGCCTCTCATCTGTAGCCCTGACTGCTTTGTGAATGAAGTGGAAGGGGAAATGCATATTTGTTATCTATAGCAACAATTGTGTCATAGAAAACTCTTTGTAATAGCTGTGTGTTTCATAGGCAAACAGGACACCTGACCTGGTGTAGAGGACTGAAAATGAAGCAGTCGTTAGTTGCTTAAGCAGCCCTCATCAATCCCTAAGGTTGAGGGCTTTGTGTAACCATTTCGGTTTGCTAGTCAGATATGGGGTCAGAGGAAGACACTTCATGTGTGGCTTAACAGGTGAGGTGAGGCCCTGTCATTCTGGCTGACTGAACCTCTTTCATCCATGGGGAACGCAACTGTCAATTGTCCCTTGTACTTCAGTGCTAATGACCACAATTGACATTGGCACGGTCTCGTTTCATTACCAGACCATGGGGCACATGCCCACACTAGAACAGTGCCTACCCTAATTGGAACCTCTGAATAGTAACAAGGTGTTAATTGTTCATAATGAGACACTTGATATGTACTGACATATGATGTATACGCTTAAGGTCACATTATATCAAAAATAGAAATGTATGGCATGAATAATTAATATTCCATGTTTAATTCCCAGGACATTCAATCAGACAGGTCATCTTATAGTTTCATTTCTGTAATGTGCTATATGACAAATTATTCTTTTAGAAAGTTTACTTATTTAATTGACTCCATTATACTGACAGGTGAAGTTATTAGGTTGCTAATTGCACAAAGTGTGACCACCAAATGTTTGTGAAACTGCACTGTGGTGATGGAACAAATGGTGAAACCTGTATTTTGCTGGAATAAGTGAAACTTAAATTATATTTAAAGCAATATTTTCAATGACCTTAATTGATTGAGGTATTGGCTGTAACATACACAGTTGGTTCTCAGGACAGACTCTGGAAACCAACAGATGATACTGTTCTCTGTATCGTCCTACTTCTACATTCATTTGCATTTGTTGACACTTTATTAGGGTGTTTACGACAGTGCATGGTTCCTATAACAATGGAGGGCAAAGACAGTGTCATTCAAGATCAGGGGCAGAGTGGGCTTTAACAAGCTCCCTATTCACAAAAGCTATGCTGCATTTACTCTGCCTCATTGGTGAGCTGTGGCCTGAGACCTGCTGGCTGTCGATGCATACTACACATGCAATAGAATATGTAGTGTTGCCATGTGAAGATGTGTCAGTGAATGATCTGTGGTATAGCTACAATGGACTTTTCACAATGCTATTTTCCTATCTGTGATGATGCATATTCAGATACATAGAGTGTATCGGTATGTTACAACTGAAAAGTGCTACTAACACATATTAAATGGGTAGTAATCCTGAACTTCTGTGGATCACCCTGTCACCTGTGGGTCAGCTTTAATCTTGAGTTACCAACCATAACAGGTGGCTATATGGCTGGGATTGTATCCTCAGCTCTATATTCCTTCTCAGACTGGACAGATGTATAGTCCATCATAGCAGATTGCTTTTACACTGTACTGATCTACAATCATAATGAAACATAATTGGTTCTTCCCTTGTCTGTAGAAGATTAATTTATAATTATATTGATTCTAATGTTACATCCAAATTCTGTACCGAAACCAAAATAATAAAAGTTTCTGGCCATGTTGTAAAAGTTCAACTATGGCACAAAAACTAGTGTGTTTCCTTCAAAGCTTTCTCTCTGGTGCTCATTAAATGAAGTGAGCACTAAAAACCTCAATAAACATCAATTTTATACATGACTCTGCTGGTCTTACAGCATGCCTGCATCTCTGGTGCTTTGATGAGAACTCGGGCGACAAATAAATAAATAAAAATCCAGGCTGAGTTTGACACAAGGATTAATTTACAGGACTACTTTTGTCTTAAAAAGCGAGAAAAGTGAAGAAAACAGATGAGAGTATCTTTTGAGATTTATCGGGCTGGAACTCCCCAAAGATTTCTCCCATGGCTGCAAGTGTTACAATTATAATAGGTTGTGCTTTGACATTGTGTCCACAGGCACGTGGCCAAAGTGCGTCTCCAGTCGAGATATCCAGGCCAGTTAACAAGCTCCCTTCCCTCTCGATAGATTTGAAAAGAAAGGAGCTGGAGCCTTCAGACGTGAATGAAAGCAAGATGGGACACAGAAACATAAACAATTAGGGCCCAGGAAAAAAGCCCCTGGAGTTTGCAGAAGAAAACGGCATCACAGACCCCCAGAATGCCACTACACAAACCTTAGGGATTCTGGGACCGGGCCCCCAGGGGCCTTGCCTACGCTCCGTACTCCTGTTAACAAACTGTCTTCACGTCTTATGGCCAGTACCATATGACCATCCCAGGGTTTTACTTATTCCCCCTCTTCATTAACACAGATACAGCAAGCATTTGTCTTTCATTTAGACTCACAGATAAACATGATTGTTTGTTTGTTTGTTTGTTTTTGACAAACACTGCTTGTCAAGTTCATTTTAGTAATGGTAAAACTCACCCAGCTGTGTTTCTTGTGAAAAAAGGAAACCCTTGTGTTAAAATGTGAGTGAGAAAAGGAGTCAAAAGAGGAAATGTTGATGTATCTGGGACCCACTGCCGCTACTACCAGTACACAATGGCTATCCAAACTCATTAAGCACGCTCTCCAAAGAGCACTTAACGACCGTCGGTTGGCGATATCAGCTTCAATTATGTGATGGGTTTTTGACAAGGCATAGAAGAAGAAAGCAGACTTTTCTGAATAGGTTAAAGTCCTCATTGGGCCGTATGTTCTCACAGTAGCGGACTAATGAAGGAAGACTTGGCAACAAGGCAGGCCTGTGGCTCAGACAAAGGCCTTCCTTGCCCTGGATGCCCCCTCACCCCAAAAAAAGACTAGTGCCTGTTCTCATTATTACACTATTGTTTGAAGGTTGAAAGCTAAGAATACAAAGAGCACCAGTGGGGACATTGTTTGAGCTGTGTGGTCCACAGACGTTTCTCCTGCGCCTTTAACACAAGGTTCTGAGGTTCTATGGAAAGGCTTGCGGACCTTGAGACGGGAGTGAACAGTGTGTGCTATCTTGCCTGAGCTCATTTAAGAAGCAGCAATGTTACTCAGGGTTACTGGGCATGCGCTATGACACCATGGTCCTGAAGAGCTGGTTTTAGTGGTTACTTTAAAATCAACATCCAATTCAGACCCAATGTAACCAGGTAAACGGAGATAACTGTGTATTCAACTCCTCTAATTGATCCATTAAGTGCGGAGTAAAAACACAAACCAACCGAGCATGGGACCAGGGTTGTAGGCCCGGCACTATGAGATAAGTGCGTCTTCCCTGGTGTAAAATCCAGCTATGACCAGTTTGAAATACCAGCAGTTTCAAAACATAGCTTGAGCTGGTCAAACAATGTTGAGTATAGAGCTGGTGTAAGTGATCAACCAACTACCAGCTGTCTGAAAACCTAGCTTGAACTGTTCTTATTCAGCAGGGTTGGCCATGCTCTCTGAAGGCATAGCATGTGCCTTAGACAGTTCCGCTCTTGACGGCAGGAGGCAGAATTGATTCGGTGAACCTGTTCTGTAGTGTCCCAAGAATCCCATCGCTAGAATGCTGCCCCGAGGAGCAGCCGTTTAGTATTTCAAGCGATGACCCCGACCACTACCTCCCCCCCCCCCCCCACTTTCACAGCGTAAACAGCCTCTGAGATACCGCTCACACCGCCTCTCTCAAAGAGACTGCGATGCAGCGGATCGGCATGCGGCCGGCCTGGTGCGCTAATCCCGCTCTGAATCATGGGAGTCCCTTCGGCACAAGCACAGTATTGTGAGCCCCTCCTGCAGGGCGGGGCGGGCGGGCGGGGTGGGGAGCAGGTGCCAGGTGGCATGTGCGCCCCAGCTGTCCGGGGCCTGGCTCCCTTCCCGCTCCCACCTCCAGCGACCTCCGCATATCCGTCGATCCTCCGCTGCGTCCAAGCCCTTTCCGATGGCTTCAAGACCCAGATGCACCAGGGAGCATAATTACCAACAGGTGGAGGGGAATTTTTAGCCGCTTGCTATGTGCGTTTTTTTACGCAGGAATTCTTGGTGTTACAGAGAGCTTAGGAGCCTGTTATGGGCCATCGTTATTTTAGGCTGGTGAGTGCCTCGTTATTCCGTCATTTCATCTGTTGGTTGTGTGCGTGTATGTGTGTGTGCATGCGGGAATGTGTGCCTACACATTTGTGTACGTTTGCGCTACATCCATTGAAGAGTGTAGTGCATCTAACCAGAGATGACACAAAGCAATGCGCAAACCCAATAATGAAGATGCCCTTATCTTTTTACTCCTGAGAGAAAAGACATAAAAAAGATTAATTGAAAACACACCAGAGCTCCGGTCGTTTGCCTCCGACCGGCTGCAGTAACAACGGAGGAGGCTGATCTTTTATTTATGGCCGGCCAATTATGGCTGTGAAAGTAAAGGGCCGCCCCACATTTCCCTGTCACTCAAGTATTCAGCGGCGCATTAAGAAGCTGGGCCCCGCCGTCCCCCTGCGAACAAGGCATCTCCGTCGAGGAGCGCGGCCGTTTCGCGGCACCCGAAAACCAGGAGATCGATTTATCGCGGGTGACACTGCGGATTTAGCGCTAGTGGTACAGGTTTGTCCAAAGTCATTTCACTTAATGAATTTCCAGACAATGCAATTTGTTGAAGGGGATCCTCGAAATGAGAACTAACAGTGTTATATGGTCTGTATGAATGTGGTTATTGCTATATTTTGCTCATAGTAGGGTGTTTCACTTGGCCTTCCAGATGAGGTTGTTAAAGGGAGGTGAGATAAAACAGACCAATTTACACAGGTTCAAACCTTTTGGCCGGGGTCAGTTGAGTTAAAGTGTAATTTCCCAAACCTTTTAACACGTATTTTCCAGTGCAACTTATTAATTCTAGTTTACTTCACATCGAATATTGCTGTCCTCGACAATATCAATTTATCATACATTCATAATTATCATTACAAATATTGTGTAAAGTCTTTGAAACCCCATGCAGTACTACACATACTTGAGTCAAAAACGATACATTAAAGTAGTGTTTCTGTAAATTCTGATTGACCATTTATTTTCTGTTAGTTACAATATATCCCTCCAGTAGCCCTGTCCGGGAAAATCCATGACATAACCATGATAACCAGAGTGAATGGTCTTATTTTGCACCATCCCTGCAATAGGAAATTACTGACCAAGATAATGCACATAAACACGGCCTCAATTATCCTTTCATCGAGGAAGTGGAAATAAAACAAACGCCTTCCCTCAAGTGTGACCCTCTTTTACACCAGTTCTGGCCAACAGATTACTTAATTTATTTGGGTAGATGACAAATAAATAAGGTAGAACAACAACACTGCTCCGTATCCGCAGTAGAGATATCTGGGCTTGCAGGTCGGCGGTAATTTAAGACTCTCTGGCCTGAAGTGCAGTAAACCACGGCGACCTGTCTGTTCCTCTTCAGTTTTACCTATGTCCGCCACGCGCCGATTCCACCACGTGTGGCTCCTTCAGCTGCCGTTTATTACTCTTCTCGACTCCCAAATTCTGTTTGCAATTTAAGCCCACAAATTAGAACGCCGAGTCATCTGTTTCCTATATTCCAGCTGTCAGGGCAGGCAGACTACGAGCCGGCCGAGAGTCCACTCGTTCCGTCTGGCCTGCCACCACTCGGGGTGAGGGGAGGGTGCGGGAACTCAACCCCCGGGCCAGCAGTGAGCGTCAGGTCCAAAGATGTTAGGCGAACGGGGTCGTATCCAGAAGGTTGCTGGTTTTATTTCTGCGCCCCCTTGAAAAAGAAACTTGGCTTGAATGGTTTCCTTAAACTATCCGGCTTTCCTGATAAAGGCTTGATAATCCTCCACGTATAAGAAATATGTTTTGCAAGGAGACAGCAGAAGTAATTTGCTTGCCCAAAGTACTATAACGCCTTGGCCTGAAAAAAAAAGAGTGAAGTAGCTACCAGTTTAAATTTGCTAAAATATTTTGGGCAAAAATGCAATGCATTATCATTGAATCATGAAGCTTTAAATATGAGTAAAATATTCTGAGTTTAGTCAAATAAATGTAATACATTAATTTACTTTATGTTATATTTGCACTTAAGATTTATCAATGTTTACTGCTACTTTTGGTACTGTCTTACTTGAATGACTCTTCAGCTTTGACATTGTTTATGTACAGTAGAGAAGATAGTTAGATAATACATGCAGTCTAGAGCAGCTTTTTACTGTTAAATGTGGTGTACACTGTACCTTTTCAAAGAAGATGGCCTCATCACTACTGTTCACTTTCCTACAAGGTTATAAGTGAAACTACCACAATTTAGCAAAGAAAAGCTTCAACTGTTGTGCCCTGCGACCTTTTTCTTCAAGTAAAGAAAGAGGTTTGGCCTTTGCAATGGTATTTGCACTTTATACATGCTTGCAAAATTCCCAGAGCTGCTCTGTTCCCATTTGTCAGGATAAAAGTGGGTAGTGTGTGTCTTTCTCTCATGTTGCTAGTCACATTTTAAGCTGTGTGCTTGTTCAGTTTGAGAGTGTGAGTCATTAAAATAGGCCTTTCTGTGCGCCGGTCAACAGCCAGCTGATAACGAAACTTACTTCAGTATCAGTACCGAGTATGGTTTGTACCTGTACTGTATGCATGTGTGTGTGTGCATGCACCTACATGTGTGAGAGTGTTTGCATGCAGTACGTGTTAGGTTTACATTTGTGTGTGTGCATGCGCACACATGGGATGGTGCAAATAAACGCGTGCACGCGTGTGTGTGTCTTGTTCATGAAAGGTGACAGCTCCACTTGGCTAAGAAACTAAGATGATCATTGCAATGCCCACTTGTCTAAACTCCAAACGAGATTACATAATCCAATTACTTCTGGTTTGTGTCTATTGCACAACCAAATGGCCTCTGTTCTTGACTCTTCTTGTCACCAGGGTAGGGGGAAAAACACAATATTTTAAAATATCTTTCTGAGCCAGATAAGCCAATAGATTTTAATAACATAAAAAAATGTATCTGAGAAATTTGAGCTGTGCGTTTTTAGACCTCTCTGTCGTGGTGGAAGAGACGAGGGGTTCATTATGTACCATGGCATGCTGGAGTTTACATGAGGCGAAAAAACAATTTCAGATGTATCCAATTAGCAGTGAGCTATGCTGCCGAGTCCACATTAGTGCTATTAGCAACAGTCCGCTCCACACTGTCTTATGATATCTGATCAAGGCGAGGTCAATGTCATTATTCCTGATTAGTCCTTAACACAGTGACTGTGTGTCAAAAAGCGTGGTGTCTGTCCCAAGAAGAAAGGAGAGGGATGGGCGTGCAGATTAATATGCAAAACAACCCAGGTTAATCTCCTCTGAAATCTTCCCTTATTATGAATTACACTGGCATCCATTCAACTATACACTCAGTGAGCAATTTATTAGGTAGACCTGGACACCAGCTAATTATTGCAAATATTTAATCAGCCAATCATGTGGCAGCAACTAAATGCGTAAAGGCATGCAGACGTGGTCAAGAGGTTCAGTTGTTTTTCAGACCAAATGTCAGAATGTAGAAGAAATGTGATCTCAGTGACTTTGATCATGGAATGATTGTTAGTGCCAGCCAGGGTGGTCTGTTTATTATTGGTAAGTCAACCAAACATTTTTTTCAATTATTATTATTTTTTGTATGATGGATGGCTGCACAGTGGCTACTTAATCAATATCTTAAATACTAGGTTTTGGAACTAGGTTCTGTATTATATCCCTCAACTTATTCAAGACTCAATTCAGTATTCAAGAGTTTTCCCCATTACCAACAATAGTTTCACTGCTGTTATAGGCTACAGTCACATGATGGATAAGGGGAGGGGACATTCCACCTCTAGCCTGCCATTAGTCCAAGATTCAGATGCAAATTAGTTTGGGGCCAAGCAAAAGAGCCATCTTTCTCCAAGCATTAATGTGCAAGGCATTGTGGGATAGCTATCTGGCACAAAGTAAGTACCTGTTGATAAGGGCTATCAATTTTTTAGACACTCTTTGAAGTATTATTGTTATATTTCAATAGGGAGAGCAGTTTTAAGTGTTTTCAAGTGACATGATAATGAGACAGTCATGCCAAAATAATTAGGGAAATGGAAGAATGAAAAAGGTTCAGGGCATTAAGCTAAATTAGAGATTAAACCTGAGATACTGTATGCATTTTTTTATATTTTAATGAAATTATGGTTTAAACACTGCCTTAATCAAACATTAAATTAATATCAATCATCGGGTAAGGCACTACACAAATACAACAATTAATATTATAGTTCCTGGTTTGAAGATGTATTTTATGATGAGCAAGGGCAAAATTGAAACACCATTTTTAAAGCTTGTTCTCTCAAAACTGTGCTTTGCAAAAGCACAACGATCAAACAGTCTTATCTCCAGAAATATGTACTCAAATTTTGAATCATGTATCTGAAGAATGGAGCTGCTCACATGTATTGTGCATTTAATGTACTGTCTCAGAAACTTGAAAGACCATATCAAAATGTATTTCTACAACAGTGGGTTTACCGCATGAGTTGGAAGGTGTAAAAGCAGCAAAGGAAGCAATGTTGTCTACATAGGCCAACAGTGCGCTGCTAATTATGTAGGTTCATGATTCACGTCCGTCCAAATAAACCTGCCTCGCTAATGTAATCGGTGTTAATGGCCCGACTGCGGTTTAAAGACTCCTGTAGGGCTGCTGACTCAAATAATAAGGCACGGCACACAAAGTGCAGCCTTCTCATCACAACCATTTAATTCAGAGGGACAGCCTTCCTGTCCAACTACGGAGCACCCCCGTTTTAAATCCAAACAGAGAATTAAAGGGCACCAGTCAAATATCCAGTATTATCGTTAACATAATTATCTCATTGGACCTTGAAAATGTTTGACTATTCTTTTTTCAATGTAAGTATTTGAAAATGGCCCCCTCAGAGGAAGTTCACAAACAATCACTACCTTACCCAACAATGGCAAATACTTTCTTTTCCTTTGAATTTTCTCATATAACTATATTTGTGGTATTTGTTATATACATGTACATGATTATTATTTGTAGAAAATGTCATATAGCTCTTTTAGTAGCTCTGACCTGACTCTGACCAGAGATAAAGAAATATCTAACAGGCTCAGACATCATGGTGTGTGCAAGAACACATTGATGCCAAAAAATCAGGTCTACTTCCCAACATCTGGCCAACAGCACAAGAACGTAAATGCGCATGGCCAACTTTCAACACCGACATAAAACGCAAAATGAAAAAAAGCTTCTCCATTACCCACAGCATAAGCAACAGCTGCCAGATCTTCTGTTACAGAGCATAGACGTGAAAGAATCAGCAGTGCAATTTTCTCTTCTCTGAAAGTGAAAAAGTCTTGAATGAGTAAGCAAAAGTGGTGTGGAAGTATTTAAATATCATCTTTGAACAATATATTGGAAAGACCATTTAAAAAGCATTTTAGTGTGTTTCACACTGCGTGTCGAAGTTTCACTATAGGAATCCCCCTTTTGAGCCCAGCTCATTTTTTTCCCCTTGCTGGGAATAGATTTGTCAAGTGGAAACTTTGTGATGACAAGTTAAATCGGGCTGTACCTATAACTTGTGCAATCTCTCCTGGTCATTTCCTGAGACTATTAATGCCTGGCTCTACTTCCCTAAACCGATGTGCTTTTAATGACTTTTGAAATAGGAAGGTACAGAAAGAAGCAGGATTGTTTTTAATATTTCATGTTTCACATTTCTCATTGGGAGACCACAGTACTTGCTGTTTAATATAACCGAGCTGGATGATATAGTGACATTCTCCCACCTGCAAACAGTATCTTTAACTACCTAGATTCCGCTTCTCAAACTGCTGGGATTTATATCGGCTTTCAATCTTCGATTATCAAACTCAAGCACTCTGCTGCTTTGTCGTTCCCTTTGAGTAGCCTGACAAATCGAAAGCACATGTCTTATTCTTACTCATCATCTCTATTTCAGCAGCCCTGGAAATAAATGCAAAAAATGGTCCAGGAAAGCACAAAGTATAACACTTGTTCAAATGTGTTGCTCAAAGTTCAGGACAAGTCCTTCTGAAAGTACACTGAATGCCCCCAGTGATAAGCACACTAATTGCCCCAGGTTGAACACACAATGAATGCCCCAGTAGAACACACACTGTGGCTCAGTATATCAGTGGTATAGGGGGCAGCCAATAGCCTTGTGGCTAAAGTTGGTGGTGGTTCAAGCCCCAGTGTAGCCACAGCTGTTGGGCCCTTGAGCAAGGCCCTTAACCCTGTATTGTTCCAGTGGGGATTGGCCCCAGTGTAGTCTAATTCCGTAAGTCGCTTTGGATAAAAGCGTCAGCGAAATAACTGTCATGTAATGTACATAATACTAATAATAATAATAACAATAAGAAGAAAAAATAATATTCATCATCATCATTATCATAATGCACAGCAAATAGACTGTGGAGTCAGGTTCCTCACACACTAACATGGCCAGAAATGGAAACCAAATTAAACTGGGAAGATTAAAGACACTGGCTAAGGAGGAGGAGCTTAAGAGCACAGCAGGGACACCATACAAAGCACCACAGTTCCACTGTACAAAGTGCCAAGACTGTTTGATCGATTGTATCTAAACATACTACACTTCACAGTGGCAAGAATCAGATATATTTGACACACATTTCAGAATCTCTCTACTGGGGTTAGGGTATTCCATTTCATTAAATCATGATCCCGAGGTATACATATTAGTAACACTACAGAACATGAATAAGACACTGTGCAACTATAGCTCACATGATACATGGTTAGGCGTCCAGTAGATCAACAAACGCTTGCGTGAGTTATGCCTTAAGGATAGATTCAATCTAACCACAAGGCCTGCAGTGATTTTAGGGTTTATGTGTCTGATTCAGAGCAATCGCACTCTGTATAAAAAGAGTAAAATACACATTTGCCTATAGGCTATTAGTGATGGAGCTATTGAGATGAGACTATAGTCTCTTTCAGCCTAGTCACACTTGTAATAGTTTCAATATCTGTTCAGCATGTTTGTTTTATTTCTGTTAGTCTTTTCTTTAGCATCATATGTGAAGCAGGACAACTGCTGCAAGGCACCAAAATACAGTACTGTACCGCATTTCACTACCGGACGGACCTGTCCAACTATCACATCACCTGTTCGTGCTTAGTTTTCTGGTTTAAATGTGTTTATTTTTACTCAGTGAACTTCAGTTTTATTTGAACATTTTATCGTTTTTCAGTGACACCCCATTTCAGTCCTGCCACTCAACATGTCTTCTGCCACAAAGCAGGTTATTGTGATATAGGTACTATGAGGAAGCGCTAATCACAGCAATGCTTTAAGCTTCACAAATGGTCTGGGCTAATCAGATTCCCCGGCTTACTCTAACTCAAATGTTAATTGGATCATTAATAGTTGCTTGGAATTGAGTTTCCGCAGAGACGGGGTCCCAGTCCGCGCTTTCAGAAGAATCTGGTAAAAAGAAGAGAGAAACATTAGCCTGTTATTGATGAATTACTCTGGTAAATTGGTGCTCATTAAGGTGGCGCCATCCTCCTGTACTCCAGTGTGCAGTCATTTTAATAGCAGCAACTACAGCTGGTATAAGAGAACTTTGACGGCAATCCTCAAAGATCGTCATAAATATTTAAAGGTCACCTGGGCTTTACTCATAACCTGAAAGCACAATCATTTATGCCTTTTCAAGCTCTCTATCGTACAATACACAGATTATCTTTGTTATTGTCTGTGATGAAAAATAATGAGCATTACATATAAATGAGTCTCAGAATCCAGAGATACAAAATACCTGAAAACAGGGCCGTACGCAGACTTGGAAAAAATACGTCAGTGGTGAAACCCTCCCTCTTAGGGGGTTCAGGGGCATGCTTCCCAAGAAGAAAATGTAGACAATTTTAACAATGAAATGCATCAATCAGGCGTACTCTGAAGTGAAAATTGAAAGATTTTCTTAGATTAATAATATATTATTAAAATCCTGAGGTCATGACCTCACCCGCCCACACACATACATCCATCCATCCATCCATTATCTTAACCCGCTTATCCTGAACAAGGTCGCAGGGCGGCTGGAGCCTATCCCAGCATACATTGGGCGAAAGGCAGGAATACACCCTGGACAGGTTGCCAGTCCATCGCAGGGCACACACACCATTCACTCACACGCTCATACCTATGGGCAATTTAGACTCGCCAATCAGCCTAACCTGCATGTCTTTGGACTGTGGGAGGAAACCAGAGTACCCGGAGGAAACCCACGCAGACACGGGGAGAACATGCAAACTCAACAAAAACAGAGAGGCCCCGGCCGACGGGGATTCGAATCCAGGACCTCCTTGCTGTGTGGCGACAGTGCTACCCACTGCACCATCCGTGCCGCCTCCACACACATACATTCTCAGTATCCTCAATGGCAGTTACAGGCCTGCCTGGAAATACACCTGCCCTTCCTTAAATGCATGTAGGGTCCAACTAAAATCAACTCTTCTGGAGCAGGCTTCAATATGAAACAGGAACAATGGTATCTTCACCTGTGCAATAAAACCTTAATTGTAATGCATTTTTCAACACACGGGCAGATGCATTTCAGCTATTCATTAACACTGATAGAAACAATTGATGTTTAAATGTCTGCATTTACTTTTACTTGGGAAGTAAAGAATTTGCCTGTGGCGAGTGCATAGGCTAATACAAGTAGCCATGCATTGCATTACATTACATTACTGTCATTTTGCAGACACTCTCATCTAGAGTGACGTACAGTAAAGTGCAAGTCATAACGAGGGACAAGTGCGCTGAAAACTTCCGCGATTGATTCCGGTTAATGATTCCGGTTAATGATTCAAATTTCCATCAACCCCCATTCCAAAAGTGGTTTGTGTGCGCTGAATCTTTTTTCTGAAAAAAACCCATCTTTCTTTTTAAAGCAGTGTTTTTACACCGAAGGAAAGTAGAGGCCCTGATGTGTACCCCATATTTTTAAGCTGCTGCAAATGTGTGTTCAAAGCCTCGGGCTTAACTCTTAGGAAAAGAGTCTTAGGGAAACAAAGTCTTCTTACCCCAACCCCTCCCCCCCCGTATCTGTTTTGTCAGCATTGAAAATGAATCCGCATCCTCTCCCTCACCTGGACATATCGGTGAACAGGAACTCACAGAAGGCCAGACGGCCTATCTCAAAGCGCTGGAACAGGACGCGGCGTTGCTCCACACCCGGGGACCACGGCCTCGATCTGACACGCTTGTTATTTCAAACCGTTTCTCATTAGAAGAGATTCCTCAGCCTTATCCAATAAGCTGCAGTCCTAGCTCCTGGGGGCTGGGGCTGAGGGAGGGGGTGGGGGGTGTGGGTTGGCAGAAAGAGCTGGCAAAACGGGGGAAAAGGTGACCCAGCCAAACACGCGTACCGACAGCTTTACAGGCCCAGAGCCTCGGAGGGAAGCTTGTTGGGAAAAGGGATCTGGCCAGCGTCCCGAGCGTTCAGGTAGAACAGCAGGTTCAGATGCTCGCGTTAAGTGAAACAATCTGCTGCCTGCGCGGAGGAACCTCGAATCTGCTGGAGCGGAAAACCACCCTGCCGTAAAATCCAGCTACGACCGGCTACCAGCAGCTGCAAAACGTAGCTTGAGCCGGTCGAACCATGTCCAACAGGGAGCTGGCCTGAGCTGGTCAACCTCCTACCAGCTGTTTCAAAGCAGTTTTTTTTTTTTTTGTGGGGTATGGTGTGCACTCTGAGAATAAGCACAATTTGTGGTCTAAGCTTAAACTATGTTTGTAACATTCATAAGTCTATAAAGAATAACAACATGCATATTAAAATGCAACATTGGGAAATATTACGCATAATCATACCTGCTAACCCTACAATGTACTGTGTGGTGCTGGTCTTTGGATCAGTGCTTGTAACTTCCAGGCTGTTAGTTAAAATATTCAGTGAGACACCTCTTTGTACACTTTCAAAAGTTACAGGCAGGAACTTGCTTGATTTCTTAATTTCTCCAGTAGGATGATAAACGATATGTATAAACAGTACATCTTTATGGTAACAAATTAACTAAATTAATAAATGAGATGAGGGAAGTGGATATTCAAAAGCACGTTGAATGTTGAATCAGGAAGGGACAGAAGAAATGTAAATATGAATTAATATAATTGGTGTCTGTCAAAGGGCCAAAGGGAAATCAGAGTGAGGTTAAGTCTTGCCTTATAAAATCCTTGAAAGCTATTTGTGAGCGAAAGCGGATTTCGTTGCATGTGGACTTCTAAGAGTGGAGAGGTGTAGCCGTTTGAAACATGCGCTCATTCAAACAGAAAAGTAATTCCACTCTCCACCCTCATTTCGAGTTCTCAGGATGCCAAAGCTTTGAACAATGGAGAGAACTTGTCAGAGGCAAATGCATAAAAATGTCGAATACATACAGTAATTGTGTCCCTTCTTTTCCCCTCATTTGGAATGGCAAAAGATGCCCGTGTTCCTGTTCGTTGCTGCAACCTCCTCTGTCGATCTCGTAAGCGTGCGCTCTCCTCTAGAACCTGTGATGTCATGCGGACGATTTTTCCACTGCACAGTCGGCCAATTAAGCATACGCAGGCACTGAGGACAATTTGTGTGGGCGGACTGTGGGTGCCCAATTTACCAGCAGGGGGCGCTGCTGTGCGTTGACGGACATTTGTTCCTTCCTCGCCAGGAGACAACCCTGCTGAAAAAAAACTGCTCAAGCTAGGTTTTGAAACAGCTGGTAGCTGGTTGACCGGTTAAACCAGCTCCATGCTCAACATAGTTTGACCAGCTCAAGCTCTAGCTGGTTGTCCAGTTAGACCAGCTCTATACTCAACATGGTTTGACCTGCTCAAGCTATGTTTTGAAACATCTGGTAGCAGGTATTTCGAGCTGGTCACAGCTGGATTTTACACAAGGGAATATAATCAATTACGGCGCCGGCATGGCATGGTCTATATTTGATACCAGACCCTGAGTGCCATCCCCATACTTTAATACTATCTTAGGTCGAGAAGCTATCCATCGCACCACAGCGAACAACCTTTAAAAAAAGTTTCAATTAAACCGATATGAAACAGACAAAAAACTGATGGCAAACAAACGAAAGAAAGCATGTACATTAAATCATTATTGTCTCTGAATGGTCTCATCATTAGGGACATAGTTCTCTTTCTGTCTCCTTCATGTTAAACGGACTGGTTTTGGGATAACATCATTAAAGTGCTTTATGTATTTATAGTGGACCAAGCATTGACGCGTAAATGATGAATTGTTATTATTGCATCAGTGCGTGTGTTATTTTTTCCTGACAGTTTGGAATGGGAGTAGCACACGTTTCCATGGTAAGGAAGAAAACAAAAATGGGTGAAGAATGAGAATACCTGGTCCTTCTCTCAGTGTGCGTATGAGCTTAGCTTCTTGGCAGTGAAGTAAGCTGTTCTGTGACCCCCGCCCCTCTTGTGTCATGCAATGGGATCTTTGCTCTTCGACAAAGTAGCCACTTTGCAACACTTCTCTGAACATTAGTCATTTTCAAAACGGAAATGTTGTCATTCCTAATGAACCTCATGAATTGTATGAATGCATCATCCATTTCCAATAAGGGTAATTTTAAATAAGTTAATTATCACCACTGTGTGTGTGGCTAACACTAGCTGTTTACTGCTATTCTTCCCTCTATTGCCCCTAGTGGTCAAACCCCACTATTTTCGGGGTCATTCAGTCAATCAGTCTTTCTCAAAAAAAGGGTGGGTGGGTGGGGTTGTGAGAGGGTGAATGACGGTACATTCTTTCTCCAAAAAATGGGGGTAGATGGGGTGGGGAGACAAGGGGGTGGTGGTTTTTGCAGGTTTGGTTATTACCAACCAAATGTGATTTTATGCCTTTTCCAGAAAATCCCCTCTGGGGAATCAGCAATGTACTTTGTGTGACTTAGTTTGACTGTGAATGCCAAAATACTGCACATGTCAATTATGGAATCCCAAGCATCTATTTCATCAAATCCAGCACTGGTGTGTTAAGTCATTGTTCTGGAACACAGTCCTGTGTATGAGTCACCACGCGGGAGAAAATTTTATTGGAAAAAAGTCAACTTTTCAAATGGACAAACAATGATCCTCCCAGCTTTCATTGTGCCCCTCCCCTCCAAGCCAAAACAAAACTGGCTGGGAAGGGGGTGGGCAGGTGGCAGGGGACCGTTTTCATACTGTGTCGCCAACACATCATTAAGAGTACACATTTCATTCAGTTAAATAAATTGGAATGTTATGTCCTGAAAGGGAGCTTCATTATGTGCAACATTTTGTGTAATTCTAATCTAAACTTTGAAAAATCAAACACGGTGTAAATTCGTTGACTTCTCTTTTATAAGAACGTATAAAACCAGGGTAAAAATAACGAATGAAAAGTAATTTAGCGGAAAAGAAAGCACTGACTCGTATTAAACTAGTATGTGTCCTTTACTTTGACTTGCAAGTAAATGCAAACATTACACTTTTTCATCACAAACATAGTTCAGTGAGTTTAGTTTCATTGATTGCTGAACTTGCCAAACTGTGCTTGTGGGGAAAGAAAAAAGCAAGACTTTACATTATGTTGCAGCGATACCTGTGTAGTTAACTTGTAACTAATTTTGTAACAATAGGTTATTACTGAACAACTCCAATGTATGTAATGTTGAACAACAGTTAGCGCTATTCTTAATTACATGTGCAAAATGTAGCCTAGCGTATTTATACCCACTGACCATGCCTTCATAATACACAACAGATAAAACTTGCCTGATAATTTCACAATGTGTCTGTTACCAATTTAGCTGCATAGGTCCAAAGAAATTGAGTCAAAAATTGCTTCAAGTCAATATTAAGAACAAATGTTGACTGGATCCTGGCCATAGTGTACCGATCATGTTTGTCATGTGACAGGTCACTTTGGAGAAGGACATTTCCGCCATGTCATGTGGCCTGATCTTTTGGCGATGTCGCAATATCACTGCGCACATGGAATGGGTTCATCAAGCAAACTCTCCGCCTTTTCAGGAACCCACATTCACCACCATGTGATTCAGGAGGGGTGAGAACAGGCGACAAGTAGCCACATCAAAGACTAAACTGCAAAAAATTTAACCTAAAGTCAAAACAACAGTTCAACTCGAAACAAAAGATGAAACATGATACTGTATGTCTAAACAATGTAGCGAAAGCCATGCTTGCTGACAATTTCAGAAACCTGAAGTTGCGTAAGCAAATATAAAATTTATATTCATAATAACACGACCCACACTATAGTGACAAGAAGGGCAGACAAATGGTATGTTCATAATCTGCATTAGAAACAAGAGTATTGTTGCTCTGTAGTCGGAGAACCTGCTCTTTCACTGAGGCAACTGCAACTATTTAAAAACCTTGGGGTTCATGTTCCCTGAGTTCTCTTATGGAATCTCTTGTGTAGCTTCACCTGGTAGAATGTGAGAATGGTACATCTGACTATGACTACTGAGGACACAGGACTTATGAGGACTAGGACCAGATGTTTCATGGTTGCTACATCACTCTGAAGCTCACTGTAACATACGTCAATGCTTGTTTCGGATTCTGTTGAAGTTGAGTTTTTTATCTGTCTAATTCTCAAATGCATTATTAATTACCTGGTGTTCAATCTGTTCAATGAACTTAAAAATATCATCATGTTTTGTGGCAAATTGCTGTCCATCTCAGCCAACATTGTGTATTCCCAGAGCATTCTTATGGTTTCCATCAGTACATTTCCAGTAGCTTATAAAGCTTTAATTCATGGTTTGGTCAAACATCTACAGTGCCTTCAAAGAATGGCCAAAAGGGATTTCAGATTTCAGGTTTTGAAGTGGCATGTTATAAAAATAACTGGTGGACTAAAGACGTGTTATGTTTGAACTTTCAGTTTATTTGGCTTTGCAGACAGGGTGGGAGGGGTTCGCTGACTATCAAGATTGTAACATGTGGATCCCCCCACAACCCCCCCAATGGATGAAAGGAAAGAAAGACTGAAGAAACCAAAAATGACTCTTTTCCTCTTTATTCAATTTCATTAATCGCCCCCTCATACACAAACACAAACAACAATACAAACAGATCTTGATAAAATGGAGAAGGACAGTGCAATATTTTGACATCATCATGAAAACAAATTTAACAAAAGCTTTTCTGCTGTTAAACTACATTGTAAGAAACAACTTGAAGATGTATTTTTACACTTTAGCATCTACTGTAATTGGAAGTGATAATTTCAGTTAAATTTAATTTAGTCTTTGTACTGCTTTATGAAATTTACTCGGGAAAAATATGCTGTAAAAATCATTTTGAAGTATTGGTTAATTGATTATTTTAAAACCACACAGCACTTGCCTTGATATAATCACAAAATGTGCTGGTATCTTCACAATTCTTCTTGTTTTGTGCCTGTCTCACAATAGATAGGTTGACTGAGCAACCAAAGGTCTCGGTGATGTAAAAAGAATGATGTCTGTGCATTCATTGCCTGAAAGAGCATCTCAGCCAGGCATGAAAACCAACCACTGCACTCCATGAGATTCCTTAAGACCATTATGACCTTATTTAATCCACAAGTAAACCTCTGCAATCTTGTTGTGGAGTCCACAAAACCAAGGAACCAGAGGTTTCAGACAAGAGCCATAAAATGGATGTCTTAAGTGTTCTGACGACTGTGATGACAAATGGGATGCCGTTTGGGCACCATTTCCTGTTTACAGTGACCAAAGTTTACAAGAATAAAAACTATGCCTTTGAACCTATTAAAGGCTGACTATTGCGGTCTCTAAAATATAGTATTAAATACCTCCATGTGTTTTGTTCTAACTGTGAAAACAACAAGAGTTTTTAACAGTGAAGTCAAAATGAACCGCATTTCTCCAACAAAAGAACTGGGAGGATGAAGGAAGCCTACAGGAGTGAACCATATCAACAGGAAGTGATGTCGGAGCAGTGTAGGAAATAGCAAAAAAAAAAAAAAGGTAAATTTAAGCTTCTTAGTCTGTGGACCCACTTGAAAGATGAGAGCAGCCCACTTAGTCTGAACAATGTTGATGTACTCCAAGTGCTTTAACATACTTTGTGTTGAAAATGTACTGTAGCTCTTGACATGTCATGTATGCTTGTTTTCAACCAATGAACTGCTGTGGTTTGAAAATCTGGATTTAGTAGTTTTGAGAGTAACTCGTAGTTCATATATCATGGTGGGACATTTGTGAAGGCTGGCGTTTATTTTTTTGTCCTGACCATTTACTGACCATCTACAAAGTGTTTGTGTTTCAGATGGATTCTGGCTGGGCCTGCTTTTTTTCTGTTCATGGGACACAGAGTCCTTGTTTCGTAGAACAAAAGGCGATTAGTATTTTTCTCTCTCCATTTTGCAGACATACTGTATCTCATTTGAACATTTGAGGAAAATACCTTGAGGGCATCATAGTCTGGTCTACACAACAGAGAACTGCTTTAAAAATCTCAGCTCTTTTGAATGCAGGCTCCATACCCTGTCCTGACCAGAACTGTACACAGGGGGTAGAGACGCCTCTTATTACCCTGAGCTATTAGGTGTTTGCATTGTGCTTCAACAAACACAATTCTTTTGATCTTACCGAAAACAAAAAGAAAAAGAAATCACATCTGAGAATTTATGACAATCTGGCCGGCATAGCTGCTTTAATCTTGAGAAAGAAAACAATGCTAATAGTTTCCTTTTCCGATACACCCTGCGACTATATGCACGCCCCCCTAGCCTGATGTGTACTTTCCGAACACAAAGAGCATTGGCACCTTTTCAAAGTCTTCCTTAAATGTCAGATCTTGCAGCCCTTATGGTTACATAAACTGTGCGTTCCGCGAGAGGGTGGAAATTGTTATATATCGTCGCTGTGTTTGCGCACAATGTGAGCCAGATTCATGTGATTTTTCATTTTATTTCGTCATCTGCATCCAGCGCGGTCTTGTGAATGGCGTTTGACAATAAAAAGATTGTCAAACACCGTGCGCTTTAGTGTTGCCCTGTCTCTTTCCTGTCATTGCTCTGTGCCAGTCATGGGTATCTACAACATGCCATTTCAAACAGGCTTCCCTACACTTAAATCCCACGGAAGGATTTGTAGTCTGTCATCAGTTACTTTCTCCCTCACGGCTGATGAATTTCACAGGGGCATTATTTACGGCCAAGCAGATATGGTCTTGTCACTGTCTCTTGTGTAGGCAGATAGATGTTGAGTGGGTATTCCCCTGGATTTTCAACGCGATGCTGTAAGTACGCAGTTCCTTTTCCATAATGGCCACACCGACAAAGCTATAGACGTATTATAGCATACGAGGCTATAGTATATCAGACCCACAACTGGTGCCTTTTACAGATAAAAGAGGCACTCACTGTGTCTCGACGGGTCCCACTGTGCATGTTGGCATTATTAAATAATGGTGGCTTCTCCTGTGAGTGAGAGAAGAAAACTAAAAAAAGAGTTAACTTTCAGACCTGCCCTTCAACCCACATTCTGTGTAAAACCCAGCATGTATTGTTTCGTCCAAGCAAAATACAGTTTGTCATGCCTCAGAAAGTTACCTTTAGCAGACATATAGTATTTCAGACCAGCAGGGAACATAAGTCAACATTATCTATTTTAAAGGGAAGGTGGGGGTTGGATGCTAATACAGTACATTGTCAGGGATATTTTATGCCATTCTTTCCGTTACTTAGTTTTTTAGATGTACAAAGACACTGACAGGAAAGTTCAAGTGGTTCACTTTTGATTTGTGGTGTTAATACATAATCTTGTACCCAATGTTATCCCTTGTACTCAGCACTTCTCCCATACCCAACACGTCCCCCTCCCCATTCCTTCTTTCCATGCAAAACAAAAATCCAAAATCTCTGTCCAACCTGCTGCCTGCTTCTCCTGCACTTTTCGGCCAACTATCTCCGAGCTGGAAACTTTTTTTTAAACTTTTTTTTCCCAAAGACACCAAGAATAATGTCTCAGCTGAAATGAAAAGCAACAAAAACATATGACCAGGCCAGGACGACAGTTTCCTCCCACGTTTGAGAAAAGAAAAGAAAGAAAAAAAAGTCTCCTGCCATCTGACAACATTTAAAAAAGGGAGTGAACCTTTCAAAGAATGTTGCCTGATAGAAAAACAAAATCATAACGCATTTGCCCTATTAAGTGGTTCTGTTGGTATTTGCATGTTTTCTTTATTGGCGTTTATATATTATGCCAGCCACAGTTCTCGCAGAGGGGGTTAAAAGAGGTTCAGCCTAAATTTATAGTCGCAGACAGGATTCGCAACCTACACACGTCAGAAGGGAGACATTTATATCTTCAACGATAGTTCCTACAGCATGGTACAAATTGATATAGCAAGCTGTAAACCAAGCTGTTTTCTCAGAGTTAAAACTAAATGACTCGGGATATTAACATTGTTACTGTGAAAATGCTGAGAACAATATGAACAAAACCTAGCCTGAGCTGTTTTTTATTAGTAACCTTTATTTATACAGGGTAAGTTGTTAGGGTTCAACTGCAGTGTGATGTTTACCTGTGATGTTATTCTGACCCCTTAGCAGAGTGAAATGTTGTGGCTGGGAATGTTTATATTTGTAAATATACTGTATGCTAATATTCAAGAGAGACAGGGGGATGAAAACAGGAACAATACATCTGGATTACGCACAATCCTTTTCAGTGAACACAATATATTGATGCAAAATCTGTGATATTACCAGTGTGAAATGCTTTTTTGTCTGCAGGACATCACTCTGGAAGCACTGCCGAAAGATTTATAAAGGGTAAATGGTTGGCATTTATATAGCGCCTTTATCCAAAGCGCTGTACAATTGATGCTTCTCATTCACCCATTCATACACATACTCACACACCGACGGCGATTGGCTGCCATGCAAGGCACCAACCAGCTCATCAGGAGCATTTGGGGGTTAGGTGTCTTGCTCAGGGACACTTCGACACAGCCCGGTTGGGGGATCAAACCGGCAACCCTCCGACTGCCAGACGACTGCTCTTACTGCCTGAGCCATGTCACCCCTTACATTTAAATCCAGGATTCCATAGGAAAACATAGAAACCCCTTCTCTGTTACATCTGAGGGAACATTTGGCCTATATTTAAAGTAAGAAAAAAAAAAAAAGAAAAATAAAAGAAAAGTACAAAAAAAAGTACAAAACATCGTAAAAGTTGTGTTTTTCACTATCTTAACTATTTTAAAACAGCTTTCCACAGAATAAAAAATAATTCTGGCTTTTTTTTTTGTTCAGAAATGCTGTACGGCCATTTTTCATGGTCATTGGCAATAATGTCTCACTAGCAGGGCTCCGCCCAACCACAAAAACACTTTTCACGTAACCGTCCTCTGACTATTTGGTTAGCCATACCCACGGTACCACAACGGCTTACCTCAGTTATACTAAAAACATCTGCATTATTGACTTTGTAACTTTGTTATTTCTGTACCTGCTCCAAGCGGAAAATGTTGTTCTTTCTCCCTCAAGCACGTCTTGCAGTGTTTGAGCATGGCCTGGGTTCAGCTGGTCACCTGAAACCAAGCAGGGGAGAATCCTGTAACGGGGCAACTCAGGAAATATTAATAAAACGTATGAATAATGACAACGTGTTGTAATCTGACATAATCGCATTGATAGAGAAAATACATTTTTATAATTCTATTTACAATGCACCCGATGACAAAAATTCAAAAAGGTATTCAAATACAATTGAAAATAACACTGAACGCAAAAATATTAAGTGATCTCATTAGTGGAAATACTGTAGCTGCATTCATAACAGTCCAAAGTAAAGCACAGAATTTCTATCAAATTTTAGGGCAACGTCATATTGTTAAAGAAAACAACAAGGGACTAAGTCTTGATTCAGCCGTTAGACCCCCCACCCAAGTAGTCAGTTCTATTGCAGCGTGTCCCAGAGTTTACTTTGGAATTGATTCTCATATTTCATTTAAACTGTAGCACCTGACCTGAAACCGCAAGTAATTTTAGTCGTCTAGAATTCCCCACCTGCAGTTCAGAGCCATGATATCATGTATTAGTTAATCTTCCAGGGGTGAGAACATTTTCCCCACAGATTTGGCTTAAATTCAGATAATGGGCCCTATCTGTAAAAGTGCTTTTCAGCTCTAAAAGCCTTTTGCTGATCTCTTCAAACAGACCATCTAAGATACTTGGCTGTGGTAAAGGTATAAATAACACAAAAAAGTAGGCTAAATAGCAAACAGTTGTGAATTTCTTTCCTGTCCTGTCCATCGTGGAGAGAAGAGTGGCAATATGCACTCTGAATTTGCTAAGGTGCAGTGACTTTATACGCCACTGGGGAGTATGTTTTACGGCTGACTTCTAAATGCTGCAAACTGGTGTTTTCAATTAGAATGGCTTAGAAACAGGGGTTCTACCCCTGATGCCTAAAATAAGCAGAGCTCCTTTATAATGTGACATAGTGAGCCTAAATGACTTTTCGCCAAGTCATAACTCAAGATGTTTTATGGGAAACTTTGTTTTATGAGGAGACCGTAGAGGAAAGCCTCACCCAAGGAGAACAGGCTCAATTGGCCTGAACCACTTATTAGCTAACATGAACTACGAATATTCCAGGAGGACTAGTTAGCATTGTCCATACCCAATGGGAGTTTAGAGGTCTTTCATAATGGAGGCTAACAAGATTCAGTTCAAAAGAAAATAAATGGTATTGGCTGTTTACTGATCAATACTGCACAACAGTTTCGACTGACAGTTGCATATTGCGAGCGTAACACTTAAACACCTCGAATACATTCTGTTCCTTTTGTGAAAACCATGTCTGTGCACCTTGTAACAGGTGGTCCATCAGTTCCGCAGCAGCAATTCCTTCTCCTTCACAGAATCCATCTGTCTCCCCCAGTGCATCCGTGGAATTCTCCTGGACTTCCGAGGGAGTCGGGGTCCCCCGCATGTACTGTAATAATCTCGCCAGACCTCGCGGCCCTCCGCAGATAAGACAGCATACCTGACTCTCTGCAAATAGTTACTTTTCAATCCTCCCTCCCATCTCTAGGAAACGCATGAGAGCATTATCAATGTGCTGAGAAGGATACGAAGTTGAATGGTTTGGTAAACACTGCATGGGGGACATTTAACTCCTTATAGTGATACACTCATTTGCTCACATGACATCTGAGGAAAGGCTTACTACCAGAAATACAGTAAATGGACAATTATGTATTGTAAGTTTAGGAGTATATTCAGATTTGGTTTTACAGTATATGTTTAATGACATGAATTAAAATGATATAAAATAAAATTATGGGGCATATACACATTATGGAGGGCTACTTTTGTTTTGAATATTTCCACATTATCAAATTTATGAATTCAGTTTGGTATCCATGCAACACAAAAGATACCACGTCATTGCACTAGTTTCTCAGGAGCCAAGCTACAGTAGTTATGAATGGGCTTTTTAGAGAGCTATAATCTGCAGTGTGATCCTTCACTTGACTCTATTCTTTCATAACCATGAAGGAATGTGCTTCCAGGAAGATGAGAGTGAAGTTTATGAGCAATGACAGCAGGTTTGACATTAACACAACCTGCCTGTTTTCTCTCCGTCAGGTCTCAGCTGTCTGGAGCTGAATCTCGCACACAAAGGGAATGCTTTGGCATCTTTAGTCAATCTTCTCCCGTTGCCTCACCGTGCCTCCTGCCACTTTAGATACATCTTGCCGGGGTGGAAGTCGATTGATATACAAGCCCTTGTAGCACAGGCATTTCTATCTTTATTTCTTTTTTTCTGTAGAACATTTTCATTGTTATTTTTCAAAATGTTCATGTTGAATGCATAAAAACATGGTTTTCTGCCAGTATGTTCAATGCGGTGTTTCACAGCAAACACTTAACACTTTCCTTAAGTCACTTATGTGTCTGACGAGAATTAGCAATGGACATTGTTAAATTATTGTTCATGTGAAATTGTCATGGCGTGGGACTGTGTGATTGTGAGCCACTGAATATTTAGCAGTTACCCCTTCTGGATACGATTAAGGCAAACTGATTTATATGCTTGCGGTGATCAAGTGAACTTCTGCTAAAACTAGATCTGATTTAATGTAGAATGAAGCTTTTTTTGTGGTTATATTTCAAAACCACAATTCAAAAGATTTCCTTTACAAACTGAATAATTAGAATTTATAGATTTTGGCCCATTTTTATTATAAATTGCTGCACTGGAACGGACAGTGGAGTCACCAGGTTAGATATATGACCCTTAAACAGTGTTCTTCCTGGAGAAGATATTTACTTTGGTACTTTTCACATCTGAACCTTCTGCTGGGATTCTCCAGAGATGGCTTTGGACTGTGGTGGAGACATGTTCCGGGTTTTCTGGTTGGAATCTGTGTCTTTTCCCCTCTGGATATAAGCAGCTGTTGCTTTCTCTGTTGCCAGGAGAGTGTTTGAGCAGATTCTGCATATCACTCGTGGGGGTGACTGAACATAAACAGGAAACCTTCATGAACACAGTTCCTCACAGGGACCAGAATTAAAGGTGGAGGTAGGAGGATCAGGACTGGTTGTCTGCCTGCCTAACTGGGGTTAGCAGGAAGTATTCCTGCTCAATTATTGGTCCACTCCTCCCATAAATCAGTCTGACAAACCTGTACATCTAATAAAGATTGAATTAGGTCCCCCAAGCTCAATTCATCCGCAGAAGACTGAAAGGAATAGATCAATGTCTCATCCATATTGCTGTTGTCACATGTGGAGGTCTACCTTCTTACAGAGAGCAAGAACACTGACAAATGGCAGTGAAAATTCAATTGCACACATGTTATATTACACAGCGGGGCCTAACAGCAGATCTTCTGGCCATACATTCATGTTGCAAACATCCTGTTCTATCTGATCACAAAGGTGCTCTATTGGATTGAGATCAAGGGACTGTGCTAGCCATTGGTGTTAGCTGAAGTCATGTCATGAAACCAATTTGAGATGATGTATGCTGTGTTTGCATTGTCCTGCTTTGAAAAGGGCTAGACTAGTAGGTTGAGTTTCTCAAGACCAATGTTTTTCCAATCTTCGTCCAGTTTTGGTGATCACATGCCCACTGTAGCCTCATTGTGTCATGTAAAAATTCCAGGAAGACTGCTGCTTTTGAGATGCTGGAACCAACAAGTGTGCTACCACCAATCATACCAAATCATAGTCAAAGTCTCAAAGTCCCTTAGATCAAGAATCTTGCCCATTTGAATGTTTGGTTGAACAAAAAACAAAAAAGTAAACCGTTTCTCTATGGCACCATCGTTTAAATGCCAAATGTGAGAATTGTTGCTGCCTTGTTCCAAGAACATGACAATGAGTTCAGTGTACTCCAATGCTCCAATGGCCTCCACAGTCACCAGATCTCAATCCAATAGTGTAACTTTGTAATGTGGTGGAAATGGTCCCAGCATGAATGTGCAGCTGACAAACCTGCAGTAAATTCATGATGCTATCGTTGATATGGAAAATTCTCTTAGGAATGTCTCCAGCATTCTGTCAAATTCATGCCGTGAAGAATTCAGGTTGTTCTGGGAGCAAAGGGGGGTCATACCCAGTACTAGAAAGGTGTACCTAATAAAGTGGTATGTGTATATATATCTATACATCCACCTTATTGGAATTCCTCTAATCAAGCAATACTGTATGTGTGTGTGTATATGTGTGTGTGTGCTAAGTGTATTCTCTGAATGTCTGCCAAATAGACATTTCGGTGCATATGTCTAATAGGGGAACATGACTTGAATAGCTGACCGTCTCATGTTTTAGCACTTGCTCCTAATTGATAAGGCCACTTCGGTTTCATTATCATACCTTGCATTCACGTCTTTCCTGAGTCACCCTGCTAACTATCCTTGTGCTGCTCTAAACCAGGCCTCACCCTCCACATCCGCTGAAGGAAATGCAACAGGGGAGAGCTTGACAGGGAAGACAGGTTTGCGTGCAATAGTTAGCCAGTCACATCCTCCCAGTTTCCCACTGAAAGAAAGCCCCAAAGCGTTCACCTTATCATTTCCTCAGCGAGATTAGAACCCCGCTTCCTGAGCGGCTACTTCGGGAGGTGAACTTGACTCGTCTGACAAGGGGGAGGGGTTGGGAACGACCCTTGTCTTTCAAAGTCCATCAGGGCGAAATAATGAAGCCGTGTAATGGAGGGGGTGGTTTGAAAAAGGAGAGAACTTCTTAACGTGAGCCATTTCCTGCACTCAGAGGACAGAAGGGGGGCCGGGCTGCCGGGTTGGGATGGGTGTTATCTCTGACCTGCAGCTTTTTGCCCCTGCATCTCGCCCACAGCTGCCAGACCGCTGCTGCTTGGAGAACATGATGTTGCTCTATGAGTAAGGACCTTCACAGGAAAGAGCAGTGCATCACAGCCACTGCAACCCTACTGCCTAGTAACCCGTCACAAGCCTTATGCCCTAATGCTGGCTCATACTAACCTAAACAAGCCCTATGTCTTAATGCTGGCTCATACCAACCTATACAACCCCAATGGCCCTAATTCTGGCTCATACCAGCCTGGACAGTACAAGCCATCCCTGCTGGAAAAAAACAGCTCAAGGTAGGTTTTGAAAAGCTCAGACAAGCTACCAGCATGATCAATTTGACCAGCTCCGTTTTCAAGCTGGTCAAGCTGGCATAGTTGGACTCTACAGCAGGGATGTGCCCCTTATTCTGGCTCATAGCAACCTATACAAGAGCTATACCCTACTGGAATATCACAATACTTACCTCTGCCTATACACACACACGCACACTCCTGTAGAGGTCATGCTCTTTTCCCCTCTGTCAGTGCTGTCACTCAATTTGAACATCCCGGCCTTCTTTATCAGAAAACATGAACCCCAACTGACAATTGAGTAAAACCGTCAAACTGTGTAAATTTAGCCATGACTAAGCAGGCCGGCATTTAAAGTATTGAGCTGGCAGGGGTTTGCAGTGCTAGCAAGGCCTTTTATAATACAAAGGTTCAGGCTTTTCTGACGGTTCTTCCCCACCTGGCAGAACAGAAAAGAACTAACTGCTTCTTGTAGCCATTACCAGCAGTAATGGTTCTACTACAATTGCCCATGTCTTCTGCCAATGAATTAAACAATTGAAATAACTAAACTCGGGTCCATTATCGTTTTCGTTTTCATTTAGCCTTGTTTAAGGAGTCCATCAGGCATGTCAAGCAGAGCAGTTTAGCTCAATTATGTGAAGCATCTGAAATGGATGAATTTCAAGAACAAATTAATTTCAGGAAAATAAGTCACTGAAGCTTCCAGTGATTCAGTTCAGGACAAGAAGTGTGACTCTTATGCTCCAGAACAAAGTAAAAGTCCAGCACTAAGCCTGTGACTTCTATACACTCACTCAGTAGATATTGAGTCATATCCTGTTAAAGTCCAAAAGCATTTCTCATGTTTATGTATGAAAGTAATATTTGCTAATTAAACCTGAATGCATCTAATGTGCAAGAAAGAATATGTCTGCCACAGTGCCGATTTCTTCATATTACATATTTGTTTGCTAAGCAACGAAAAGAAAGTTTATGTTTCATCCCTTTTCCATTGATTTGGAGTTGTCCAAAAACCTTATAAATTTCCCATGGTGCAAACACAAAGATTTGGACCCCAATCCTAACACATGGGCATAATTCTTACAAAGGTTTACACTTTAAGCAGATTACCAAAAATGCCTTCTTGAAGCTGGAAAGTTCTTTGCATAAAATGTTGACATTTTGAGATAATTGATTTACTTGAGAGCACAGAATTGTCTTCCATTTTCTGCTTGCATTTAAAGGTCTGTTGCGGGTTCATTGTTCTCAGCATCATTAAACTGTTCCCATGCATTCAGTCCAGCACTACAGGGATTTATTTTGATTCAAGGTGCTCTATAAAAAAGATGCATATAAGCTGATGAGCTACAGGCTCATAATAGCAAGGATATTGCTTCAGCAGAGGACTATGGCGATAGTTAGCCAAGTTTCAAATCGTGCCTAATGGCTTTTCAGTTTGAGCACTTAAGTAGCCTTTGCAATGTTAATGGGATTTGCAGTTGAAGTCTAAGTTTAAAATTAATGCAATCCAGACAATTGCTGTAGGCCCCGTGTCAAGTGTTATTAACCTTTTAGCCGGTTTGAATTTGTGGCTCTGGGTTCAGGTGCAATAGATTCACACAAAAAACTGGAGAATGAAGAAGACTGGACCTTGAATGAACAAGGTCCAGAACAACAGCTGTTGGTCCATTTTCAAAATGGTCGCAAAAGCAGAGTAATGCTTCGAAACATCTAATTCGGACATGAGGTTGTGCATCTCCATAAATATTACTTCTCCAAACCACCAAACCTGTATCTGCATGAACCCCACTAATATGTAATGTTCTTGGAATGTTTTAGCACTACAAGAGGTCATTATCAGTCAAGATTTTGGGGGAATTAAACACCTGGTGAAGTGGCCAGATCCCCCCCAAAATGACGGAACCAAGCAGGTGTACAAGTATATACAGCAGGCTTCAGAATGATAGGCACTCTTAATAAAAATGCAGAAAAAAGCCTTTATATAATAAACAACATGGATAATTATCTATATTTTATGTTCAAACATACAGTAGAACTGCATACTTTTACTTCAATACATTGACTCTCATATTTCAATGTTTTTTTATTTAAGTAATCTTATTTTATCTGAAAACCAAAGGTGCCAAAATTATTGGTACGCCTAACAATCATTGTAAATAAAATCAAACTAAGTGAAATTGACAATACAATTTAACTTTTATTAAGTTCATCTCTGTCTAAAATACCTATATTGTGTCATTCCATCACTTCCTGTTTCATTAGAGCATAAAAATGAGCTAACAAGCACGCACGCAGAATCCCATTGTCAACCATCAGCATGGGAAAAGCCAAAGAACTGTCCATTCAGAAGACACAGATGGTAATTGACCATCACAAGTTGGGTAAAAATAAATACATAAACAGTTAAAAATTAATAAAAAGGTGTAAAACATAGTGGTGAGGGAGGCCATAAGTAACGCAAGTATCACAGTTTAAGACTAGCAAAGATTGGTTGTGTCTTGGGGTCACCAAGTCTAAAAAAGACCACCAAAATATCCATACCATCAAACTCTTTGGAAGGATGACACATTGAGCGCAATAAAAGAAACCAAGCATCTTGAGTTCACCAAACCTCATTAGAATTATGACTGGAAGAGAGTGCTATGGTCACATGAGACCAAAAGGTAATGTTTTGGCCATACGCCCCATCGACATGTATGGTGGCAAATGGAACGCATAGATGAAGTACCTCATACCTACTGTCAAATATGGCAGTGGGTCATTGATGTTTTGCTACCAGAGGTCCAGGGACACTATTTAAGATCAATAGGACTTTGAATTTTTGAAAGAACAAAGTACCATAAAATATGATTGCCTCTGCTAGGAAGCAGGTCAGGGATAGATTATCCAGTAGGACGATGACTCCAAGCATACATCAAAATCCACAAAAAAATTATCAAGTAAAAACAACAACAATGTCAGTCTCCACGTTTAAATCCTACCAAAACCTGTGGTCTGAACTAAAGAGAGGGGATACCAAGGATATCAATGATTCTGACAAGTTCTGCATGGAGGAATGGTCAAAAATCCCTCCAAATGTGTTCTCTAACCCTATCACAAATCATAGGAAAAGACTCATGGCTGTCATCTCTGTCAGGGGTGTTTGCACAAAGTACAAAACCAGGGGTGCCAACCAGTTTTCTGGGGAAATACTCTATTTTATTTGAAGAGTCTGGTTGGTTCCATTGACTCATTAAGAAAGCATTCTACTTTAAATGTGTTGGACAGCTTATGTGAATAACTATTTTTTTAGTTTACAGTATTTTTGTATGAATATTTATCAAGGTTGCCAATAACTCCACTGTATACTGTATATATAAAATAACAGCAGTCTGCACTCAACATTGCCACCCTGCCCCCACAAGCCCTGACCACTTCCACACAGGCATGTTAAAACAGGTGCAAAAGGTCAAGTTTCAGCACTTGGTTTTTGAACTGCGAAATAAGTGCTCCATATTAGTCTCTCTCTCCCGATGGCCCACGTGGATGTTAATAACGGGCAAGGTACACTAATCTGTGTTTTACCTTAATCCAGAGGGACAGCTGTATTAAAGAGGGATTTATAGTAATCAGCGCAAGTCCTGTGCATATAAAACTTCCCATTAGGCTTAGAGTACATGGGCTTATAGCTCATTGTACAGGAGTCCTACATCTGCTTCTCAATAAGGTCGTCTCTGATTCGCAAGGTACAGACTGAAAAGGGGAGGGGAAAGCAGGGGGGGTTGTAGGGAGGGCGGTTTGGGGGCGGGGAAAAAAGCTGAAGGATGTATACAGGAGCAGGCTTTCTTTCACTGTAGACAGGTCTACTGTGGCGTTACATTTATCATCTTAAATATTTCTCTTCCACATGGCAGAGGAATGATACAAAATGAAACCTGGTATCTGCAAAAAGGAGAAAAAACATACACTCATGCCAAGGCACAACGAGAGCCTTTGTTATCTTAAATCGGAAGGTATGATAGACCAGGCCATTTGGCCATAATCCCCAAATATCCCCTGTCACCTGACAGGAAGTGCTTAGAAAATATGACCTTATTTGGTAAGTCCCAGGTTAGGGTTAGGGCAGAAGGCTTGCAAAGCAGGCCAGATTGGGGGAGGAGGGGGCAGCAGATTTTCAGCTGAACCCGAAGATTTGTCTTGATTTTTTTTAAACCCTGAAAACCATAAATCCAACCGGTTCGTCTGCACTCTTTTGCTTGACTGAGCCTTTACAAGCAGACGTCTCCGTTAACAATAAGCCCCTGATGAATCAAACATCTATGGCATTAGTTTCACCTAGCTGCCTCTTTCCCAGGCTCCACGGCCTCTTTGTCTGTTCTTGTTTGATGAGAAAAACTCCTGACACTTGGTGTACCTATTGATAAACAACCCTGTGTTGAGGGGCCAATTAAAAAAGCGACTTAATGAAGCTTGATAGAATGCTCCTCAATAGAATTTGGATAATAATAATAATAATAAAAAATAAAACAATTATGATAATAATATAATACCTTGAATAAAATCGATAATAATTATGCTGTTTTGTGGAAAAAAGATTAATTGCAATATTATTGTGTTGTGTTGAATACATATTTTTATTTCATATTACACCTGTAAACTGTGATTGCTGGTGCCACCAGCCTTTGGAAAATGTGGATTCACAGTAAGCAGAAGAAAACACGGACTGGAAATAGAGCAACTATACCATTATACTATTCAGGACATAAACACCTGCTTCTTAGAATAGAGGAGAGATAGACAGAGAGAGGGAGATAAGGGTTGAGAGAAAGAAACATAATTATATTCTATCATTATGTTCCATGAAACATTACATAAAATGAATACTTTAAATCAAAATGAGATTTGCTATTTTTGTATTGCCTTTAATTTAGAGAAGACGTTTGCTTTTTCACATTTCATATCCAAAGCCAAGCTATACCGACCCACACAACTGACTCCAGGGCATTTTCGGAATAGACTCTCCAAATCTCCAAAATCAAGAGCCTGCTATATATGTACATATTCAAATATGCTATGATTTCCATTCTGGTCAACAACAAAATCATATTGTCACATTTAATTTCCCCACACTTTTGTCAAAGTAAAAAGAGAGATGCAAGAGATGCTGATGCTACTTGGAAGTTATGGCCTGTAAGCCAAAGTCACCACTACTTATAATTGATTGAAATAATTAGTGTACTTTATATTTTATTTGATTGTATTGCTTCCACTTCCAATAGCAACATGTAGATTACAATGCAAGCATGACAGATGTCAGAAATGGTCGGACACTAATTTTAAGCAAGCAGGTGTAGTGATTGGCCCTTCGGTTCCATACAATTTTACATACAGTAGGACTAATTTCTTTTCAGCCATTGCAGTAACCTATCCCTACCACCCCGCCCCTCATCTCCTAAAGTGTCCTACAAAAGGAGCATACAGGAAGCATGTAGAAAAGAGGACCTGAAAGCGGTGAGGTCAATGTCTAATTGTTACTTTTTGTAACTGTGTTTTTGTTGTGAAAGCGATCACCAGGACGGAGCATCTGGCCACTGCTGAGCTTGATTTAAGTGAAATCTGTCCACCCCCCGCCTCCACCCCCTCCCCCACCCCCTACAACCATCCTCCTCATCTCTCAGTCTCTATGTTAATGATGTCTGGTTTTATTTTCAGGCCATGCGATTAATCAATGTTAATTTCCTGGGATTAGTCGATGCCGTCCGGTGCTTCTCGTCCTGTTTCTTTCAGCCGCCCGGCCCTTCCTCGGGTTTAGGGCCTTAGCGGGGTGGGTTTACATTCACGGCACAAGCTGGATTAGTCCCCCTTTACAGTGAGAGCGAGTGCGTGCGGGCACCCACAGTCGCCGAGGTGGCGGTGTGGTTCCAGGGACGACTCCTCGCCAGACAAAAGGGCTCGTCCCGACTCATCCGCCCCGAAGGCTACGCCCACCCGCCATTGTCCCCGGCAACTGCGGCGGGGTGGCGGACCGATAGACAAATACACCCCCGACCCCCCCCGCCACCCCTCCCCCGAGTTGACAAGGCCGGGAAAAAGAGATGGAGGTGGAAAGAGGAGGCGAAGGGGTGAGAGGGAGTGACGGGCGTAGAGACGTAGACAGAGACGACGCAGGGGCAACAGATGACTCGCATTATACCGTCAACCTGCTGTTAGGTTACACACCGCCTCTTTCTTAGGGTCCTGGGGTTGCCCAGAGTCCAACGCCATAAAACACGCGCATAATGGCCTCCGGTGTGGGGGGCTCTAAAGGTGCAGAGTGAAAGTCTGGGCTCCGAGGCGACCCCCAAAGGGGGGAGTCACCTCCACTCCGAGCAAGGTTTCGCTTTGCTCGCCGGCTACCAGATCAGTGTTCGCAGAGCACAATAGATTCCTCAGGCACCTCCTGATTGATTCTTTTCTCATGGTAATGGCCATCCTCGCTCTTCTGCCAGGTTTTGCTCAGCAGTGGATAAACTGCGCTTTACAAGGCAGAGAGAAATGAACAAAAAAAATCAAGGTTTGAATATCTTTCTCTTTTCTTTTTTTTTTCCCCACCGGTCTTTTTTTTCCCCCCAACAAGCTGACATGTAAACGACTCTTTAAGTGCTCCACTCTTGGGCTCTGGTCGACTCATAATTGTCACAGTCAATTGTGTCCAACAGTCTCTTCATTCCCGAGCGCTTTCACAGCGAGCGTGGGAGATCAAAGCCAAAAATCAGCTCCGTTCGATCGCTCTCCATTTACAATTCTACCCAAAAAAAAGCAAAGAAAGGCCAAGGGGAGAGCGGAAAGGTGTGACTGCTGAGGAACAAAATTGTTCTGTGATTTGTTTTGAGTTGTTGATAGAATATTCTCTTGAGTTAAAAGAGCAAACAGCAAAGGCCATGAATTTGTTTTTAAGCTTCCTGAGAGTTATGTAGTTACGTTATTTCTCCTTCCAAAGTAAATATTCCAAGTGTGTATTTGAGTTCACCTGTTCTCAGTACCTTCAAAACATTTGTTGACTCTATCAGTCACTGTCACTGTCCTGCATTCACCAAAATTGTTGTTTCATTATTTATATAAATTTTTATACTTTTTTACACTGCTTTTGAATTAAAGCCTTTTCAATGTTAACTAGAAAAGCATTCTAGGACCTTAAAATTGAACAAACCCTTGATTTGTGGTTTTCTTAAATTCTCCATTAATTAGCATAATATATGTACATAAACCTCACTTGTATTTTCAGTTTCGAGTCGTTACCGTATCGCACCGTCTCTAATTTGTCTGTGGAATGTTTACATCGTCTGATGACCGAAATATCTCCTGGGTAGTAGGTTGTCAAACATACGGCTGGTCTTTAAAATAGTCTGTTTGGAGACATGCATAACCGCTTATGGTCAAAATGTCTCTTATTTGCTAAATCACACATGGGACGGATAAGTACTGTTATTACGGACACTGCCTACCCTGACCTCAGCCCTCAGTCTGCGCTGACTAAACTGCCGTGGCCGGAAAGTTTGGTTGTGTAGGTGTTCGCTTGTGCGAAAGCGAAGTCTCTCGTCACAGCGGGGTTTGCTCGTCGACTCTGACAGGGAGGCAGACGAGGGTGTAAAAAAACAGAATTTATATGTGTTTCATTGTAACTGGATAAATGCAGTCAGGACCATGTATAATAGGTCAGAATATAGAAGAGCCAGATTTTCTTTGAGAAGTTATGCTTAAAGTAAAGCATCAGCAGGCTAATTGACAGGCTCAGAATACAGTCTGTAACTGTGCTTTGGAGGAGAGCTTCCCCAAATTGACGGCAGGGTTTTGCGATGAGTATCGTGGGCATGATCGGGCATTCCAAATTGGAGAGAGAAACAGGGGGGGAGGATAAAAAAAAGGAAACCGTGCATATGCGTCTGACAGTTTCAGCTTTCTGAGTCCCACCTTCACTGTGCTGACCAGCTTTGGTCTTGGGTTTTTGGGCTCCTCACTACCTGTTGCTGACCCTCCAAAGTCAAAGGTGGCAGCAAACCAATAACCATAGCTGCCATTTACCATTCAGGAAACTCCTTTCCAAGGCCTTGAAGTCTGATTGGTTGTAATAATGGTGACAAAATAAGTCTTATTACTGAAACAACCATGAACTCAGGTGTTGCAAATACACATTCTACCCCTTCATAGAAGTATGATAGCCCCATGCTGTTTGATGACCTGTGTTATGATTTCCCTGCCCTGTGAAATCAACCAATGAGAGCCTTGATACCTTGTGATTTGCCCCTTTCCCCCTACCTCTCCTTGTGGAGTTCTGTCAGAATGCTAATACCCAGGCATTGTGTGTTACAAAACCTCTGTTCCTCCCGCTCCGATCCATGTGCCTCTCAGATCTTTTGAGAGAACGAGAGGGCCAAGGCTGTGTTGAGGGCTGCCACTGCGAAGGCCACAGGAACTCCCCTCAGTTGCTCAATAACAAAACTTTCCATCGCTTTCCCCCACCTTTAAACACCGTTGTAGCCCACTCTCTCCCTGAAGTGTTGCTGCAACCAAGAACACTTGAGCAATGACCCAAGGTTTCAACTTTACTCAGACAGTTGGCGAGAAAGGCCCCAAACGATCACACCTCGATCACTCTGACTTTACCTCTCCGCCACTTTTTCCCAGAGTTCACTAGTTTGCAACAGGGATGATGCCTTGCTGCAATTATCCTCAGAAGTAGTTTTAGTGATTGTTTCATTACCAGCTTGAAACCTAGCCAAAGAGTTAACTCCCATTATCTAGGTAGTTTCTGATAAGAGTCCATTATTTTACACCTGCATTTTTGCACATAGCAAAAGTTTAATAGCTCCATGGCTATTCCTCAGTGACCTCTCTGGCTGCCCATAATGATATGTTTATTTTCAATGAAATAGCTTCTTCTTTTGAGAGACAGACAAAGATAGTGGCCAATGTGCTTACTGTCATGTATTGGGATGGATGACAGTGATGGCATCATTTGCAGCAGGAGATGAGCCTCAGTTCCTGGTAGTGCTGCTCCTAAGCACTGTACTCTAATGAGGTAGAGCCTCTCTCTGCAGGAGTTGTAGGTGGTGGAGCTAAGGGAGATGCAGTTTCGCCACCTCAATTCCAGCCAGGACCTCCAGCACATCAACTCAGCCCCATAACAGCAGAGCATTAGGCCTTTCCTCAAGAGCTGAGGAACCTAAGAATTAGTTCCAGCCAGATCAGGATGTAGTGAGGAGAGAGCGGTTTGCACAGAGAGGAGGTGCACCACAGAGACTCTGCAGTACACAGCCTGAGAGAGCCTCAGTACCCAAACCCCTTGCTCCCCACAGACACCCCCATCCACATGAACACCAACACCAGCCATTACATCCTGCCTGACCACACCGACCCCAACTGGTCGAACACCAACCACTACGCCCCGCTCCTCAACACTGACACCTACAGGCCAAACACCAGCCACTGCGACTACACCAGGACAAACTGTGGAGCCCATTCCCACAGGCAAGTCTGCCTCATCTAGCACACCAGAGAAAATCAAAATGGTGTCCAGGCAACAAAAAGGAAAACATCTCTGCACCAAAATCACAATTTCCACTCCCATGGAGATACTTCCTCCCACTCACCATGCAGTGGTGCAAAGTTCTCCCTGGGCTGGGCTTTCATTCCAAATGTGTACTTGGTACACCACCCCAGCCTTGGATCTAACAACCTGTATGACCACATCCATCTGCACAAGTGCTGTGAAGATCTTCACAGATACCCTGAGGGACATAGCCCTGGGGAGAGTGCTGAAACAGGCTGCATCACCAGCCGGCAGAACACATCCTTGCAACAGCCCTCCCATCAATCCATCACATTTCTGTGAGGAGACCCACCCACAACCCTACACACCACATCCCTAGAAAATCCAGGAGACCCACCCACCAGCCTACATATTACATCCCTGGAACCCGCAGGATGGTTTACCATGGGGCCAGCTTTCGGTTCTCAGCCTCCGTAGAGGATATAATGTCGCCCCCTGCTCATATAAATTAATTCCGCTCCAAAAGCCACTTTCCCCTTTGAGATTCATTCATTTTTCACAGAAAATCTGAAATATTTACACTCATAATGATTCTGTGCTATGCAGTGATTGTGACGTATTAGGTAGACCTGTACAGCAGCTTGTTAATGCAAATCTAATGAGCCAATCATCTGGCAGCAACACAACGCATAAAAGCATGCTGATATGGTCAAGGGGTTCAGTTGTTGTTCAGAACAAACAAGAGAATGGTGAAGAAATGAGATCTAAGTGACTTTGACCCTGGAATGATTATTGGTGCAAGACAGAGTGATTTGTGCAGAAAAGGCTGCTCTCCTGGGATTTTCATGCACAACAGTTGCAGAGTTTACAGAGAATAACTCAACTATGCTTTATAACAGTTGTATGCAGAACGTCTGAAAACTCAACACCTCAGACCTTGAAGTGGACTGGTTACAGCAGCAGAAGACCAATAAGTCCAAAAAAAGTCTAGTAAATTTCTAATAAAGTCATCACCGAGTGTATATTCAACCTTCTGAATCCCCGTATTACATAGAGGAAACATTCCCTAATCTCCACACTGAAGTATGCCATTTCCAGGCCCAGGGAAGGGAAATCAGCAGATATTTGGAGACCTAAATGCACAGACAGGCACACAGCCTGACTAAATCAACCCCCATGGTAATAAGTACAGATTTGAAAAATAATACCCCAACATGAAACCCTATCCCCAAAACTCTGATTACCAAAATTAACAAAATGGCCAAAACCTGCTGCAGCTCTGTCAAGACCTGGGCTTGTACAATGTCAATGGAAGAACATGAGGGGGCTTTTAGGGAGATATACTGTGCACAGCTCACCTTGTGGCAGAAACACAGTTGATGGTGCGGTCACTGAACTTGATCCATTCGGTTTCAGAGCATTTACAGTCGAGCCACTAAAGCCATGGTACGACCACAGCCAAATGACCTTGTTCCTAAAAAGGACGGATACTAACACCATTCACACACAACCCAGCAGTATAATCTTAATAAATCCTACAGATGGGCTCCAAAGAGCACACAAGAATACCCGAGAGCAATTGAAGACCAAACCATTCAAAGCGTATTAGATAACTTTCTGCTCACTACATATCCCCGTAGTATAAAAGGTTGGCTGTCCAACATAAAAGCCACATTTTTGGAAAAAAATTTAAATCAGCAAAAAATTATTTTTCAAAACCACATTTTATTTGAAAACCCGAAATATTTGAGGTTGAAATGAAAACGAATGCCTAGGTACTATATGAGGACCTAAATCACTATAAGTGCACACTAAGAATGAAAAAAGAACATACACAAAACAATGAACAGTAATGGAGCAGTCCATCAACACAAACCTGTTTTGGGAAAATTGGAAATGTAAATCAAGTACATCAAAATGTGAGGAATGTGCTATACAAAATGGAAAGAAGATTTTGAACAATTCTATAAACAAATTCCTATTACTAAATTAAAAGAAACCTTTAAAAGAAATTAAAAGAATTAAAAGAAAATCATAAAATAGTACAAATAGAAATGCAAGTTGGTGGAGGGGGTAAAACATTTGATACAATAAAATCAAAGTTTAAAGTTAAAACTGGAAACACAAGAACAGAACTCAGAGGCAAGTCCAACCCTCTTTCACATGGCACAATCTATATTGGCACAACCCATATTGGCACAATCTTGCACCGGTGGTCTCATGCTCCCTAAAAATTAAATTCCTGCTTCATGCACATGACCTGGTTCTGCTGTCACCTACAGAACAACAGCTACAGCAGCACCTGCATCTGCTGGACCTGGGGCAGTGCTATCAGACTTGGGCCCTGGCAGCCGTGATGTACTGGGATCACAGAATAGCACAGCATCTGCAACAGACCAGCCATTTTTCAGACAGGTGTGCTTCGTAATCTTCGAGGGGGTTCATTTGTGAAACCGAAAACAAATCACATCCTCCTCTAAACATTTAGGATACCGTTTATATCTCTACTGCAATTTATCCAAGTACAACATTTAACCATAATCACAATAAGTTAACGGCTAGCCTAGCCTACAAGTAAGAAAGTTTGACAGAGGTCCACTGCCTGGCAAGGCCTGCTAGGGACTATCCCGACTGGGAGAAGGGGTTTAGCGATGAGGGGGATTATGGTCGCTTAACATTATTTATTACAAAATAAGTGCAAAGAAGAAGGAAACCCAAACACAAAGTAGACTTAATGGCTCTCTGGCCCTGAAAAGACAATACATTTTGGCAGATTACCTAACCATGCTCAAAAATACAGAGAAAAATTTGGGGTATGTGCAGGCTCAGTGAGCAGTTTGGCCCTAGAGACTGACTGGCACAGGCCGGCTCAGCTTCCCAAAAAGGCTGTGCTCACAGTGGCCGAGACAGCATTTTAAACTGCACGAAATATGAAAAACAACAAGAAATGTTCTTCCACAAAATTACGCAGGTTTTCCCAATTTGACCCTGGCAGCACAATATATTGAGTGCCTGCCATAGCCTGAGAGAAAGTGGGTGACAGCAAAGACACTGACAAAACATTTGATTTATTTATTGTTTTAGTATCTTGTACACAATATTATTTTGACAAGTCTCAGGAACTCAGCCTATATGATTTCACAAACCCCTCCCCCCCCCACATATCTTTCTCCATCCCTGTTCGCTCACTGCCCAATAGGTTTGGATAATCTGCATAATTTAGAATAATGTCATACCTATTAAAACAGGTGATTAGCACAGTGCTTATGTTTGTGTGTCTCTTTATAATACCTCATTAGTTCTTCATATACTGGTGCCTAAAAGCTATAAAGATAAGATTAGACTGAAACACAACTGCAGTGTTATTTGCTGAGGTTCATCATACGGTGTTAATTGAGATTTTCTGTTAATCATACTCTCTAGACTCTACTGAGTGAAACATGCTTGATCTAGACTTCATTTAAGGAGTTAAATTAGTTTTTTAAATCATATATTTTTGTCCTTGGAGAATGCAGTTTCACATATTACGGTGGACATTAAAAGGCACATATGTAAATATATGTAGTTTCGAGATACAACAATTATTCAGGGGTTTGATTAATTATTCATCATAGCAGACATCAATTATTCATTCAGTGGTGCAAGAAGTCATCTTCTTTACCAGAAGTTTTCACCCTATCTAGATCTTACCTTTTTAGTCAGTGTGGTGAAGGGAGAAAGTTTTGTGGCTGTCAGCCATTAACTGAATGTGCGTTCTATTCCTCTTCTTCTCGGGTTCATTCACAAAGCTGAATCATACAAACATGCAAAATGCAGTCCCACATAACCTCTCCTAATCTGCTAGTTTCTGACCACCAGGGAACTGACCCCGTTTCGCAGAAAACGATCCGTCGCTGTGCGCCGTAGGAACACAAGCGCTATTAATGCCGCGGTCCTGCCTTTTGTAGAGTCCCCGCTTTTGAACCTAACAAGAGCGATGTGAGAAAATCAATACCTGCTTGATGTGAGAATTTGCTCCTCAGCAATCTGCTTTGCAGAAATTTCACTGCGCTTTCTTCCCTTTGTACGCACGGACAAGACATCTGAGGCGTTTTTCGTGTTACAGAACGCTCTCTGCCCGCCGGGCAAGCGGTAAACGTAAAACAAATTCATCTTAAAACACATTTGAGAGTCCCTAAGATCACGCATGCTCTTTGCTGGCTGAGTTATTCAACTGCCAATCAATCTGACCCATGCTTTGTTGTATGGGGCAGAACAGTGACACAATGCTGATTCTACTGCAATTAAATATCAGAAATGAGTAAATCCAGTCTTTTTGGCTTCAGAAGCAGGATACACAGAAGTTCTGAGCAGGGGTTCTTTCTTACTTATCGTATACTCATCGCCATCTGTAATGATTTAATCGTTTTGAGGAGTAATAAGTGACTCGGAGTTCTTGGTGAATGTAAATTTTTCATATTGAATTTAGTGGAATGATTTGCATTGCACCCTATGTTTTCCTCTTATGATAAACACTGACACTGCTGTTAACATTGTCCGATATATGTGTAAATATTATGTCTCATAAATGTTCATGTTCATTTGACCTAGAAATAAGAAGTTGCTCTTCAAATATAATAATAAAATAAAAGGTTACAAGTTATGAGCTAGGAAAAAACAGAGTAGCTCTTTAATCATCTAGGTCTTGGCTTTATTTTGAATGTTATCTGGCAGGATGGTAACAAGGATGTAAATGAAGGAAGGGTTTTAGGAATAGTGGTTCGCAAACTGGGCTTGTTACCAGGGGGATACGGGGTTGAGTCCTGCACAGAGGCACCGCTGTTGCTGCCCCCGGGCAAGGCACTTAACCTAGGCTGCTTCAGTGGATTTCCAGCTGAACAAGTGGATAATGTGTCAGACTGCAAGCTGCTTTGGCTACGAGCATCTGCTAAGCAAACCACTTTTTTCGAAAACTATTCTTATGTGAATGATGAATTCTAAATTACAGAACATGCAGTACACACTCCAGAAAAACGGCTTCCCCTGAAAATGCTTGGTCTCTCCCTTGTTTTGTTTGTTTTGTGTGGCATTTGCTCGCATTCGTTTCACTCCGGTGAGACAGAGTCGCTGTGTGCTTTTTTTTTTTAAAGATGCTTCGCTGAGACAGGAAGTGACTGTGTTCACTTCTGTTTAGCCTGGGGATTTTGGATTCCAGTTCTCCCCCACCACCTGTGCATTCTCCCACTGATTTTTTACACAGATGTAAGATTTCCGGGGACCCCTCTCGCTCTCACACTCAACCCACCCACTCTCTCAAGAATTCGAGCAGGGGACACGATAAGCGTTTCCGTCCAAACACGACGCAACTGAAGAAATATCTGCGTTTGGGGGGAAGAAAGTCTCCTGGCTTGCTTTTTTGAAGATGTACAAAAAGCCAAATGCTGCATCTCTAGTTTGTAAAGTAGCCTATGCTGTTGAACCATATGAGCTAGAGAAGGTACCTGCTAATTATCAGTTTAATCAAGTGACTGATAACCATTTGCAATTATCTGATTTGATTGCTGGGTAAACAAACAAGAGTATTTACTGGTATCCCTTTCGCCAATAACATGCATGTTCGAAAAAGACACACAAAGTGCTTGAATGGACCATAACTTTGTTTCAAATTGAGTTTTTGTCAGATCCACCTGAGAATTCTTTCACTGTATATAACATAAGCTTCAAGCGAATGCTGTGTTCTGAATCACCCCAGCAAAGACATGGCTTTAAAATAAACATGTTTGCATTTACATGTATGAAAATATTCATATACACCTATCATATCTCAGTTTCAGGATCTCCTGTTCATAACCTACTGATTAAATAATCCATAATATGTCCTTTCAATAAACTGACTTGCTTGTCAAACTGACTTACTTGTCATTTTTGTTTAGGTTGGTATTTTATATTTTTATGACTGCAATAAAACAAAAAAACATTCTGGATGCATCACTGAGAATTCTGTTTGAATGATTACGTGACTGATAACTCAAATCACAGGTGTACGACAAGAATCTGCTGTAAGTGTCTGGTTTAGTCAAGAATGGGACACTTGATCAAAATTATATTAATGTTTATTTATAGTATAAGCCACAATATCATGTACATGCAAACTGCTCCACATCAAGACAACTGCATACCTGTAAAATCTAGCACATAGGCCTACACCTATACAATCTGGGGGAAATATGGTATAAAGGCAATTTGTTACACATTCAGATGGATATTTTATTTTCTGCATCACGTTTGTAAACCATTAAAATATAACTTTAATTATAGGCTTTAATTTAATATCAAAGTATTTGTATTTCCTGCAGTGGTATGCAAGTATTATGTATTTATACTTGCCTTGAAATACTTTGCTTTATTATGTTAATATACTGTAAAACACTCAAGGAACTATACATACAGCGAAAGACTATTATCTCTTCTTCACCAAAAGTCTGGTATTTACAATGTTTGTAGCCTAACACTAAAATCGTCACAAGGCCGATATACACAGGATATTTAACGCAATCGATTCAGTTATTCCAAACAGTGAGAGAGGGATGCGTTCACTGCCCATTAAAAAAATAATTAAGAACAGTGTGACTACAGGGTCCCGTTAGGTTCATTATAAGGCAATTCCGTTTCTCACCATACATAATATCCAAACGAAAAGAGAGCGAAGTTACTTGTGGAAGGGGTTAATTAACAAGCTGCTAACTGAGGGATTGCACTGCGGAGTGTGCTAATGTCAGGGTGTCCATGTCGCCGATGCTGTTTTTAATTTAACCCCATTTGGTGCACACATGGATTTAATCAGTCCATCTGTAACCTGTGTGCGGTACGGAACACAAGCGTTCATCTTTTCAAATTATTTATAAATTCTGAGAGAAAAACGAATCCGAGACATAAATGATGTAGGCTACTGTAGGTTACTTTTACAAACTCATCAAGTAAATAGGACGGTCGCATAACGCAGCAGAGTAGACGGTGCGGAAACGGGGATTAAAATGCGTACTAAAAGGCAATGTCTATTTTTTAAAGAAAGTTTCAAGGTTTGTACTACTTACCCCTGAGTGCCCAGAAATGTAGCGTGTTGCATTTCTTCTGGTACATGCCTGTAAATAAAGACTAAACAGACAAACCAAATATCAATGAATAACAAACGAACAAATACTCTATTTTAACAGTGTAATTAAAAGGTAAATTAATCCAGCTTCTTTTATAAAACATGGGATGGCAATTTTACTACTGACTTGAAATTCTAAATAAATATATAAACGCGTATATAGGCCCTATGCTAAAATAAATAAATAAATAAATAAATAATAATAATTATTATAATAATAATAATTATTATTATAATAAACTGCTACCATATGTTTATTATAGACACTACTATTCATACCACTACTACTACAAATAATAATAATAATAATAATAATAATAATAATAATAATAATAATAATAATAATAATACAAAGTACGTGTTCATTAGACATGAATAAACTAAACCCTGACTGACTTGTCAGACGTCAGACACTAAACTTCTCCCAGCGGATTCGAGCTCAGAATTGCTTAATGATCTACAGTCTTTGGAACATTTCTGAATTCCAGATGTTTCGCATCTTCATCTTCTGCTGTGGGATCTGATTGGCTTTGAACAAAAGCATCAATAGGTCCGACCCCTTCTGATTGATGATTTAATTATCCATACAGTAGATAACTGCGTAAAGACAGGGGAGGAAAAATACATAACCAATCACTGTCTTTCATAGGTGGCGCCTCCCTTGCCATCAGTGTACGTAGGTAGGCTATACATGTAATAGCTTTAGCCTATTCAGTGCAAAAATAAAAGAGAAATCGATTAAAACAAAAAACACATCCGTATGCTTATGCTTAATGAATTAAACGTTTGTACACTCAGTCTCTAAACCATGTCATTATTTTACAGACAAGGGAAACCATATTTAAAAACAAATATTTAATTATAAAGTTTCACTGACTTAAATGTGATGTTTAATAACATCGTATTCATGGATATGCATTACATCCATATACTGGTTTATAAAATCAGATTATCATTTTCCGTTTTCTGTTATTAGGCTACCTGGGGGAATTATGAAATATATATATGAATAGGCTACTAAGTGTTAGCTGAGTTACACTTTATCAGCTAATGATGAATGTAAGTACATTTCTGTTTAACTAATATATTGCTTGCCTGAATAAATTACGCCGTGTCGATTACGAAAAGAGTAAATGTACACACGCATTTTCAGAGAAGAGCTGGACAGCCGGAATCCCAGATGCTCAGATCTTGCAAGTAACCAGATATTCCGGCGCTGTTTGTTGATCCATGGTCGGTGAGGGTCAGTTGCTCCAGCATGATTTCCGTTAGATGCTTTCTTGTCGTAATGGTTGTGGAGGTTGGGGGCTGGAGAGGGAGGTGGTGGTGGTGGTGGTGTGGGGGGGGGGGGGGGGGTTCCAACTTTCTTCAAATATTATTCTTGCGTGGACGGCAAGGTAGTCCAGCTCTGCTCCTGTCTCTCAGATCATAAAAAATAAAAAATAAACACGTTTTCCCGAAGATGCTCACGTTTGGCGTTCCGCAATTATCCCGTCCAGTGAAGATAGGTGGCGCGTGTTTCAGGGTCTCTGCTCTGCATTACAAAAAGGAAAAAGAAAAAATGTCATTAGAAGAGGCGTAACACGTCAGTCCGTCCCCAGGTTTGTTTCCTGGAGTGGCTGAAAGAGATCAGTCCTAACCTGCCCAGCAGGAATAACGGTCCTTCTTCCAACTATTTCCCAGGCTTATTATAATTTCGCAAGGATCCTCGTTTTTCCACATTACAGTTGCCTCAGACGTTTTTTTTTTACCTGAACTGAACTATTTGAAAAGATAAACGTAAATAATAAGGTAGGTACTGAATTTACTGTTCTGTTTAAATAGCCTTTTCATAAAAGGTAGCTAGCTAACCAGCCAAAAGGCTACCTCGCTTTCCAACTAATATTGTCAGAGATGGTCATCTAACGTTTTTGGCTTGATTTTGAATGTAGCGTTTTCCGTTAAAGTTTGTCTACCTGTGCAGGTAAAAGCGGTGCACTTTACTGTACAAATGAAACTTGTGGTCTAAACTTGCAGGCGGGCAAAATAGTTATTGATATAATGTTAGCTAATTCGGGCAGTGGGCTTCATTTCTTTTGCTATTCCCTTGGATCTGCTTGGTAGTGAAGACAGAGGCGGGTGCTTGTTTTCTTATAAACGTGCAATTTAGCCCAGTATCTACATGTGCCTTAATAGTCTCTGTTTGGTAATTCCGCATATTTAAGAGTTAGCTATTTTTAAACTGGGTAGCTAATCGAGTTTCCTTAATAGGTTAAACACCATACAGGTTACGATTCGCTTTACTGCATATCGAGGTTGTGTAAACACTTGCTAGCTCCCTAATTAGTTATGCTACATATTGTGTTTTTGTAGGCTAGTTAACCAAATAGAGAGCTGCAAATATTACTGAGGTTTTGGTATTTATTTAATATTCCCAGATTCCTAACGTTGTCCATTGATGACCGTGATTCCATGATTTGTAAGTGTACAAAGTTATCTGTGTGTTTGTAAGCTTTTTGTGTGTTTGTTTTTATTTTTCCTCGTGGATGGATTCCTATTGTTTTGTCATCATAAACGCAAATCAAGCAAATTTGACCTGCTGGTTTTAAATACAATATCATACCCTCTTCATTATGTTATTATATTATTTTTAATCTATTAATTTGCATGATTTGCACGATGAAGAGAACGGTGACAAGGTGGCACCACGATAAAAGTTTTTTTCTTTCTTTTTTTTGTTTATTTTTGCTTGACTTACATTTTAGGTATCCAAAGGTTCCTGCATCAACGTGAATTATTTTGCATGCAGTTAGCTATTGGTGATGATTTCCCCATGCACAATAGCATATTACATAAAATAATTATGTTCCTTAAGGCTCCACAACAATTTAATCCGAAATCGTGTCTCTGCCAAATTGTAGCACAGCCAGTAATAATAAAAATATTAATAATAACAACAACAACAACAACAACAACAATAATAATACATTTAAAAACGTAGAATACCACTGCTCGTGAATTGAAGATTAACTGTATTTTTTCCATTTGATTGACAGTGGTTTCGAACAACAGAAAGATGGGCTTAGAGGAGGTTACATTTCAGTGCACTGATGCTTTTTTTCATAGTTTTTAGTAGCCTAACCACATTTATTTATCTTAAATGTTCTTTGGGAAAAAGTTGCTAAGTGCAAACTGAAACTTCTGACATTTGCTTAAATTCCCAAATCCTTAATTTCACTGTATAGCCTGACTCAATAAGTTTTTTACGCTTTGGAGCACAACGGTACTGTAATGCCTGACTATTGAACCGATGCACCATGAGCGATTGAAGCAAGATCAGCTATAGTCGCGCGCCGTACAAAAAGTCATACACACACTAACCGCATTGCATAAAACAAACAAACAGACCAACTCAAAAGTTATATGTATTGTTAACAGGTTCCCTAGCCTAACGCTAGCCTTAGCCTTTTATTTTGATTAACAAAAGCAAACCACACAATACAATAGCCGACCACACTGCATTTCCATGAAACAGCCGGTCATATTCATATTAAGGAAACATAAATAAAACATTCACTTCTGGCGTCTGTATTTCTTATGTCACACATTGTAGGCTAATCGCCCATAGGAAGGTGCTACGAAATATGTCCTTGGTAGCGAACATTGATTCTCCGTCTTCCCCTCTGCCCTCCTCCCACCTCTGCCCCTTTCCTCCCTCGCTTCTTCCGATCACAGTTTCATCAAAAGATTAAGCCGAAAGAGAACGACAACTGAACATTGAAACTGCAGTTTAAACCTTCTCGGATTAAATTGATTGGAGCTAGTGCTGTTTTAAGTTACCAACAGGAACGCAATGTTCATCCTCGCGCCCCGTATTTAAATGGGATGTCCCATATTGTCGCTGTGTTTGCTTGTTAGATATTGAACCTGCGTGCTGCCGATTCAGGGAATCGAGTCCATGCGCTCTACCGTCTGATCCACGCTTATCAATGAAGCCGGAGATCATGGCGGATGGCCCCAGGTGTAAGAGGAGAAAACAAGCCAATCCCAGAAGAAAAAACGGTAAGAAAATAACTATGAAAGAATATTGGATGAAACATATTGTGAATATTTGAATGACATTTTTTCTTGTCGGTTCGCTGAGCGAACGCTTTGGAAGTGATCGCCTGTTGTTCTTTTGGGCTAAGCGGAGTTAGCTTGCTAGCAGGCGTTTCAATGGCAGTTGACGGCAGACACTGTTTTGCGTGCCTGCTGATTGTGTGGAAGTGCCCCAGTTTGTACTTAACCGTGTTGTACTTTTTAAAAGCGCCCTTACTTTCATTGTATGCCTTCTAAAGTTTAAGTTCATGGAACTTTCAAAACTTGGAGCAGTGTAAGAATGACTGGCAAGGGGTTGAAAGGCAGGGACGCTTCTTTTGAAAGTTCAGGACGAGCATATATAACGGTTCTATCCAGGTTTTTATTCCTCACCAGGTACAAAACCGTTATTCGACCCCGAGCGGTTTTCGCTTTGCCTTATTTGTAAACTGAAATACCTGTGGATTCTCAGTGGGATAATGTTTACTAGCTGGATAACAATGAATGACAACGTCATGTTTGCCTGCATATTGTTGCTTGCTAAGTGAATCCATGCAGTAGGCTTGATAATAATTTACATAGCTAAGTGTGACAAGTGTCGAATGTAGCTAACGTTAAGTTTCTAGCAGTCTTAATGAACCAAGTTACTCTGACCAGTTTTATAAACAGTAAGTTACTTAGCTTTCGGGTACTCGGAAATGATCATTCATCAACTTTGATTGCTTGTGACAACGTAATTTATAGCTTGTAGGCTTACGTTAGCGCACATTAAGAGGAAGGAGACACTTTTCGATAAATGTAGCCTGATATGTAACTTAACTTGCCAACTAATGTTAGCTGTGTAAGTTAAACGTTAACGTTAGTTTTACTATAGCAAATTATGTTACCCGCACATTTATACGAGTAGTTTATGTGCAAGCTAACGTTATTTAAGTTTAAGAACTGCTCGACTGAAACAGGCGGAAACATAAACATTTTTAAACACTTTCTAATGGGAAATGAAATAGTCTTTTTAAATAAGCTTTGCTGGAGAAATCGAAAGTTTTATTATTGACTGCGCGCATGGTGAGTGTGTCTGTGCGTGCGTGTTTATGTTGGTGTGTGTGTGTGTGTACGCGTGCGTTTGTCTGTGTGTGTTGTGGTTGGGGGGGGGGGGGGGGGGGGGGGTCACTCGCTTTACCCTGTTTTGCTTGCCGAATCATGCTGCTGAATTATGAACTGGAGTTATGAAATAGTGGGGAGTGCTAATGGGATTTTGGAAAGGAAGGCTAAGGTTGATTGTCACCTTTACAGCTAGAGAATGCGCAGCCAAACCCCTGCTATCTACATTTGAGGCAACATTTTTGCAAAATGTGCGAGGTCATATCAAATCCGAATATGCTTCTGGAAATTGATGTTAGTCACGGCAACTTCTGAGTAATTGTCTTAGTTTCCTTGTCTGCGTTTTCACTGTGAGAACATAAAACTTATAGAGCAGCGTGGACTAGTGTCCAAAATGGTCTTTTCCCTGTTTTTTTCTTTCGAGATTAAATAGGCCTAACGTTACAATTGTTTAAACCGTGTGCTCCTTTATTGAATGATATGAACTGCGTTTAGAGAAAATCGATGACAGTATTTTTGTGGGTCTGTCTCTTTTCTCCTTACAAGTAGTTTCATGCCCGCAAATAACAAACGCTGGGAGTCAGACAACTTCGTCCTAAACTATTCAGAGAAAACCGAGGGGCGATGCTGTAAGCTACACTGAAGAAAAAAAAAGTTATGAAATGAAAATGTTTTAAGAGTATGTGACCAAATGGCTCATGGTTTACAAATGAGCTTGTTCACGTTCCACTAACCTGTTAAAAAGTTGTCATGCAAAATGAAACGTGTTGTAATATTCATCCACAGATTCATAAACGAACTCATGATCCTCTAATGTAAACATGCATAGTAAAACGAATAGTGAATAATTTCACTTTATTTACCGATGCTAGGTCAATCACGCGACGCATGGAAGTTCATTTTAGGCACTTAGCTGTGTTTGCTGTGTTTTATTAGCTAACATGGAATCGTTTTATATACTTTCCCTCAATGTCTCCTGTCCCGCGATGCTTCCATTGACATTTTCTTCGTGAATAACTGAAATTAGTGGATTTGTGGTCTCCCACGAACTGTCGTCGGAGAACTACAAAGGAAGTGAACGGCAACGAAGCATGTTCTGCAATGGAATAAAAATACATAAACGTATTATTCATAAATTGATAACCTTGTGAGGAATGGCTCTCGAAAACCCATTTAAAAGCAAATTTTGGACAATGCAAAAGTAATGTTAATCAAACATTTTCCCGTTGAAAAATACTTTTATTAAAGGCTAAAATTCACTGTCACATTCTTGATTGGGTAGAATATTTGTGTAAAAGATGTACTGTCACAGAAAGAAAATGTATAGTATTCTTGTTTTAAAATGTGTGTTGTTGTGATACTGCCGTTGCATTTCGTTTTAAATCAGTGTTGCTATAAGTTCAAGGAACCTTGCTTAATATAGTCGTACAAAGTAACGTTTAATCGAATGAGGGGTATGTGAGTAATGTAATTGTAAAGTGTAGGGAGTGGTGCAACAGGGTGCATTAAAATGTGATTTGTGAACGTGACGTGCCTGTTTGTTAAACAGTATGTGAAAGCGGGGAACGCAGCTTGTAAATGGCCACATTGCATTCTTTAGAAACCCATTTTAAGCATTACAGCTGCACACATCTTGGGTAATCTGTTTGATTTCATCTGGGCTATGCTTAGCCTTGACTGAGTATCTATCTGCAAGGGAAATAAATAGTTTGGCTGCGTATACTATATATATATTTTTTTTCAGATACATTAAATGCATCCGTCTGCTTATGCCTTACACCTCCTTCCTCACCTCTGCCCTCTTTGGGGTACCCTAGAAAAGGTTGCTCTCTGTCCAGTGAAACTCGATATCAGCAGGCTGGTAGCTTTGTTGCAGACCAGCCCTCTTCCCCAGGTGTTGTGAGTTACGTCCTGCTGTGAAGCCTGGCTGGGCTGTTTGATAGTACAGCTGTTGTCCTGCCCGGCAACCCTTGTGCTTTTAAGTCGATTAGTCAACCAGCAAGAGTGAAAATGGTCCTTTTTTTATTAAGTACACACCTTTTCCTTCACTGATGGCTGCCGAAAAAAAAAATATATAAAAAAAATAAACAAAAATATAAATAATTTCACCGTTTGGTTAAAGAGATCACTATGATGTTTTCTTGCTGTGGCAGGAGGAGTTTTAACACTTAGTTTCACACTCATCCATATTGCATATCTACAGTTGTACGGAGGAGTGTCATGTTGCGTACAGTAATTCATATAAATTATATGCCACTATTAGTCTATTTGTCTGTCTTGTGGTGGCATATGTCACATAGTCCATGTTGCTATAAGCCGCTGAATGGCACTGCCATTTGTGTCACAAAGTCTCTGTACAAGTACAAAGATTATAATTTTTTTTTTTACATTTCCTGTTGCTATTCCTTTTCAGTCAGCCCAAAGCCATTCAGTAGAAAATGTTCTCTGTAGAATATATTGATTACATAATTTATGGTTAAAAAAAGTGTGTTTCTCTGGCTTCAGGAACGAAGTACAATGCTGTGAGTGCGGATATAAAGCCTGGCACATTTATGCTGTCTGTATAAAGGGGGCCTGCTAATTCTTTGGCCGTGGCCCTGCTTTCAGGCCAAACAATGGCGGATTCCTTCCAGTCTAAACATTTTGTGCATCTCTATTATCCGTTAGCTTTTAAGGTGCATTTTCTCCCCCCGGTGCAGAGAAAGAGACTCCCCCTCCCTCCCCCATCCCTCCCCCTTTTCCACAGATTTCCCTTTCCAAAGGTAGATGCCATTTTGTGACCATCAGAGGGAAACCCCCCCGACCGCCCAAACAACCCCCCCTCCCCACCCCCCCAAAAAAAAAAAAAAAAAAAAAAAAAAACCCCGAGCAGGTCTGCTGTTCTCTCAGACAGTTGGTGGTCAGTTGTTGTAATGCATTTCATTTACATGTTTATAATGTCAGTAGTGCTGGGGCGTCCCCTGTCCGATTCACACTCTGCCCGACCCGCAAGGGTGCAGTCGTCCGTGCAGCGAGCAGTCACCTTCTCCAAATCGTTTTCTTTTTTTTTCTTTTTTTTTAGTAGGAGGGAAATGGGAAGGGAGGTTTGTCATGTGTCACCATTTAGAGGAGGATTATGTTGTTTAAGCGAGTGAAATAATGGCCGGTCTTATGAACCGGCGACGAGCAGTGTTGGTCATACAGGGGGACCCCGCTGTTCTGATTGGCAGTTCAGTGCCGGTCACAGCCCCATTGAAGACAAGGATTTATTAATATACGGCTAATAACAGATTATAAAGCAGACTATAATGGCATTCTGTTTTGACTTGCAATGACTTTCGGTGACAGTATGAGATTTATTTTTTGCAGTTGTCCGGATGCCAGGATAGTGTGTGTGTGTGTGTGTGTGTGTGTGTGTGTGTTTTATTATCTCCACGGTATGTATGACTTGTGCAATACTTTTTTGTGCACTACGTTCAGGCTGGTGTTGCTCACCGGTGTCTGATTATCGGCGTCATATCTTTTATTATTTGATTTTTAAATGCTGTCTTTAATTTGAGGGCTATGCTTGAGCAACTGCAAAACAGGATGTAGCCCTGTTGTTGCTATTTACAGTTTTTTTCCGAAAAAAAAAATAAAAAAAACAGTGAGCCACATTTTTAACAGAGTACACAAAGTGCAGGCACGGGGCTGTTGGCGTTCGTACACTTCCCAGTTACAAGGCACGTCCTCCGCCCTGCTCTGGACTCTGTAGGCCGAGTGGTAGCTTTCCCCAAGTAGTACCCGACCTGTTCAGAGTCAGGGAAACTGCTCGGAATTAATTAGTCCTCAGAAACGGAGTGCATAACTGATATTCTCTCTTTCCTACATGTGATGGAACAGCCCATCTCTATGAAATATTTTATTTAATGTAAAATGAGATATTTTACATAGAAGAGAGACCCTAAACAGATGGCTGTTCGTCGTCAGAACGATCACAACTCCAGCGCGGTTTGAGGTCGCCGCAAAAAGGCGAGCCTTTCGAAATGACAAGTTAAACAGGCAAGTCGGAGGACGCTTTCTGCCGAAACTGAAATCCTGACAAAAGAGCGCAAAGCCGGTGCCGTCAAGCACTTTGACTTCGGAGACGCACGACTTGGAGCGGAATTATTCAACAAAGCTCGGCGGTTTTTCCTCGTTCGAACAGCGCCGCTTCGGCGAGACCCAGAAAGTCTGACACGAGATTGTAATCCGTTCCAAGCTTCCACGGACGGTGGCACCTTCAGGCTCGCGCCAGCGATTCGCACAGACAAATCAGCCCAAGGTGTTCAACATATTAATCAGGCTAGACTTTCACTTACCGCTACAGATCAGGAAAAAAACCCCTCACCCGCTCTGCAGTCGAGAGTAAATTGGAAGCTTCTTTCCAATTTTTTTTGTACGCACATGCTTTCGCACGCATACGCGCAAACACACAAACACGTACGCACACATACAAGTACACACACACACAACCGCACACGCACACAGACAGCCATGCGAGTTGAACCCCTGACACTACGGTCTTTGGAATGCCTTAGGTGTGATTTCACTTTCACTCACATCAGTGCTGACCTGAATGCCTTTCATATCTGATCCGCTGTGTCTCCCCCTGTAAATATCCCCCGAGGGCCTGACAAAGAATAGAGTTCTTCTCCTTCTTAATCACAATTCAGCCCTTTCAGAACCAGTAGCTCCATTTGCATTCAGCACCAGAACGCCTCAGATGAAAGGGAGAGAGATAGACTGAGCAAAAGAGGAGTATAATAATAATAATAATAATAATAATAATAATAATAACAGAGGGGTAGATGGTAATTGAAATATCTAGGTGTTTGCGGTTGTTTGTGGAGCCTCCCCTGGTTACCAGCCTTATATAGCTCCTACTCCACTGCATCTGGACTCTCCTGACACTTGTATAGTGTTTCAAGATGGCCTGCCTGAACTATTCATGGTCACTCACTTTTAACACTCGAGGGAGAAAAGTGTCCGAGGGAAACCGTGGCTAAGGAGCGTGTAGCAGGCCGGGGCGGAAGGTGTCTCTGAACCGACGTGTTTCAGAATCACAATTCGCCAGGCGTGGGGTTCTCATCCCTACCGAGTGTGCTTTTCTCGAATTCTGAAATTTGCATGCATGAGCGTGTACTGTACACGTGTGTGTTTTGTGTGTGTGTGTGTGTGTGTGTGTGTGTGTATGTGTGTATGTATTTCTGTGCTTGCTTCAAGATAAACTTGAACAGCTTGCACTTTGAGCTGTTGGGTTTGTATTTGTTGTTGAGGACCAAAAAATAACATCCAGAAATCATAGGTTTTCTTCTGTAAGTTGATTGGTTAGATGACTACATTGTCTGTGATCCTTTTCTCCCCTCTTTCAGCAAGTCAGGAATCATTTATGCAAATCCAGGAAGAGGCTGGGAAAGGGGAATGAGCATCATGTGATATGAATTTCAGATTCCCCCCACAACACACACACACACACACACACACACACCCTTCCCACGCACGCACATACGCGTACACACTCACACACATACACACACAGCCCCCTCCCACACACACATGAACACAGATTTATGCTCTCTCTCACACACACATTCACACCTACTGAGACACACAGTCACACACGCACGCATAAATACACACACTCGCACATACATAAACACACAAGCAAGCACACACACAATCACAACTTTTTTTTGGTAAGAAAAAGGATTAAATTATCTGTGCACCTTCCCACCCCATACCACCTCCTCCCCCTTCGAGCTGTGAAGGATTTAGTCAGATTTACTTGGGCAAACACCTTTGGACACTGGGGAAAAGCTGGGGTCTGTTTGCAAAAGGAGCCTTTTGTTCGGAGAGGTGCAGGGGGATAATGGCGAACGAGGCAGCCATGATATTAGCCCATGCCCCCATGCCAGGAGAGCTGGTTAACTCTTTGTTCGCTTGCTGGGAGAGGGCTTCGTCTTCGGCACCAATGCGAGTCTTGCCGCATTCCTTTGTTCCCGTGGCTTTAACCCCCCCCCGGCTGAAGGGAGCGTGACCCATTCCAGGGAGCCCCCGGAGTTCGACAGCATCCCGTCATCGAGTGATGCGTTGGCCTTGTTCTCACTATGTGTGTCATGTTTTGCCGGGCTTGGCGGTGTTGCCAGGTTGACAAAAATGAGAAACACCCAGTTTGGAGAAGAGAAATCCAAAAAACTGGGTGCTGGCTGGTGGTGGAGGGGCTGTGCATTGACTCGTGACATTGACTCTGCACATTGACTCTTAATCATCACTGTCACCCCCTCCCTCCCGTCACCAACTCTATAATGGCAGTTTGCTTCTGTTACTACGATAGGTTTATCCTCCATGTCCTCTGTACTGACATCTGACACCATAAGGCGATAGAGAACACCGCTAGGTGTCTTGAATTTAGAGCGTCATCAAGTGACTAACAAGAATTCATGATTCACACTGTAGTACATCCCCGCGGTCCAACCCTGCTTCGGAAATAGCTGAGATGTCACGACACCCTCACACTCGCGAGCAAAGAACTCTCCTCTTTTGGCAACTTCAGTTGCTGTCAGGACCGGATCCAGGTTAGACATTCTCAAAAAAAAAAAAATCATCTGCATGTTGTCCAAGGGTGATTTCACTTTGCATTTTGATGCTGGAGCCTAATGAATGACACTTTCTTAGGGGAGCGCTGAATGTGTGTGTGTGTGTGTGTGTGTGTGTGTGTGTGATGTTACAGAGGCAACGAGAGGCAGGAGAGACAGAATGAAAGGTGTTTGTCACGCATTCTGTGCTGTGTCAGGCCATAAGCCTCTCTGTCACTTTGTTCTTGTGATTTGACAGTTCCTATCTACTTCTCCGTGTGGTGACACACTCCACGCCCCCACCGGTGCCTCAGTGCCGCCGCTGCAGTCGCTAACGTTCACAGCCGCGTGTTGTTGAGTTTTTAATGCGCTGAAAAAATCAAGCGCATAAATTGAAACATCGCCGGACTGGCGAGGAACGGCAGCTGATGTTATGGAGGCTGTTTATTAATGCATTCGTCGCGCACGGCCAAAGTCCCCGCGTTTATTGCATTTTGAGGCGTTTCATTGCTGCTCGGGACATTTTTAATGCGTCCGTCGGTGGCGTTCGAGCTTGTAGGAGGCCGTATCCTCGAGCGTCTGCTTTTGCGCTTGCAGGAGATGTTGAGATGGGATCAGTGGCCAAGACTGGCACAAACAGAAGTGTGTGTGTGTGTGTTTGTGTGTGTGTGTGTGTGTGTGTGTGTGTGTTTCATCTTGTGTTGGGACCTTGCTGTGCACAGCTGAGATGCTCCTGGGTCTTAGTACACCCTCAGAAAAATGGTTCCAGAAAGGACCCTGTGATTCCATAAAAGAGCCCTGTCTAGTTCAAGGTTTTTTGTCGGGCAAAAAGGAGCTTTCAAGCTTCTCACCTACACTCTCAGAAAAAAGGGTTCATTGGCTAGTCTCCATAGAGGAACCCTTTTTAGTTCTTTGTGGAACCTTCTATCGTAGGTGTGAAGTATGAATGCTCCTAGGCAAAGAACCATTTTGCCCAACAAAGAATCCTCTAACTAGATTGGTTTCTTCTGTGGAATCACAGGGTTCCTTTTGGAACCATTTTCTCTGAGCGTATGATAGAGAGTACCATAAAACACTGAAATGGGTTCCACTATGTAGAACTAAGCCAAAAAACCTGAACCACACCTCCACCACCACTTGCATCTCTCAAGGTGACTGGAACAAAATGTTCTCCCCTCTCAAAATGCTTGCATCTTCCTTATGACTCACAGCAAGCTTCCCCCCATTTGTGGTGTCTCGCCCCCCCTTGCCTGCGGCCACAGATCATGCATATGGGCTGCATCATGACCAAAGGTCCTTACTGGCAGAGGTGTGACAAACAGAAAAGCTACATCAGGGGGAATGATCAAGAGAAACCTTGATGAGTCATTTTGTACATGGAAAAACCTTTTAGGTTTTATGTGTATTCATTGTTTTGCTTTGAATTGAACTTGTGTATTTATGTTGTGTTGTGTTTTTTTAAATGGAAAGAAATTAGAAATTAGTTTGGGGAGTGAAAACAAGGTGACATGACAAGGTGTTAAAGCCGCCATGAAACGGATGTTTGAGCAGCTCTAGCTCCTGTGGAATGACGCACACATGAGTGAAATTCATCTATCAGGGGATTTTTGAAGGGTGGGGAGTCAATTTGACTGACGTCAAATGCGAACTAATGTTGATTGGAGGGGAACAGAAAATGTATATTTTATGGACATACTCACCCACTGGTGCACAACAATGTTAAAAAATTCTAAATTCAAATAGTTTTCCAGGAAGTGGATGGAAAAGACATCGGTGTGAAAAAACACAGCTATTACAACTTTGTACACTTTATGGAATATATACTTTAAGATGTGTTTGTATGGTTATGAAGAATTGACTAATTTGAGAAAAAGGGGAATTTTGATTACAGCTTGTGTTTAAAATCAGCCATTGGGTTTCAATAGCTGGAACCTATCTAGGCTAATGCATATGTCAGTGAGCCCAGACTACATTTAGCCTACATACACACACACAAAAAATATATTGCTTTTATGTGAGTGTTTCTGTGTGTCCAGTTGTCAGTTGGAAGAACACTTCTGGCAAGGTCAGAGCCTCATGGAACAATCGATAGCAGATCGGCAGATTAAGGTATCATGGCATCTGGATATCTAGGTCTGTGTTCACGTACGGATGAATACCTCCCTCCCACAGTGGAAGCTATTGACATCACTCGTAACCAGTGTGTACACCACCCTGCCAGAAACCTCTGTCATAATGTCCTTTTGTTCCATAACCTCTCCTGAAGAGCCTTCTGTCACCCCAGAAGAAAAACAAAACAAAAAATCCCAACAACAACAACAAAAAAGATGTACATGTCTTTTTCATTTTATGTCCGGAACCCCTGGATTTGTGAGGATGAATCCCATGATGTTTAGGTAATTGGAGTCGATCGTTGAGGAGGTTCCGTCATCCCGAGCTCTTAGGCACCTAAGCGCCTTCATCGCATACGTGGGGGTTCTGGCTCAGCTTCGCCGGCGAGAGAGGAAATTGTCCTAATTGCATTTGCTCTGTTATTCAAACATTCGTTTAACCTGAGGTGAGAGGGAGCCAAAAACCTGTCTGTTTGTTGAACGGGCTGGAAACCGCTGCAGGGATCAGAGGTAGAAGTCCCGTTTTTTTTTCCTTCTCCATGTCAGAAGCACCGTGGAGTTGTTCATCTGCGTGGACAGTACGTGTGCGAATCAATTTTGTCTCCTATCGAATAAACGAAATGCCTCACGGGCATAAGCTGTGGAGCTAACAGGCTCTGATTGGAGAGAGGGAGAGCTCCCTGCGTCTCAAACAAATGACAGACTGACATTTCCTCAAAACGTCCAAGGGTGGGTTGTGGTGGGGTATTTCACAGAGACGACCGGCCCTGACCTTCCCGGGAGGGGTGGACAGGGCCGGACCGCTTGCCTCTACCTGCCATTGCAGCATTAAGGCTACTTCCTCCTGCTGCTGCTATTGGCCAGAACCCCATGTAAGAGCGAAAAGCTTGCGAAAAGCTTGTCAGGGACTGGTCTTGTTCAGAATTGCATCTCTTCCTTATTTTCACCTCTTGGGCTTTCGTACTGAGCTATAAACAACGGCCTGTTTCCTTATCAAGGCAGTGGCCCGTGTTTTGTGCCAGAGGGGTTTTCACATATTTGTGGGCGATGTGGGGAAATGCTGTCCATACCGTTCACCCTGGTGGTAGTTTAGCTCCAAGATGGTGGTGGTCAGATGGGCTGTTGGGACAGATCTACACAGGCACTTAGTCATTGGAATTAAGGATGAATATTATTGCTCTTCACAGTTCAGAGGCCTTGGAGCATGATTGTTTTGTTTAAAACATAAATAGTATATAACCCTCTGTATTATTAGTTGTTAAAATGTGAAAAAACTGAAGAATATTAATATTCAGAATATCTGAGATGCTTTGCATGAGCTTCAGCAAGGCAGTCATGAAGGATATTTTTCCCACAGCGCTGTCCAGATTTTATACCATGACATTCAGCCTTCCTCGAGAAGCGACAGACTGAGAATTTGTCATCTATTACATATTTTTATAGGGCTGTGCTCATAATTAGTTTACTGCACCACTCATTTGAAAGGAGTATCCCTGAGTAATTAAAGTATCCCTGAGTAATTAAAGTAATGAAATATTCATTTACGCTACCTTTCTTTAGCGGTGTCGCAAATGAGACAGCCCCGCTTAATGTCCGTGCTACCTCCGAACGGCATTATAATGGGAGCCTGGCACATCGCACAATTAGCGACTCGCGGTGACAGTTACGGTTTCCAAGGGGCCACTAGCGGGTAGGGGGAAGGGGGGGAGGAGGGAGGGAGGAGAGCGTTGCATTTGCAAACGAAAAGTCCCCCCCCCCTTCTCTTTAACCTTGTTGTGTTTTTTCCTCCGACGCAGAGGTTACCTTTTCCCCGCGATGCCAAATCGACTTGACATAGCTGTTCATCAGTCGCAGGAGATCCCCCTGAGGCATTAGCATGACATCAACCCAGTCAAGCTGTAAGTTGGAATTGGCAGGCCAGAACCTGACAGGACTGGGATTGGGGAGAGAGACAGCAGGCGGTGGGTCGGGGCGGGGTGGGGTGGCAGGGCGAGCGCCGGGGTCGCCGTGGCGACAGGCGCTACGTCAGCTGCACCGGGAGACAGGAACCGTCTCTGAGTTGTTTGTTTGTTTATTTGTCGACTTGCTTTTCTGGTTAATGTTTCAGTGATTCAGGGAGTTAGTCCCCGTCCCCCCGTCCCCAGACTGTACATGGGTTTGAGAGCATGCTAATGTTCCCACCCGGTGTTTGTTTCGCTATCCTTTTGAAATATTGACTGGGGGGGGGAGAAAAAAAAGTAGTTCAGTGCGGTGGAGGTCGTGGCTGTGGCCTAGAATCACTTAGCAGGCCTGTGAATATCAAGCTTCACCCTTTCAGAGACACAGAAAATACAAAATAAACTAATAAAAACCAACAAAAACATTGAGAATCGCAGAAATGTTAGTCAAGCGGGACGGAACAGGAAAGGGATGCAGCTATGGAGGAAGTTTAGCACCGCTTTTTTCCACTCTGTTGTTCTCTAAGGTCAAGGGGCAGGAGCCCTCCTGCAAACAAACTTTTATCAAACTTCTCTGTTCCCGTTCTGTCCCAGCCTGCTTGCCCTGCCGTACTCAAATTCATTGCAACATGTGGAAATAACTTGTGCTCTTAACAACGACACACACACACACTGTCACACGCACACATACACTCACACACACACGTACAGTTTGTTCCCTATCTCATCTCGTGGTTTTCGCATGTGATGAACAGTGCTTCGCAGGTTGACGTTTGCCTGGCAGGCAGTGCTGAGTTAAGGCGGTGTGACGCTGGAGTTTTGTTAAGCTGGGAACAAAGCGATGGTGAAGCAGTCCCAGCATTGTCTCTCCACATATTGGACTTGTCACAGTACAGCAGAATTTAATGCTCCATTTATTTGCAGCCTTCTGAACTAGGCCTAATAGTCAGGGAAAGTACATGAAAAATAATACATTATGTGTTAGTGTGTGTGTGTTAGGACGGCTGTTTGAATATTCTCTTTTGTCCATAGTTTATCAATGCTCTTAGCGATTCCTTTTTCCTTCTGTTGCTTTTGTTACTCCTTTCTCTCTGGAGATTTCCCTCAATCAGGGTTTCTGTTTTAGTTTGACACATTGCAGTTTCTTTTTCTTTTTCTTTTTTCTTCTTGGCTTATACCAGCATGATACATACGACGGTGTCACACAGAGTTGACCAAGTTACAGCAGGAGAAAAAGTGAAACTTTGTTTGCAACTTAAAGTAGAAAAGACATCCCACACCATTTCTAGCTGTGTAAATGTAAGAATGTAAATGTAATTACGGGCTGCATTGGATAGTTTCAGCATTTTTGTAAAATCCTGGCTTTCATTTAGATGAGTTTCTTTTGTCCAGTTCACACATTGAGGCTTGATAAGGGCGGGGGGGGGGGGTTCTTTGGCTCTAAGAGTCTAATGCTATGGTTAATCTGACCACTGTTTGCAGTGAGATTAGCTAGCATGGCAGCTAAGCTGACGTAGCCATGGGTATAGTCGCCTCATATTGAAGAATGCTGGTCAGGTCCGGGTGCTAGACTTCGCAGGTGCTTCCTTTACCTTGAAACGTCGTTTATTTATTTATTTCTTGGTCTCGAGATGGTACGTTGCGCACCCGGTGTCCAATGAGAGCCAAGGGACTTAAAAATGAGTGTTGTGTGCAAGAACTGACAACTCACAGCCTACCCTTCATTTCTGTGGCAGTAAAATTGGCATTTGGTAATCCAGTTTATTATTTCATCAGATAGTATGGTACTGTAATCTTTGCATTGTTTGTGGTTATCCACAGAAGCTAAAATGGTTGTTATGGTTCAGATATATGGTGGTGACAGACGATCAGCCAGAAAAAATGACAAAACTATTTTTCTGCAAAACAATTCTGAAATTATAGCTGATAAAACCGGCACTCGTCCTGTATTTATGCAATCAACATGAGAAAGAAGCAAGCAGCATTTCACTTCCTCTTCACGTAGACGCTGTGACTTCATTAAAATTGTGATTACATTTGGTTGCATTGCAAAATGCATTTTCCCCATAACAGGTGATTATAGAACTTAAAAGTAAGCATGAAAAAAAAAAATAGAACTTAATTAGCCCTGAACTTAATGAAGAATTAGCCTTCGAGGATTGGTGTCAGTTTCAGTGACTGACAAGATAGTTTGCACACGAGTCGTTGTGGTTTTTTTAGCACTTGTGTGTTTGCTTTCCCGTCATTCTTAGTCAGAACGGAGGTAAAAATGATAAACACTCGATTGGCGCTCACTTGCTAATCAGTGGTTTTCACCCTCAGCTAATAATACAAATTCTAGGCCGTTCTTTTAGAGACTGAAGACACGGCCTCAGACTCACCGATATCTAAAGCTTGCATTCGGGAAAGAAGCAGACACTGAAAGCCATGATGATGTTTTACTTGCCAGTGGAAACTGTCGAATCACCTAAGTCACGCTAAAGTATGTCATGTTCATTCCCTACTGTCACTTAAGTTGAGTACATGTAATTTCTCAATTCTGTCATTTCTAAGGTATGTCATTTAACCTCAGCGACAGTGCCTACTATAGTTGGACATGCAGTGCACACGTTGTCAGTGCATTTGACACGGACAAATGCTTTTCCGAACCCTTGGCATGTCCAACCAAGCTTGGGTGTCGCGTTGTCCTAGGACTGGCCCGAGGGGTGAAAGATCCCCGGTTTCTCTCCGAGGGGTCCTTCTTTAATTGAATTCATTCCCCCTGCCCGTGGTTTTGGCCGCCGTCTCTGGTTAACCCAGCGGAAGGCCAGCGGAGAGAAATGCTCCTGCCGTACCCGAATGCGCATGGTGTTTTAATTAACCAGGAGTTCATCACACTGTCCTCATTAAGTCACAGGCAGCAACGGGTCCAGCCAAATGTTTCAGACTTCAAAGGATATTTCACTAATGCGTGCCAGGACATGGTTTCATCCCCGTGCCTATTTTCATTTTTATATATTTATTTAATTATCTCCAGAGTCTCGTTCCACGTCCGGCCTGTTCTGGGTCCGTTTGAAGCCGTCGTTTTTGGGCGATGCGGTGACACCGTGTTACGGTCCAGACAATTCGGAGGGTCCGAAGGATGAAGTGGCGTCGTTTAGAAGCGCTGTGCTCTTTCGCCCGTTACAAATGCTCGGCAAATCCAGCCCAACGCATTCCTGGGCCTGTTTTCCTTTGAAGACAAGGTGTGTTTACAGGAGGTTGAGGAGTTGAAGGAGGTGTTGAGCGTACGCTCCCATCAACTCCGGTTTGAGAGTTATCGTTTGTTTCAGACCCACCATACCTGAACGGTTATTGATGCCGGAATATTCTTCGCTCACTTCTGCAAGTAGGATGTACCTGTTTAAAGTAAGCTGCCTGTTGAAATTTGGTCTGTTGTAATCTAATAGTTGTAACAGTGTTGTTTCACACTCTGGCTGTGTTAAATCTGCCCAAATGGAAGACAAGATCAAGAGTCCTTATCAGGGACCAGGGCTTATCAGGGACAGTCTGCGTCTCTAATTTCATTACATTCAGGGGACCTTCAGATACGTTTGACCCCAAGGCTGGTGCCTGGAAGAAATCCTGCAACTCACACAGTTTAGTGTATTTTTTTTGGTTTTGTTTCACGTAACAAAAATACTGAGCTGGGACACGGCAGATGAAGGAGGGCAGCCGTTTTGTGTGGACGAAGTGTACTTTTCTTTTTTTTAAATTGAGCATTCAGGCCAGTAAGAGAGCCAGCCCAGACAGCCAGCCCCCCCCCCCCCAAACACACCCCTCACCCCCCCCAGCATGCACTCAAACAACCCGCTCAACCCGGCCACAAAGCTCCGAACATTTACAGCCATGTGACAAATTGTTGTGCTTTTCTCCACGCCTGACGTCTTCGCCCGGGTAGTGCGTCGCAGTCGGCGTTGGGCCGTGCGACAGAACCCAAGGTGGCTGCCATTGTGAGACATGTCAAACGTGGTTAACACGCAAGGCATTTATCTCCCAAAACCCCTCGCACACAAAGGCTGGGGTGTGCTGGCCTGAAGGGGGGTGCGGTGGCGGGGGGGAGGGGGGGGGGGTAGGAGGGGCAGTCTGTGGGAAAAAACAGGCTCTGGAGCGGGTTGCTTTCTTTCACGTGCACCCACCCCCACCACCCCCCTCCCCAAGGGTGTTGGGTTTTTTTTTTCAGAGTCACTAGCACACGGCTCAGGACGTGTCTGACAAGGTATTTCAGAATTCTACAGACCTCTCTAAGGACACACTGTTCGGTGGTGTGACTGCACGTACTGCAAAGCCCAACTGCTTGTGGCTCAGTGGTGTGTGGTAAATAAGATGAGGCACTCTACCCCCACAACTCAGAGAGATCATCTGTGATACTATGCTTTTCTCACTGGGATAAGTGCCATTTTTATTTGACTCCACTGTGTTTCACCCGTGTGTTTACACCACGTCCTGAGTTCCGCTTTGATCCGACACGGAGCCTTAATCCATAAATATTTCCGGAGATGAAAACATTGTTTCATTCTACCTGCGGTAGATATCTAGCAAGGGAAGGGATATGAAAGCGGACGTTGAGTGTGATGAACACGTTTCCCACGTAAAGGGGTTGGCTTTGTGAACCTGTAAAAACTGTAAAAACTTTGTAAACAGCTATTTTGTGTTCATCTTGTTGTAAGATGGAGTCGTTGTGCCACAATATAATTAATATATATTCTGTGCTTTGTGTGTGAGTGTCTTTTCCCTAAACTATACCTGTCCTATTTTTCCTTATCTAGACAGGTAACATCGAACATTCAGTATGGCAGGCCTGGGCCAGTGGCTCAGAGTGGTCACTTCTACAGTTTAAGCTGAGTTTATGGTATAGATTAAGTTCCTATATGTCTAAAGGGATGTGCATTTTACAGACATGCTGTTTTGCCACTGATATGAGTATCCAAAGCAGAGGTTGAAGGGAGATATTTATCTGTCCTGAAGTATCGGGCCAGTCAACCTTCTGACATCCAGTCTTAGGATTACATACTAAATTCATCAAGGTTGTGTGCTATCTTTATCTCTCATATGGTGGCCCCCTCGGAAGCATCTCGTGACTGTAAGTTTGCCTCTGAGTCAGGGGTCACTTATGGACGTCCATCTTAGGAACAGCACTATCTGCTGAGCTGTACCCATCTGCAGTTTTTACATCTGTATGATTTTACATGTAAAAGAAAGAGAATTTTATGACCAGTGAGGTCACTGTAGGCTTTTACAGGTAAGAGAAAGCAAACTTTATGACCAGTGAGGTCACGGTAGGCTTTTACAGGTAAGAGAAAGCAAACTTTATGACCAGTGAGGTCACGGTAGGCTTTTACAGGTAAGAGAAAGATAACTTTATGACCAGTGAGGCCACTAAGCTTTTATAGGTATGAGATGGATGCCTATATGACCAGTGAGGCCACTGTTTTTCAGGTAACAGGAAGAGAGCTGTATAGAGAGTGAGGTCAAAGGTGGGTCGGACTTGGGGCCTTAACTGAAAGGAAGCGGCTCCTTCGCGTTCCTCAGAAGTGGGAGGTGCCGGTCTCCGTTTTGGCATGTTGATTGACGGCTCCGTGTGTAGTTTGAGCTTGCATTTACGATAGATTCCTATTTCTGTCGGTCTTCACTGGCCTGGTGTAGGTTGCCCCTCAGTGTTATTTTAGCCATCTGCAGAGCTGATAGATGCTGTCACTATTATTTTAGGGGCTGTAAACATTTTTTGTTTTGTTTTGGGTTGGTGGGAATGGTTGGGGGAGGACGTGAATGATCATTATCATCTATACAAAGGCCAGGATCTGTCTTGGGTGGACAACATTGCAATTGCATTCTTTTTGGCTATAAATTGCAGTCATTTTGCCTGTTTTTGTATGAGCTCGATTTTTGTGTGTATATGTGTGTATGTGTGTGTGTGTGTGTGTGTGTGTATAGGCATTCCCGATTTTAGTCTGAATATTTACACTGCTAATTTGTGATTTATTTTAAGCTCTGTGTGACGTTCCTCGTAATAGCTCAGGAGACGCAGTAAGAAAATGAAGCCTGGATATCAGGGGGAAGCCATAGTTTGTTGATACCCGCATAATGCGCGCTGGCCTAGCAGGGAACCGGTGCGAATGGGAGAAGTATGCGTGGATTTCACAGGTAACGAGATTACGGGGCTCATAATTGATCCATTCGGGGGGAAAAATGACAGTCCTCTAAAGAGAGCCCCCAAGCTCAGGAGATGGGAGTTTATGAAACAGGCATTCGTGAAATTCAAAAGAATCAATATGTCAATTTTATTACATCTCAGGGCCAGATGGGCCTTAAAGGTACAGCGGCTCATTATTCCTGCTCTTTCAGTGTTCCGCCACGTCGAGCAGGTTCGGATTCTGCCTTCATATTTGGCGTTGACCTTTTTGCTGTGGGCGGTGGGTAGCGTCAGATAACTCTTTCTATATAAATTCAACCAGAGAAAAATCCGCAGTTCTCATCTCATGACTATTATTCTGAAAAATAAACTTTTTACCAAGGCCAGAAATAAAGCAATACAGTGCCTGAAAACCTGCCCTCCCGCAACTAGAAACCTATTTGCGAGAGGTACGCAAGCTTAGATTAGCGGTGTTGTGCATTTTCCTCGCTAAAATATTCACATTTCATTTAAATACAGCCACATCCCCGGCAAGATTTAATTACCCTCCGCCATTATAATGGGAATGAATTATGCAGGGAAAGGTTGATGCAAATGGGCGAAAAACGTAAGACGCGGCGATGTTTTCTTAGGTGGAAAAAAGCCGTAACCGAAAACGACAAAAAAGGCGAAAAAGATCCGTCGGTAATTCCAGAGTCAAATCTCATCAGGCCTCGGAACGGAGCGAATCTGCCCTCCTTGGAAAAGGGAAGGCGAGGAGGAGAAGACGATAAAAAAAGAATCTAAATTATTGCGCCTAGTTAGGCCGCTGTTTGTCATGCACGCTCGCTATTACAGCGGTTCATTTTATTCAGGGAAGTAAATAATAAGAAGTTGGCGATGCTTGCATTTTTAATTCCGCTGTCTCCCTCCCTCGCCTTGTGTTCTGCTCGCTGACTGACGCCCTGCTATCAATGCTGAGCAGGTGTTCCTGTGTAAACAGACGTGGCCTGTTTGTGTTCAGCCCTCCTCGCTTCTGCGCCCCCAAATGAGCAACGTGATTAAGAATCCTGTAAATTTTTGAGAAGGAACGGATGGCTGCCCGGCTAGAACGTAATTACACCGCTCCCCACATCCGCAGCCCAAGAACTGTAGAAATTAATAATATATAATAGCATCTTTCTTGAAATGTATAAATGAATTCAATTGAAGGGGAGTATCTCCTGCTGATGCTGGTTCCTTTTGCGTGCGTGTTTGTGTGTGTGTGTGTGTGTGTGTGTGTGGTGTGGTGTGGTGTGTGTGGTGTGTGTGTGTATGTATGTGTGTGTGTGTGTGTGTGTGTGTGTGGGGAGGGGTCATTTTTTGTAGGTGGAGTGGAGATTGTAACGCTAGTGAGGCAGGACTTTTGCACGTTCCAGGCCACTGGAAATGACTTTTGGTTCTGAGTCACCTAAAGTATTTCCCTGTAACTCATCATCTTTTATGTTGCGGGGGGGGGGGGCATTTATTGACTGATGTTGCTCACAAGGGACTGCTTAGGGCAAAAAGTCACTGAGCTGATGTGGCTGACATGAGTCAGAGCAGAGAAAATGTTACAATACCATACAATGGTACTGTAGCAAAAACACGGAAGTGGGTAGTGGAGTATTCCCTGGATACCCCAGAAATTCTTAAGTGTTACTCATAACATGCCTAACTCATTGTTATTTCAATCATTACTATTTGAGTTGCTTCTTGTTAGTTTTTGACAATTGTGACGCCTCGTCGTACCCTGCGCTTGTTTTGTGTTCACGCCGTTGGCACTGGCTCTGACGCTAAGATGAATGTTTTCTCTTTAAGTAGTAATGAAGAGTACAAAGAAGACATTATGACAGGATTGTGGAAATAAGTATCAGAACAAAATTGTGGGGGGGTGGGTTCTCCGGAGGGGGGGGGGGGGGGGGGGATCTCCGGAGGGAGACGGAACACAGACTTTTCCAGTCGCCGGAAAGCAGAGGTGTAGCAAATCCTGAAAGTTCGCTTTGCTAAAACTGCCGTTCGCATTAAAGCGTGACGCGACCAGCTGCTTTGGGGAGTCACACGGATTTGATGTACGTACTTCCTCGTGGCCACTGAACCGTGGGGGTGTACAAAATGTGATTCCCCCACGCGAGAGAACTTTCGCTCATGGCAAGGGAAGGCATGAAGGTGGGACGCGTGGCGGATGGCTGCAAGCCTCTTGGAGACATCGTACGTAGGTGGGAGTAATTGGCGTTCAAAATGGTGAAGTGTCTCGTCCACTGAACGCACGGGTGGAAGGGAACGATCTTCTTCTCCTGCCGTCTGCTTCGAGTCAGGTGGTGCTCCTTGACCGCCCTCTCGACAGCAAAAATATTTTGCTTCTGGAAGGACGTGTAAACTCATGTAAGGGAGGCGTCTCCTTTAATTAAAAGTGGAGATTATATCCTCTCCTTTCAGAGGCCGGGTAATTACACCTCAGAGTGTGGACTCTCACCAGGACCTGGCAACGACATCAGAGATAGGTGCTGCCCTCTCCTGCCGCTCCCTCCGTTTTTCTGAAAGACCTTGAAAGTGGTCAGCTGCCACTTTCTTACTGCTCACGCACACTGCTCAGGAGCAGCATTCACACCATTAGCCTCCAAATTCAGAGAATTGCGCACCTGTCCTGTCCATTTCTTGTTGGCGGCTTGCTTTAGTTTACTAGCCTTTCAGTCTAAAACAAGTCCCCTTTTGGCGAGTTGATATCATTTTATCTTATTTAATCTAGCATATGCTGTAGTGGTTGTATTTTATGGATTTTTGATGGCCTATTAGTTGATTACTGACAATGTTTGAAAACGAATGAGTAATGATCCAGGAAGGGAGTGTTTCAGTTGACAGGGTAACCCCAGTTCAGCCTAGCCCCTGCAAGTTGGGCTCTGCTCGGTCAGTTACTCCAGCTGTGCCTGGCAGCTCACACAGTTGGAAAAAGTCACGGATGTCGTCGCTAACGCTCTTCGTCTTAAATTGGCATAGCAACATGCAGTAAGGAGATGGGCCTACAGTTGCATTGTGCAAAACAGGGAAATAAATAAAAATGAATGAGTAGGCTAAATAGAAACATAATTTGAATCTTTAATGGCACCAACCGATGTTACACACCTAATGTTCATGACGAGAGCAAGGCCCTTAACCCCGCATTACTCCAGGGTTGACTGTCCCCTGCTTAGTCTAATCAACTCTAAAGTCGCTTTGGATAAACTGTAAGTCTGCTAAATAACAAACTATTCACAATTTATCATTGATGCGGTGTTTGTACTTGTTGTACTTGGCTGTTGGAAAACAGAGGGAATGAGAAGGGAAAAGGAAAAAAAGGCGCACAGGTATTCCCCCGGTCCTCCCCGAATCCAGCGTGCTGTCTGGTTTCCTCGGCCACTGGGCCCTGCCGGGCGGGTCTCGCAGCGCCAGGGTCACGCCGTGTGGTTTGGCGGGCAGCTCTCTGCATCGGGAGGGTGATTGTGTCTGGTGCCAGTCAGTCGCAATTAGGGGAAGGGGGTTAAGGGAAGCGCACCCTCCCCCCGCCATCCGCCCGCCCGCCCCCCTCCCTCTCTCTCCCCCTACCCCCGGCCCTGCGGTGCGTCCGTCTATACAAAGCAGCTCACCTGAAACTAATCGCCCCGAAAAAGCGCCCCCCATGCAAATGAGCCCTGGGGGTTAGCGTGGGAAAAAAAGCGGGGCAGCGGCCGGGGTGGGTGACCCGGCGGACAGGGGGGTCCTCCAGAGGTCCCTGGCCCCTTTGTCTCTGCCCGACTAAAAATAGCCCCTCCTCCTGCCGTAGCGCTGGCAGAAAGGAAGAGCGCGGTGATGTATAGTCTGTTTGACAAAGCTGGCAGAGGGAGAGGGCTGCCGTCTGCACACAGACACGGCTCCCTTTAGGTGACTCTTCAGCTGTTTCACCGTCTTCCTGCGCGACACGAAACAAACAAAAAAATCACCTCAGAGTTCCCTGGGGAGGGGCAAGCAGAAACAAACTTTCTGAAAGCGTCTTTCACCAGGGTTCTCGTTTATGACGGGCAGGTGTAATCTCTTGGCGACAGCAGGAAAGGCGAAGGTCAAACGTATTAACATATTAACACGTCTGTACGAGCGATGCTTATTTTTGGTCGAAGTATGCTTGTAGACCAGACAACGTAGATAAATATGTAGTTGACCTAAAAAATTTAAATGCAAATTGAGTCAAGCTGCAACACAGTAATAATAATTAACGCATTGCTTGTATTTGTTCAACAGACCAGAAGGAAGTGTGGAAGAGCGGTCTGTTCCACCATTTGGCTTTACTAACCAAGTGTCAGAAAACAAAACTATTGTTTAAACATATTAGTGTTAGCAGCAGGTGGACTATTACATTATTACAATGTCTACATACAGAAATGTGTTAGAGCCTCTTGTACTTATAAGGTTGGCAGAAAGAGAGGTTTGAAACAGTCTGAAATGAAGCGAGATTAAAAAAAAGTGTGAAGGTTGTGGTCAAACCAGGACAAGTTTACTCAAATTCAGCATTCAATGAAGTTTTTTTTTTTCTCTTTTTTTCAGTTCTGTTTTGAATTCATCCGTATGCAGAAAAGCAACTAGAAAACATTTGGTACATTTAAGTGAACAGCTATATGTCATAAATATACTTCAGTGTGTGGTTTATTTTCAAACATACACTCACTCAGCACTTAATTAGGTAGACCTGTACACCAGCTTGTTAATGCAAATATCAGCCAATCATGTGGCAGCAATTAATTGCAGACATGGTCAGGAGGTTCAGATGTTCTTCAGCCCAAATGTCAGAATGGTGAAGAGATGTGATCTTGGTTGTGAAAGTGGCTTTAACCGTGGAATGATTGTTGGTGCCAGACAGGGTTGTTTGAGTATCTCCTGGGATTTTCACCGCAACAGTCTCTAGAATTTGCAGATACAGGTGTGTAAAACATCTAATGAGCACCAGTTCTGTGGGCAAAAATGCAATGTTAATGAGAAAGGTCAGAGGAGAAGGGCCAGACTGGTCAAAGCTGATAGGAAGGTGACAGTAATGCAAATAACCACACTTTGCAACAGTGGTATGCTAAAGAGCATCTCTGAACACACCGTTTCAAAGCGGATAGGCTACCTCAGCAGATGACCAATAAGTCAAAAAGAGTATAATAAATATCTAATAAACTACTCACTGTGTGTATAAAGGTAATATGCCTTAAAATGTAGGAGGCCAGAAATATAACAGTGAACACAGAATTAATCAGAAATGTTTCTTTCTCTTTTCGGTACTCGGGATCCCTCTTTGCTGTGGATTCATTTGGAAGCAGGTAAGAGAAATTCTATTTTGCCTTTTTTTTTGACAGGAGAAATGTCTTGAAATAGTAAGTTAATGTTTACAATTTTCAGTTTTGCTACCATTAGGCTATAAAGTGTAACACACATGTATATGAATGTTAAATGAGATTCAGACTATGATTATTCAAGTTCTGCCGACAGGTAGGGAAGGTCTATGTCTGGACAACTACAGTGCTTTGTGCTTTCAATAGACTGTAATTTTGTTGCCATAGTAAAGGAGTGACAGTTGTTTGTGTTCAGATAGAAAAGGGGTGTGTTAATGCAAATCAGAGAAGCTCGTTATAAGGAGTGGGGAGGAAATGAAGAGGAGCTATGGTGCTGTAGCTGTGTTGTTGGATTGTGTTCATGTGTACAAGCATTAAGATTAACATATGGACTTTAAAGCATTTATTAATTTAATATCCTGAGCTTATGCTCATCATCACCCTGTGTAGAAAGCTTGAACCTTATCTGGAAAACTGTTTAGAAGTGTTGCTCTCAGACGAGACCGTGCTCGGCGTTAGCTTTGCGCGTTAGCGTATCCTCGGCGTTATACAGCACACGTCGGAACCTAAGCTCTTGTACAGCACCTTACTCATCCCCCTCACCCTTTCCGACGGCGCGTTAAATAATTTCTGCGCAAAAGTAGCATTCCGTGGCCAGGCAGGAACGCTCAGCTTTCACTTATGAAACTTTCATCGCGGCCGCGTTTTTCCTTTTTGAATAAAGAACGCTTAAAAAATTTAGATGCAAATTATTTTGCATTATTCATGCTCTCGGCGTCCTTGTAGATTTAAACATTTCCGAGGCCACCTTGATTCCAGTAATTACCTAGGATGTGGTGCCCTGTCATGAATAAGGTATTTCCTACAAGCAGAGTGTGCCCATGAGCCTTTAAAGTGACGCTACGCTGAATCTGTGTACACAGCTTCTTGCACTCGGGTGAGCTGAACATTCGTCTCAATCCAGTGCAGGTGGGAACCACTGGCAGTGGACTCTTGAGTGACAGCTAGGACCCCCCCAACCCCCCCCCCCCCCTTCTCCTTCTCTCACCCTCTCCCCTCTCTTCTGCTCTATCTGCCACTTGTAAGACGTCCAAAGTGTTTCGGACCTTGTCGCGAGTCACACTAAATCTCTGGAAGCCTCAGTCACATACAGGAAGCTGGGCTGCCTTGCTTCAGCAGACCGGCAGTAAAGAACCTCCACAATAACTCTGAATTGTGTGGCTGACCCTGTAAATCCACGTCCTGTTATTTCCACTCAAAAGAAAGAGAGGTTCTGTTTATATTGTTCTGACTTTATTCATATGCAGAAAAGGAACTCAAAAACATAAAAACAATCAAGTGTATTTGCTACATTTAAGTGAACAATAGGGGTTTAAGTAAAAGTAAGACCTCTTCAGAGACAAGCCCTTTGGGTTTAATATTGTGATTAATCGATCAATATCTGACAAGTATCTGTAGTGTAGGTACATATATGGCATAAACACATTTACTTTCTGATTTATTCTCAAAATGATTTAGGATAATGTGACTTAAATGCACATTGATACAATGTTTTTATAACACATGTCCAGTAAGCATGAATCTGTCCTTGAGAGACCTGTAGGTATTATGGCTTGGGAATTATCGATAACAGATAATTTTGACTGACTTTGTTTTCTGACATAAAATTATTTGTTGAGAATGGTATGAGAAGGCCATAAGGCTGAAAATAGATTGCATTTTTTCCTCATGAATATTTGATTTGTTCTTAGGTGGATTATCTGAGCATTCTGGAGAATACTGTGGCATACATAGATGTACTGTTAAGACACAATGCACCGAGGAGTCATAAGCTGTAAGAATGAACAGTTTCTCGAAAAGCACGCACACCCAAGGAGAGAGAGAGAGAGGGAAAAAAACAAGCAAACTTTCTGTGGCTGTCAGAAAAGAAAAATAACACTGTCCTCACCAGCACACGATCATCTTTCCTGCCCGACAGAGAAATTAATATTTAAACATTCTAATAATGTTCGCTTTACTTGCTTACACTTTTAAGAAAAAGCAACAATATTTTTCACCCGGGGTAACAAAATGATTTTTCTCCCCGCTGAGTTCAATTTTCTTTTCTAATGTTCTACGAGTTTCAGCCACTTCCGCCAGGCTGGGCATGCATTCTCAAACAGGAACGTGTATCTTTTTATATTTTGTACAAAAAAAAAATGTATTCATAGAAGTACATATATTGAAATGAATTTTTCTGTCCGCGAGTGTTTGGACCCATATTGCAGAACTCATTGCCTTGAGCACCCGTCCGGTAATGATTCCTAAAATACAACTTGTAATGAGAGAGTAAAGAGTGGGGGGAATCATTTGGTATATAGATTAGTTATTTGAATATTTCAAACACAACGCTGTCTAAAGCAGTGATAGGCCCTTCTGGTCTCACTGATCTGTCACCCGTGAGGCGGAAAAGAAAACAGTATTCATTCATCGGTATTTCATGGAGAAACAACAAATGATTTGTCTTTTTCTAATTCACACTCAATAGCGGTCTCCTTATATCCCGTTCGGTTTAAGCTCCCTTCCCTTTGATCGTTCGGGAGAGTTAGAACTTTCTGGTCGAACAAAGATGAAAATGAAGCTTGAACAAGCCTCTCTGATAATATGGCTGGGAAGTGCCGTTGCCTGTGCTACGTGTGTGTATGTGCACTTTGCTGGTGAGTAGAATGGCGGCGGTGTCATGAGACTCGGTGCCTTTATCAGCATGTGGCTCTGACACCAGGATCCTGAAGCCACCGCGGAAACCTGAGGTGTTGTACCACAGCGGCGTTGCGCTTAATATTGTATACAGTACATGCACACACGCAGGGTGAGGTCTCAAAGTCTGTAACTGGAAAAAACACGACCGTTACACACCTTGGCCGCAAGAAGTGAAGTAGTGGACTATTTTAAAAAATGTGTAAAAAAAATGCGCTGATAAGCTGATAAAAGAGAAGTGAACCCTGAAAAAACAGCTCAAGTGTTCAGTCAACCGCGCGGGCAAAAAATAAAAACCCAGGCAGAGCTCCTTTCTGAAACAATCTGAATTATACAACGCTGACTTTGGCTTTCAGACATTAGGCAGAAATTGACGAGCACACCAACAAACATGGTGGCCTTCACCTACCCAACTCATTTGTTCTTGGTACATCCAACCAAGTTCTTTCCCTTCCTGTTATTTTTCATCCAACCCTGAACTGCGCAAACCATGTTGGGGTGTGGCCGCTCGATGCCTGGCACTTGGCAGAGGGGGGGGACAGCGACATTTTGATCCTCACCGCGGGGTTAACTCTGTCCCATGCGAGAAGCTCAGGTTTGGACTCGTCCTTACCCCTCCCCACCCTCCCGTGGGATGACTGCGGGCCCCTTTGAGGAATAGCTCATCCTAAACGGGGAATGACAGGGCAAGGGCAGCTCCATCCTTGGCCCCCCAGGCCAGATTTGTGTGCGAGGAGGGCCTGTCTGAGATCAGTCAAACAGACTCTCGGAGGTGAAACCCAAGCAGATTTACAGCCAGAAGGTAACAGTTTAAGGCCAAGGTGCCAGGATAAAATAAAACTTCCTGCTGTGTGTGTGTGTGTGTGTGGAGAGGGAGGGGGGTATAGGAGGATACTGTGTCCCCCAGGCCCAAAAATCCAGTCATCACTATCCTGATCCTCATTAAAATTGTACCTCTAATTATAGGATAATAATTACTGTATCCAGTAACACCTTTTTAGAACTCAGTTGATTGCTTTAAAATGGAAAATATAATCCTTGCATCCATGCTGTTAATACACCCTTTGGTCCAAATTGTATGGCCGGCTATTCTGTGTTTTGTGACACTGGGTATTATCTAATAATTTCTCTACGATATTTAATATGTTATATATAAGGTCAGTCTGGGCTGGCAGGAATTTGGTCTAGACTGAGAAGGCTTTACGCAGATGGGCTCAAGCAGATTGCTTTCAATGCAACGATGAGCCACTATCTAATTTCAGCTCTTTCCTAATATAGTCGTCTGAAGGCCATTGAAAAGTCGACTGACAAGGAGTGGACGGTACACCTGGCGCGCTGCTGTTGTGGGAGTATTAAATGCGTACCTCTATGAAACTTTTAAAATGTAAAAGCGTCTTGTACCTGCAGGGATAAATATTACATTTGTAATGAACATACGTGTGGTTGCACTGATTGCCCTGCAAAGGTCAACACAAAAAATGCCTCCTGCATTAACAGGAATCACCTTCAGTGATATATAATTCAAAGAAACAACAAATTGGTGCTGTTGAAGGACTAGAATAGAAAGAAATTCTGCTAGCTAACAATATATCGTTTTTGTTTTATCGTTATTATCGGCGTTAGCGCATATTGCCTGTATTTTTACTGAAGAGATCCCACGTCAGTTCCTTGCTTGATTGTACAATGGTCAGCACTTATCCGAAGGCCATGCCCGACCTGGGCCTCACGTTGCCACGGCGGTGATCTCCAAGGTCTCTGGAGGGAAGACGGAGTGGACACTTCGTCTCGCATCTCTTCCCAAAGGGGGGTGGGGGGGGGACAATGCATGACTCAGGAATGTCGGCCGTCCGTGGCTATTTTCGTCCCTGCCCTACGTGCAGACGCCCATCTGGCCTTAATCAATCAGACTCATTTGCAGGTTCGCTGCGGACTCGCAGCTGTGACAACACGAGACCTGACCGAGGCGCCACGGTGGGCCGTTGTGCTGCGGGTCGGGTCGCACCGCGTAGGAAGACCGCTGAACCTCTCGGGCCCGGGCCCGGTCCTGTTCTGAATCCCGTCAGGGATTAAACGCTTGACCAATCTGCTATCTGTGTTCTTTAACAGATCCAGCGGTCACGTCTTGGTGTTTTAACCTTTCCACCTCCCTGGGCGGCACGTTCGTCTCGGGGATCTTTGACTTGGGCGTTTGTCTTCGACCTTTTTTTTTCGGTCTTTGAAATGTTTCATGAAAGGTTATCGAGGAAAGGAAAACGTATTTTTTCTGTTCTATAAGAAAACTGACCAGGAAGTGTGACTGAGCTTCAAGGATTTCCTTTGCATTCTTTGTGATTTTCAGAATTTCCTTTTTTAAATCTCTGGCGTCTGTTTACCGGGTTTTCTCTCCTGGTACAGGTTTGTCCACGGCTGAAGGTTCCGTATGTCATGGTCAGCCCTCCATCCACACAAACACACACACACACACACACACACACACACTCCACCCTTACTTCACAGAAATGTGTGTCCTACATCCTTGCTCACACCTAGTTGGAGGTCACATATAAAAGCCTTTTTCGACGCATAGTCTAGAATCCCTGAATTGAAACGTGTATGTTCAGCTGAGAGGTGCTAGCTCAGCAAGTAACCACAACAAGTGGGGGGAGGTAACATGGAGATATTAAAAAACCTGAGCTTAAAGACACACCCCCCCCCCCTCAGAGGTACTGTTGATATAGTACCTCTTTGACTTCCTTTATTTTTGTGGGGGAGGATCAGCTATTTGACCAAAACAGTGTGACACCGCAAGTGTTCTTCTTTTCTACGAGATCAGCAGTGGTGAAATCACAAAAAAATGCTTTAATGGCTGAATCATACGTGGCATGGATAAAAGTTGATAGATTTTTTGTACTTTTTGGGGGGGAATAAGTTTTAACCATTTTTACATTTTTGAACCATTTCTAGTGACACGACAGTTCTTTTTTTCCAACAGTGGTTTTGAAGGATGATTGGTGTTTGGATGGATTTAACTTGCTTTTAAGATCTGCTAGGATTCGCTCGGACTGTCACACGGAAGGGTGTTTCCCTTTGACCACCAGGCTCTGGCAGGACCATCCACTGCCTCTCTAAAGGCCAGTTTATAGCACCAAAAATGTAATGAACGCCCAGCTTTTTCTTATTATGTATTTATTTGGAATCGAGCAGAATTAAAGGTCGCCTAGCGGCTCTTCGCAAACTGAGCAGAAGGATTTTGAAAATTGTTTTTGGAGTTGAGGTCCCCCCACGCGCACGTGCACACACACACACACACACACCCCACCAACCCTCTTCTGTGAAGGGAAGGTTCCAATGTAAGTGATATGGATTCTGAAAAAAAAATCACATTATTTCCCCAATTAAGCAGGTTCCCTGTCCAGTTGGAAACCTTACTTGTGAAATTAAGGAAGTTTTGTATTGACTCTTTCACCCCAAACAAGTATCAGATACCTCACTCCAGTAAAGGAATCATGGGGCTAAGAAACTGTGAGCTAAGTAAACTTTTCGTACACTTCTTTGATTTCACTCAGGGCAAGTGCCTTGGAGTGTCTGCCAGGAGCTGAGGTGCTTTTTCTGACTGTTCTCTCCCTTTATAAATCATCACCCTCGATTTCAGCCGCATGCTGATGCGAGGTTGCGTGCGGGGAGGGGGGGGGGAGAAAATGTATGTTTGGAGTTGAGTGTTTGTGCGAGTGACGTTCGAGCACAAAGCAGACAGCCGGGGGCCCGTGTAGTATGCTAATTAAGTCATGGTGGGAGGTGTTAAGTCTGGGTAATGGCTGCGACATGTTGGACTTGGTAGCGCCATTTGTTCTTGACAGCCTGATTTTCCCACAATTCCAACTCCATCTCGCGCGCCTCACCTTTTACATTAAGAGGAAACACGATAATCCGGGACGCCTTGAGAGATCGCTGGCTGTTGTAAGCCAATGCTACGCCACTGTGCGTTTCAGAGTCTTCGGGGTGGCGGAAGCCGTCTTGCATGGTGACCTTGGTAACGGCGGCAGTCTTCGAAAGGGAATATTCCTTAAGGAATACGGTTCCGTTTTCCGTATCAGTTTCAAACTGTATCAGTTTGTCAATATCCTGAATCCAAAGTTGCGTGAGTTCATACCAGGATGCTGTAATTTCGATTTAGCCGTGTCCTGAAATGAAATTGATTGTGTTGTGTCAGTAATGTGTGTTGTATGTGCAAGTCTTGCTTTCATAATGGGTCATTTTAGCCTTTTGCCATCTCAGGTACAGTATACTGTTGATATAAGGTGAGCTAGAAGTGTTAGAACTTCTACTTGGGGCTCATGGCTGCGAATATGCGACCAGGAATCCACAAACGGCGGTTGGCTATCCGCACAAATTCCGAACGACATGTTTTATTTTTTATTGAATTTTCTGAAACCTGGCCCGTCTGGGCAGCAAAAGCCTCAGGCCGGCAAAGCAGTGTGAAACACAAGTGAGATCGGACACCCCGCTCGCCCTAAGGAGCAGACCAGGCAGAAAAGCTAGTTTCTTTCTTTCCATGTGAAGAAAGAAGAAAAAGCCAAAAATGTGTGCTGTTAAATTCTGCACCTGCGTGATGTTGCAACAGCACAAGTGTTTGTGAAAACACAGGCACATTTCCCCGAGCCTTTTCCAACAGCAAAGTTTTAATATTTAAAACAGACCAAAAAGTAAAAAATGAACGGCTTTAAGTCAGGGGAGCCCAAACAGAGATCTTATTTTTTGATCGTTCAAGCTTACCGATTTGAACAGTACGCTATCTGTCACAATCTGTGACTTATATTTGGTCATGCTTAAACTTACAAGATAAATGACATGCAGAACTCAAATAAATTACACAATTGTGGGTAGCTGGCTCATCTTTATCCACCTGTTTTTATAGATAAAGAGGTTGGGTATCAATCTCTAAAAGATTAGACCATGCAATGAGCTTTGGCAAAGACACAGTTAAAAAGCCCCATGGGATTGTGGGGAATCTGTGCAGCGAGCCCCGGCTCGACTTCGCAACACGGGCCACTGTCATCGCTCGTTAGAGCGGGATTTTAAAAAACCCGCAATTATTTCGGTGACCTTAATTGTCACTCGGCGGGAAAACATGTAATTAGCGCACGTCTGCGCGGCTAGCGCACCTGCAGGACATCCTACTGCACAAATACAGGCTGGTGCCAGTCTCCGCCACTGCCAGTCAGCCAGATAAAAGAGGGAGAGAGAGAGAGAGAGAGGAGAGAGGAGAGAAGGGGGGAGGGCGGTGGAACTAGGAACACTACAGTGGTATTCTTCGAAAAATTCAGACCGGCTTAATGCGGTCTCTGTGTACGGGAAGGAGCGGGCACTTACACGGCCGCACAATGGAGACTACATTACTGCAACAGCGATCTCATTATGCCCCCCTACGCCCACCTCCAGCCCCCGCTCCCGTTTACTCTCTTCTGCGTCTTATTGTTGGGGTATAATAGTGCCGGTGCATTTCTGAAATTCCCCCATTATTCAGCTTGTTAAGGCCGTGCCGGCTCGATGATGGAGTCACATTTCGCTGCTGGCGGGGCAGCGCTGGTAGTGGTTGTGGTTGTGAGGGGGGGGGTGGGGTGAGGTGCATGCTGCTTTTCTTTGTTTGACAGACAGGCCAGTTCACATGCCACCTGACCGAGACCCTAGCGTGGTCAAAAGACGGTCTTTTGTTGACGGTCGAAAGACGGTCAGTCACAAAGACAGATGGTTTCACCGTGAGTAGACTGACATCCCTCCCACTGGTTTTTTTCAGCAGTCACTCGGGTCATTGGGGCTGACAGGAGATAGATAGTCAAAAAGACAAATCGGAAAGGCTGTCTGTTCACCTGTCAGAAACATGCTGCTTGTACAGGGTCTTGGCTATATGTCTGTTGTGACTGTGGTCACTGTCCCAGTTTCAGTGCAAAGTTCGGACGTATTCCAGATCTGTCCATGCAGGTGAGAGTGGACACCTACAGATTTCTGAGATTGCACTCAGGGGCAACATGGGACTGAATACTGTAAGCGTGGTAGAAAAATAAACATAAAAACAAAACATTTTATGCACTGCACTTTAGCAAAGAGGTGATTTGTACTTTCCAAACAATATTCTGCAGGAGTCCGACGATAATGGTAAGTTAATGGTATTTTACCCCTAAGCTAGGTAGCACTGCATTTTCTTTAATGGCATTTTTCTAAATGTCTATGCACGCATACATACAGTATTATGCGTACACACACACACAGTAAACAGTCATGTATTAAACATGATATATACACACATAACCTATATAAAATGAATTGACACCTTGAGAGGTTGACAAAATGTGTTTTGTAAGGCGAGGGGAGAACTAGGTTGAGAGGGTTCAGTAATGAAGGCCTGTTCAGGAGCGCTTTTCCATCCCCCTCTCGATCCACTTGAGTGGAAATCTGTGCCCCGGAGAGCCGGCTCTGTCAGTTCCCCTCACCTCACTGAGCCGCCGCGAACGTCAGGAGCGCAGCGCAGGCGCCGAATCATCCGCCGCTGGCCCCCGGCGCCTCTCAGGTCGCGTGCAGGAGGCACACATCTGCCCCACCACAGGTGCCACCGGCGGGACCGGGCACTTTGACTCAGGAAGTGTAAATACATCAAAACTGACAGGCGAGGTTAGCTTTTTTCTTCTTTCTTTTTTTTTCTCCTGGCTCTGGATTCGTCCCTCTCCTTCGCCCGTTTGCCTCAGCTGTCATTTTTCTGGTTTAGGCTGTTTATATTTTCGGTCGTTTGACAGCCAGAGCTGTAGACACCTGCCTGTCCGTGTCAGTTCCTGTACTTGTGATCGTCTTGTTAACCCTTGTTCAAAATGGAGGAATATCGAGAGGTATTTGCAGTGTTCCACTTGCCTTTTTGATTCCCTGGTCCCTTCTGCTGCTGTGCCCATTCTCCATAGTTAACCCCCTCCAGCCTGTTAAACGTGTGATCTTTAATGACTGTTGCGTAGCCGATGTTTGGGCTTGCATGTCGCCTGTTTGCATCTAGGTGCGTTTCCTTTCACCGTCTCTGTTACTGTTTTTTCGACTTGTTTTTCGGTCCAGTGACCCAGGCTTCCCCCTTTCTGAAGGAGCACTGTGGACGTGCACTGTTCAAACATTACGCAGCTACGCCGTATCTGCTCTAGACAGGGGCTCACCTTATCTAAGGTAAATGCAGTAATGTCCTCATTAAAGACTGTTCACGGGTACTTGGCAGCTATGTTTGCTGAGCAGTGAAAGGAGCTGAGAACCCGTCAGAGAGGCCAGTCGTGCACCGCTAAACTCGGCCAACGAGACAGCGGAGCGGTAATTAAAACCCCATGGGGTAGTCTCTGATAACTCGGGCCCCCTCCCACCCCCCACCCTGTGCATGACCTTTCCTTTGGCCAAATGACGGTACATTTTATTTACTTAGCCGATTAATCAATCGCCGATCGGTGTGTGAAGCAAACTGTAAAGTAATCGCAGGTCGTTTACATCACCCGACTATCAATTGTGGTTGAAATGTTGGCTTCTACACCATACAGTATATTGCTGTCACTTCATCCTTGCAATTCTTTCAAAAATTGCTAAATTGGGTACCTGACCCAAGTGCAGTGTAGCTTGGAAAACAAGCAATTCTGAACTGCTAACCAAAATGTTTTAAATAAGCCATAAGAAAACGATAATTTAACGGAACAGTCAGGCTAGAGAACCAACATTTCATTCTTATTGAATCTTCATCAGTATTCGACACAGTATGCTAAGGTACTTTTCCTATTCCTCTCATAATTGTAATCATCCAGTGCATCTAATATCGGAACTATAAAATTTTAAAAAGGACGTGGAACTGTATCTGTTGATCATGTTAGGACATGTGGCTCAGTCTAGAGTGTTTACGCAGGTTTTAAATTTCCTCTTTCTCTGTAAGAACAAGTGTATTCTGATAGGCCAGGTTGGACTGGAGACATGGTTGGTTTGGTGGTCATGAGTCTCACCTCCAGTAATGCTTGGCAAAGCAAATCTTATAAGGCCAAGTTGACCCCATCAGCAGAACGCTAGTTTCACTACTGCAAAACACAGCCGGAAATGTACAAGTATGTAGACTGAAATAACACTGTTCCTTAATGTGCAATAACTACCTAGTTGAGAATTTTCGAGAAATTGTGCGTGTGTGAGAGATAGAGAGAGAGCGAGTGTGTATGTGTGTGTGCTAAATTAGTAACTCAGTGTTAATTGCTTTCAGAAATGAAAACATTGTAAATTGCTCCTGAATTTTCCACTTGAGAAATAACTTGTCAGCCTAGCCTGTTGTTCAGAGGAAAGGCAGGAATGTCAGGGACAAATCCCACAATGCACTTCAAGCGCAGAATTTGTAGTCGCAATATTGTTGATTTTCTGCATCTGTATACAGTAGTTGTACCAACTTATTTCCTGCAAACCCACAGAAATCATTAGCCTGTACATTGTCATCAATCCCGTTCACCAGATCAGAACTTCATATTATCGAAAGCAATGAAATATTTACAAGTGTGAGTATGCTGTGTTTTTAATCTGCCTTCAATAAGATTGCAAATAGTTAAAAAAACGAGTCAAGCCCCCCCAAAATCCCCTTCAGTCCCACACCCTCACCCTGCCCCGGAGAAAAAAAGAAGACTAGCATGGTGTTATATTATGTTCTTAAGGACACAGTTATTCTGGTTTAGCGTATGGAGTGTGAGTGAGAGGCTCTTACTGTGGCCTGAGTGCTATCAGATCCGACCCCAGGCTGATCCGAGCCAGTGTGTAGAGGAGAGGTGTCTCTTTAGAGGGTTTTTCTCGCTACACCAGCCTTTCTGAACCAGCAACCAATGGGCTAGTGTTCCTGGGGAGAATTCACAAGGGTCATGTAGAATTCACAAGGGTCATGTTTATTTAAAACAACAACACAAAAAAAATGTCTGCTCTTGTCCTCAGAAACTCTCTTGCCCCCCCCCCCCTTTCTGTAGGGGGAGGAAAGCAGAGATGACTCCTTTTGGGACTGTAATTGCAAATCACGCTTGAGTCAGTTGTTTTTTTTTTCTTTCGCGGCCGATAAAAGCTTGAAAAAGCATAATGAATGCAGATTTGAATGGGGTGTAGTACACTTGGAGGGAATGTACTTTGGCACGAGGACTTGGCACAACTGTGATTATGTTTATTTGACCGACGCATTGTCGTTTGTCGTGCTCCGTAATCCTCTGTGGCGACTAATAAAGCACCCCTGTTGTCTCATACGCTTTAAGGTCATTTTTTATCTCTTCAAAGATAATGTAAAGAGCAAACATCGAGAGGAGGAAGTAGGCGACCGTGCTGACACTGTGGAACAGCAGACTAATTCGGGCCGTGGTGTTTCGCCGGAGCTCTGCTGGGAATGCATTGTGCATCGGCGTGCCGACCGTCCGTGCCAGCCCCTGCCCACGACGCCGTTCGCGGGTCAAACGTGTGGAAGCTCATCGTAGCGTCCGCGATCCTCGCGCCACCTCTCCGGGCCAAGGGGTACCGCGTGGGCAGGAGCGACCGCTTCGCAGGAATCCGGCCGTGCGCACGCGGCCCAACCCGCCCCCCCCTCCCTCCGACGGGAGCCTGTGAACCCACGCTCTGAGCCTCCCTATCGCGCGACCGGCCCTGACCTCACCCTCCCGAATCCGAGGCGAAGGAACGCCCACCCCGCGCAAACCTGCCCTCCTGCACAGGTGATCTCCGCCACCCCTTCTCCCGCTGCTCGGCTCCGGGGGGGGTCAGGGGTCACGCGATAGGCTGCGTTCCGAGCCGCCTTTGAAAGCGAAAGAGAAACGGGCGGAATACATTAGCGCTGCGGTTTTGCCGCCGCGCTTTTCGGCTAGGTCGCGGGAGCGCGGCGAGAGAGGACCGGGGCCTACTCGCCGAGCGCCTTCGCGCTGCCGTGGAAACCGTAAGCGAATTAAGGAAGACTCGTTTAGCGGAAAAAAATAAATAAAGAGAAAAGGCAGCGCTGCCCCCGCAGGTTGGCCTCCTCCAGGGACACGTGAGGATTTCATTAGATCTTTTTTTCTCCCTCCCTGTAATTTAGGAGGAAGTTTGGTGGACCCTGGCAGACGGTTCAGGTGGTGGGCGAGCAGGGCGGGTGGGGGGAGGGGTAGGGGGGCTCCCCGGTGGCTCCAGCTCGCGCTGGCGTGGGACGAACCGCGGGAAGACGATCCACCCTATTACCGCGCGTTTAAAAGTTAACACCATGGCCTCCGCCCGGGTCGGGTTGGGGTGGGGGCGTGGGTTTCTGACATCACACTCCGCTTCGCTTTGACCAGCCAGCGAGGGAAATATTGAGCGCAGGGAACAGAGTGTGCATTACAAGAGACGTTGGTTCTGCGTCCTGCACTTACACCCCTCGCTTTGAAGGGGTACGGATTTGGCTGTGGTAGAAATGGGGGGCTCTGATGACTGCTGAGTTGTGAATGACGTGTCGTTGTCCGAAAATGTGTTTAGATAGGGTGTCAAACTGGCAGCATTTTGTGGCCTCGGTTTCTCAGCTATGAAGTAGCTATTTGGGTTGGTGTTGAATTGGGTTTTTGGGTGTGACCGTGTGTGTGCATGTGAGGCTACATGTGTGAAGACTGGACTAACGTGTGAATGTGCATGTACAGTTTAGAAGTGACTGGGTGTGTTTGTTTAGTGACAGTGCTGTAAACAAAGTCCGATACACAGTCGCAGTGTGTGTGTGATTATGTGTGTGCGGTGTAAATAAACAGCTCTATTCCACAGCAGCTGTGTGTGTGTGCGTGTGTCTGTGCACGTGTGCGTGTGTGTGTGTCTGTGTCTGTGTCTGTGTCTGTGTGTGTGCGTGTGCGTGTGTGCGTGTGTGTGTGTGTGTGTGTGTGTGCGCGTCTGTGTGTGTGTGCGTGTGCGTGTGTGTGTGTACCTGCGGAGGCTGCTCGGCACCCCCTGTGCCCTCACACACACAGGCCCCCTCTTTGTGCTCCAGTGTCCGATTGCCAGCTCCGTCTTTCGTTTAATATGCTGATGTCATCTGTTTGTCCCTCACAAGCCCCTAAAGCCCTACCCTGGGGGTGTACATCTGTTCATGGCACCGCCGCGGAGGTGTCCCGCCTCCAGCAGCGGGACGCCCCCCAAACGACAGACAGGCTTGCGTTTCTTCTCCACGTTTACCAAATAAATTATTCTGTGTGTTTGTGGTTCAAAAGGGTACCTGAACATCATAATAAAGGAAGACAGTCAAAACATTTAAACCAAAACGTCTGAACGGGGAGCTTTACCAAATGCATCGTGGCTGTTTTGCGAAAGAGAGGGACTTTGTTTCACCCATAACAAAATCTGACCTTCTCTTGTTATTGTCAGAGGGTTCTTCTTTTACCAGAGACCTATCTGACAATCTGAAAACCCATTTAATCTTCTACCTCTTCAAACTGTCACTGTGCTTTAGGAATGATTTTAATGTAGGTCTTTATATGCAGACCAGCGTCATAATTGTAAATCCAGAGCACAGGAAGCATGCCGTATGCATGTATTTGAAAATTTAATTGAATTTATTTTTATGTTGTCATTTAAAATACACTTAAATTTACAGTGCTTTGTGTGCAGAGAGACTGGCAGAGGGTCTTTATATTGAACAGGGATAAAGGTATCAATATGCCACCTGGCATTACCAGCCTCCAGTGTTTAAATAATTTAACAACAGAGGAAGTGGGACCCACCATGCCCCCCCCCCGTCCCCCGTCCCCGAGACCCCCCCCCTCAATAAGGGCTGAAATTGCTTCTTTGCGCCAAAGTAAAAGTATGCATACATTATTTAGCTGAACCTGAGAAAATCTGTCTTCTCCTGGGGAATTTGTGTCTTTTCCGGCTGCTTGAATTTCAGAAGCGTGGACTTCCCTGCACCCCCCCCCCCCCTTTACCTCTCTGCACAATAATAAATAAATAAAGTCACAGACATGTGTAAAATGAGAGTTTGGCTAGCCCGGGAAGACATACTTAAGCGCTCAGAATATTCCGGATACCGCTGCTCTTTTTAAGTGGTTGACAAGTGGCCGGTTTTCATTTGTGCGAGTGGCCCCTCTTTTGTCGCAAGCCTGCTCTGATATTCCGCTGCTCGTGGGGCCTTGTGGTCCACGCGCGTGTGAATGGAGCTTCCCCCAGTCTGAAACTCAACACATTGCTGAGTTCCCGGTATTGCAGAAACACCTTTTAAACTGGGGGTTGTCTCCTTTTTTGCAGAAGACAAAAAAACAAGATAAGACGTTTCACGCCTTTGAGCTGGGCCCTAGCTCCTGTGCACACGTGTTCTCTATCTGTGCGAGAGCCCTTATCAGAAACTTGCAGCTCTAGCCTTACCCCAATCAACCGGCCCCCAGGTTCACCGACGTTACCATTTCTTTCCGAAGGTGGACTTAAACCCACCCTAATATACCATTGCAAAACGAATAGTTTTTTCTTTTCAAATAAATCAACAGATTTGTTCTCTGTCCGCCGTACTTCTTGCACACTGCCGATACTGTTTAGTTTCTCTTTTTTTCTGCATGTTTTCCCCGTCTCTGCTCCACACATAATGTAATTAAGTATAACCAGTGTACTGTGTCTGCATTCCTGGAGCTGGTTCAGTAACACAAATTATAAACCTTATGAACCGGAATGAGGTTGTTTTTATATTGAATTTCGAATCGCGTTCGCTAACGAGGTAGTCGGGGTTGCGCTGGAAGTCAACAAGACGGTTTTGCCGGGGCAGAAGATCGCTCGCACTGGTGGTGGGGTCACAGACAAGGATTCATAACCTTTTTCATAAATGCTGATAATGGTTCAGGTTTTCATCAACAACTCTGGCAAACGGCAACAAAAAGGAGGAATTTTAGCTTTGCACGGTTTTGTGACCTCAACAGGAAGACGCAGTGGTCAGGGCACACTTCCTGTGGGATGTCATGCTGCTGGGGGCAAGGGAGGAGGGGAGGGCGGTTATTTTACTAATCAAAATATCTCCGAAAAAGGCAGGGGTCAGCCGAGGCGGAATGCAATTTCTCGCCATCTGACAGACCCCAGAATAAAGCGACGTGCCTCTCCTCCGGTATTGTGGGGAATTGCTTCTCAGAGTGACAAATGATTAGCTGTTATCTCTCTGCTGAATTTGATTCCTGGAAGCAGCTGAGTCAGGTGTCTCTGGAGAATCCCTTTTTTATTTATTTATTTTTTTTACAGCCGCTGAAATTGGTTTCCTAGTCATTTCAGGCCAAAATAGAATCCTTTTCCTTTATCTTTTAGCGCAGTGTCAAATAATGACTTGTCAGGTGTTCTAGTGATCCATTAAAAAATAAATAAAGAATAAGAGCTGGGGACCAGTTTAAATACATGTGTTAAAAAAAGGAAAAGAAAGGCATGCAGGTAATGGGTATTCACTGATCAGCAACAGTCACGCAAACAGCCGCAGGAATGAAGAGCGTTATTTCTCTGCCTATACAAATCTTGGCCCCCCCAGATTTGACTGATTATTGGGCCTCAGATTAGGGCAAAGGCTGCAATTTGTTGAACGTCCGGGTCGTAGAGGTGCAGCTTCCACCTCTCTGGTGTTTAGGCCTTATTAGTTCCACTGGGTCGCGTTCAGTCCTCGTGGGTGCCGCCCCTGTCACTTTGCAAGCGTGCCGAAAAGAGGAACCACCTGGCCTTCATCTTGTCACACCTTTTAAACAGAAAAAAGTGATAAGAACTAAAAAAGAAACAGACACAACGCACACAGGTTATTAATAAAAAGAGTACTATAAGCCGTTGGCTGTGAATGTTCTCATCACGCCGCATCTGCGGAAAACTGGTCATGCTGGAGAAGGAGGTTTCACTTCACCTCAGAACCTATTGGTGCAAGACCACCCAGGGTCATTGTTTCTTGGGTCTAGTCTACATTTTTTTAAGTGTGGTGTATTGTTACCTAAAGCCAAGAGGCCCAGAGGGTTACTTAATCTTGGAGGTGACTCTTCTAGGAAAGGCTCTCTTGTTTTTACAAGGAACTCGTGACATTTTTCTTGGCGTCGCCTAATTGTGAAAACCGCCCAGATAACCAAAGTCTGGCTGAAGTGTTTTAAAAGAAACACTGGTGAGCACCCGTGGGCGAGAGCCAGTGCGGCCAGTGGACGACCCCTCCCTGCCCCCCCCCCCCCCCCCCATGTCCTGTTAGAGCTGGAGCGAGTGTGGGAGCCCGCGTTCGCCCGCACATGTTGCCGGAGAAACGGCGTCCGTGCCTCGGTCCGACTCCCTGGTTTCATAAACAATGACGAAGAATAGCAACAAGAAATAAGGCCTTTTTATCTCCGCTGCTGTCAGTCGGCAGTGCAGAAAGTGAATCAGACATCCTGTACAGATGGCGAGATTGCCGGGAAACCTACGTTTCACCTCTGTGTTAGGCCTTATCTCCCAAGCGGGCAGCAGGGAGATCGAGACAAGAACAAACAAGAACGTTCGTACCTTCCGCAAATATGTCGAGGATAACTCAGAATTCTGAGCTGCATTTCAATGCAAACAAAATAAATGCAATTGGACTCTTTCAGTGTTCGCCAGGGTGTTTTTTTATTTTTATTGATGCTTTTATTAATAGAAGTCCAATGCAATCTGTAGTGACCAGAGAACTCGGACCAATATGGATGAAATTATTTTTATTTTTTTCCTTTGGGGTGCTGGAGCAGCAGAAATATGTTCTCATTCTACGTCGATTATGTTTGCCGCTGAGATCATTTTTGGGACTGGGTCCTTGGCCAGGCCTGTCAACCTCGCTTGGTAATATACGAGTTTCCGTCCCATCCGAAAACCCACAGGTCACCCTCCCTCCTTTTTCACCCGATACCCCCCAGGCAGTGCTCCCCGCTGGATCCGTTTTCACCCACATGCTCTAGACTTCAGCGGATTGGTCACAGGTTACCACAAACGGACTGCCCTCCCACACCCACCCCCAACATCCCCCACTCACTCTCTTACTCTCAATCTCTGTGAGGATGAGTATGAAATAGCAAGAGTATAACCTAAACTGTCCTCTTCATCAGGGTCGCTTTGAGAAAGGAGAATACGGGTGTGGGACAGCCTCGTATTTCAGCCCCTTGTGTTCTGCTATATTCTGATGAAATATCGATTTTCCTGTAGTTTAGTCACAGCATAATTGAATGGGTTTTTCTGATTTTACTTGCCATTATCATAGGTACTCATTACATTATTGAAAAGTCCTTAAAAACGTACAAATGCTTGTCGCTGGGGTGGGACCCTATACAGTAGGTCCATAAAATTGTTCCCCTAGCCAGCAATGTCTTTCTAATTTGTACCCTTTTTGCTTGGAGAATTTAGTCATTTGTATCCAAAGAGAGAATTATTGTACTTTCAGGGTTAACTTTTGGGAAATTAGATCCTGGAAGAACAAAAGAGTATCTCCACTGTCACTTTATTTCTGAGAGTGTGTACACAGCCCTCAAGGGAATCTGGTCACCCTAGATCAGTGGCCTACAACCCAGGTGTTGGAGTCTGCTGGTTTTCGTTGTTACTCTGCGCTTAATTAATCAAATAGAGCAGTCGATTACACAGTTAAATCACCTCACCTGGTTACTTGGGTGTCACCAGGGGTGCTGATTTTAATGATTTAAAAAACCAGCAGTCCCAGTAGCTCTCCAGGACCCGGGTTGGAGACCACTGCCCTAGATCCCAAGGTTGTTAAAGGGAGTAAAAGTATGAGGGAAACTCCCCCTGGTCCCGACCCCCGAGCACTCTCCCCCCCCCACCCCCCTGTCGAGCGCTGCCTGCCTGCCAGCCAGGGGAAGCCCGTCCCTCCTCACGACGTGCCGGCGCGAGATTAAATGCCGAGACGGCGACAGGAAAGAGACGGACAGGAAGAGAGGAAGACCAGTGTGGAACGTAGGTATCGGCACGGCTGCGGAAAACCGACCTCCAGCCTGCGCGCCGTTTGACAGAAATTCAGTCAGACGTTTCATTTTAATGACACGGCGCTCCAATGGGAGGTAGTGATCAAAGCCGGTAATGCGGTGGCCTGATGATTTCAGTGCCTTCTGTTTAAGAGATTAATTTGTTTTTCATCTCTGACGCTGCTCAAAACGAATAACATCGATGTTTAGTGCAAATCAAAGGGACGCATTGCTTTGAAGTCCGGTATGTTGGAAAAAAACAGTCGTTCTCCGGGCACTTAAGGAGTTAAAGGAGTAACTGGAAGTCTTTCCCTAGACTCCATTTCCTGCAGTTTACATTGTACAAGTCATTTAGCCTGAGTGAGCCCTAACCTGACCAGCAGAATAAATATGACTTCCGGTCTAGATGATAATTTGATACCCCGTGCAGTCGCTGGGGATCCCTTAAGTCGAAAGGCGACGCTTCCAAGCAGCTCTGAGGAAGTATCAAGAACAATGCTCTTCGGGCTTTCGCTGGAGCGGAGCCCTTAATCGTCTGCCGCGCGGAAACACGAGCCCGCAGGCGGCGACGCGAGGCGGGGAATCGCTCGGAGAGGAAAACGCCACGCGGTTTGGCGGATTCGGAGGCTGCGGGTCTTTGGCTTTTTTGACGTCAGTCCCCACTAACGTAGGGCATGTACTTTCTTCCCGCCTTCGCTTTTATTATCCCTGTTCCCTCCCAACTGAAGGTCCGGCTGCGTTGGCAGTAACAGGCCCTCGCAGAGTAAGATTAGGCCCATGGAAGAGTCTGTATAACTAAAGCAGCTTCCCTTAGACAACAGCGGGATGAAGGCACATTGAAGTCATTTACTCGACATTTCAGCTTTTAGCCGTCACTCTTATCGAGAGCTACTTTCACATACTGCATCAAATACATACATACATAAGATTCATAATTGTTTTGGCTTCAAGTGCTTTTTTATGCTTTCCTGAGCTTGTCTGGTGTATTTGAACCTATGAAATATTCTGGTCCTCTCGATTGGCTCAGTTGCACCAGGCAAGATCAATTGAGCACAAAAAAGGTTTTTGAATCCAAAAAGTGTATTTGACCCAGGTCTGTACTGCATACTTGATGTACGTTTCAGAGACTCAGACACTCTATGTCTTTTATGAAGCCACAATTATGTGGTCCAGGAGGGGAGGGGAGTCATAATATTGGCACCAGTAGGAGATTGTCAAGGCCCCCTTTGAACAGGGCAGGTAAATGATTGCATGAATGTGCTAAGGTGGGGGGAGGGGGGGATGAGAGGAATAGAGAGGATGAGAGGGGAACAGACAGGACAGAGCATCTATGCACACATCTGCTATCCCGCTCCTGGGGCTCCGGATCAGGGGGGTCGAGGGCAGGGAACTCTGGGACAGGAGGGACAGAAGCGCGGGGGGTTGGGGGGTCAGATCAGAATCTCTTTCACCTACCAGGGCCATTTCCACTACAGTCTAAGGAAATCCTGTGGAAAAGACACAAACACACACACGCACACACAAACACACACACAGACATACACACAGTCACACATACACAATACACACAGACACACACACATACACACAGTACATGCACATTCATACACACACAGACACACATCGCATACGCACACACACACACACACACAGTGTATATACACAGACGCACATCGCACACACACACACACACGCATGCACACACCCTGCAGCTTCATGCGGCGAATGCTTAATGCTTATTCATCTGTGTGATTAACAGGGGAATTGCCCTGTGTGTACAGTAATGCCAAGTGCACATTTTTTGTGTGGAAAATATGCATTATACAGCGCTCCCGTCCTACGGTGATTTCATGAACAATTTCACATTTGTGTCGCAGCGTTCGCTCATATTTGTAGCTGCTCTTTCGGCGAGGAGCGGGGGGGAGACGGGGGGGCGTGCAAGACGAAAGCGAGGCAGGTCGCCAGCTGCCATTCCTTTATAAAGTGTACATCAGTCCTCCCTGTGGAGGTTTAAGACAGATTTGTGGGATACAGCCCTGTTTGGGGGCTTTGTCATGCTAAGTTATTTTGCTACACAGTGACCCCAGGCCAGGCGGTGGTGTTTTGTTTAACAGCTCCAGTTAAAGATTAGGTGTTAAAAAAAGGTGACTTTAGGCCATCAGAAGGCCCCCAGGACTCGGAGTTTAGTGAGGGGTCCTGTCAGCCAGTGAGGAGGGATGAAAGGGTTCTCAGGCCCAGCCCCCAGCCCCCTGCCAAGGTGAAACACATTCACTGATACACACACAGATACACACACACACACACACTCCCAGACGCAAATACACTCACACACGCACACATGTACTCCCAGACACTGTTGTGTCTAGGAAACAAATACACTCACACACACACGCGCACTCCCAGATATACAAGCACACACACACACACACACACACACACACTCTCACACACAGACGCTCGCACACTCTCACATGCACTCCCAGACATACACACATACACACACACAAACACAGATACACGCACACATACACACTCTCACACATGCTCACACTCTCACACACACACTCCCAGACTCACACACAATCACACACACACATAAAACACAAGAACTCAAGCATAGGTCCCCAGACTCACGACTAGACCATCTTAAATGTAGAGGAGAGCCCTTTAAGATGTGCTGTTTGTCCCCTGATCACCTGACTGTTCACTAACAGAGCCATATTATTCCGCACGCAGTAACTGCGACTAGACACGGCGCGGTTGAAGCAGCAGAAGATTAGGGCCGTGATGAGGGCCCGTGTAGGTTGGGGTCCCTGTTTGGCTGTGATTAATTGGGGGCCGGTCGCAGCACAAGCGCAGGGACAGCGAGGCCCGGGGCCGTTCCTGGGGGACAGAGGGCCGAGGGGCCGGGGATGAAAAGAGAACCCATTTCCTGCGGCTCGTTTCGTACCTGGTAGGGGTGCCATTCAGGTGACAAACGTCCCGGCCCAGAGAGGGGAACAGATGCGACTCGCACCCTCATTAGCATTTGAATGGGCCTGATCAGATTTGGATAGAGACCAGGGAGGGGGTCCTCACCTGGACACCAAGCCTCGGTTCTCTGATCTTTATCCCGTCTGAGGGCTCTGTCGCTGTCCCCCACTGGCGGGTTTTGGACAGTAAGGCTCGTTCCTCAACTCGGAAAATGCATCTCTCACACAGATTTTTTTTACCTCTGCTGGCCTTTTTTAAAATAGGATGAGGAAAGCGCTCCCCCCCCCCCCCCCCCCGGTAAACTCTGCTCTTTGGCTTGGAAGTCTTCCAGAACACCGGCTTTGCCAGCAAGACCCCCACCCCCTCGTTTAGCCGCACGGCTACATTTCAGACCGGAGCTTGTTTTTTTATATTATATTTATTTATTTATTTTGTATTCGTGCTTTGGGAAAAAAAAAACGGTAATACTTTGCGCCGAAAAGGCCGAATATTAAGCTGCGATATTGTTCGGGCTGCCGGCGAACTGTTTAAGGGGGGATTTGAGAGAGAGAATTAGACGCACGTCCCTCATGCATACCCAATGCCCTCCTTTTGTATTTTATTGCAGTTGGTATTTTGACGCGATTAATTGCTTCGTCAAAATCGGGAATCGGGTTTTCACACCAAATAAGATGCGCACGAATACAGTCATTGTTTTTAATCGGTGTTCGGTTTTAATTCAGGCAGTCTCTCCAGTCCTCATATGCTGCTTTGGGATTTGGAAGTCCACAGATTTTAGGCCGGAGCACAGAGCAGTAGTTCTTTTGTATCACTTTAACACCAAGTCTGTCTGATAGTTTTGTTGTTAGTTTTTTTAATCATCCTGTTTGCAGAAGCAGAAGACGTCACCATCGAATGACTGTTACAGTGCGTAATTACAGTTCTGGTTCTGCTTAACTGTTATTAGCAAAAATATACAGTAATCTGTTCTGCCGCTGCAATATGTTATTGTAGCATTCTAATTAATCTTACAGGAAGTGTAATAAATTTACAAAGTCAAATTGAAGCAGTGCAGAATATAGATTTATTAATGCTTTTAATCAGTTGTGGCAAAATTAATTTTGCATTGATTGCTTACATTTGAATTTGCATATGCTTAGTGCAAGTAATTCATTTTTATGGATTCCTTTTTAATAAAATGGAGTATTTGGCCCTTCAGCGACAAAACATTGCTGATTTCTGCCGATTGTCTTCAGTGTCACATGCAATGATGTAGAAGAAAATACTTTTTTTCTCAGAATTTTCTTATTCATACAGTGGGAAAAAAATAATTTAAGAAAACTCCAAGGTGCTATGCAGTATTTTAGCATTATTTCAGAATCAGTCGTCCTTGTCCCTGCTGGCCGTGACAGAAAATGGATTTCGTCAAACTAACTCGCGAAAAGAATTTAGCGTTTGCTTGTCGAGCGAGACAGGATGAAATCACGCTGTCATGCTGCGCAGGTTCGGAACGTGTTGCTTAGATCACAAGACCGCTGTCACGGTGATGTCCTGTCCGCCTGTTCTGCTCAGCCCCCCACCCCCCGACCCTTAATACGTTCCTGACAGCGCTCGCCTGTGCTGGTAGTGGAGTGTAACTGATGACAGCCGAAGGTAAGTAAATAAAAGTATCAGGTTAGCGTTAGCGGTAAATAAAAGTGTGCGGTTAGCGGTAAATAAAAGTGTGAGGTTAGCGGTAAATAAAAGTATGAGGTTAGCAGAAGTGAAAAGGGATAGCGTAGGGGCAGGGAGGTGGCGTTGAAGGTGTCCGTGAGGGCCCCCGGCTGACTCAAACCTGAATGGGTGTGTGTGGTACTGGAGAATTTGGCGTGGGGTTGTCCCACAGTGGGCTCATGCTCGAGAAGATAGAGAGAGAGAGAGAGAGAGAGAGAGAGAGAGTTGGTAGAGAGAAAAGAGAAAGCAATTCACACAGAGAGAAAGATGTAGAGCGAGAAGAGAGAGGCGGTAAAGTGAGAGATGTAGAGAGAGAGAGGGAGATTGGCAAAGAGAGCAATACACATAGAGAAATATGTGGAGAGAGAGAGAGAGAGAGAGAGAGAGAGAGAGCATTCAGTGATAAGTGTCTGCTTACAACATTATCCTCTCAGGCATGAAGAGGTTGTTGCAGACGTGTACTGTACATGATCCTGCTCCAGGGAGTAGGCAAGCAAATGCGGGCAGAGCAGTGTCTCAAGCATACTGCATCTGACCATACTGCCCCATCTGACTATCTACAGTATAATTACAAATAGGATTTGTCAAAGACATAACTTCACATGCAGCTTGCCTGTGATTAATCCGTAATTGAATCACTAGCTGCACAGTCTTTTTACTGACAATCCTTACTCCTATGTTTTGGGACAATACAAATCTTTTTTAGTATTATTATATTTGGATTTAACACTGAAGAAAAGAAGCTTTTCAAGGTATAAGTAATTGCCTTATAAACCGGGACTTGCGGTTAGAGATGCGGGTGATATACGGTATTTTGCATTGCGTTTCAGACATTTATACCTGATTTAAAGTGTTTACAGTGAGATTTAAATCAGCCCGCGACACAAAACAGTTTTCAAAGTCGCATGAATATTTGCTGCGTAATTCCTGATTGTAAAGCAGCAGTTTGAAAACCTCTCCTATCCCTCATTTTGAAGATGGCAGATTATCCATCTGGACTGTACAGAAAGTTTCAGATTGTGTTTGGCAACTTGCCACGTGAAAATAGATTTAAAAATTACACCAGAGTCCAAATAGAAACTCCGCTGATTTGCAGGTGCCCTCCTCTCTCTGTGTCGTGTTTTTCTTCTCAGTTTAAACACCGCTCGAGTTGTGTTTTGAAGAGCGTACAAAAACATGTTTACCTGAAATAGGTTATTGCATTTACTGGAAGAAAGTTAGAAAAAGGCCTTTGTTCTGGCAGAAAATGTGAAATTGTCCTCCCTTTTGTGCGAGAGAACCGGCAGTTAGTTCAAGACTCGAACCGAAGCCGTTTCGACCTCCAGAAATGTTTTATGTTTATTCGGTTAGTTACGGTAATTATAGCCAATAAGTGACAGCCAGAATCGCTCAAGAGAAAGTGAAGGCTGTTTTCTCTCACCAGGCCCTCGCTGAAGAACATCTGCTGAGAGATTTGCATATTAATTAACCCATATTAACTCTAATTATTCGGGGAAATGATCAAATAAATTACATTTTCTAATTTTAACCTTTCCTTTTGCTTTCGCGCCGATGAGAGCGGTGAGAATCGGGGAGATGGGCCTCACCTGAGCCAGCGTCTCTGGAGATTAACCTTTTTTTATTTCGCCGTTACACGCGTCCTGTTGTTTTTTTCCTGTTCGGTTCCTGGGCACTGCCTAGGGAGTTGTTGTGTGTCTTTTCTGCGTGTGGGGAGGGGGGTGGGGGTAGGGGGGGCTGAGAACATTTGCAGAGAGGGGAGGAACATGTGTGCGGGGAGGCACAGATGGCGAATCTGTCCGGGGCGAGCGGAGGCGGACCCACGGATCGGTCGAGCAAACCTTGGAGCTCTCTTTTTCCAGCCTGTTGCACCGGCCTCCTGCGAGTAAAAAGGGAGTTTAATTCAATTAGAGTCAGGCTACTGTGAGCGACTCATGGCTGGAGCGACTGAACATAACCACCCCCCCTTTCAAACTCACGCACACACACAAACTAAGGCCCAACCACAGCCGTATAACCAACACCTGTATACACACAGGCATGCACACATCTCTTTTAATGTGAAACTCTGTGTTCAGTTCATTTTTTGAGAAGTGGATTTAAACAGCATTAACTGTAAGTGCTCGAATCAATGAAGATAGTTTCAACTCGACAACAAAAGATTTGTTTGAAAAGTAGCTTTTATGTAAAATTGACTTAATTTTGCCCTCCCTATCTCTAATAGTGAAAGTAGACTAAACACATCCAGATACAAGCCAGATTAGTCTTATCATTATTCCTCAAACTGGGGGACACAGCTGCTGTGAAAATGATTCAAAGGTCATTGTTAGACTTCCACCGGTCTGTGGCCACAAGGCAGTGATCTCATTTCCACTTCAGGGCTCCCCTACCTCATGCAGCCGCTCAGGTGATCCCCTCCCGTCAGTGAGACAGAACAGAGAGAGAGAGAGGTATCGTCATCCTCCAATAGGGACAACACCCCTCCTCACCGTGAAAGATCACGTCACCTGGAGCAAAAACAACCTGACACTGCCAGCACCGCTCCCCTTCGCCAGAGCTGGAACCGCACACAGAGGGGAGGGGGAGCCTTTGGATGCCTGCCTTTTTCTGGGCACACCTTTATCTGCGGTTGCCCCTTTTTGAAAAATCGGTCTGGTTAGTCTGGACGGGGGTTGTGAAAGGAACGAGAACACAGCAGAGCCTTGTCTGGGATCCCTAGAAGGTGTCCGGAAACCCTTTGCGAACGTGGCGTTTTGTCAGTGCGCTCCTAAAAGGTACGTCGGTGTTAGCACGGTGGATTGTGCGGGAACACATTCTGTGTGTTCCGTTGACTTTTTTTCGGACCAGCGTTTGTGTCCACAAGGATTTACTTAGTTACGTAGTTTGGCAAACTTGGAGAAGACTTGCCTGAATCTTTAAAGTTGATTGGACTTTTCAAAGGCCGGCTACTGTTGACAGAGGCAGTGATGGGAACAAAAGAGGCTCCTAGAGAGATTGTTACTCTTAAAAAAGACATGGTTGTTTCTGTTTTCTACTATGCTCTATTTTCTATACATTACATTTTCTACGGGGAGAAACAAGAACCATTCATTCATGTACCCATTCATTCATTTAGCTTATTTTGTTTATGCATTTATTTGCTTGCGGGTGTCTTTGTGTAGTCCACAAACAAATTTGGTCTCATTTGGCTCTTGTCCGGGAGACATATTCTACAGATTCAAAGGGCTCAGCATTCAAAGGCTTTTACTGTTAAAGAAATCAAATGTGAAGAACAGTAACACTGCCCATTATTAGAAGACAGAAGTACTTTCAGGGGCTATTAAGCTTTTTTTTTGCCTTTCAGCTATAAATGATTTAAGATAGACTTCATTAGCTTTTGGAGACAAGACCCAGTGTAACGGGAGAAGAAGTGTCCAAAGGATTTTCTTTTCTTTGTTTTTTGTTTCTTTTTTGAGGACAAGAAGTACTTAATCGGCCTCTTGCTCTTATCGTGGGAACATCAAAACGATGACTCACACACCCTCCTGCAGCCTGCCATTTTGGAAGGTGCCAGAGTCATTGTAATCAATATACTGTCTGTTATTATCAGCTACCCTCTTTAGTCTGATATCTGACAATGTAATGCAAAAGTCATCAAAGTCTTAACTAAGGAAGGTCTATGCCTGATATTAAGCAGGACAGCAGCAATTATAAATGTCACACTAATTATCTATAGCATTCAAATGAAACAAGGCGCCTTTTATTTACTTGAAATCCGGGGAGTGAAAGGAAAGAGAAGAAAAATCAAACAGGTAGCATCAGTCAGAAAATGTCAGAAGTAATTGCCTTTGTTGGATGTGACACTTAAACTAAGGGAAGAAAAATGGAAAGTGTCAGATGTAGAGAACTTAAGAGAATCCCGAGAAGTAAACATTAACATCTCTTTGTCTGTCGCCCCCTCAGACGAACACAAAAGATTGACTAGAGCAGAGGTAAGGAACAAAATGGCGTCCTAGGCGACATTAGCAGGTTGGAATTACTGCGATGGGGCAGCACAATGGGACGTGGGAAGCCGCCGCTCTTGGTGTCTGTCAGAGACGTCACCGAAACAATGGCGGTTTCTTCTACTTTGTGCTGTGCGATTGTGCTGAAAAAGTTGCTCTTGACTTCTTTCTTTAAAGCGGATTCTTAATTAAAACAGTCCCCGTTGCTTGAATGCGTACAACAAAAACAACCTGATTACCTAACGTTCAGTAGACCCTCAAGCTTTAGTTCTCAGGTAAATCTTGGTGTTTCTGTTACCAACCGGAATGCTGTGCAGACATTAACTGGGATTTCTTGAAATATGATTTCCCTTATTTGAAATCTGAACAATATTTCACGGCAAACACCGCTGAATCTCTGGCATTCCCGCAAGGCCGTGTGCTAGTGGGCTTGTCTAAAAAGTACAAAATAATATTTGGTTGGTGCGTGTTAAAGGTGAGGCATATTACAAAAATAAGCGCTGGAATCCTGTGGGCCCGTGTATGAAACCTACTGATCCTGGACTGGTGTCTGGCTTTGGCCTCGTTTAAATGAAAATGGACTCGGGCTGTGGTTCCAGTCGCCTTCGTCTGGAAAATGGAGATGTGCTGCTTGACCCCGACGACCCACAGATAAACAGCGCAAGGCACGGCTTTTGAGCGAGAGGTCACAGTCTCCCTGCGTTTTCTGCAACTGCAGCAGTACTACAAAGCGCGCATGCAAAAGGCGAGAATGCCCACAGAACCTCAACCCCGTCCAGCCCCCCCCCCCCCCACACACACACACAAACCAGAATAAATCAATACATATTTCACAAACTCGGACTTCTTCCAAATTCTAAATATCAGATGCGCACCGGTTCAACATGATGCAGTCTTCAGGCATATACTTCTATTTAAAAGCTGCCACATTTATTTTTTTATTTCTTTAGTGATTTATTTATTTTTATGAACCTTTTATATCCTTGAGAAATTAGTACCATGCCAAGACAAACTTTAGTGTTGTTACAAATAGAAGTGTGTTTCTATTTTTATAGCTGCAGAGTGATTCCAGCAGGATGGAGACTGTTTCCACATCTTTATTAGTTTAGGTACGCTGGATAATCGAAAAATCCATTCTAATCTGGCAGCAGGTTGATGCACAGATTTTCACGCAGGTTTTGGACTGATTGGACCACTGAGTGACTTATTTACTTGTTATTTGCTGTGATTGATAGAGTGGGTTTTGGGAGAGTAAGGGGAAAACGGCGTGCTTAAACTCCAGGCATTGTCACTATTATGAGACACAAGTTTATTTCTTGCTCAGACTTTCAATTCTTGGAACACCAGCAGTAGACTCTGATCAGTCGTCCGTTCTCTCTCCTTTTCTGCCTCTCTTATCTCTCCTCCCCTTTCTGTTTCCTACATCCCTTGTTCCTTTCACCGCCCCCCAAATACTGAAGTCAAAGCCGGTGTGGACGGTCATGTTTTATTCCGAACGGCGTACTGCTAAAGCCGAAAAGGCCAAAAAGGCCTTTTTCCGAACAAAAACTTATTTTAATTCTCTCCTCCTGGTCCCGTCTCTGTGCACATTTTCCTCCACTGATCTGTTTTTTCAGGAGCAGGACCGTCCATTCTCTTGGCTCCCTTTCCTTTTGTTGCCTGCACCCCCCCCCCCAAAGCCCCCGCCGTCCACACCCCCCCCTCCCCAGAAACCATAGCAGAAAAGGAGTCACCCACACGTTGCTAAGAAATGGTTAAACCTCCATTACTACTGGAGGAGGGGGGGGGGTCGGGGGTGGCGAGAACACAAAGAGAAATAATATAGAAGCGCATTATCAATTGTGCTAAGGTATACGTGGACCACACAGCAAGTTTGAACGTCTCACTTTCTTTGGATTTCCTTTCTTTTTCTTTTTCTTTTTTTTTTTCTATCTCAGAGGGCATTACCCGGCCTGAACTTGCCTAAACCCTTGTGGTCACACCTCTTGAATAGGTTTTGTTTCCCTCGTCAATTGGTATTCAGTCCAGGTCAGCGGATTCGGCTCGCTCCATCTCCACGGCCGTTTTCATTTTAATTTGCACCTGTTCCGCAGTTGTTGGGAAAAGGCAAGTGCAGACAGTGGATTATACAAAGATCATATTATCAACAGATATATGCAGCGCAATCTTTGTGTCCCTGGGATAACTTGTCCAAAAATATAGCCTTTTTTTTTTTTTTTTTGCCTTCTTCTCAGAAAAAAATTAAGATATGACTAAAAGTTCAGAACCCGTCAAACCCCCCCCCCCAAAAAAAAACGGAAAGTATTTGAACATAAATACGCCGAACATTTTTAGCCATGTTCCTCTTCATCCTGGGCTGGCTACAGTCTCCAGAGATATTGCATTTGTTAACGCTGAAAGCAATTGCTTTATTAGGCGTACCTACGGCTTGAAATGACCCTTAAAATCGTCTGTCCTTTTTTTTCCCACCGCCTAGACTTGAGAGCAGTTCCCATGATGTCATTCCACCAGGTTTTTTTTTTCCTCTCACTGTCTCTCTCTCTTTCTCTCTCTCTCTCTCTCTCTCTCTCTCTCCCCCGCTCTTTCTCCACGTACGTTTCTCTTAAGTGTGACGGTAGCGGACTTGGCGGCGCGGCGCGCCCGTGTGCCGAGCCGCGTTTCTGCGGCCGAGCGAATGTCTCCGTGTTTATTGCTTTAATCTCTCCGGCGACTCGCTTAAAGCGGACAATTTATGTGCCGGCCCTGTAGGCTGGAGAGTCCTGGGAGGGCTGGCTAATTCACAAACAGCAGTCTCGACCGCGCTCACAGACCTTATTTACGGGGCCTCCCGCTTTAAGAAAAGCCGTGCGCTTGCGACGGGGAGTTGAAGCGGACTACAACCTGAGTTCATTTTGTGTTGGCCTCCCTGGCGTGATATTTCCTTCATTTCCATAACTCTTCCAGGATAAAACACGCAGTACATGTGGGGGAAAAAATTGTTGTAGATGTAAAAGTTGTAGATGGTCATTGTTTCTTCAAATTGGTGAAAGCAGTTGGGCTAAGACTCGGTACTGGTACTTGCGGCATAATTCATCACCTCTGGTGATAGGTGCCTGGTTGTCTGGAAAAGTTGGGTAGCGCCCTTTCCAACTTAATTAATGTACCATAATGAAAATTAATGGCGATATAAACCTTTTTTTTTCTCTTTTTTTTTGTAATGTGAGTTATGTGCCAAACACTGAGCAAATATTAAAACAGTGCATGCTAGAAATCGGAAGCCTGCTCTTGGACCAGATTCCCTGAAAGGTGCAGCTCGTTGGCATCTGAGACAGTTTACTGCAGCTGACAATTAGAGACTATTTTTATGTCTCACCACAATGGCGAAACGACAGATCCCAGTTGGGTTTTGGGTGAAAATACAACCAGGTCTGTAATGGCGGTGGGGAGGGGGGGAGGGGGGGGGGGGGGGTGGTCAGAGCTCCTGTAAACCCACCCCCCTTCCCCCCCAAACAAAATGCCCCCCCCCCCCATCTGCTATTGGTGATTCATTTCCACTTATTAACTCGCTGTGCAGTATGTTGAAAGGGGAAATATTAAAATGTTATACTTTTAAAAAGTATCTGAGCTCTGAAATGGCTGTGGGGGGGATCAGAGAGGGTAGGACCGTGGTGGCTGACGTTGTTTTTTGTTTGTTTTGTGTTCTCCAGCAGTGTTGAATTACGAAAACGTGGTGGACGCGGGTTCAGAGAGCGAGGAGGATGACAAGCTGCCGGTCTCGGAGGAAGAGCACGGCCTGCTCAACGGCGAGAGGGCGGAGGGCAGCCCGGCGGGCGTGCCCAACCTGGAGGCCTCGCCGCGGGCGGGGCAAGCGCCCGTGATGAAGGAGGAGGAGGACGAGGAGGACCTGAGGGACAGCCGAGCGGAGCACATCTGGCACAACAGCGACGCCTTGCGGGTGTCGCTGGACGGCAACGGTGAGTGGCAGCTGCCCGGCATCTATGTCCCACTCACAGTATTATTCACTAGATGTTTGGAGGCATTTCATTTTTCATAGATCATCATGGGTGTCATGAACTAGACTTGAGTCTGTGTGGAGACATATGGTGATGTGATGGGTAAGGCTGAACCACGCCCATGTCTCTCTCTCTCTCACACTCACACACACACACACGCACACACACGCACACACACTGCATATGCTGGCCAGCCTCAGAAAAATGCTTCTTGGGGATTTGTATATCATGAAATGACCAATTGGAAAATGCATCATTCATTTCGAAAGAAATTCCTGAGAACTGCGTGACTAAACAACTTTACTCTTGACTGCACATTGTTCAGAGATACAAGGTACGGTTTCTACACGACTGACTTATTAGATCTCTTCATTTATGTTGCTGTTTGCAACAAGCAGGTATTATTGGCTGTCTTATATGTTGCCCCTCCCCCCCCCCCCTTACAAAAAAATTGAAGAAAAAAAAGCTGTGCTATGCGCAGCAGGAGGAAGGCAAGCTCGCGAAGGCAGTCGTGGGTGCTTGAAAGATAAATACTTTTAATTAGGGGCAGAGGATAATCATTAAAACAGGCCAGGCAGCTGCAAGAGTCATTAACAATCTTAAATGAAATTTTTATTTTTATGATGGCCATTTGCATGTATAATACGACTCGATGATTCTCAGAGTCCTGTGACAGAAACAGAATGTGGCGGGTGTGCTCCTGTGAAATACCCCCCCCCCCCCCCCCCCCCCCCAAAATGGCTCCCCCCCACATTTAAACAAGTCGCTATTGGCTATTCATTTCTGCTAATGAACTAGCTGGGCACTATGCTGAACGGGGGAAATATGAAAATGTTATACTATGGGAAAAAAAAGTACATTTAGTGAAAAGAGTTTGATTTGGGGGATACCATTAACATCATCATTATCGTCATCATCATGGAAGTCCTTCAAAGGTAGCCAGTGCTGGACACATCTGCCACATTTGCTCATAATTAAAATCATAAAAACAACAATTTGAAAATTTGGGCATGTGCTTTGATATTAAAGCAGTGTAGATGAGCAGGCGCTCGTTTCATACTGTAATGGCTTATGAAAACACGCACGCACAGTGCTGGAGCTGTGGTTGGACTGTGTTGTGAAGCAGAGTCAGGACTAGCGCTTTTCTCAGGCCCTGATACGTTGCACTGTATTTCTGACCGTTCACAGCACGTCTTGATTGATGGCATTGACAACAGAACTGTGAGGCATGTAGCCACTTTTATTTATTTTTTTAACATGGTGCCTCACTGTCTACCCTGATGCCTCCAGCACATAGCTTTAGCCTGAGATAAGCTTGTGCTGAGCTCGCTGGATGCAGTTTCGTGTCGGGAAACGTTCCCGATGTTCACTTTCCCCCACTGTGGGGCAGAGCAGACTCCACGCACTGGAAGGCCCGTTGCGTTATTTAAAAGGAGGAATTTTTATACCGGTCACCTGCGTTCTTCCTTAGCCGCGGCCCTGTTTTTCTTGCGTTTTTTCTTATTCAAATATTCTTGAAGGAGTCAGAAATGGGGAGGGACCGCTTGTTTTTACTGCCCTCTGCTCCAGAGGTAATGGGCTATGAAAAATAGGAACGCTTTCAAAACAAACTGGATAGATGACGTTAAGTAAACAGGCAGCACTGAAGCAGACGAAAGGTATTCTGGACTCCTACTGAGCCAAAGCAGAAAGGGGAATATTTCCCTTTGGTGGGTGGGGGCCTTCTTTATATACCAGTCTGATTTATCAGGTACAGACAGGGAGAGCCGACATTCGGATCTCACCAGGCCTTTGCTTGAAAAAACAACGTTCCTCAGGCCCATGGGAGCCAAAGCCTCTGGACAAAGAACTTTTAAAATGGCCTAAACTTTCATCCAGGCCTCGAAAACTGAAGAGAGATAGCAAGCTTAGTCCACCGCCTAGTGGAAGGATTCTCAACGTCCCTTCAGCGCGGAAAGCAGAAGTGTCCTTTCAAGTAAAATTAAATAAATGAATTAATACAATTTAAAAAGGGAAGGAGCGAATAGACGTTGTGGTCAGGCTTACCAATAACACGAAGACAAAAACCTGCCGTTACCGTTTTCTACCGTCGTTCTGTTTTCTAGGAACAGAAGCGAAAGACAAACGAGCAAGCAAAAATATAAGAGTAGCATTGCGCATGTACCGCGTGTGTGCTGTGTGTGCCGGTTTCTGGGGAAAACGGAGCGATGTTTCCAGTGTGCGGGTGATGTGTGACTGTCTGCATTCCACCAGTGTGACTTCTGTTATGTTGCTGAAGGGCAGTTTCCTGAGAGCGCGGCCTTGCGTCGATGTCATTGCCGAGAGACACTCAAAAGCCTCCGCGTAATCAAAATGCAAAATGGCTTCCGAGCGTCTCTTCCCGCGTGGCTCGGCATCGTGGGGGGAAAGCGTTGTACTTTTCGCTCCACCTCTGCCACAGGGCCCGTTCAGCTATCTGCTCGGTGCAGAGGGAAACCGAGCCCTCGCAGAATAATTACCATGTTTCCAAGGAACCATGAAAACAACAAAAACAAAAAAAACCTCAAGATGAACAATCCAGTTTTTTTTTCTTTGCATAAATTGAAACTTCATTCATAAGCAGAAGCAAAGCGTATTTCACTATCACGATGTTAAGTTTGCCCGTCAGTCAAACCGCATCAGTAGTTTGCGTCGGAGGATGTGGTTGGTACAGTTTGATAGTTCTGTACGGTGTTGTACTTCTGATAATATGCAATGCGCGTTTAATGTTAAAAGGATCGGACGTCGGGTGTTTAAATGCCTTGGCTTGCGGCCCGTTTTGTCTGCTGTGCAGTTCTAAAAGTTAGTTCTTGTAACTGGTGGTGAGGCGGAAGGAAGCCTGGCGCTGTTACTCAAACGAGGAGGGGGGGAAAGCAGGGCCGCGTGCGGGCGTTCTCTCTGTCCTCCCGCCCGCACACACGCTCGAGGGGAGGGGGGGCGAGAGGCGGCTTGTTACACTTGTGACCGCCGAGCGGGAATCACATGAGGGGCCGAGAGCTGGGATGGCCAAATTTACAGCGAGCCTCAGCCTTCACGGAAATACCTTTATTTAATTTCCAAAGCCGGGCGGAAGAAGCAGCGGAGGGGGGAGCCCCCCTAAGTGAATTGTCTGCGCGCACCGCCGACAGTGCCCTCTTGTTAGCCGCGCCCAGAGAATTCCCCCAGTTGTCACTAGCTGTTGTGTCTTCTTGTTTTACGAGGCGGCCTGTCGGAAAACTCTGTTTCTCAGAGCCTTACCTAGGCCAGTGTGCTGTGGAAAGGGCCGTGGTGTCCCCTACCGTGCATATTACAGCAAACAGCACAGAGCTTAAAAGATACAAGCCCGGTGTGTGTGTGTGTGTGTGCCTGTGTATGTGTATGTGAGTGTATGTGTAGAGTTGTGTGTGTTTGTCTATGTGCAAGTGGGAAATTGTGTGTAAGTGTGTGTGTGTGCGTTTCGGTGTGTGTGTATAAGTGTGTGTTTGGGTGTGTGCGCATTTGGGTATATGTATATAAGTGTGTGTGTGTGTGCATGAATGTGTGTGTGTGTGTGTGTGTGTGTGTGTGTGTGCGCGCCTGTGTATGTGAGTGTATGTGTAGAGTTGTGTGTGTTTGTCTATGTGCATGTGGTAACTTGTGTGTGTGTGTGTGTGTGTGTGTTTCGGTGTATGTGTATAAGTGTGTGTTTGGGTGTGTGTGCATTTGGGTGTATGTGTATAAGTGTGTGTGTGTATGTGTGTGTGTGTGTGTGTGTGTGCTCTCCTCCCCTGTCAGTCTCAGCTCGCTGCATTGTGTTGGAGGGGGAAAGCCAGGCCCCTTTGTGCAGTCTCCCAGCTTTGATTGCTCAGGTGGACAGGCTGTGTTGAATTAATTTGTCCATTCGGGGAGGCCTGCTCCCAGGAGTGAGAGACAGAGCTTTTCTCAGCGCTTTTTCTCCCGTGTTTAAGGCAAATAAGTCTCTTTCTGGTGCAGACGATAGCATTCATTAAGCACCGCAAACAAAGGCAGGCCAAGCTGAGGCCAACCAGTCCCTTCATTTCCCCCATCTTCTCTCAAGGCCTCATTGTAATCCCAGTTTGCTTGGTACACTCCGGCACTGACCAACCCCCCCCTTCTCTCTGTCTCTCTCTCCCTCTCTCTGTCTCTCTCTCCCTCCCTCCCTCCCTTCCTGTGTTCTTCCTATTTTTTTCCTCAGATGAAATGAAGGATGGGTATGACACTATGGGGTCTGAAGCCACTCTTGAGTCAATTGGAAACGGAACAGGTAAGCCAAATCCAGAGTGTTTCTGTGTGTATGCATACGTGTCTGTATGTGTGTTCCTGTGTGCATGTGTGTGCTTTTTCAGTCTTGGTCCTGTTTGAAACGGAGGAACAAAGTCATACCTGCCATCTTTAATAAAGCAAACTGAACAAATACCCACCTACCAGCCCTTTTGGGGATACTTTTCTGCACCATGATGTCATCACTGGGGCTCCTGATTGGCTGTGCTGTCTCTCTGATGTCACTGTGGCATACTTGTCCCTCCTCTGTTACTGCCTGATCCCTCGCCCCCCAAAAGCAAAAGCACTGCGTCTTCTTTTTTGGAGACTGTTTAGTTTCCATAGAAATAAATATCAGTTAATGCTCCGTCCGGAATATGAAAACTCCGGGAAGTGATGCAAGGTTCTGGTTCTGCTTTTGCTTCTGTGGGTTTTATTTTGGAAACAGATCATTAGCATAGCTTTGCCATACCACCCAGGTGCGGTTTCATCAAGGTAATTTCCCTAAAGTTACATTTTGTGCTAAATTTGACCTGTTTTGTTCATCAAATTCACCATCAAATTTTACTACACCGAGTTATTGGACTTTCTGCTCTGAATCATAGGCACAGACCTGCTGCCCAGGCCTGACAGAGATTTTTAAGTAAAAGTTCCTTTTAATGAGAATGTAGGATGTAGCCCAGCTCTAGTTTACTAGTGAACCACACAGCATAGAAAATCCACTGACGGACTGACATTTTCAAGACTTTTTTTTTTTTGCCAGTGACACAATCCACTGCTTTGACCTTTAACAAATTGGTACGTAAAATGTTTACAACCTTACAAAACGCAAATCCTCGAGTTTACCTTTGCTCCTCTGTGAGGAAACAATCAAATTAAGAGCTAGCTAATAAAAATAAGTCCAAATCGTATAAAATGTAGCTCGTAATGTTTTGATTAATTGAATAACAAAATGGCTGCCAGACGCACGGGAGGCAGAGAGAAATATCCACGGTGGCAAGATTACAGTATAATGAAAACAGAAGCGAAGTTTAGCAGGAGGGGGAGTTTTTTGGGCCGTAATCTGTATGCGCCAATGAGGGTCCGTAATTTCCTGGCTGACGGTTGTGGGTTTTTATTAGCGTCGTTTCAGGCGTAGAGTAGCTATCTCCCTCCTGCAGCTTTGGGTTCCGTGAAGAAAAGCAACCGTACAGTACATTCTGAGGCACAATGGGTGTTTTTGGCAGTTTAAAAAAAGTATTTCTTCTTCTTCCTGCAGAGTTTACATTCGGTAGCATTGTAGCACTGAGCATTTGAGTTGTATGTTAAGCTTAATTTCTTAATTTCTACATTCTTCAAGCAAATGGAGAAGGTAGTTAGGACAGATAGACAGATGGACTGATAGAATACAAGTTTAGTAGAATAGCGTTGCTTGGATAAGTGCTTGGCTGTCAGGCTGAGACTAAAGATTCAGAATTTAAGTAGCACCACCATCAAAATCCAGTTCATTTAAAGTATGACAAGGGAAATAAGAGACAATATTGGCGACTCAGACAAATCTGATTCCGCACTACATTTGTAGTGTAACTGATAATATTTTTATTGTAAAAATGTTTATCTTTGAAAGCTTTTCCACCGTTTTCGATGGTGCTCTGCCGAAATGAAATCGTATTTCTCGGTTTAGCGGCCATTATGTGACAAGACAACACATTAACTTAGATGTATACTTCCACAACTACTGCCATAATGGTTTTCTCAGCATGCCTTCTCACGTTTAGAGCAACCTGTTTTCTGTGTCTGTTATGCCACCATTGTATGGTGTTGGGAAACAGCCATATTTTATTCTCTCTCTCTCTCTCCTTCACCCTCCCTCCCTCTCTCCCTCTGCTCCTTCTCCCTCTCTCTCCATTTCTTCAGTCAAGAATGTTGATTGCACTTCGGAGCTGGAGGAGTTCTTCAGCAAGCGGAAGCTGGAGGAGAGGGAAAACCACGGTGTCAGTATTGAGGAGTACCTGCAACGCAGCGACACGGCCATCATTTACCCAGAAGCCCCTGAGGAGCTGGGCTCTCGGCTGGGCACGCCCGAGGCCAATGGCCAGGAAGAGAATGGTAAGAATTCCGGGAGGGGGTGGGGGTGCATGAGGGAGGGGGGCAGCTGTTGGGTTCACGGATTCACCGGATGCCTCCGAATTTACCTTTGGACATCGAGCAGCAACAGCTGTGCGGGAGTGAAATTGGATAGTCCGCCTCCGTATTTCACCCAGGAAGAGGGAAAAGGGAAATTAGATGAAATTGGGTGGAATGGGGTGGGATTTACGAGACATACTTTGGGAAAGTGTGATTAACGGAGCTGTGGAAGCTGAACAAAGGCAGAATGGAGGATTTTAAGAGTGATGATGCTTTTATAACGAAGATTATTGGGGTTGTACCAATACACATTGCATACCCGCCTTGAAAATGTCAAGTGAGTTGAGTATCACCAACTTCCTGGTTAAGACTGGGTATGCAGTGCCATTAACCCACTGTGTATTTGTACCATTATAAACCCGGCCCTGTTATGAAAATAGCTGTTGTGCTCACAACCTAATGAGTTCTGCTGACTCAGACTTGTACTGACTTGTCCTGAGTGCGTGGGTGTGTGTATGTATGTGTGTGCCCATGTGTGTGTGCGTTTGTAGACAGGCACTGGTGCCAGGCCTGTACACGATGGCACTCGGCAACATGGATTGCGGAGATGCCTCCCAAACCACCCTGGGCTGGCTGCTCGCTCGCCCACTACCGTCGATATGGCAATCGCCTGCCAATCATTTAACTCACAACCCCCCCCTCCCCCCTCGCCCTTTCCAGACCTACCGCCCGGAACACCCGATGCATTCGCCCAGCTGTTGACGTGCCCTTACTGCGACCGGGGCTACAAACGGCTGACATCCCTCAAGGAGCACATCAAATACCGTCACGAGAAAAATGAGGAGAACTTCACCTGCTCTCTGTGCAGCTTCTCCTTTGCCCACCGCGCCCAGCTGGAGCGTCATGTGGCCACGCACAAGCCCGACCGGGAGCAGGTGAGAGGCCGCGGCGCCGTCCTGTCTTACTTCCACACGCCCTCGCCGGACCTGGGTCAAATACGTCATTATTTCGGGTTCAAATACTTTTCTGTGCTCGATTGATCTTTCCTGGTGCAGTTGAGCCAACCAGGAGGACCAGTGTATTTCCCAGGTTCCAAGACACCAGACACAGAAAAGTATTTGAATCGAAATACATTACGTATTTGACCCAGGACTGAATGGTAGTTATTTGACTGAGATGTGGAGGATGTTTGATGGCTGGCCAGATAGAGGTCCGCCTATCTCTGGATGAAATGATCATGGCAATTTCTGATAACAAAATTAAATTATTTAACTGTCATTTAGTCTTGCTTTTATCATCAGTTCAGGCTTGCTTCTCAGAAGTTGCTCCTCCTTATTTCCCCAGTCTACAAGATCATATTTTTCCAAAGACAGTTTTTTAAAAGCCTCATGCCTTTGTATTCGTCTGAAAAAGTTTATATCACAACTTTTACAAGAATTAATAATAGTTCTGCGACGGTAACTTTATATCATGAAAAAGATGCATTATTCCTCACTTCTACTAATGTAGATTTGTTTTAACTCAGAAAAGTCAGGATTGTTATTCTTTCTCCATCTGTATCTATACCTCGAGCAGAATTCTGTGCTTCTCACCTTTTTTGTGTTGTTAATTACATTTAGAAATCAAGTTGTTGCTCACAGTGTAAAAAAAATGTTAAGCACTTAACACATAAATAGGGACTTCAAACCCTTTAACCAAGCCATAAATACAGTTTGCTCTTTGTACCCTTCGGTGGTTTATGTTTCCTGAATGGAATTTGATTTTACATCTATTTGGACTGTGTACTAGCATCTTGCTAACAAGCAGCTTCACACTGCATTCTAGAGATTTGAAGCAGACCATATGAGACAGGAGTGAATTTTTTAACAAATATCATTTTAGCAAAAAAGCAGTAGCTTAGATGTTTCTGGGCAGCCATCAGTGAAAGCTTTGAAGACACTAATGGAAATAGGAAAATTATTTGAGTGAGTTAGTGAGTTAGAAGTGAGTTACAAGTCATTGGCGCTAATTCCCCATGCATTAGATGAGGGCTACGGGACTTTCTGACATCATACTGCAGAGCAATAGGTAAATTGAATTGCAGGCCCCTTTGCGCACTAGTGGCTTTCCCGGTTTGCTAGTCGCATTCAAAACGTTATTGCATTAATGGCACCATGAATGAAGGCTTCCAGCAGTACTCACGGGGGTGTAGGGGCGAGGGACAAATAGGGGGGTAGGGGGGAGGTCGAGGGGGAGGGGCTAAACTGGGGGAGGGGTGGGTAAAGCAGCTGTTGCTGGTTGTTTATGCAACTCGACAGCACACAAACGACGGGGTCCCGTCCCTGGTCCCTTTCGCCTGATCTTTGAAGGTGGCTGCTGCTGTTTGAACAAACCCTCCCTCTGTCTGGAGAAACACCATCTGTCTCTCCAGGAATGTGGGCTGAGCCAGCGCACCCCAGCAGTTGTCAGCCACAAAATGGGGGGGGGGGGTTGCAGGGGGGGGGGCGGGCATCTACGGCGCTGAGAGATCTTTTGTGTTTTCCTAACCGTTTAACATGCTCACCTCCCACTCTGAATTAATCGCATACGCCCAGAGTGCGGGGCGTTCGCTCGCTGCGCCGCCACTGTTATATGTCGCCATCCTTGCTGTCATTACCACCGGAGTGTTTTGATTGCGGTGGCCTTGTTTGAATAGTACATGTGAGGGCAGGTACCTATATCTAGATCCAGTCTACATGGTGTTGACCAAATTCATCAAAGGGACTGATTGGTGATTCATTTTGCTACTTTTTAGGGCATTGTTACCTCGCCTTACTTACAGCCTAGTTCTGTCTTTCCAAAGCAGGGACTGTAGGGACTGTAAAAATATCAGAAATTTCTCTTAGATCTTGATTAACCCTGAAATGAATTCAAGTTGATCAGCTTGTTTTTCCTAAAGAGGGGAACTTTGTTTTCAGGTTTTATTTTTGCTACTTGTCAAATTCCATAGGACCCCTGCACAAAGAAGAATAAAAAAGGTGTCCGTTTTAACTGTATTATCATAACCGCACTTGTTCTTTCTCACTTTCTCACTCAGCATTTTTTTTTTTCAAGAAAGACAAGGTGTTCTAAAACAATTTGCACCATTTGGACAGCTCTTTCACAGTAGTGCGATTGTAGTTATTTGCTGAACTCTTTGCTGTGAAATGTTCGCACAGAGCTCTCACAAACACTGTTTCTTTCCACAGCACCAACTGCTGACCCAAGGGGCTGGCAACCGCAAGTTCAAATGCACAGAATGTGGCAAGGCCTTCAAGTACAAACACCATCTGAAGGAACACCTGCGGATTCACAGCGGTGGGTAGCAAGAGGGCTGGTGCGCTCCTTTTGAATATTCATCGCCTCAATTTGAATGTAGGGTGTACAAAATCGATCGGATTAGCATTTCTTTTTAAATTCCACCCACTGTCAATCAGTGAGTCACTCTTTGTCGTGTTCCCAGAATATCTCTTCTAGTTTGTTAAATGAGAGGAATATTGTTTTAGAAGATTAACTTTTTTACTTCACTTATTACTTGGGTTAGTTATTTATTCATTATTCTGTATATTTTTGCTAACTACCCCCAAAGAAACTGCTTTTTGAATATCAAATTAATAATAGTTTTTTTTTGGTTTCTTTCCCTCCCCAGGTGAAAAGCCGTACGAATGCCCAAACTGCAAGAAGCGCTTCTCCCACTCGGGCTCGTACAGCTCACACATCAGCAGTAAGAAGTGCATAGGCCTCATCACGGTGAACGGGAGGATGCGCGGCGGCGTGAAGCCGGGGTCCTCGCCCACCTCCGCCTCCTCCTCCCCCACCAACTCCGCCATCACCCAGCTCCGCCACAAGCTGGAAAACGGCCGGCCCCCGGGCCTCCTCGACCAGACCAGCCACCTCGACATCAAGACCGAGCCGCTAGACTTCAACGACTATAAGCTCATGTTGGCCTCCCACGGGTTCGGAGGGATGCCGGGACACTACGCCAACGGGATGGGGAGCAGAAGTCCACTGGGCATCCATGGTACAGCCCAGAGCCCCATGTCCCACCTGAGGATGGGCATGGACTCACCCCTGCTGGGCTACCCGGCAATGGGGAACAACCTGAGTGAGGTGCAGAAGGTCCTCCAGATTGTGGACAACACTGTGTGCCGGCAGAAAATGGACTGCAAGCCTGAGGACATCTCCAAGCTGAAGGCGTACATGAAAGAGCTTGGGTCCCAAATAGAGGAGCAGAAGCAGGATCTGATGTCCGCTGGCGGTCCTCCAGGTGCACTTCCGGTGGTCAGTCCCAACGGCACCGCCAAAAGCATCATCGACTACACGCTCGAGAAAGTGAACGAAGCCAAAGCCTGTCTCCAGAGCCTGACGGCGGACTCCAAGAGAGATATAAGCAACATTAAAAAGGAGAAACCCAACCACGTGCTCGACTTTGGCATGGAGGACAAGGCGCACGAGAGCAGCATGATGTTCACGCCTTTTTCTTGCCAGTATTGCAAGGAAACCTTCCCTGGTCCAATTCCCCTGCACCAGCACGAAAGGTACCTGTGCAAAATGAATGAGGAGATCAAGGCGGTTCTGCAACCAAACGAACCCGCCGTGCCCCACAAACTGGGCGGGATTGGCGAGAAGCGCCCCTTCCTGCTCTCTTCCATGCTATCCGAAAAGGGGATGCCGAGCCCCCTGCACCCCTACCGGGACCACATGTCCGTGCTCAAAGCTTACTTCGCCATGAACATGGAGCCCAATTCAGAGGAACTACTGAAGATTTCCATAGCAGTCGGCCTCCCTCAGGAATTTGTGAAAGAGTGGTTTGAGCAGCAGAAAGCCTACCAGTACACCACCGCCAGGACCCCGCCATTGGACCGGAACAATGCAGAAGTAGTCCTCGCTGCCACCAACTACACCCCTATGAAAGACTCCATGGCGGCCAGGTCGCCCGTGTCTCTGGTCAAGCCGGCCGACCGCATCACTTCACCCTCCATCGCGGAGCTCCACAACAACGTCAACAACTGCGATGCGCCCCTCAGGCTTTCCAGAACCATCCAGCTGGCCGGCAGCAAAGCGGCGGGTGATAAATTGGACCACTCCAGGAGTAACACTCCATCCCCTTTGAACCTTTCTTCCACGTCTTCGAAAAACTCCCACAGCAGCTCGTACACTCCCAACAGCTTCACCTCGGAGGACCTTCAGGCTGAGCCCCTGGACCTGTCATTGCCAAAACTCCTGCGGGAGTACCGGAGCCTCCCGTCCTTGAAGAGCAGGCCCAAACACAACAGCGTTACCGTCGACCACAACGGCATGCCCTACACTCGAGAGGAGCCTTTGAACTTAGCCTATCTCAAGAAGGAATTCACCGGCTCCATCAACGGCAGCGGCAACGGCCATAGCCACAACCTGGACAAAAGCACTAGCCCCATGTTCGGCATTAACCCCTTCAGCGGGAAACCCATGTACACGTCACTCCCTCCACAGGGGGCATTCTCTCCGGCCACTTTCATGCCCCCGGTGCAAGCCAGCATCCCGGGGCTGAGGCCATACCCCGGGCTGGATCAGATGAGCTTCCTACCACACATGGCCTACACTTACGCGGCCGGCGCTACTTTCGCCGAGATGCATCAAAGAAGGAAGTACCAGCGGAAACCAGGTTTCCAGGTAAGTGAGACACTTGTGGGTTGAAACCTTGAAGCCTCTGTTTATTTTTTGTTTTAGTTTTTTCTTTTGGGAGGGGGGGGTTCTCATTCTACTGATAACTAACACTCAGAGTGTGAAGCATCATGTACAGGTAAGCATCCACCTATAGTGCAGTAGATGAAGAGGCCCACTTGAAGGAGGATCTAGGGCTCATGATGACATGAGATCCGCCAGACTCTGTTGGGGTCGACACCATCAAGTCGCCAGTTGTTCTATTTTCTCCTTCTGTGGAATGAAAGGCACGTATCACCTTCAGTGTCGTTTTCAGTCCGGTTTGGTTTCTCCCAGGTATCAATTAGTGCAAACCGAACGGGCGAAAGCACGAGTTACCCGGCTAAGGGGTCTCCCCCTACCAAGTCGAAGATCAGACCGCCTCCACATCGCTATGGCATGTTTCTTTTTTTTTGGTGGAACAACCGAAGTGTGTTTCAATATATGCAGATGAATAATGCACAGGCTCCAGTGTTCATTACTGTTAAATGCTGAGGGCTGTTTAACATAGTGGAATCCATTTCTTTAAAAAAAGAATAATAAAAAAAATATTAATAATGTTTCCAATGCTAAGCTATTAAATTAGATTTAAAAATACAGCTACAGGCGTTTGGCTCAAATTGATTGTGAAATTACAGTGTTCTGTTCTTAAAACCGGAATCATTGTGAGGCTGGAGCAAGTGCTTCTAATGGGGGCATTGGTGCTTTTCAATTTTGGCCATTTAGTGTACCTCTTGATTTAATCACTTGGAGTTGAAGGAACGAGAAGGCTGTGGCAATATGCATGGCCAAGACCTGTTCTCATTATTGTGACCTTACAGTAATATCATGTTTTTTTCCCCCCGTTAATTTACCTTGGCCTCTTGTGTTAATCTTTTTTTGTGAAAGAGGAATCAATAAACTAAATTTAAATTCAAATAAATGGAATATGGAAATATTAATGATATTCTGAATATGGCCTCATTCGTAATGAGTGCTGGAGTTTTCATATAGCCTACTTATTTCCTAATTGGGGAACATTTTTTTTAATCTTGTAACCTTCCATTTCTTTTTTTTACCAGAATATTGTATTGTATGGGTGTGTGTGTGCGTGTGCATGTGTGTGTCTGCTTGTATTTTTTCCATATTCTGTGCTTGTAATATTCTTAAAACACATCATACAATGGAATCCATAACTCCTTTACACACTTTTGAAAAAGATGTTTCCCAAATACAAAGCTTTTTTAAGGGGTTACATTGATCTTCATAATGACACCACAGTATCCCCTATCCCTATGGACCCTATATTTGAATATTTTTCTAGATAAGCTACTATACATCGTATAGTTTACTTCTATCCAAAGCATACTACTTGGCACTTAATGAAAAATGTGGTATGTAGTGTTGTTAATGAAATAGGACATTTACTTAACAGAAGGTGTCTAATCGTAGGTGTCAGGTTTGTATTGAAAAAAAACAAACAAAAAAACAATCTGGTTATCTTATAGGGGGAGCTGCTTGATGCAACAGCAGACTATATATCAGGCTTGGAAGATCTGACGGACCCTGAGTCCTGTCTGTCCCGGAAGAAGATTAAGAAGACAGAAAGTGGTATGTACGCGTGTGACTTGTGCGACAAAACTTTCCAGAAGAGCAGTTCCCTTCTAAGACACAAATATGAACACACAGGTATATACTGTTCCAGACACTTTATTTTACCCCATGCTTTTTCCTCTCTCTTTGTGTTTTGTGTTACGTAACCCTTTGTTTCATTTTGAATTCTTTTCCGACTTCTTTTGCTGTTTCTTTACGTTCTTTTTCAATTGTTTGTTCCCTTAAAGGGCACCGAGGGTATTTCTCTGAAAATGAAAGTATCACTCATTATTATGTCCATTCATAAATCAGTATGCACTATTGAAATACATACAGTTGCCTTCAGGAATTCACTGCAATTCACTGAAAATGCGTAAAAAAAAGTAAATATGCATTAATGTGGCTCGCTAAATTGAGCAGTTCTTTTCAAGGCTAAATTAATATTTTTGAAACATCCAATCAAGCATTTGGTTTCATAAAATGTTTAATCATGAGTGACTTCTTCCAGAACATTTAGCTCTGTATCTTTTCAGAGAGGAACCCAAGGTGCTTTTTAAGCCCAGAGTTCTAACATGTTTCTTTCCTGGTGACAGGAAAACGCTGATATGCTTTAAATCATGTAACAGCAAAATAAGTTGAGTGTACGGCGCTACAGTGAATCGACCTGGGTGCCCGTGACCCGTTTTGTCCACAGAACATACCTGTGCTCATTCTGTGCTCATTCTTCTCCAGAATGAGCACAGTGGAATGGCACTATTCCCTTTCAGTTCTGAGAGGAAGCAGTCAGAGAATTCATTATGAATTCAAAATTTTACCATCAAATATCAATGCATGCACGGCATGATAAAGTATTCCCATCTCATCTATTTAGAAAATGTGTCATTTTTGTAAGTGGTTATTATTGTTTTTATTATTATTATTTATTTTCATACATGGGCAGGATAGGTAATTGGATGGTGAACAGTTTCAGATTACAGGGATGTATATCCTGATAGAGGCAGGTGTGGTTGGGATATCGCGGTTCAGTGGGAAGGTTGAGAAAATCTCTGGCTGTGCATTCTCAGTCCGTTCCCTCAGGTGCCATTCTTTGACCCCTCCTTAATAAGCCGGAGGTAGCCGTGAACACCCAAAAAGGTTATCTTCCTTCCTTTGAGTTTAAAGAGAGAGGCCTTCACATTTTCCCCGAAATAAATGATCAGTACTTGAAGGTGAGATGAGGTGGTGAAGTTTGTCACCACATGCCAAGAGACAGGAATTTTGGATTGCAATGTAATAGTCCCCCCCCCCCTTTTATTTTTAAATGTGCAGCTATGTTTCATAGGGTTGCATCATCTGTCAGTTGCATTTTCACTATGCACCAGACCAATGGTCAGGGAGGAATCTGCTGTCTCCTGTATTTTTACATTTTTTGGGGTGGGGGGGGGGGTAAGAATTTGAGAATGGTAGCTACAGAAGGTGTGGAGGGCATTCCAGGGCTATTCACAGACAGGCCAGATGTGTGTATGTGCTTGGGTGTGTGTGTGCACGTATGCACACAAGTTTCTGTACATGTACGTGTGTGTGTGTGTGTGTGTGTGAGTACGTGCAGGTGTTTCTGTATGTGTATGTGTGTGTACGTGTGTTTGCATGCGTAGATGTGTGTGGCTGCTTGTATATGTGTGGGTGTGTATGTTGGGGATTTTATCACAAACAGTTTGAAATGCCAGTAGAGACACACTGGACTGTTATGAGTGTCAGTCAGGCTGCTGTATTTCCGGATGTGCTGAGCTGTAGTATATCTAAGGGCTGGGAAGGGGGGGTAGCCCCTCCTCAGGCATGCTCCACAGCCACAGCCAACACCCTCGTAGGGGGGCTTTTACTGAGTAAGTTAATTCAGAGCCATGATGTAATGAGCTCGCGCTCCAGTGGCTCGACCCACCCCTGGTTTCACGTCGCATGTCGTGGCATCCCAGACATCTCAGTATGGAGAGCACTGTTCAGACAGCCCGGAATAAAAAATGAGCCTTTCTACCCGCGAGTAGCTTTTGACGCCGCCGTAGTAATTAACTGATTCCATTTATTATATTTTTATTTTCCTCTCACAGCTTTTCCATTATTTTGCGTTTGATTTAGTACCTTTTTTTGGGGGGTTACATTCTTACAGTGTCGCACCTGTGCTTAAAATACTTGTTTGTGACTTGATACATCCTTGTATAAGGACTGGAGGGAAGTTGAAACTATGGACACGGTGTATTGGCTGTGTTGCATTTTGTTTGGATTTGTGTGTAGCCCGTTCAACGGGCACAGACCCTGAATTCTGTTTCTAAATGGAAATGTGACTTGTTGCATGCTGCTTATTTTTTTTGTTTTCCTTTTTATCATTACCCTATTGTGTTTGTCCTTTGTTTCTTTTCTTCTTTCCTCTTCCTGACATTGTCATTTTAATTTTATAATTGACTTATAAAATAATACATTGGTCTAATGTCTTTTTTCCTGTTTGTTTCCCTCTTTCTTTCCCCCCCGTCAGGTAAACGGCCACATCAGTGCCAGATATGCAAGAAGGCGTTCAAACACAAGCACCATCTTATAGAGCATTCGAGACTGCACTCCGGGGAGAAGCCGTACCAGTGCGACAAGTGCGGCAAGCGCTTCTCCCATTCCGGCTCCTACTCCCAACACATGAACCACCGCTACTCCTACTGCAAGAGGGAGGCGGAGGAGCGGGAGGCCGCAGAGAGGGAGGCGCGGGAGAAGGGCCACCTGGAGCCCACGGAGCTACTGATAAACAGGGCCTTCTTGCAGGGCATCAATCCTCAGGGCTTCTCCGACTTGGAGGACCGGAGCGACATTATGAGGGACGGGTGCGAGGGCGGGGCCAGAGAGCGTCAGACGGAAGTGGAAGGAGCGTACGCCAAGATGGGCGGCGGGCGGCGGGACGAGGAGTTCGAGTTCGAGGAAGAGGAGAGCGAGATTAAGAGCATGGACACGGACCCGGACACGCTGAGGGACGAGTTGGACAACGCCGAGCACTCGATGGACGATAGCTCGGTGGACGGGAAAACGGAAACCAAATCAGACCACGAGGACAATGTGGAGGACGGCCTGTGATTTAACTACTGCGTTCGACGAAAAAAGCTTCCCACTTTTTTTTCTTTCTTTTCGTTTGTCGGTTTACTCGTTTGTTTGTTTCTGTTCTCGCTGTTGTTATTTCATTTTTTTTTTTTCGGTAGTATTTGTTACCTGCTTGGTTTCGAGAAAAAAAAACACGCTGCTGTGTTTAATCTGTACGTGCACGTGCCTGAAGCTTCTGAGAAGCTTGTATTGACGGACCGGGTTTGGGGAGGGTGGAAATTCTGCCGAGAGAGATATTGATTGAAGTTTGAGTTGTTTTTGGGAGGGGGGTGGAGGCGGCTGGGATCGTTTAAAAAGCTGCGATATGCAACAAAATGGAAAAAAAGAAAAGAAAAAATAAAGAAATACATTTTAAACAGTGTACAGTATTAAGGCCTAAAATATGTGTGGTGCTAACATTCTAAAACCATGTGTTTCATCGTATCTATAGCACAAACTAGCCACTTGTACAAATTGCACTCTGCTTCTATTATCACTACGAAAATTTAAAAAAAGTATTGCTTATGTATATTTATACAGCTTTTTAAAAAAATACAGTAGTGTTTGCACTACAGTTTGTCAGTATTATTACTTATCTACAACTTAATGTGTTGTCTAGTTTGCCCTTTTTTCAGGCCAACTAACCACACTGTTCTAGGCCTCAGAATTTGTATGAAGGAACTTATATAATACCAGTGTGATTTTAAGATATTGAAGTCTTAAAATGTGTGTGAAATGAAGGTATAAAATGGCATGAAGACTCAGAGGGAAGAGCAGTGTGTACAATGAAGGAGAAAGCCTTTGTAAGGTGGTTTTTCAATAAGAAGAAGCCTTATATGCAAACCTTTTAATCCGTGTGTTTCTGCAAGTGCCATCCTTGTATAGTGTAATGGAAGGTGACGTGTGTTACCTGAACACCAGCTCCAGTATTACAAAATAGTTCACCTTGTTCTTTGATGCACCCTTGTCAGTATTAGACAGCAGTTCCTTAGTTTACATGTTTGTGCAATTTTCTGTATTTTTTTTTCATTAACTTTTGTCAGTATTACACCAAACCTTTTTTATTTTTTCTTCTTTTTTTGGAACAGCAACAATTGCATTCATTTTATTTGTAGGTTAAATAACATTTTATTTATGTGGCTCATTTTGTATTTCCTAATTTTATTTATTTCATACTGTAGTGTACAGTATAATAGTTCTTCAATATATAGATATATTTTAGTAAAAAGGAACATGGCGTTGACGATTGGAGCAGATTTTACGTAAAGAGAACATTTATTGTGTTTTGAAACATTAATTGTGAAATGCAAATTTTCAATTTTGTTATATTAATTGTTCTGTTTCTTTTATTTTCCAGTTACTGGAAATTCCAAATTTGGGATCTTTTGATACAATATTGTGAAAACACTGTATTTTCAACTGAAAAAAAAATAGAAAAAAATTCCACTTTCTTCATTCTTTAGCTAAAAATGAAGAGGGACTGTTAAAATACAATGTATGTTACCATGAAAGAAAAGAAATGTTTCCTGATATGTCTTTGTAAAAGTATTATTGAATTTTTAATTTGTAATTCTTTCTTGGAAATGACCATGCTCGAATAAAATTAGCCAAATTTAACACTTGCGTTTCTGTTGATTTGTTAAAAAGCACATTACTTAAATCTGAGTGAATACCTGAATAGAAGTTCAAAGTTTATTCTATAACGGCAGTTTCATCATAACAACAATGTACACCTAGATTAGGAACACACTGACCTGTTTCACTTTATTGATAGAAACGTGCTTCGTTTTCTTTTTGGATTATAATTTCTGTCCGTTCATACGACTGAACTATGAATCAACAATCAACAAATGATTTCATTTTCACGTTTCAGATCAAAAATATTTATCAAAGTACTAACAAATGACATGAATCCAAGATTAAATTACGGAAAAGATAGTATTTGAAGATAAAAGGCATTCAGTACACATTCAACAAATTTCCTAGACATTTGAACAGGACATTTGGAATTAAAACGGTAAAAAAAATGGCGACGTATAAAATACTTCATGAAATTTATTACACACAAAGAAACTGCATAGAAAAGCGCTTTGTAGTCCAATTTAAGGTTTATAATGAACTCTTCAATGGTTACACTGAAGGTGTAGATTAAACACTACCAAAAGGCAGAGATAAAAGGCTTGCGAGATGCCAAGCAGCACGTGCTTTGCACGTTTTTATTTTGTATCCTCATGCCATGTGAAATCTTAACCTAATCACTGATATTTTAGCAGATAGCAGGGCAAACAGACATTAACATACTTACGGTAAACGAAAGATACCATGTCTTGACAACTTATAATGATGTCAAAGTTTGTTGCACTAAAATACAGACAATGGGTATGGTACAGTAAAATAAATGTCATCTATTTGAACAAATTAATCAATAGCAAGGGGTGGCTGAGACTAACACACGGTGTGCCAACAATATTTTATCGTTTTGGACGGGAATCGGTGCAAGCATAAATTCGTTATGCATAAACATTATGAGTGCTGATATTGTTGCGAGGAAGGTTTCCTGTGATTTCGCTCAAGATTACTGGGGTAGACTGGAAACGTCAATGGCCGCGTTTCCCGAACGCGTTAAGAACGTTCTTAAGCTAAGAAAGTTCTTAAGGACCTTCAATTAATAAGTACACGTGTTTGTTCATACACCCTCTTTACATAAACGATGTAAAATTGAAAGTAATCCACGTCATTAAAGGAGTCTACTATCAGACAGCAGATGTCTGAGGACGGCCTCCAAGGTAGGTTAAACAACGCAGAAACATGACACGCCCGCAGTACACTGAGAAGAGGTAGAAACACACAGAGCCCACAAGAGACGTTAGGAAATGACACATTAATTAAACTAATTACTGTAGATAATTATTTAAATGTCATATTTTTTTACGGTGGAGAGAAATAAACCGGGAAGTCTAAAAACCGTTTTCACTGGTTTGTTTTGAGTCATTACAAGATAGATAGCCTATCTTATAAAGGCAGATGGAGTCTTCTTGTCATCCAAATGGGAAAAAGTTGACAGTAGCACACCATTTTATTGTTCATTAAATTATTAATTATATACTGTCAACAAATAACACACTGTCTGTGGTTCATAGGCTAATGGGGCAGTGTAAATTAGCTAACATTATTTATGTATTTGTTTCTTGAGAGTAGGCTACTAGACATTTGAAGCAAATAGGGAATACATAAGTAAGTAAGTAATTTTTCATTGCATTTTGTAATTTAAAAAAAAAAAATTTGAAGTGATCAAACATTTATCAAGTTTGTGATACTTAGGCCTGTACACAAACTGCACCTTTGGACATTTATAGCACTACTCCGTGGTTTGTTTTTGACTTTGATGGCCAAAGGTTGCGACTTCAAGACTCAACCTATTATGACTGATGATCGCCTAACTGCACACTGTTCCATTGTCTCAACTTCCAATAACACTAGCCTTCCCTACCACCCCTTGCACATGCAAATAGATTAATGTTTCTGTCCTCATACCATTTTTGATAAGTTGAAGGAAACCTTTCTGCCTTTGCCACATTCATGTCTTCCCATCAAACAAAAACAGCATCAAATCTGTGCTTTTCTGCACGCACCGGAGTTAATAACCCAGGACTGGTTGTTTGGATTAAAACATTGGCTACCTGCTGCACAGATGTGAATCAGTGGAGGTTAGTCTATGCTACAGTACTCATTTACAAAACCTTGAGATATTCACAGCCTAAACTGGACCAAATGTTCAATTCACAGGACCGACTGCATGCAGCTAGCTAGGAAAACAGAAACAGGTCTGCGCTGCAGCATTATGACGTTCTCAGAGAACTGACATGCAGTCAGAAAGTGTGTGAATCGTAAGTGCTGCCGGGTTAGAGTGAGTGAGGGTCGGGTTTGGTGGAGAATGATGGAGGAGCAAGGGAAAGGGTAGACTTTTGACCCCATTAAATTATTTATATATCCCCATATGCTCCACACATTATTCTCCGGGCACATGAAGGACGGCCCCTGTGTTGGAGGCACAATCCTGGCACTAATTGAGAGAATGTTCATTGACAGGCAGAGAGAATGAGCACAAGTGACCAGCAGGGATTAGCCAATCAGAGCCTTAGAAGAGTGGCCAGCTGTTCCGTCTGGCGGTAGCAGAAAGATCCCTGGAGCAGGTGGTTCACTCGGGTGCCAGTGGAGAAATTGAAAAAAAGAGAAAAGAAGAGGAAAAAAAGATAGCCTGACCTCTCTGTGTTCCTGAGACATCTTTTTTTTTCTCTGTAAAAATAAAGGTGTGCCTGACAGAATTTCAGAGTTGGGCTGATTGTTCAAGTGAGGGACTTGTTCTATGCCATGGGGATTGGGATGAGGTGTGCACTAATAAGGGCAATGCCACTTTTAGGCCCAATTAAATATACCAGTAAAGACAACACATTATATACTTTGATTATTTTCTTCGTCCTGAATTTCTTGTATGCAGTATAAATGAAAAATAAGACATTATCAACGGTAACAAGGATCAGAAGGATCTTCCTGAGTACATTTGTATTTGCATGAAACCTAAGATATCAAAAGCCTCTACTTATGTACAAAACTTAAATTCTATTCACTTTTTACATTTTGCAGTATGTCCATTTGAAGGACTAATTTTCAGGCCTAAATTAGTCAGAATGTGTCGGTTTTATATAAAGGTTTTAATTAGACTACAGTCCTCTCTTTGAAGACTGCATTTGTTAGCTCCCGCTGATAATTGCCATCAGCTGCTGCTGTTTTAAACACTATTTTCACAACCTTACTGGATAATCGTGGTCTAAATAAAGTTAAAGTTTATAGGCCTACTAACTTTAGAAATAAGCTACATTTCACTTTCATAACTTTGGATTGGATTGTAGGCTGTTGCTATTTGCTATTTGCAATATGAATGGGGAAGATAAGATAACAAAACAGCTAAGTCGCCGAATGCCACCACCCCCATAATCAGCTGCCGAAGCGGAGGCTTGCTTGACCTTCTGCATATGAATGCGGCAGGTGCGCGGCGGGAGTAGGCCACCAGAGAAAGGCACAAAGACAACAATACTGTGTAAAATCTACGGGGGTTAGAGGTAGTGTGGGAAGGGTCTGCTAAGCTTTTTCTTCCCCCTGTTGCTTTTATTCATTTAAATTTGATGTAGTACCGTTACACGCGGTTGCAGAACAAACATGGCATTCGAACGTTTACCCATTAACTGTTTGCTCGACCAAAAAATGGTTGACCACATTAAAGTCAATCTAGTTGAAAAACGTGTGGGATAGTTTTAATGGTTTTGTTCTAAATGCAAGAAAACTACAACCTCTGAAGCCAAATAACATAGCTAATTATCATAGCTGCATTGTGCAACAGTTGAAAAGAAAAACCGAACTAGGCTATATCCAACATACGGAATTTCTGGTGCATGGTGGCACTGTAATACAATTTAAATTAGGCTATGTACATGTCAATATTCCAAAAGTACCTCGCGTTGATAAACTAACAGACTGCCGAGCCATCCCCTCTTCTCCATCCGTAAAGAATGCGGGACAGCGCATTGGCTGCAGGATGTCGTCATCGCGTACATGACCACCTCCCGACTGTGACGACACAGCTCCCGGAAGAGGTGAGTCCCTGATATGGACCATGTGAGAAAGTGTATGGTCTTGTTTGAATGGGAAGGATGGATAAAAGATGCGATATTTATTTCGGTGGTTTATTTAGCAATATCAAATGTTGGAAGGAAGAAGCACAGACATAAATAAGCAATTTTGAAAGCGTATTCGATGTGCCATTGGTGGATTGACTTGATATCTGGCTAGCTAATTTAGCTAACATTACCGTAATCATGCTTCTTTCTTGTGGACTAGAGGTCGCTTTCCAAATCACCTGTTAGCTAACGAATTATCAATCGTCCTTTGTGGAATCGTGTAGCGAACACATTCGAGTGTTATGCCAATAATTAACTACGTGCCAGAAATCGCAGTGCCGCGTTTCTGTGGAGCTAACGGTGTATTTCCTTATCATCCGTATATTGGAAACTAGCTTGGAATTATGTCCATAGTGGTCCACAATATCACTGAAAGCAAAGGAATTGAAAATGTAGGCTACTGTACGTGTTGTCTTGCCCTAATGCGTCGGTGATTAAGTTCTTGCAAGCTAGTCTCTGCCATATTACTAGCTACAACTTCATGAAGGAACTTGGCTACACAGTCATCTGTTCTTACACGTAACGTCCTGTAGGTTTTCACTCCAACCCTAATAAGGGACAAGCTCCTTGAGCTGCTAATTAAATTTTACATTTAGACTAAAAGCGACGTAATTAGCTGAATCAGGTGCGCCAAATTATGTTTAAAATGAAAACCTATAGGAAACTATCTACAGGAATAGGGCGGAGCAGCCCTGGTCTAGAAACTGCGTGTATTTTCAGGTGGATTGTTGACATGTTATTTTCATTAAATTATAATGTTCTTGTTGATGCCACCCCTCTAATATTTGCTTAGATTAAAATATGACCTAAAAGCTTGCATTTAGACTGTCCCTGGTTTGTTCTCAGCCAAAACTAGAGCCGCTTCAGGATAGTTATTTAATAGGGTATATGGATATTTGCTTATATATTTATGCATTCGCTTGCTTCGGTTGTTGCTAACCATCTTACGGTGGTACAATTTCCGTTCTTTTGGCTCTGTACTCAGGACATTAGATTTGAATATGGAACAATGAATGTGATGTTAAAGTGCAGACTGACAGCCTGCAGTACAACCTTATAATAATGAAGTTGAAAAATGACTCTGGGTGGGGGGATCACACACCATGTCAGTGGTTCTAACGCGGTGGACTCATACAAGCACATTACTGGGCTGTATTTCCTGGAATTTAGCTCCTCAAAGTCTTGCTGCCTTGAGCCCAACATTTTAGCAGTTCTGAACCTGAACTCCAGAACAGGACCTCAATTAGGCCTTACATCCAGGTCCCAGAATTGCAACATCCGTCATTAATTTTGGATTAAAATATAGCTAGGATACTACATCATTAAACGTTGCAGTACCCAATGCTGTCATTCAATATTTGATGTAGTGAGCAGCCTGTGCGAGTGGCTGGTTAGATGTGATTGTTGCTTTCTGTCAGGAGAGATTTGGTAATGGTATTCTATTCTAGCATTATGCTTGCTATGACGGTTTTATTACTACTTTTGTTTGTCTCATCAGATTCATCCGGCGCTACTCAACTCCACGTCCTGCGGGCCGCAGTGTCTGCTCAAATTTGTGTCAGCCATGCAATACACCACCTGATTTTACTAATTAGCTTATTATCTGAACAAAGCAGGTAAAATAATGAGTGAAATCAGGTGGTGTAGTACAAGGTATGAATAAATACCTGTAGACACTGAGGCCTGGAGTTGAGTTGTAAATGGACTGCATTATATTATCCAAAGCACTTTACAATTAATTCCTCTCATTCACCCATTCACACATACATGGACACCCCAACTGCGAAAGGCTGCTATGCAAGGCACCAATCAGCTCATTGGGAGCAATTGGGGGTTAGGTGTCTTGCTCATACCTCCTGTGCTGATGTTGCCCCCTATAAGCTGTGTGCTCTGGCTAAGCGTGTCTGTTTAAATGCCTAAATGTAATGTCACAATGGAGCTGTTATGATTGCTGGAATGGAGGTGAATTAAAAGTACAATTCTTGTGAAGGCAACCCGTTCTTTATTTTTTTTTCTTACCGGCAAGACAATGCCCTCACTTGTGTAGCAGCGGATGATTTATACTTAAATAAAATGGCTTTAAGCCCCTTTATAATACTCGTTGAGCTTCTAATTTAATGCAAAACCCGTAGTACCACGATCAGAAAACCGGTAGGCTCGTGGGTTTTTCATTAATATGAGTAATGTGGACATTTACAGCGCTCCAATCCCTACAAACTAGAGAGATTACCACACACTTTTGGCTACGAATAATTAGTTGTAGGCCTATTTCTTTCAGAGGGAATTTCTGAAATGATTAGCTTTAATACAAAGCCAATACTTTGTGATGAACGAGGGCACTTGACTCGCTCAATTAAAAAAGTCAGTTCTCAGTCACTGCTGCTTTGAAACGGTAATCTGGAAATTTTGGTTTCCTCCCCTTTAGAACGGGAGATCAAAGGCCTCGCGGAAAGTATTATTCTACCACAGCCCCTTTAATGTAAAACCGCTGAAAGTGGCATTGTTAAAGCGTTAACGCTTTCATACAAAAAGATGGTTTTGAGCCTTTATTACCCACTTATTCACTGGCAGAATATTATGTGCATACTAATTTGCATGTCATTTCAGGTGCCACTGACTATGTTGAAGCGGAGGAATGTCCTTTGTAATCCGCCTGCTAAGACGTTTATAAAATCTGTAAGTACTGTGTTTTATGCGCCATTTATTTTTGTATATGTATCGCATAACATTATATCATTAATAGGATGTAAATGTATGAGCGGTTCCGCCCCACCAGCGTACTGTTATGCTACTCTAAGCATCTTCTTTGAAATTGTTTTCTGTCGCATTCTGGATGTTTTCATTCTACAACTGTACCATCAAATCAGTTGTTCCCCTTTGAGAGAAGTTATTCCTTTATTTATGTTTGCTTTTTTGTTTGGGAGACAGAAACTATAACCCAAGGAAGCTGTTTATTTAAATGCATGAAGGAGACACTGAGTCCAGTGGAACATTCCAGACTGATTAAAATATGCATGGATGTGGACATCCAGCACCTTTCCTCTGAGTTTTAGTTGCTCATAGCCCATCCTCCACTGGCTGGTCTGGTGAAAAGTAAAGGTTGAATGGATGTAGTAGAAATGTAATAAAGAATCTGTCACAGCAAATGGGTTTAGCAGGTTACAGTTGAGGTTATAAACTACCTAGAAAAGTAAAGTCCAGATGAAGGGTAGTATGGTCTGTGGTTTAAAGGGGCAGGATGGTGCATCTGGAGCTTCAGGCTGTGTCGGGGTGTGGACATAGACCAGGAGAGTTAAAGGGCTGCACCAAGGGACAAGGGACGGGGCTTGGGTTGTCCGTGAACTCAGGGCGAGGGACAGGGCTATAGCGGTCTGTGAACTCAGGGTGAGGAACCAGGCTGGAGCGGTCCGTGAACTCAGGGTGAGGGAAGGGCAGGAGCTCCAGGGAAAAGAAACTGTACAGATTATCAGCTCACGGAACAAGATGTAGTCGATGTGCCAGAAAACTAGGATAAGCACGCCTACAGAAGCCCTATCAGCCTAGTATACAATCCTCAGTCACCAGTGTATAACCTATAATGGCTAGACCAGCCCCTACTGAGAACCGTCATACTAGAGCCCCAATGTGATTTCGACTGATGTTCTAACCCTGCAGTGGCTAACTCTGACTAGGCTAAGCGCCCTTCCTCCCCCATAGCCCAGAACATTGAGCTGGGTTATGCTGCAAAGCCTACAACCGGCTCTAATGGTGAGAGGTTTGTGGGAGATTGACGCGTTTAAATTCTGAAAACCTGAAGAAACATGTACTCAGTGAGCAATTTATTAGGCAGACTTGTACACCGGCTTGTTAATGCAAATATTTAATCAGCCAATCATGTGGCAGCAACTAAATGCATAAAAGCATGCAGACATGGTCAGGAGGTTCAGCTGTTGTTCAGACCCAATATCTGAATTGGGAAGAAATGTGATCTCAGTGACTTTGACCATGGAATGATTGTTGGTGCCAGACAGGGTGGTTTGTGTATCTCAGAAACTGCTGAGCTCCGGGGATTTTCATGCACAACAGTCTCTCGAGGTACAGAGAATGGTGCAAAAAACAAAAAACATCCAGTGAGCAGCAGTTCTGCGATCAGAAACACATTGTTTATGAGAGAGGTCAGAGGAGAAGGGGTAGACTGGCCGAAGCTGACCGGAAGGTGACAGTGTGACAGTAACGCAAATAACCACGCATTACAACAGTGGTATGCAGAAGAGCATCTCTGAACACACTGTGTCAACCTCTAAGCAGGAGACAAATAAGTCTAATAAATACCTTATGAAGTGCTCGCTGATTGTATATCTTTGTTGGTTGAAAATTCGCTCTGCAGTTCCATTAATGACTCCCCACTCCTGCCTACCTTACTGGCATCATCTCCATATTGGAGAGGTGAGGCAGAACACTGCCCGAGTGGACAGAGAGAGGGATTCCTAGGAATACTTGAAACCTGGGAGTTGCAGGCTTGATTTCCAAGTACGGAACTGTTGATGCACCATTGTTTCAGTAAATATAAATATAAATAAAAGGATTGCAGGTAAAGGCTGTGCCTGTCGCCCAAGACAGGAGCATCTGCTAAATGCCTGGAGTGAAGTGTAATGTAAATTGAAGTGTGAAGTGAGTGTGGGCCATTTTACAAAGCTCCCGTGTAAATTTCCTCCCCTGTCCTACGTAACATGAGACAGGTCTTTACAGGCAATGGTGAGGATGGATCCATATACAGTATGTGTGGTGCTCTGTAAATCCCAGGTGTACAGATGATGGTAGATGGCATGTCTCTGCACCCACGCAACAAAATAACAATATAATATGTGATATTGTTATATGTCTTTCAGCAGATAACATTGAGTGTGTTTCTTGTCTTGAAAGATATTAAATTGGTTGAATATGTACCAGCATGGTCAGCCCCACCATTGGTAAGCCCTATCTTTCGCAAGGTGAATCTCTTTGCAATGGTATTGATAAGTATTTGTCATCAAGCTATGCCGGTCATATAGTTGTATAGCACAGCTGTAGATTAAAAATAACAAGAAAGAAAACAATTTGATGATGAATTAACCTGTTTGTGTGGCAAATGTTACAGCCATCTTAATGGTTATTACGATTCAAGAGATCCAATCATATTTGGCAGGCTTCCTAGCACTTTGGTATACACAAAACACTGATTCAAAAGTAGTCGGACACTTCTCAAATTCAGCTCCATTCCCCCCCAAAAAAAAGTTACTGTCGGGTCTGACTGATTGAAAAATCGATTGAAACTGAGAAATTATTTGGCTCAGACTTGACATCAGAAGAACAAAACATTGTCTTAATTGAATACAAAAGAAGGATGGGGCTTAAGTACAGGGTGGGGCTTCCGGAAGGTCAAAATCCAGCAGGTTCTCAAGCTCTCCTTAAAATGCTAACACGTCCAGAAGTGGGGAGAGGGGTTGAATGGGTTTAGTGAAGACAGTGATTACTTGAATGAGGTGGTTGAAGTGGACGGCTCGAGTGCTAGCCTGCGGATGCTACATCCCCCTGCTTCAGCGGAAAGGGTATATAACAGTATAAGGATTGGACGTGATATCGGAAATGATTGCGCCGCCTTGCTAATTACTGAGGAGACGCCCTCTTCCAGGGGAGTTGCCCACGGCAGTGCATAATTGACATGTCATGTTTTGCGCTGCTGGGTATTCGCTGATGTAATTCAAGTTAAGTACCTTGTTCATTGTAATTAAGGTCAAGTACCTTGCTCAGAGGTACAGCAGCTGCCCTCTGCTGAGGATCCGATTGGCTTCATGTAGTGGTGTGTTGAATCCATTCCAGCGACTGGGAAGCTTTGCCCTTGAATGGAGTGCTCAGGTAGGAGGTGAGCATCTCCATTTGTCTGGCATAGAAGTGTGCTATGGGTATTAATATGCTAGGAGTGGGTCTTTTCCCGTTGACAGCCTGCTCTAATTCAGACACTATACAGCAATTGTCAATGGTCTCGGTTATAAATTCAGTGGTCCGTTTGGCTTGGTAAGCTGTAGCAACAAAGTTTCTGTTCCTTGCTAAATTCAAGATAAATATTATTTGAGGCACTATATTGTATGCAGAATTTAATTCAAGGATAACATGTACAATTCTATCATCCACAAATCATATGTTGTAGGTCTTAAATGGGTGCTGATTTTTCTCAAAATATCTTCACAACATTCAGTAGACCACACATAGAATCATATGAATCACACGTCTTGCAGTTGGTAAAGGCACTAAAGATGTTAATGAGGCTACACTCACTTCCATTTGAATCGATGAGAATGAACTCATCTTTTCTATTAGAACCATTCGCAGTAGACTTCCAAAATTCTGTGAAAATGAAAGGCTGTGTGGCATCACCATTTTCTCTCAAAGGGATTCACTGGTCACTACTGGAGTTCAGTACCTTAAGTTGGTTTAGCTATGCTCGAGCATTTAGGTTCAGTAAAGCTAATCTCAGCATGAGTTGTTTATTTTGTGTTATCGGAACAGTCAGGGGGAAAACTCTGTAAAAATGGTCCTGTGCTCCTTTCCATTTAATGGACAAGCTCAAGACAAGACAAGAGGAGATGAAGAGAAGTGTCATTATACTCAGACTAGAATGGAGTGATGAGCATGGCCGGGATGAGGGGCTGATTAGGACGATGGCGAGGTCACATCGCTAGCCTCTCCTCTGGCCTAATTAAGATGACACCAGGGAAGTAGGTCCCAGGGCACCACCTTCATGGCAAGCCTCAAATGAAAGTATCTCAAGAGGACCTATGGTGGCATGGAAAAGTATTTGCCTCCTTCTTGATTTCCTCTATTATTGCATACAGTATCTGTCACACTAAGTGGTTTCAGATCTTTAAGCAAAATGTAATATCACAGAAAGGAGGCAAATAGTTGTTCACAGCACTGTAGAAATGTTTGTTCATTCTCATGAGAGCTGACCTATTACTGGGTGGTCGTTGCGTAATACAGGTAGAGGGGTTCTACATCTGAAACCCAAAGCAGCTAAATGAGTGTTTCTAGAAGTTTTCTGGTATAAACCAAGGGTGTTCCTAGTACTAGTTTCATTAATCAAGAATGAAATTGAAAACACAGTGTCCATTTGCACAGCTGACTACTTTGGGAATCAATACAGGAGAGCCCCATGTCTCAAGAACAGTACTTCCTTCTCTCTTTTAAACTTTCATTTTTGGTTGCAAGCCCAGTTCTCAAATAACTTTGCTTCTGCTGTGATGGTAATTTGACCTCAAAATGGAAAGTGCCAATTGAGGTATATAAAATAGGTTAGCAAGTCCCAGATTTTTGGCTCCCCAATTGCATTTTATATCTTGAACCACAACATGTAGTTAAACTTGGGGCCTCATATGTACCTAGTGTACCGTTCATTTGGCTGATGTGCTGCCTTCTGAAAAGCAAAAATATTACTGACATATAATTACACATAACTTGCTTTTGAAGGAAGAGTATTACCATTAGGTTTCAATGTCCGTCAGTTCAGTAGTAGCTGTAATTTCACACCAATGCTGGACTGATGTGTCTGGGCCCACATTTTCCCCAGTGGAGATCAGAGAACAAAAGGTGTCAGGGTGACAGAGACTGGCCGGTCTCTGTTTCACCTTCAACTCAGATTCACATCAGGACTGGAATATCCGTCATCCTCATTTCCAGTCTCTTCATTATCCTCTTGCTCCTAAGGTTCAGTGTGCCAAAAATAACTTGTCCAAAAATGCCATTCGCAGGTCCAAATTACTTTCTTGGTACAGTGCTTGTGCACACACATACAGTGCTGTGCAGAAGCCTTAGGCACCCTCGACTTTATTATATATGTTTATGTTTTTGTGTGTCATTTGCCAAAATATTTAATTTTTAGAAAATAAAAGTAACATATTACTGTAAGCAATTTACTACTTTTTACATAAAAACTTGATCAAGGCTGTCTGAGATCAGAAGCAAGGAGCCAACCAAAGTCTGCAGAAGAACTGTGGCAAGTTCTCCAACATGCTTGGAACAACCTCCCTGCTGATTGTCTTATAGAACTGCAGGACAGCGTTGGCTATCTCAGAGAAGTAATGCAGTTTTAGCGGTGGTCACAAAAAATATTGATTTGATTCAGTTTTTAACTATTCTGCCAAATTACTAAAATGTATGGTATGTTTATTTAGGACCTTTCATTGAGTTGTTTTTGAAAGAATCTTATCTGTACAGAATGTTATACAGGTGCCTAAGACGTTTGCAGGGTACTGTATAACGATACCTTGTTTTCAGACAAATTGAAACGATATATTTTTTTCCAAAATTAATAACTCATTTTATTCGTATTTATCGATGTCCATGAGAGATGCTGTTGTCTTGCATTTTTATTGAAAATGATTATTTTCTGAATCGATTGTTATTGATTCTGTAACACGGAAGTGAAGTGGAGTTTATCCAGAGCTGGTTGTTGGAAATACAGACCTCACATGGCGGCTTCTCAAACGGCTTGTTTCACGTTATGTTTTCGCAGGCCCTTGAAATACTGAGAGAACCATTTAACACAGGTTGACTAAAAGGCAAGGCCTATATTAAGTCTGCATTTTTCTCCATTTATTGAAGCAACTGAGTTATGAGAGCAGGCCATGGAATGAACAGCGGTAGCCTTGAGCCCATACGGAAGAGCTCAAATCGCACCGAGAGTAGCAAACATGGAAAAAATCACTCTTATTTCAATTGCGTTGGGGGTATATCGCCTCAGATTGGAGACCCAAAAGAGTTCTTGAACGGCAGTCAGAGGTAGGCACTGATTACATTTCACTGCTGAAGATGCCTAATTCACATTGCTCATTCCATATGCAGATCTTAGGTATGCAAAGCGCTGCTGCTTTTATTTAAGAAATATGTCCTCGGGTGATAGCGGGACGCTTCTTTGGAGTTCTGTTTTTAGAATAAAATAAATAGTTGTAAAAAGCATCACATGAGTTTGTATCTTAGAAGATGAAAAGCAATGGGACATGAATAATTTATCACGATGCAATATTTTATAGAAATCAAACATGGAAGTAATAAAATAAAAAGTTCAAACGTATCATCGGAAAGATGCATCCATTATGATGACCTCAATTCGTATTCATGAGACATAATTTAATCGGGATTATTAATGTACTTGACACTGATTACAAGAAACTTCCTGAGGTGAACGAGCTGTACTTACCAGACCAGCCTGTGGAAAATATTCAAATACATCAAGATATTTCCCCCTTTTCTTTAAAGGAAGCTGAACCTTATGTACCGCAGCTGTTGGCTGTTTTTAGAGAAATGCACTTCATATGATATGAAGGCTCAAACTGCAGGAGAACTTCATTTCAAATCTATTTTCTGCCCATTACGATCTGCTCAGTCTCTGGTGTTGGTTTCTAGAAAGGTTTCAGGCACCAGTTCTGAGTGGGTGTTTGTGAACAGAGAGAAATAAGTGAGTTTTAGGGATTTTGTGTATTTTGTGATGTGTGCTTTGAACTGTAAATGTTAAATAAAGGCTGTCATGTCAATATGTTGTCAGTACTGTACCTCATACTAATCGGTTAAAGTCTGAAGATCCATGAATGCCTGTTGCAGCCAATGAAACGCCTACATCCTCATATGTTTGCTTTTGCCATAGTAACTGTCACAAGCATTGTAGGTCAGGAATGCAGTAATAAGGAACTGGAAAATGTGTATATTTTTAGTATGTTTGGTAAGGAAATGACACAAAACAAATTAAATGAGTCTGTCAATTGATAGAGAGTAATGATATCTGCGTTCATTTTTATGGATTATTTGTCATTGCAGTCAAAATTCTTTGGTTTGCTAATCTTAAAGTGAAAAATATGCTTTGGAGCATACATAAAACCATACCCCTCAAATAGTCAGTGTCCGCACCTCCTCCTGCATCCCCTCAAAATGGCTTCATAACCTGTTTATGTACAGTATATATGCTGTTGAATATGTTCACCAAATTAGGACACTGATGTTTTAGAGATTTGAAACAGTTCTCGGTTTCATTTTTTGAAACTGCTCTGAAATTAATAGAGCTGGATATCTTTGAGACCAACTGTACAGGGTTATACGGTTTTGTGTCAGAGGCCTGGCACGCAATGGAGGATTCATAGGTAAGTCTACACATGTAGCAGTGCCGAGCACTGTCTGGGAATCCCTAACCTCAACACCTTCTTTTTTTGCAGTAGTGCACTACACATCTCGCCCACAGACCGAAAGCATAAAATGGCAAGCAGGTATACTCCACTCACCGAAAAACAGTTTGTTTAATAATCAGGTGGGATGCTGGGAATCCCCAATAATGCCCTTTTTTATTTCTAAATGTGAAGGTGAAACATATTTTATATACGCTCTACCCAAATTCCAATTGTGCAAAGTCCAATTCCAATTGTGAAAAGTCATCCTCTTAGTTTTGGTTTCACAGTTACACGTTAGTTTTCCTTATGAATAGGCATTCGTCCTCATGACATGAAAAATTTTGTATTTTCATTTGTCTGAAATTGATAGTCCTTTGTGTTGATTTCCTGCGCTCAGTGTCTGTCTGTGCTGTCAGTGTCTCCACAGGGTTTCGGCAATGAGCGTGCTGCTGGTTGAGCCCTTCTACGGAGGCTCTCACAAACAGCTGCTTGACCTTCTCCAGGAGGATTTGGAAGACTGCGTCTCCTGCACACTGCCCGCCAAGAAATGGCACTGGAGAGCCAGAACAGCAGCCACGCATTTCATGCAGACCATTCCAGCCAGTTCCTCCTACAGGTAAGAGCATTCACTTGAACTGCAAAAAATCTTAACAAACATTAAGTCTTGTAATAAGACTGAAAGGAATTACCAGTCATTTCTGACTTCTAGAGATCAAGAGAGGAATTGCAGCAACAAACACTGTCAAACCACAACACTGTTTATCCCACCCCTTCTCTGTGAACGCGTTGACGTTGTCATTGGCTGTGGCAATTAGAACCAGTGAAAACCAATGAGCTTTAATTATTGTGCAGCTATACAATGTTTTGTGTGGCCCGTCAACTTCATATTTTGAAACCTGAATGAATTTGAATTTTGAATTTAAGGACTATAAATACAGGCAGAGGGTGAGTCAACATGTCGGTTAGCTTTTTTCAATGATAGGAAGGGATTTACAATGGTCTTTGTTCACTGGTTTCTGCCATATCGGCTGCCCTGTCCCTCGTCATTGTGTAATCCAGTGCTACTCAACTCCATTGTCTGCAGGTATTCACTCCAACCGTGTGCTACACCACCTGATTTCAGTCATTATTTTACCTGCTTGGTTCAGATCATAAACTAATGAATGAAATCACTAATTATCTAAGCTGTTTGTTTATTGTTCTTACTTAAGGATAGATCGTAAAGCGTTGTGCTGTATGAAAACGGTTTTAGATAAAATCCATTGTCAGATTCGGCGGCACGGATGGTGCAGTGGGTAGCACTGCCGCCTCACAGCAAGGAGGTCCTGGGTTCGAATCCCCGTCGGCCGGGGCCTCTCTGTGCGGAGTTTGCATGTTCTCCCCGTGTCTGCGTGGGTTTCCTCCGGGTTCTCAGGTTTCCTCCCACAGTCCAAAGACATGCAGGTTAGGCTGATTGGACAGTCTAAATTGCCCATAGGTATGAGTGTGTGAGTGAATGGTGTGTGTGCCCTGCGATGGACTGGCGACCTGTCCAGGGTGTATTCCTGCCTTTCGCCCAATGTATGCTGGGATAGGCTCCAGCCCACCTGCGACCCTGTTCAGGATAAGCGGGTTAAGATAATGGATGGATGGATGGCATTGTCAGATTCATCGAATAGGCCCAAGTCCTTATCTTTGTTACAGTCGTAGTACTTCGCTCTAGGGTCTTTCAGTGCACTTGTCCTTGGTTATGGTTATGCACTTTGCACTTTGTTGTTTGTCGCTCTGGATAAGACCGTCTGCCTAATGCCAATAATGCAATGTAATGGAAAAATCAGGCGCTGTAGCATATGGTTGAAGCAAATGCCTGCAGACACTGCGGCCCGCAGGACGTGGAGTTGAGTAGCGCTGGTCTAATCTTTTAAACTTTTGAGCGAAAAAAACAGTACACACTAACAGCTGAGGCAAAAATTAGTGCTTTCCCCAGTCTCCTCGGTACCCTACGCACCAAGTGGAATTAAAGTAAAATGCTGGCGTCCGATAAACTGCTCGAAACATTCTTCCGGGACGTTATTATGGCGAGATTAAGTTCTTTAATTCTGTAAAATGGATATGAATTTGTCAGGTCAGCCTACTGGGAGCATTTATTTAACAGGAAGGAAATATTAATTGTAAATATTTTAGATGTTGTAGCATATGAATCGGACCGTTTTGCACCATCACACGAGTAAACTACTTATTTATTTTTGTTGTAAAGCGGCTTGGAGCAGTATGAACATTTTAAATGTGAAAATTCAGCAGCTATTGTGATTCTGATTCTCATTGTAGCATTATTGAGCATTTCCAGTGTGAATGATTGCTTGACTCGTGAACTTTTGATGGATTATATTGTTTGTGGCAGCAGTAATTCACATTTGTGTGTGTGTGTGTGTGTGTGTGTGTGTGTGTGTGTGTGTTTATACAGTATGTGCGTGGGTAACCGAATCTCACCTGCATATTAAAAATAATTAAACTTTCCCTGCTTCGGTAATGGGTTTTCCCAGCAGTTGAAGTTAACACATCACAGTGGCTGCCACAGATGTTTACCGCTCAGTGGCACTGCGATTGCACGCTGCTGTCCGTAATTGCTTCTACATGATCAAAGCATAATCATCGGCCCTCTTCCTAAATGCCGTGGGAGTTGTTTACTCATCGAAATGCACCTCTTAGCCTCGGGCCTTGAAGTTCAGCCATAGGTTTTTCGTTTTATCTGCTACCTCCGCCACCCCCCTCCCTCCACCCCTCCACAAGAGTATGGTAACATACAATGCTGACAAGACTGTCTTTATTTTCAAAGTATTCTTCCAGGGACTTTTCACCGTCATCATAATTGTACAAGTACAGTAGGAGGGGAAAAAACCTGTGTGCGGAGTTATTCTTTATTGTGTAATGTAAAGCAGGGAGGCAAGATATCGAAGGGGCCATTATTTCAAGCTGGGCATTCTGTAGGGTGTGTCTGTGGGTGAAGATATTCCGGTAAATGCCCTCGGCAGAAGAACAGCTGTCATTAGATGTAAAAGGTATTTCCTCAAATTATAATGCAAAACTGCAACGTTTCTGTAGATAGTCACTGGAGGTTTTCAGTTGTCTTGGCCGTGGAACTTTGATGCTGCAAATATCAGTGGTTTTTTAAGTGCAAGGGGAAATATAAAGATGTTTGTTGTGATATTTACATTAATTCACGGGTAGACCCCGAAAAGATACCTTCGAAGTACAGTAGAGAACAGCAAGTGATTTTGAATGGTTTGTGTGTGAATTTGTGGAATAAATGACATGCATATGAAAGCAAAGTGGACGCAAATGAATAATTAGGTAGGTACTGGAACTGAATTAAGTGCTTGTTTTTGCCCACCCATCGTCCCAAGGCTGGGTCCTGGATGTACCTGACTTAAATGTTCCAATTATCTTGCTGATTTGAGAAAAGTAAAATCGGAAGAGCAGACCTTATAGGGTCTTCCGTTGAGAGGAACCTCGGAAAAGCCCTGCAAGTAGCCCGGAGGCGTGTGCATTTTTAACCAGTGAACACCTGCCACCACAGCTCGTTTTGTGAAAGGTCTGCAAGAAGTGAGTCGTGACCTCGAAAACGGTGACCTACACAAAGAGCAGCATCGAGTGAAGCCATCAAAAAAAAAACAAAGAAACAAACAGTTCTGCATGGCCTGTTCTCGAGAAGCCCTAAAGAAGCAATCCTCCCACTTGTTTTGCAAGCTTGTGCACCGCATTTGCATCGCTGTGTCTAATTCTTGTCCGTGTTTCTAATACCAGGGCCTGCTGGAAGGGCTGGGTGCAATAATATCTTTTGTTAAGCACTAAAAGATTTACGAGTCCAGGTTCGCTACATCGGTACGTGACCTTGTTTTTACGAGACCAGGTTGTGTTTGTCTGTCTTGCACCAATCAGATGCTGCCATTGCCAAATTTGGTTTTGCATTAATGTTCTTGATAGCAAGTTTACTAAATCTCCAGTTGTGTATGTGAGTATATAGCAGCGCTACTTAATACCTGCAGACACTGCGGCCCGCTGGACGAGGAGTGGAGTAGCGCTGGTATATAGTATTTTCAAGGCAATTCATCTTTGCTGAATTACATGTTAACTTTACAGAATATTGTCAGAAAATATAACTGTATTGTGTTCTATGCGAGTGGATCCTTTTAGTAAAGAGAAAGGATCCAAATCATGGATTTACTGAAATGGTGGTTATCCCTTTAGAATTCACTTCAGACCACAAAGAAATAGGTGTTATTTTCACTCTTTACATTTTATGAATCACTTAAATGACATGCAAATGTTAGAGTGAGGGGGTTCCGCTGTCAAAAACAGGTGGCCTATGTAGGGCTGCAAAGAGCAGAATCTTTCCTAACAGTGCAGTGTCGACCCCTATTGACCCAGAGACATTGATATAAAGTTTGGGGTTTATACTCTCACTAAAAGCTAAATGTTAAGCATGATGATGCTTTTCAGAAACTCAAGGTTGACCAGAAGAATCGAAAAAGTTTGGATATGTTTGACTACTATATGGAGTGTCATTTACTTAATTATTTCAAAATGTATAATACAATTATGCACAATATAACAAAAAAAAGTCCTGCTCAAGCACCAGGTTACATGATCAAAGGTCAGGACACCAGAGGATCACTACAGTTCTTGTTGTAGTTTAGTTTTGGTGTAGTCCTTTTGAAAAAAAGAGACTAAAAGTTATAATTTAATATAGCTAGTTGGGATTCACTTCATAAATTAGTTCTTAAGTGTTGCCTGGAACAGGGTGTTCTAAATATCACAAACTTGATATTTAGCACACACCTAATCCGTGCTTGGGACTGGCCAATCAAACTCTTCAGGGTTTTAGGTTCTGACAGAACAGCTTTTTTTTTACTTTCAAACAGAGCTTTGTCACCAGGAACATATTTAAGTTTTGGCCTTCTGTCCTTCTGAGAAGAACAACTGCTGTTATGTTCTCTCAGTGGTGTCAAATCAAACAGCTGAAAACTGTGACCTCAACCTGACTTTGAAGTTCTACCAAATCTTAACAGAAACTCCTGGTATCGAATGCAGAGGACTATCCTCAATCCTCATCGAAAGTGAAATAAAAGTATTAAAATGAGAACTCTACCCCTGTACAGGCTTGTGGACTAGAATGCAGGAAATAAAATTGGAATAAAACTGACTCAAATGCAACAAAGAAGCTACCAGGTTCAGTCTGTTTCTCTTGGCTTTATGTGGCAGTCCTTTGATCAAGTTTTTCTTCTTCTTTTTTCCACTGAGAGCCACATTTTAATCAGATTAAAAGCCGAGTTGTATCCTCCTGGCTCGCACTCGGTCTGTTTCTTATTACATGACAGTGTAATTGTTTCTGGTTTACAGTCATTTAAAAAGTCTCTCTCGTGAATGATCGCAGGTGTGCAGTCTATTTTCGACAGAGGCACAAACTAATAAGCCGGTACCAAGGTTTTCGGTATACCCCTGAGGAGAATCCATTACATTACTCTGAAATTGGTCAGCATTGTACTTGTTAAGTACTATTTTTTTTGGCAGAAAGAAAGGTAAAAAAAGCATGCCTCTTTTCCCTTTGCATAGTAATCGGTGGAGTTACTGACTGCTACAACTTAGTTGGTCTGAATCTTGCCTACCCAGGATGTGTGTGTGAGGTTAGGCTTGGCAGAGAAAGGTAAAAATAGAGAACATTCATCTGGTTTGAGTCAGGTCCCTTTATTACTTTGGGGGTACTTTCTTTTTTTGTTTTGTTTTGTTTTTTGATCGAAGCTCAAGACTGGGCCAGGAAGCACGCAGAATGGCTGCTCTGAAGATGTGCGGGTGACGTGATTGCGTGGCGGTGCGAATGGCTTGTGGCTTTTCCACATGAAAGGCACACAGAGGAAGAGGCAGATGACTGGGGACTGGGTTAACCTAGCAAGACCGAGAGCTTCAAAGCCCCCTTGGGTTCAACTTCCACTCGCCTAGAGTAACCAGACCTGGGTCAAATACGTGATTGTTTCAGACTCAAATATTTTCCTGCACTCGATTGATCTTGCTTGGTTGAGCCAACCAAGAGGACATGACTGCAGGGAGATTGTATTTCATAGGTTCCAACACGCCAGATAAGCTCAGTAAAGCATCCAAAATGTTATATTACGTATTTGACCGGGTATGCATGTTTAAATGGAGTCCATCATCTCTTTGTGGTTTTGAACTCACCGTAGTGACTGAGTTGAGGGGAGGGAGTGTGAAACAATCTTAAATGTCAAGCACCTTTCATACGCTTTCATGCCTGGGAAACGCAGTTGAATGACTCTGCATTCTCAGACGTAACTTGTTCCAGTTACAGTACATCATTGATGGTCTGGGTCAGGATTTGACTCTTTGAGTCTTGAGTCATTTGCTTGAGTCGTTAAGGTAACGTTTCATACAACATACAAAAGTATGACTGCCGTGTTCTGATTTATGGGAGTAGTACTGTGAATTTTCACCAAAGGCCTACAAAAGATTTGTAGGATTATTGACTAAACTATAGAATTTTTTTTTTTTCAGTTTAGGAAGTGGTCTTGACTGCCATTTTAAGAACATGAAAAAACACTCAATTAGCATAGCATTGTTACCGCTTTCCGTTCCTCATTTTCATCCACTGTGGCACACAACTTTAGCAGAATTTCTGAGCCCAATTTGCATATTGTTATAGTGTAAGCACTGGCCAGCATTCTGCAACTCTTGCTCTCTCTCACTCACTCTGTGAATCTGTCTTCAAATCTGTATCTCAGTAGCCATTTCTACTTGTGTGGAAAGTCATTTCCCATTAATAAGTCCTTGTTGTTCTATAGTCAGTGTTCCATTTATATCAAGCTAACAAACAACCAAGAGGCTTTATACTTTATAATTAGTTTTAAATGTATTTCTTATCCATAATCTGCTTTAATCAGTGCCCGATTTACTAGTGTGCGGGAATGTTAATTGACTTCCAGACTGTCAAGGTAGGACTCATTGTGTATACTTGTAAAAGTAATGTTTGGAAGCAGAATCTTTTATCATTGTGTTGCACAGTAGTTGGTGGATATTAAACCTTTCTCAAGAAATAATTAGGATCAACAGCATTTAAAATGCAGAATGCTGACCATGGTATTAAGTCTGAGCTAAGCCTGTTAACCAATGTATTAGCAATTAAAGGATTGAGTCCCCCCTAGAGTTAACTAAGGAGTTATTACCTGAAAATTGATTATACCATTCAGGGACTGCATTGTTTGCTGGAAGGCTGTAAATTTGCTGCATCTTCATGGCTGTAAATTTGCTGCATCTTCATTTAAGGAAAAATGTTTTGTGCTCATCATTTCTTAAGGAATGTTACTGTTTAATCTTTGGTCACCTAATGGTTTTAATTCCCCGTTTTCCTCTCTAATGAAGATGGTCTTTTATTATGACCACATGAAAAATGCATTTAGTACATTCTTTAATTCCTCTGTGTAGCTTCACATTTTGAGCTGGACTAACATCTCAGAGGTTTATATAAAGCTGTGATGCTTTTTTTTGTATTATTAGTTGTTATGGTCAAATATGACTGAGAATATTTATGATAAATTAAGACTCAGGTCTCATTCAAGGGGGATTTTTATTACCTGCAAAATGTTTTTAGTTTTTTTTTGTGACAGTTCTGTAGTGATGATTCAGCCAGGTGAAGCTTTTAACACAGGTCACCTTTAAACAAATGTATTTACTCTGTTTCCAGTACATTTGCCAAATACATGTTTGATAGTAGCTGGCTTGGAGCTCAGGCAGGTCAAGTGAATGTAGTGGCTTTTAAAATGTCTGTGCCTTAACTTGGCTTTTTCACTCTCTTCTCCTGGCCTCATGTATAGTAAAGTAAAAAGGTATTTTTCACACTAAAATTCGCACTATGGGATCATTGCTAATTATTTCATCTAATTAAGTAAAGTAGCTGGTCCTTTATTTTAATCTGGTCTGCACAATGCACATCTATTGAACAGTCCAGTTTAATGCTCCAGAAGGGTATTGTTTTGAGTGGTCATAATGTTTTGAACCACCTTTGTTCTTGCTTTCCATTGTAGAATATCTGGCCTCTTGTATCTTGACCTTCAACCTTTCTGAAGACTTTGGCAGTTTCTGTGGCAAAGACACATGCATCTTAACTACAAAATTGTAATCTGTGGGCTGATGTTCTTGCAAAATGATATCCAGCCACCACAGGGACATCTCTCTTCCCCTCTTCATTCCCATCTTTTAGTTTTTATTGAGTATTTTTATTTTATACTTTTTGCTGTTTTCATGTTCTGGAAAAAACAAAAACTTGTCTTTTCTCTTTTGTATCAGACTTTAGAAAACCTCAGAGGTTTTCTAAACCTCTGCTGCAGCTTGAGGAAGGGAGAAAAAAAATCAGAAAATGGGTCTAGCCTTTCTTTTTTTTGTGTGTGTCTCCCTGGCAAGATCAAAACTGTTAACGGCCTGGTGAGAAAAGCAGCCCTATAGGGAACCAGGCCTGTGGGTTCTTCTGAGGGGCTAGACGGTCGGATGAAGGGGGTTATTTAAACGTAACTGGGCTGACCTGTTTTTCATTTCCCAGAGTGCTGTTCACCAGCTCCGTCCTCAACCTGGCGGAACTGGCCGCCCTCAGACCCGACCTGGCCCGGCTGAAGAAGGTTCTGTACTTCCACGAGAACCAGCTGGTCTACCCGGTCCGGAAGGCCCAGGAACGGGACTTCCAGTACGGATACAACCAGGTCCTCTCGTGGTAAGAGCTCTCTATGCATTGTGCGCTGTTCTGAAGCCCTCTATATCACCTGCTCAGAAAGTTAAAGCCTGTAATTTGAGTTGATTTATTGAGTCGCATTGCCTGTTTATTCCTCTCATAGCCTGAATCATGAGGTCATGTTTGCTAAACGTATTACGTTCACATCGTATAAATCCTGTTTAATGAGAAGACATGGAGGGATTGTCGTAAATTGTGTGGTCTGTATTGTGTAAGCATTGACTCTCTACGTCTGTCTGGACCTGAAGTCCTGTGGGGAAAAGTTCTGGTACCTGCATTAACCTGCTTCAGTAGGATGGGGCAGTGCTGAATAGGTATAAGAGGTCTGCTAGTGTGTTCTTGAAAAGCATGTCTGTGAATTGCAGAAATATCCCTTGTAATCACTGTACCAAACCCCTACATCTACTACTGAAAAATGGTTCTTTAAGGGGAACAATGTGAAATGTTATGTTGTCAATCAGACCTGGGTCAAATGTAATTGTTTTGGATTTAAATACTTTTCTATGCTTTACTGACCTTGTCTGGTGTATTGTAACCTATGATATACGCTCAAAAAGTGCAAACTGGTCCTTCTGGTCCTCATAGTTGGCTCAATTACACCAGGCAAGACCAGTCGAGCACAGAAAAGACCAATGCATAAAGCAATTATGTATTTCACCCTGGTCTGGTCTGATAATAACCGTTGAGACATGACATTTTCATTTATTTTTTAGACGGGACCCCTGAATTTCTTTTCACATCCCATGTTAAATTCAACGGTTTTGAAAATTGCCCCCCCTGAATCATTCGAAATGCTCGAACAGGCCCAGAATCAAATTTAGGGAATTGCCTTGCATAGTAGGGGCTGGGTAGAGAATTGTGCACATCAATAGCCAAGAGTCGCACTGTTTTAATGAGCTGGGTGCACCCCCAGTGAGAGAAGACTGGGGTCACGGCAGACCATTTTAAGCCACAGAGACGGCGGGCTAATTTCAGTTAAGCACACATACAACCTACCCCAGCCTGTGTCAAAATAAAAGTGAACAACGATGGTGAGTTTTACAGTTATGCGAAAGAGCTACTGTAACTGTAGCATTAAGCACGTGCATAGCCTACTCCAGCCTGTGTCAAAATAAAACAGGAAAACAAATGCGAGTTATGCGTTAATGCAAAATAGCTACAGTAACTGTGCCTTTAAATGTGCATATCTGTGCTTTCTAAAGATCCCTTGTGAAAGCATGTTTGTTTGAGAAAGCACAATCAGCCCTTGGTTTTCTGTCAAAGGCGCTTAATTATGACAGCCCGAATTGGTGCTGTCTGTTTGGGTGTTTAGCCATTCTTCTGGAGAAGCAGCATCGTAATTAATCACAATAATGCAAAATTAATATGCAAGAAAGAGGAGCACTCCATAAAAAATTATTGTTGATTTCCATCGGGCAAAATGTCAATAACTTTAATTTTCCAAATTACCCATTCAATCAAGATTTAATTCATTAAACCAGATAGAGATGGCAACTGCCTGACCTTAGAAAGTAAACTTTTCAAAGTAAATTGTTCATTAAGAAATGTTTTATTGGATTAAATTCAGCATAATGTTTCACCACTCTAAAACATGATTTAATGGTGCGTATAATTTCTCAAATAGATCTGCTTGTTTAGAGTCCCGAACATTGCCTTTATTTGCATATTGTGTTCCTTAAAAAACTGTTTCAAGACAGAAGAAAAAGATGCATTTGATTAAAAACAACACATTAATACTACAAATATTAGTACAATAAAAAATGGCTTCCATCTAATGGTTTTGCTAGAGAACTGTTCTCTGAAAGTTCTCTGAGGATTACTACATAAATCTATTTTTAAATAACAATGAGCTTAATCATGGCCCTCATGAAACATATTTCGATAGCGACACAGTTAAGTGAACAAAATGAAGGCGGATGCATTTTTTTTTTTTCTTTTTTTTTTTTTCTTACCTTGATGTGGATTTTAATTCGTCATCATTTCTGACTCATGCTGTCTCACTGTGTGGGAGGAAGTGTCGCACCAAAGTAACAGAATTGGTGGAAAAAGCATGCCGTGGCAACCTTTCTTCATTCTTTGCACAAAGACCCAAACTTTGGCTGCATAAACAGTATGTTTTAATTAAAATACATTCTCATCAGTCGAACAATTTTGGGGGAAAAACCCGAGCTAAAAAAAATGACCTAAACTGGAAAGGTTTAAAAATGATTACACAATCAATTCTTTCAATGACAGCTCCTGTATACACACTATGTCATATTGTACACAGTCCCACAAACAAAGCTGTTATTTCTTCTGAATATCTTTGAAAGAAACATCCCATTTTTCTTAAGTTTAATATCTTTCTGCAAACTCTGTGACTCCTAGAATGACTAAACAGACCCTTACACGGGTTCTCTTTATCTTTTGCTTTTTATGTTCCCTTCGTTTTTCAGCTTGGTGGCAGATGTAGTGGTGTTTAACTCGGCTTTCAACATGGAGTCCTTTCTCACTTCCATATCTACTTTCATGAAGCTGATTCCCGACCACAGACCCAAAGGTCTGGAAGCGCTCATCAGACCCAAGTGCCAAGTACTCTACTTTCCTATCAGATTTCCCCATGTCAAAAGGTTGGTATTTTCATCTCACGCAGAGACAGTAATTTTCCTTCCAGGGATAACCACACGTTGATTAAAAAGCAGCGTATTTGCCTCTAATCCCTCCATGGCAAGCTGGTAAAGTTTAGGTACCCAGTAAACAAGGATCCCAAGTAAAGTCACGAAAGAAACACGGAGAAAGACGCATACAGATGTCTGTCACTCATTCTGAGGTTGGCGCTTTGTCTGTTACGCAGTCCTGTTTATCCGTCAGGGGGAGTTTATGCTTTTTGTGTATAATTTCCACCTCATTCTTAATACAGTTTTTGACAAAGTATAACTGTAACAACATCAGTGCTGTTTACCACACCTACTTCCAGTTGAAATTTTAAGAATTCTATTCGACAAATCTTGATAGTGGAGTTTTGAAAGTTGGTTTTGGTTTTAGTTTTCCAGTGGAACAAAGTACAATAGAGACACTGTGCAGAACAGAAAATAACAGCATCTTTTTATTTGTAAATGGGGATCTCGGCTCAGTGGCTAAATGTATTTATTTATTTTTTTATTTGTTTGTTTTTCTTCCTTGCCAAAAGAATGCAAAATCTGAAATGTTGCAAAAGCATTTTCATAGAGCTGGTGTGCTTCTCATTAAAGGACAAATGAACACCAGCTTTTCCTCGACACAAATGCAGTGACATCACGGTGGAAATGAAAGTATCAAGCAGAGGCAAAGACATAATGTCCCTTTTCGGTCGAACCTCGAGTCATATACCTGTATTTTTGCAATAAACATTTTAATGAATTTATTTTAACCAATGTTAAAATGAACTATGAACTAAATTGCACATTTTGTTTTTGTGTTGTGCAATTCAAAGGCAACATAAAAACACAGCATAAAAGTGTTACAGTATATAGTTTTGGTTTTGCAGCAACAGTGCTATATTTGCTAGGAATCTGAACCTTGTGTAAATACACAGAAAATTACTGTCCACGTAAGTCAATATATTGGAACACAAACAGACAGATAATTATTAATGAGTAGTTTCTGAAGTTTGGTCCTGGAGGAGGGATCATCTCTGACAGGGGAAAGCTGACGCAGTCTTTGCGTGCAGTAATTGTGTGGTAAAGATCTTGTCTTTGCCAGTTAGTGACAGAATGTGGTTTGATTTCCAGGTTTAATTTGTGCGCTGCCTGTGTAATGGTGTGTCAATGTGTAGCCAGGGATGATTTTTCTGAAGATATGTCCATAGGAGAACAAAAATCCCCTAAAATGCTATAGAGGAATTAATGAACAGATAAATGTTTTATATTTATCTGTGAATGCCAGTGCAGATTTGGGAAGTGACATAAGACATTCAAATGACTCACCAGAGATTATTGCATAAGATTACTAGGCTGTCCACACATTGTTGGGATATCTTTAAAGCTTATTTCCAAGACACACAGATTTGACAGTATTTTGGGTGTGTGCGCACGTGTGCATGTGTGCGAGAGAGAGAATGAGAGATTGAAAATGCATGCATCTTGACCACAGGGGAAAAAAATTAACTAAGTGCAAAAATATGTGCAGATATTATTATTTTATTGTATTTAAAAATAATAAAATTAAAAAATTTGCCGTAAAGTATTATTGCTGATAATTTGAAAAAGAAAGAAGAATGTTGGAATGTCGGTCAGATTCCAGTATTGCAGTGTTTATTGTAAGCATATGGAACAAATGATGGGATTGAAATGACTGTTCCACAGATATCATTAACACTACGACATTGTCAGATAATTTTCTATTTTTGTTCTTTTGTTATTTTTTTTCGCAAGTGGTGGAACATGCCTGTACGGTCCAAGCTGTGGGTGGGGGACCCACTGGTGGGTTGCGAGTGGCTTTGAAGTGGCTTACAAGCTGCGTGTGAAAAGCACATTTTTAAACCCTCTACGGGCATTGAAACAAATCAAATGCACACTGAGTTTGTGTGCAATTATTAATGAGTACAGGTTTACATGTACTGTGTAGGATGTATTATAGTTTCATTGTGTGCCCTGTGTCAGAAATTCAAACGCTTGAATATGCAGAAGGCGTCTTCGAAAACCGTGCGCGATGCTATAAATGCGTCAGTTCATGGAAACTGTATGGAAAGTACGGGAGGAGATTGTTGCGTTACTCTTATTTTTTGACATGAAATGAAACGAGCTTCATATTGCAAAAACTGAATCGCCGTGTGGCATACCCTGGAAACTGGGGCACAGTTAAACAATATTTTGTTATTTTAAACAAAGTTTTCTCTGTGACACAGCAGAAGAGAGTGGACTTCCAACACCAGATCTACCTGTAATGGGAAATTTTATTTAAAAAATAAAATAAAATAAATAATATATATATATTTATCCAAGTACCAACTAGGGGGGGAAATATGAAATTGTATTACATTTGTGCGTTGAAATTGTACACACCTGCACCCTCCCGTGCATGCGTGCCAGCTCATGCGGTGACATCAGCAGAGCTGGTTTTGGTAAAATAAATAGCGGGAAATGAAACCCCTTTGTATCCTTTGCTTGGGCACACTCATTAATCAATCAGTATTCCAGACATTGACAAGTGGTAATTGAATAGGGACTGACCCCGGTTAGCAGGCAGCCGTAGCGAGACAATGCCGACTCATTTATCACCGTGGGGCCTGGCTTCACGGGGTATCTCCTTTCCCGGGCTCCTCTCTTCAGTCCCGGGTACGAGAGCAGGGCGTTGGGGGACGGCAGCTCTAACCGAATCCGGGCAAATCTGAATAGCAGGTGGCAAATTCAGGGGAGCCGTGGAGGTCTGCTGAGCCGGCCTGAAAACTGCTACGTCCTCAACCAGACGGGCCCATTTTAGACGTCAAACGGTGTCGAGCGCTAACCGAGAGAACCGCGGGCGACAAAGCACGCGGCAGATTAAACGACGTCCCGTCTCCGCGTAACGATCGGTGCAGGGCGCGGGCCGTTACCGGGCTTAAAGCATCTCCGAATTGTCAGGCGAACCTGAGAAGGTTCTGAGATCAAAGACGCGCCGTTCTGGTTTTGGACAAGGGGATCCCTTTTCACGGAGCGTGCCAGGAGTTCCGAAGCCTTTCATGCGGAGTAAAATGCGTTGGCTTTTTGAAGTTGACGCCTGTTTAAATGCAAAGAAGGGGGCTGGGGTTCAGGGTTTTCCCTTTCAGCAGCTGCAGATGATCTGGCCCGCTAGAAGATAATCAGCAAAAAGTTGCTCGGGAAAACCTTCGGCCACCTCTAGCACGTGGGACATGCGCTGTATTGATGTGCTTCTCGGGGACCAGCGAGGCCCTCAAATGACTGAGTTAATATTGGAATGTTTCCGTAACCATGGCAGCTGCCAGGAAATCACGCTGAAAACCTTTTCTGTAAGAAACACAGAGGTACTGCAAGGTACTTTATGCATTTGATATTAATTTTTTTGTTGAATAATTTAGTAAATCAAGAGCTGGAGAATACTACTGGGTTTTCTTTTTCGTGTGAAGGCAGTTTGGGGCGGGGGGGTGGTTATAACGAGAGAGGAACCTCATGAAAGAAATAAGCAGGAGAGAAAGTAGCCGAGGATTGTTGAAAGTTTCTTTTTTTTCTTCCTTTCTTTTTTTCAGATATTGGCTATTTGAAACATTTCTCTCCTCAGTAAGAAGCGTTCTTTGGCAGTGTCTCTGTGGCATGTGAATAAATTAGCGGGAGACAACGACAGTTGGAAGTTGGGAGTTTGAAACCGCAGCCTTATTTGTTGAGTACATCAGGGTAGAATTCTGAAAATGTCCTGCCGTACCAAATACTCTCCATGTGTCGCCAGATATAATGTTTTTCAACTGGGAAATTAATAACACTCTTTAGAAACAAAACAAGCGTCCCAATTTCTACAGCGTAAACCTGTGAATAATTAATGCTGCTCATTTCTTTTTGAATACTTTAGCCCCTGAATCGGCAGCCTTTTATTGGTATCCTGTAAAAATGTTTTCGAAAACTGAAAAAAGGCCCTTTAAAGCTGAAATGCATTGAGGACTCTTTGAAAAGTTTAAGTCCTGGTCTCTGTTTACTCCAAGCTCCCCATCCTCAAATGACCTGCACATGCGCTCTGATTACTCGACGGCCCGTAACCACGGCGACTTGATCGAGAGGAAGCTCTCCCACGTTTTAATCAGACTGCTGTGATTTACAGTAAGCGCTTTGGCTGGAAGTAATGAAAACAGCTGTCAGTTACCTTTTCAGTTATTTGTTTGCTGGTTTGTGTCCGTTGCTTCCTGTTACTCTGCCATTTCAAAGAGTTCCTCCTCTTCCCCACTGTTTGTGTGGGAGACTAAAGGTATGTAAATAAATGGCAACAAAGACTTTGGAAAGGTATCCCCTACAAACTTACTATACTCTTCTCCTGCACCAGGATTAACAGTGATGGAGTCCATATGGTCTTGGGTAGTTTTGAGAAATGGACGTAATCAATTGGGGATGAATTAAGGATCAAAAACTGTTTCGCGTAAAGAATACAAACAATTATTCATCTGCAACTGGAATGGAGTAAGGTATCGCATCCAAACGGTGTTTACAAACCCTGTTTCCCTTTGATCGAGTCTAGTTCTGTTCTTCTGTGCTCCCCTATACAGGTTATTATAGCCCTATACTTGACTTGCCCACATGTTTCAGAGTTATAACATCTCTGCAGATACAGAGCAAGCCTGGTCTCTGTTGCAGGATTTAGATGGAATACTGTTGTCAGCTAGTTATTTGTATCTGAATGGAATCTCTGATGCATTCTGTCTCTGCAAGACTGACAATAACCACACACTAATCTTTTACAAACAGTTGTGAGTTTATTACGATTCAGCGCAGTGCAATTTCAGTTCTGGTTTTAATAAAAACTCCCAAAAAACTTGGTGTGAAAATGTCTCTGAAGCCTTTTGCAAACGCTGCGTAACCAACTTTGCGGGTGTTTTCTAGAAAGACTTCTAGAAAACCGCATCACTGTTCAAATGCAGCATGCACATTGTCTTTTACACAAGCCTCAACAAACCGAACAAACATTGTTTCTACTCCCAGCGAAGAGCCTGAACCTTTCATTCATTTAGAATTTTAGATTTACTGAGGAACTGAGTAATCAGATGTGATTTAGTCAGTGGCATTCTGCTTATGAAACACGCCAAGACTATTTGCTGACTCCGTGCCCTATAAATAATGCCTTTAGTTTCGTATCCTGATGTTGGAATCGCTGGACCAGTGTTATGGAAAATCCTTTTCTGCTTGAGGGGCCTGTTCAGTGCATGTGAAGTTTGTTTATTTGTTTGTTTGTTGCGGATTGTAGCACTTTGGTCGACTAGCTGCTTTCATTTGTGTGCACATGATGATGATGATGATGATGATGATGATGATGATGTAACAGGATGTGACAGCAGCAGGATGCAAAACTATAACAATGACACAATTATCAAGGACAGCCTCAGTGTTTGACATGTAGGCTAGGATTCAATCAAAATTTGGTTTGAAGTTTGACTAGCAAAAGCAACATTTCTTTTATCCCGTACAAATAGTTTGGTGAGTTCGGCAATCACCGAAAACCAACTGGGCAGACTGAGTTTGTGAAGAAGTGCAGCGTTTGCATTTGCTTTGTAAACGGTGAAACTTAAGGCCAATTGTTGATTGAATACAGGCCTTATTTGTATGTGTTTTAGCCAAAAGTGGAAAAGTAAAACTCAGCATTTTGTGGTCACTTTCACTGCCTCGGAGATTGACTCCGTGTTCCTGCTTACATCTTCAAAGTTTCTCTCCAGACGGCCTAAAATCAATGCGATTTTTTGATTGCTCGAGACGTGCATGATTATTACCAATAAAGGGAATTGCATTACATGATTCTTTTTTTTTTTTTTGCTTTTAAATTTGTGTTTAATCAAATTAAAGATAAAGTCATCAGTGAAATTGCCGTTGATTTATAAACAAGATAATTGGAGGCTTTCCTCCTAAGTACTTTTGCTGGTGCTGAGAGTTTAGTTTTATTGCTTAGTCAAACCAGTTTTAAAATTGCCTATTGAATGGAATTCTCCCATGACCTGCCAGATGCTACCATCATTAATACCTTTTCACAAGAACTCCCCCATCCCCCCCCTTCCCCATCCACTTCTTAAGTAGAGTAGAGCTTGGCAGGGCAGAAGTGTTTGCAGAACACGTAGTTTATCACTCTCAATATTACTAGGCCTTTTACAAATTTAGTTTTGTGAGTTCAGAATCTTCAAATGTATTTTTAACAGTTTGCATAATTGTGCATCAAGAGGTCTTACTGGGGCTTGTGTTGTTTGTTCATTCAGGCTATCAATTAATTGCATCCAACTTTTACCAACCCAGAACTGTACAATATAACCCAGCACATAGGCAATCACATGTATTGGCAGAGAGCTGTATGGTCTTTAGTGTACGAGATGGATAATTGGAACATTATTCCCTTAATCATTTGTCCCAGCAAGAAAAATGTAGGGCCTAAGTAAAGCCTTTCAGTCCAAGTCTTATGTCTCACTTGATTTTAAACCTCTTGCATTAAAATTCTGTCATTTGAGATGTGCATATTTAGCTGACCTGAGTCAAATATGTAATTGTTTTGGATACAAATACTTTTCTACGCTTTACTGAGCTTGTCTGGTTAATGGAACAAGAATTCTTCTTGTCCTCTTGGTTGGCTCAGTGGCACCAGGCAAGATCACTCGAGCCCAGAAAATTTGAATCCAAAACAACCAAGTATCTGACCCTGGTCTGACATGTAGTCACTTCTCAACATGATAAAAAGGTATCCTTGCATCAGATTTTATTTCCCTTTCGTTGCGTTTCCTCTGGGGGCTGGTCTGTGGTTGCATCTGCTCTTTCGCCTGTGACTGCCCCCGTGGCCCTGTTAATGTTGAGCTAAGCGCAGGTTAGCTGTAGCACAGGTTAGCTGTAGCACCGGCTGTGTATTCCTGTGCAGATCGCTCTCTTTGTGAAACGTGTATAGCTGTTATGCTGTTATAGTTTTATTCTGCCAATCATGTAACTGAAAGGACAGATTCCAAAGTGGCACATTACAGTTACTTAGCTGACGCTTTTATCCGAAGCAACTTACAGCTGATTTAGACTAAGCAGGGGACAATCCCCCCCGGAGCAATGTGGGGTTAAGGGCCTTGCTCAAGGGCCCAACATCTGCATGGATCTTACTATGGCTACACAGGGGCTTGAACTACCAACTTTCCAGGTCTCAGTCATGTATTTTAGCCTCTTCGCTACTGGCTGCCCCACCTGACATCACATTTATTAGTTTAGCGCCTTTTTCTTTTTATAATTTCACGTAGCATCTGCTGCTTTCATGGGCTACATGTTTACTTCTCTGTGTAGAAGCTAGAATAATACTCCACGCCTGGTACCCACACGTTTACCTAGGGTCTCTTATGAGTTTTAAGGATTCCACATGCAACTCCTTGGCAGACAGTTCCATAATCTCTGCCCCCGGCTATTGCATTATGTTAAATGAAGTTGCCGGTTTGGGTCCCAGGCATTGGCAGTGCGTACAGTCCCAGTAATGGCAAAGCCCCGCTATAGTGCTTCAGTTGCATTGTACAGGAAGCCGAAGATTCAGATTCACAAGCGCATTTGTTAAAAGGAAGCCTTGGGCAATGTTTTCTAGAAATTATTAGCAGTTTGCCCTATGATTATTATTTAGCACCCACATCTAATTGGAGCTTGAAATTCATTGTAAGCGTTTGGGGGGATAGGGGAAAAAACATTGATAATCACTTTGAAATTGAGTTTGAGAAAACGCTTAGTTAGCCATGCCAAGCTGAAGTCAATGGCATTCACAGGGGGTTATTTATAAATACTTGGTACATCCAACCAACCAAACCAATCCCCTTGGGGCGGTTACCTCATTGAACAAGCAAAAAGTTATTATGTAGCGTATACTGTGATGTAGCAAAAATAAAGCCCCATTTTGAATACACATGCTCACAGGCTTTATCGGTGAAGTTCTACACTGGACTGATATTTTCACCCCTTCCAATAAATGACAATGCAAAAAAATTCAAATCCATCCCACTCTATATTAGATGGGCACTTTGTGTACAGTTCTGTTTTTGTTCTGTTCTGTTATAGGAATAATAGGAATGGGTAAGCGAGCTTGACTACTACTACTAGTTGAGCACCGCTGGTGCCAATGCTCTGTATGTGGTATGAGAGAGGAAACCGATTAGCTACTCTAGACTTTGGTTCTATTGACCATCTGTATAGATATATATTGCTTTGACAGTGCAATTTGTGCAATATGCCTTATTGAGCTTAGCTCTCCTTGTATTTTCTGTTTTAACTCCTACAATTTTGGTCCCATTGAAAGAATAAATAATTGGAAGGAATTTGTAATTGAACAAATGTAAATATGAGAAAAATGTCTGTTTGGTATATTGCCCAAAGCCCCCAGCCCAATCTAATGTTTTTGCATTCTTCTCATGTAGTCATTTTTCACTGAGGATCTTTTGTTCAAAGGGCATTTTCCAGGTCCAATTTAGAAATTTGTATGGTTGTGTTTTTCTGAAAAGAAACTTAGTCTATTTTTGTGTGTAGGATGACCTGTTGATGTCTTGACCACACATGTGGTTGCCAACAAGCTTCATCTGAGTTTTCAGTAAACATAATTGTTTGCATTTATGCTAAAAAGTTCATTTTGTTCAGCCCATCATGGCTTCCGTAAACATCACTATCCATCAGCGCGAGCACTAAAGTAAAAGATGGTTTGTTTTCACACTTAAAGGAGACATGAAATAGTGCCCTTAACTTAATCACTACCTTGTTTTACTGCATTTGCATACATTTGCATATTAATTGGACTTCAGATTAAAATTGGTTTGGTAATTTTAATTAAGTGTTCACAAAGGTACATGATTAGAACTGTTTAAAATACAGACATAACTTGAAGCGAAGGCTTTGGTGCTGTTTTTCTTGGTGTGTGGGGGGAGGGGGGGGGGGAGGTGTTGGGTTGAAGGAGGGGGGGATTAGTTACAGGGAATGTCTGTTTTATGATAGTAATTTTTAATCTTTAGTAGATTATGCTGCCAAACAGACTGGGGGTGGGGTATCAAATTTGTTCTTGTCTTTAAAGATTCATTTCACATTTGCGCTGATTTGCAGTACTTGACGCAATTCTTCTGTTGTGCTTTCCTGATTGTAAATGAAGCATTTCAGCTGTAACTACGGAGAAGGGAATTTTGATGTAACACTCAAAGCAGCCAAATTATGTAAATGCATTTATGAGTTCATAATAAAATATTTACATCTTTATCAGCAAGATTGGAAAAGTATGACAACATCTCACTTCTGTAGTTGGCCTTACTTCCTTACTTCATCAGGAACCATGTGAAGACTTAAGTAAGCGGGCATCTCTAAGCGATAAAACATCTCTAAAATGATTCCTGCTGTCCAATTAACCGAGGATTGGGAGGAGAAAGGTGTTGCACTCTGCCCTAAACTCCCTTGATAAAATGGAAGCCGTTCAGGGGTAGTTGGGCTAGGCTGTTCTTCTCGTACAAAATTACACACTGTTTATGCGAACACAAATAGCACACTATGTCATAGAGAGACTAAAGACCAAGTTTCTGATGCAATTACAGTGAAGTCAAGCTACCATGATGGAGACTCCGAGGGAAACATAATATTACTATAGCATTTCTTTGGTGTGGTTTTGGAGTTTTCTGAGAAACATTTGGAAGTGTTTTTCTCATAAAATACTTAACTATTAGAGAGTTAGGATACAGTTTCCCTGTATGACTTTCTGTTCTCATTCCCCCTAAAGGGGGTTTTCATTTTTTTGTGCAAAGTCCGCAACACTTTTTTGTTTATTCTTTAGTTTAAAAAAAGCTTTCATGGTGCTGTGCGAGAGATGAGGAACAGTCGTATTGCCTTAAATGAGATTTTAATCGATCCCGTTAGCTTCCCGAACATTACGGCTGAATAGATGGCGCCTGCAGTACTGCATGCTCGACATTACGGTGGCAGATGTTGCCGCGGGGGGCTCACGCCAACAGCTTGTCTTCAGAACTTTGTTCCGTGCGGTTCTCCATGTTACTTACTGCACTGTGCGCTCTGAGACCCACAGGTCTGGTCAGAGTTACAGAGAAATAATTTTGTGCTCACTGTAGACTGCTGAGAATCGGAGTTACCTGGAACAGTCCTGTTACACTAGCATATCAGTACCTGGGACAGTCCTGTTAAACTAGCATGTCAGTACCCGGGACAGTCCTGTTACACTAGCATGTCAGTACCTGGGACAGTCCTGTTACACTAGCATGTCAGTACCTGGGACAGTCTTGTTACACTAGCATGTCAGTAACTGGGACAGTCCTGTTACACTAGCATGTCAGTACCTGGGACAGTCCTGTTACACTGCCATGTCAGTATCTGGGACAGTCCTGTTACACTAGCATGTCAGTACCTGGGACAGTCCTGTTAAACTAGCATGTCAGTACCTGGGACAGTCCTGTTACACTACTATGTCAGTACCTGGAACAGTCCTGTTATACTAGCATGTCAGTACCTGTGAGAGTCCTGTTACACTACCATGTCAGTACAGACCAAAAAAGCCCTTCTTACTAAATTCCTTTTTATGACCCATAATGCAACGAGTGCCTCTGAAGATTCTGGTGTTTGCATCAACCCTGGTGTTAATTGTTAAGTGTACACATAGGCTCGATTGAATCATTCCTCCAGTGAGGTAAAGCACTACCTAAAGCCCAGAGACCATAGACCACAGTTTTATACTGCCGATCGCTGTTTTATGTTGTTAATTTGGCGGAAATAGACTGATATAAATGTGTGCCCCACTGATAGGTCAACGGCCACCAATCTGACAATGACCCACGCCCCTTTTCAGATCCTACATTCTTTTCAAAAGCCTTGTTTGAGGAGCGACATCAGTTCCTTTTTTTTATTCTTTATTCCCTCCTCCATTCCTCTCTTAAATTGCAGTTTCTTAAATTACTAAGCCATCCTAATAGATACAACCTGTTCTGGCTCTTAGCGGGCTTTCTCCGTGAAGCGGAGCGAACATCTTCGCTTGCTCTCTGCGAGGAAGGGGGATAAAAGCTATCTGCGGTGTTCGACGCCACAGAATCGAGATCGCTCTCGGTCATAAATTCATCTGGCCTTCAACGCCAACTTCGGTGCCAGCACTTCAAATGTGGTTTCTATTCCTTTGACTTTGACATCAGAGTCTTTCCATCCTCACTCTTTCTTACTTTCCCTCCCCCCCTCCACCAAAAAGAAAATAAGCTGACAAAAGGCTGTACAAAAGCATTACGATATTCCTGCTTTTTGCTCTCCTGTTGCGTTTCGCCATTAAATATCCATCACGCTGATAAAACGTGGAGCTGGCATCGCGTGGGAACGTTATAAAAATGTCACTGTGTAGATTTGCCATTTTATTCCATTGTGATTTACCTCACAATAACAAAGTGAAAAATGTGACAACAGAAAGATACATTTGGAAATTGGTTGAAAGTGAAACCGTCGTGGCAAATAAGCCGGCTTGAATCACTACGGTGAGGGGAAAAGGACTCTCTTGCTGAGTTGAGGTGATGGCATGAAGCTACATTGAAACTATGGTTGTTGCACTGTTAAGACAAAAAATACGAAATAGCATGAAAGATAAAATGCCACGTCAATCCCACTATGATAATTATTATCTGTAAATGAATCTGAATGTGCTTATAACATGTCTAAGACTGCTTGTGTTTGCTCTTCTGGTACAAGGAGAGGTTGTGTGCTGTTTTGGTGGAGAATTTGCTTTTTATGGGACTAAATGGCTTTTTCTCAGGTTTTTACCACCACACAAGCAAGAGGCATGCACTGGAGAAAGGGGAGACTCCCTGGCCCTACAGAACCAGGCCAGTCCACAAAGCCACACTGTGGTGACACCGCAGCCGACCCCAAAACACCTCTCGGATCCTCCTGCAGGAACCCAGGAGGAGACCCCTGACCTGAGCCAGCAGGGGGGGTCGGAGAAGTATGGAGACCCTGGGGAAGGGAGCCCCGACCAAAGGGACGATGAGGAGCTTGCCCAACTGACACCCTGTGAAGTGGAAAAGGACGGTGATGGAGGCCCTGGCCAAAGACCACTGCACATCGTCTGGCCCCACCGGTGGTAAGGGATTTTTAAAGCATTACATCAAAAATAAAATATTCATAAATAAGTAATCGATAAATGTACAGTGCAATTTAGATAACAAATTACAATATAATACAATATTGGAATATAATAACAATGCATAAACATAACATACAATAAAGTAAAATCATATAATTAAAGCTATTTGTCCAAATATAAGAGTGTCAATTGTCAATGAAAAAAAATTACAGATTTAAGATGTGCTTGTATTACTCTACTGCCTGTACATTTCTGCAAGATTACACCATAGAGTTATCTCATTTAAACAGTGTGGGTCTCCATGAACCAAAATATCATATAAAGCATCTTGCATGTAATCAGTGACACACTGCTCTGCACCAATCACTGGGGTTTCGATTGGATCAGATAAGAGAGCAATTGATGGTTTCACCCATTTTGATCCAGTCTTGCTTTCCCTTCAATATTCTGAAGTCACAATTTGAGTGGCATATTTACGCCATTATGTCTTGAATTCATAACCTTTCTTTATTTTATTTTCAGTGACTGCCAAACTTAGGTCCCGGCAGCACAAAGGGTGGATAAAAGCAATGCTGTTTTTTAGTATGCATTACTCAACACTAAAGGAAAAACCACCCTGCAGTTGGACTATATTTGGGTTTACTGAACTAAAATCACGCATGGAACGTAAGCCTTTTTGCTTCTTAATGGAAGTTGTCAAAACATGGCCACCTCACACTTCGGCCATTGGAAATGCTTGGCTAAACACATTTGGCTGCTTCCCTCCCAGATAATTTACCATTAATTAAGGGTAAACTCGTTGGAAGTGTGAGAAATGTAAAAAATATGAGGGTGTAAAAAAAAAAAAAACTGAGGCAAACTTTCTAGGAAACGAGGAAACTTTGTTTTAAAATGTGGACAGTGAATGGATGAATTAATCAGCTGAGTTTCCAAACTTTTGGAGCATAATAAGAATCTTATGAAGCCTGAAGAAGGGTGTTTCTAAAAAGTCTCAGTTCCCCATCTGGGGCAAAGAGGCACTTGGCATCTGTACGCTCCAACTTTCTTCACTTTTCTGCCAAAAAGCTATTGACGGAATATCTGCCCCCTCAGCAAAAAACACATTATTTTCCTGTTAGTCCAGACTCTACAAGACGCAAGACACAGATCCCCCACAAAGCTTGCCGAAGGGTGTCTGAACTCAGTCAATCAACATGAACTTTCTTTACTGTCCTTCTCAGAGTGCATGATGGGAAAAATAACACTTTTAACAAAGAGTACATGAAATGGAATGTAATAGTATATTATGATGAAATGCAAAAAAAAAAAAACAATCTGTAAAATCAATTGAATGTATAGATGTACCCACCTACAGTATGTTTAAAATGAATGCTTTATGGCAAGACAGTGCACTAAATGTTGCACTAACAGGCTTGCCTGGCCTTTATTTGGCATACAATTAATAGAGAATGCAAGTATTGTTTGACATTTCAGTTTCAGACAGTTTTTGAAATTGACATTATTTTGGTTTGCTGGAGGTGGGTAAATAATAACATAATGGGAGGGTCTGCAGAGTGCCGGAATCTTCCACCCATTATCTCCAGTCTTCTCTCCCACCTGCTCAAATATCAGTAACCAAAAAAAACATACATTTTGTAATCTCCTGCAAAAGAAAGATGGATTATCACTATATATTATAACATCCTCATTCTCGTGAAACTTTGGTCTTATTCGCTGGTAAATTAGGATTTAAAGAGGTGAAACGGGCTGATAATCTCCTCACGGGGCAGCGCTTGCATTTTGATCTGTTTTTTTTCCTCTCCCCTCTTCTTTTACGTGATTATTTCTTTAGGTTCGCTAATCTGCATGTGGCCTGATTAGAGGTCGGCTTCATCCTCAACAGATTAAAAAAAGCAGGGGAGGGAGGGGGGGTTGAGTAGGCCTATAGGGCTGTCCTTTGGGGGGGGGGGGGGTGTTTACAGGTGAAAATGCGTGCCTGTACCACACCGCCGTGGGGCAAATCGCCTTTGCCGAGGATTTCAGTCTGGGCGCATTAAAGCTCGTGGAAACCCGCTGCCCGCTGATGGAGAGCAGCTGCCTGCAAACGGGATTTTCCTCTTCCTCTGCAATATCGCTAAATAAATACAACAAACCAACAAACACAAAATGGATCCCTAAAACGGAGAAAGAAAATGAAGTAACCGGCAGTGACGGGAATTCGCCCTGAGTGCGCGCCCGTGTTTCCCATATGGTGTCCGCCTCGGTAATTCACCCCCTGCCCTCCGTAGTAACTGCTCCCCAGCCGGAAATGTGACAACCCGTTCCGAGGGGCTGGTTCCCGAGGACGCGCTTTAGGCATGTTTGGGATTAATTCCATACTCCCCTGGAATGCGGGGACTCCATTCCCGTTTAGCACTCGTAGTTTAAAAATGCGCTTGTTTAGGTGGTTACTGTTAGAGGGCCTGCTCTGACCTCTGGGTTCAACACCCAGATGGGTCAAACAAAAGGGTTTAAAATGGTGTCTGCTCCAGGAATTGCAGAGTAAACTGGGTGGTTTTGATAAAAAGGCCCTGTGATAGTCTCGTCCTGTGCTGGGGTGCGTCGTCCTGCATTAAACCTCTGAAATCAGAAATCGCTCAAGCTTAAAGTCGGCTTATTTTTTATTAAAGATAATGTATTTTTTATTGAAGATATTCATAAATTTATAACACGTCAAGTACAGACGCATTTCGCATTTCACTCTGCATTGGTATAATGCGATCTATGGATGAACTTGTGAACATGTAGTATTTTATTCATATTTCTTCAAATAACACGCGGTTAGTTTAGCTCTTGAAACGGCACTAAATTACACTAAACTTTTTTTTTGCTGGTTTTGCATGGTAAAACATGGAAGTTACAGGAGGGAACTAATTTTGAAATTACACACAAGTACAGGTGTCTCACAGTCTTTCAGAGGGGACAATGAAGCCACACACTTGTGAAATTTCCAAAATCTTAATTCACATTACAGTCCACTGTACCCCTCCATGACTTCTTGGGCACCTGTTCCTTTCGTCTCCAGATACCAGGCTGATACGGAGAATACTGGATTAGGACTAATCCGCATTTGTTCAAATGCGTACAGTACATCCGCATTGACCTGCATTTGAACATGTCGTAACCCCTCCATATGGCTTATGCATTATATTTTGAGTATCTGATAAAAACATGTCAGATGGTACAGATGTATTAATGTCTATCCCACTGGATTAGCGTCTTGTTTTGTGTTGTATGTAAAATGGCTGTCAGTTTTCTGTCTGTGATGTAAACGTAAGGCATGTATGGCTTTTAAGATTCCGGTTTTCCTTTCTCAGTTTGTTTGTCATGGATTCATCAGTACACTGCTTAATAGTTCCTGTCAGAGCTTGATCTTCCTATAAAACAAAAGGTATGATAAGGAAGTCCTGTTTTAAGCAGCATGTAAAGCATTGTTCACAGTTTTGAAATGTTACACTACCACCCCACACTGCTTGGCAAAAATGCAATTTGTGGTGTGTGTATGTAGGGAATGTATAAACAAATGTTGAGTTTTACATTTTGTAACACCCATGTGTTCCAAAATATTTTATGCTGATGCTATCATCTAGCATAAGACATTACACTGCATACCGTGAATACGTCAGTGATACGGAACAGGGATATTATCATCTTATGATAACATTTGAGAACCTGTACTGATGCGCTTAGAGATTTGTAGGCAGAGACAGGGGGAAGGAGGCTGACAGGTCAACATCATGCGTGATGAGCGCTCCCTGTAACATATTCAACACCAGCAGGACCCCTCGCCCCAACGCTGAGAGCGCTTCAGCGTTCACATGGTGAGCAGCAATTTTAAGCAAGGAGGGAAAACCAACTCCTACTCCAACCAATACTGCTGTGAGCCTGTAGTCATATGTCACTCCTAGCCTGAAGACGAGGCCGCAGTTGCAAGGTAAAAACGGCCCCCAGGAAGAAAAATTAAAAAGGGAATCACACGTTATGGTAACTTTAAAGACATTCAGACACTGTCATGGATGGTAATCTGTAGCTAGGCCTGACATGGATAAATGACTGGAAATGTGGTGGAAGGTCCCCCCATGTTTGTTTTGCCACCCGTATATTACAAAATAAGGAGCTGTTGTTGCTAAAGCAGTGGCATCTTAAAAAAGGTTGTAAAGATAGAACCGGGAGTTTTAATGCTTTCAAACAGTTATCCTGTTACCATAGTGTGATGTAAAATTGCACAGAGAAAAATGAATGAATGCCAAAAAACCTACACCGACCTAGCCCAGGGGTTCAAGGAGGTCTTGGAACAGAAGCAGGAGGGGTGAGGTGCTACAACCAGGTGTCTGAAACTCCCAATATGAGTACAGGCATCTTTGTACATAAATGCCCAGGATTTCATGTTTATGTCTCTAATACCGTGTCCTGAACTTCCCTCAACCCCACTATTGACTTTTTTCTCCAGTCTGACAACTCAGGTTCAGGGTACGTTCTTGAGCCTTGACCAGCAGGTCATCTCATGATGGGGTGGCTTGTCTGTAGGGGTTTCCTGGGAAGTTTCACGGAAGTTTATTTCACTGCCGGGATGTTCAATCGTAACAGCAGTAACTTTAACGTTAACCTTGGCCAGTGAGTAGCAGTATTGACTGTTTTTGACATCATCATTCTGCATATTTTAGTATTCATTAAGTGTTGCTAGATGTGTGGATCTTAAGAGAACCCTCTTTTTAATCTGAGATATATAGCTACTATGCAAGACAGCGATCCATCAGATGTATGCATATTTTTATCAGTTAGAGCTTCACGTTATTTGGCCTTCTTAGCAAAGTGAATCTGTATTGGTGGATGTAAAACCGTTAGAAGTCTGACATGTAAATGATTGGTTGATCAGTCCAGCCAAAAAATAAAAATAAAAAAAGAAATCACTGAATTTTATTTTTCTTCTAAACCTTGAAATATTTCTCAGTATAACATGTCTCCGTATCATATGGAAAGCAAAACTGCCTGTTGAAAGATGGATGTTTTTTAATACAGCACCTTTAGCAACTGAATTCATACTGTAATATAACTTTGTTTAGTCATACTGAATATCAAGTTGTTACGCGTTTTGATCTGGATTTTTAATGTCCTCTTATACAAATGCTAATATGAACAGCACTATCAACCAGTCTGTAATTTTCTTTCAACTGTAAACAGGCGAAGCATTCCCCTGCTATTTTGGACTTTCCTTATTAGACCCAATAGCCATTTCCCAGGGTTTTAAGTGTCCTTTTAATTAGGTGTCTATATTTCTGTATCTCGTTAATTCATTTATTTTATATTGTACTTTATAGTAAATAGTGTTTGAATTTTAAAACGCACCTCTTGGGTGCGACATAAAGGAGAATTTTTAATCACGGATTTCGAAATGAAAGGATCTTGTGTTTGGCTGTAAAAAAAAGAAAATAAAGAAAATCTAATGAGTTTTCAGGTTCTTATGCAGATGTGCGTTTCTAATAGTTGTTTTATTTCAACGTATCTGTGCCCGTCACCACGGCAAAAGTACGTCCGACATGTTTGCGGCAAAAAAGGAGCGATAGAAAGCAAGGGGGAAAATGAAAAATATTAAACCGACGATAGTTACAGTGGCAATCCCTGCTTTTTCCTGCAACAAATTTATTTATTAAGGCAGCAGATGACAAGTGTTAATATGCTTCATACCTGCTGCACAACCAATTCCACCTCCTCATCCTCAGTTGACAATTAAGACCCGGGCGACTGTAGCCAGGGGTTAATGTTCCTCATTAAAAGAACTAGGTCATTAGTGTGGTATCAAGACTCTTACCGCATCGTACAGAGGGGCCAGGGGGTGGAGGGGGGGGTCTGTGTTGAGAGAGTAGGATGGGTGGGGGGCGGGGGGGGCGGGAGCATTGTAAATTCAGCATCTCAGTGAACACTGTTCTTACATTAATTAACCTCCCTCTTTCTTGTCAGGGAAAAAAAAATCCGTTATCGTATACGCGCACGGCCATATCCCAATTAATTGCAAGAAAAAGAAGCTGGTTTAGCACCATCCCAGTGGTGGCCTTGTCTTCCTTCTCTTATTTCGGAGGGGGGGTGGGGGCAAGGAGGGGGGGTCTAGTGTCGCTGTGATGAGCAAAAACAGGGTATTAAAATTAAGAAAGGAAATCGTGGCAGAGATCAGCGTTACCACAGGGAAACGGAGCAAATACGGAGTCGCGGAAATGAAAATAAATAAGCCCCGCTAATGCCTCACCTTAGGAATCTGTTTCAGAACTCTGATGAACGTTGGGGGTGGTGGTATTTAGAGAGACTTTACCGGAACACTATGGCTACGCTAGGCAGGCTTTTTTTGACCTTCAGGAAACACTGCCTTGGCAAACAAAGCCATCGTCTCCCAGAACAAAAGGCCAAATTAATTTGAGTCGCCATCACCTAACCAACAAGAACCATGGGTCTACTTGCATTAATTTTAACTGACTAGAAAACTGTACAGTAAGCTCATGGAAAGTATTTTTTTAATGAAACAGAAATGGTCGGTACTCCTGGATATACAATGCATCCGCAATTATTTGGACAGTTATTACTGTAAAAACCTTAAATTGCATGCTATGAGTGTGCACTTTATTTCAACTGTTTGTTTGAGCATACAGGGAAAACAACAATAACTGTGTCACTGTCCAAATACTTAGACTGCACTGTATGCCAAACAGTAGGCTTAAAAAGAAACTGTTCGGAACATCATTAAGAAGAAAGAGCGCAGCTCAGTAACTGTAATTGGGCTGGTAGGCCAAACGGTTAATGACCAAAGAACTCTCGCCATAATCAAGAAAAACCCTGAAACACCCGTCTGACAGATCAGAAACACTCTTCCGGAGACAGGTGTGGATGTGTCACTGACTATGCTCCACAGAAGACTTCACAAACAGATATAGAGAGGCTACACTGCAAGACACACACCACTAGTAAGCTGTGGAAACAGGATAGCCAGGTTTGCTACAGGTAGCACTACCTAAAAGAGTTTTAGAAAAAAGGTATTTTGGAGAGACAATACCAAGATTGACTTTTATCTGAGTGATAGCAAGAGCAAAGTGTGGACACTAAAACTATCCAAAAACCAAAGCACCCACCCTCATCTGTGAAACCTGGTGGGGGTGTTGTAGTGGGTAGTGGGCATGTATGGCTGCCACAGGTACAGCTACTTCATTTGCCTTTATTGATAATGTTGATAGCAGCTGGCTCCAATCTCATTGGATGGTACATTACATTACATCTTATCCAGAGAAACGTACAGTTGATTAGACTAAGCAGGAGACAATCCTCCCCTGGAGCAATGCAGGGCCTTGCTCAAGGGCCCAACGGCTGTGTGGATCTTATTGTGGCTACACCGGGGATCGAACCACTGACCTTGCATGTCCCAGTCATGTACCTTAACCACTACGCTACAGGCTGCCCTGTGTGCCTGGTGTTTCATCCCACACAAGGCAGTGTTCCCAAACATACACCAGTACTCTTTGTTTCAGTACAATTGTATAGTTTATTCCAGTTAGCCTGTTAGTTGTTTCTTTTCAAATCCAATGTGTTTGGAGTACAGAACCAAAATAACTTAATTCCAAATACTTATGGACTGCACTGTATGTGTACAAAATCATTATGTGTATTATATTTGAACATTTGAGTAAAGTAGGTAGGCAGTATTGAATTGTATTCACTCTCCTCTTGCGGTGTGTTATTGAAACTCATTCCAGAGGACTGCTGTTCTCCATTTTTATGAATGAAAAGACTCAGTGAAAAGTGTTTCCCTTCAATGTTATTCTCCCACCTGGACTGCGCTGAGCAAAACATGAATAAATTCTGTTTGCTCAGGTCCTTGTCTACCTGTGTAGTCTACAAAAACGCTACAGAAACATGCTGGCGAAATAAGTAAGGCCTTTATTCTGTAACTGTATAACAAGGTGTTTTGTGAATAATTAATTGCCTACCTTTGGTGACCCTTCCTGTCGGTACAGCAGCAAAGATCATCTCTTTCTGTTTGAACAAAGGAAGACCATTTATTACGTTTATTAAAATGCATACGTGTAGGAATAATTACGTAAGTAAATGAGGTGACAAATCTCTAGTGAATGAATGTAAAGGCTCAGTCTTCCAGCACCTCGTTCAGGGTTATAGCAGACAGTGTCGTTGATCCCAGCATTTATTATTTTATTTTTTTTAACTCAATCTGTATCTACTGTAGTTGCGTTTTACATGTACAGAACATCTTGATTTATTTTTAATTTTGTTGCAGTTCAAGAGGGAGATTATCTACAAATGCGACTGTGTTTTTAATCTACATTTCACAGCCCCCCCCCCCTCCATTTCCTTTAATGACACGTTCTCCTGCAACCGAGTGCATTGAATTTAAATGACGGAGTACTCGAGTATCCTAATTTCCCCAATACATATTTAATCTAGTAGATTATCTTTCTTTCATGATACCTTAATGTAAAAGAGCAGTCAGCGAGCAGATGTAGTCTATATGTGAAAAATAGCAGGTTTCTATTATCTGGACAGCTGGCCTTTATTCATTCTTTCAGGATATTGATATACCGAGTAACATGTGTTCATATAGCCTTTATATGAACATCTTTATCTTGCACTGAATGAGCACATTATTTCCATTAGAAAGTTTGGTTCTTTAAAAATATGTTTTATTCTGTTTTGCTACCACCATCATGACAATGCTCCGGAATGATTTTTCATGATTTTCATGTCTGTATTTCCGAAGAGAATGTGAGGTGATGAGATGTGTACATATAAAAGTACTTCCAAAGAAGTATTTAGTCAGGGGTTCATTGGCGGGAAGGAAGTGTAAAAAGGGAGCGATATCTGCAGCAGAACATCAGACCATATGTAACCGTTTTGGATTCAAATACCTTTCTGTTCTCGATTGATCTTGTCTGGTGCAACTCAGCCAACCACGAGGGCCAGAAGGCGGGGTTTGGACTTTTTGAGAGTATTTTATAGGTTCCAAAACTGGGTCTGTAAAGCAAGGAAAAGTATTTCAATCCAAAACAATTACATATTCGACCCAGGTCTGGTGAACATCGGAGTTTCCTTTGCTGAATAAACTCTGCTAATCGCATTCTACAGTGTAGCCAACCATGATGATCGTCTGAACATATGCGTTATAACCTACCGAGTGAACAATGAAAGCAGCAGTTTTATATTCCTTTTAATACACACTACTGCACTGTGTACTTTGGGGTGGGGGAATTAGGTACTGCACTTTTGTAATGGCACAGGAATGTGGGAGCAGTAAAATAATTGCATGGAGCGGATATTTATTGCAACCATACTGTAAATAGTACACTCAGTGAGCACTTTATTAGGTATTTATTAGAATTATTTTTTAGACACATTAACTCTTCTTCAGCTGTAGCCTATCCACTTAGAGGTTTGACACATTGTTTGTTCAAGGATGCTCTTCTGCATACCACTGTTATGATGTGTGGTTATTTGCATTACTATCACTTTCCTGTAAGCTTGGACCAGTCTAGCCCTTCTCCTCTGACCTCTCTTATTAACAATGTATCTGCCAGCAGAACTGCTGCTCACTGCATGTTTTTTAGTTTTTTTTACACCTTTCTCTGCAATCGAACCACCCTATCTGGCACCAACAATCACATTTTTTTCCCTATTCAGACATTCGGTCTGAAAAACAGCTGAACCTCTTGACCGCACATGCATGCTTTTATGCATTTAGTTGCTGTCTCATTATTGCCTGATTAAATATTTGCATTAACAAGCTGTTGTACAGGTCTACCTAATAAAGTTGTTTTTGTTAATAATTTCTATCATGTCTTAGCTTTAGACAATGTAGGATAAACACTATGATAAAAATCTTTGGGAAGTGTGGGTGGGCACCGCTTCTAATTTGAATTTTAAAAGGAATTTTTCTGTGATTTGTTCTTACTGAGTAATGAGCTGGATGATTTGCATCATTTTCAGCTCTGGCAGCCATCTTCCATCATCACCACTTTACTGATTAGAAAGAGAGCTTATCAGTCTTATCCGAAGTGCTTCGAAGATTTTGTTTTGTTGCGCTTGTTACTTTCAGCAAGGACAGTAGGTGGAATATAAACTGTATGATTCAAGAAAAAAAAAAAAAAAAGATATGAATCATTCATTTTATAGCCATCAGCATGCAACACCATTTCACTGATGAAGGAAGTATGCCAACACGTTCATGCCAAACTTAAAATGTTTTGTGCGGATCTTTTCTGAATGCAGTCGCTGGATTCCTTAGACCCACGCACCTCGGTCTTTAACTGAAAGGTCTGAAATAAGAGCGATATCTATTTAAAGTCAGTTCCCTGATGGGTCACTCGTCACTGCTAAGAGAAGCTTCAGCATTGACTGAATTACATAGCCTGACTGCTTCTGTAAATATCCGGCTGTATTAACGGATCAGGCGCACAATGAACATTTAGTTTTATATTTATATAGTGCTTTTCTAGGCAGTGAAAGCGCTTCGAGTGATGAGGGGGAAACTCGCCTCAACCACCACCATGTGTTGCACCCACCTGGGTTATGCACAGCTGCCATTTTGCACCACAATGGTTAAATCGCTTCGCCCATATGTGTATATTAGCACACGTTTCTGATTCACAGTGCAGATGTTCTATGAATGTAGCTATGGGGAAACCTGCGTCCTTCCATGTACGAGATTACCCAGCATGCCACGCTGCCCCTGGTGCCCATCCTCACTACAATTGGCCCAGTAATCACACGGGAAGTCTGAGGGCTGGCATGTCAGACATTTTTGCACAAGTGCTAATCTAAGCATGTGTGGATGCATGTGCCTTTTCATTGGTCTGCTTCCTCTGGTCGCAGTAAAAAAAAAACTAAACAAAAAAACCCCACCAGAGTTGGGTTCTTTCCTTTTGTTGGTTAGAACCAAAAGAACGAAAACCATTTTTTGGTATTTTTTAATTTTTAAAATATATAAATACAAAAGTCTTTGAGAGTAACCTTTCTATAAGACACTGAAAAAATTAATCGCTTCACAAACATGCAAGCGTAAAATTAGATCATGCAACACTGCGACTTTGAAAAACCAAATCACATCGCAAATACACACGCCTAAAAGTACATCATATAACACTGCAATGATAGGATGGGATGCCGGAAAACAAAGGGAAGGCCTTGTGAAAAAATCACAAGCGACATGGAGTCGTCTTAATGAAAGTGGTTTTCACTGCGTTAGCACCTGTCATAAAACCTTGACGGGTGAGGAGCGGAGAAGGGTAGGGGGTCAATGAATTATTCTGTAAATTCTTTAGCTTTTGTAACAAATTTGGGGGAGAAAAAGTTTGACTGCAACCTCTTAAGACCTGGCTTGCTTCAGATGTTTAAATACTTCAATGCAGGTTTTTAGAAAGGATGACTTCAGCTGTGAAGTCAAGGCCTGGGCTTACAGTAGGGAGAGACGTCTGCCTTCGCTCGCTTGCGTTACCCAATCAAAAGACCTGAATTCTATTTGTTTTTGTTTCAAGGGAACACGACAAAGACCCGGAGGTCTTCTTCAAGACGTTACTGAAGCTGAAAGAGAAGGGACTACGCTTTCAAGTGTCCGTCCTTGGCGAGACCTTTTCCAAGGTGCCAGGTACCGTGCGTGACGCCCGCCTGCGTGTGAGCGGTGTGTGTTTTTGATGTCGAGAGTTCGGGGCTTATTAATATTCTGAAAGACGGGGGGTTTTTTTCAGGAGTGGACAGATATAATGAACCCCGCTTAACGGCGGAGAAGTCATTTACGGTTGTCACAGGAGAAGCCTGTTGGACCCAATTATTTGTCGCTGCCTTCCAATGTTTTTTCCTTAAAGGGAGTAGCCTAGCTCCCGACTCTGAAAATGCCTCCCTGCATCAGGGATTTTGTTCACACCGCAGTCTTCCAGAAAAGAAGAAAAAAATCCTTCTGTAATGACTGTAAACCAGCACAGAAAAAAAGCTGAATTTGCACACAGACAGTAGATAAGTCTACGAAGGTCCAACTTTTTAAGTGAGTCTGCCCCAGTGTTTTATTACTAATTATTGCAAATATATTCTATAGCTGTAGGAAGAGACGGGCGCCTCTGCTCTACCGTGGGCTGTACCGCTGTTTTTAGCGTAAGTGGTGCATCCTATGATTTATTAAACGACTCAGGTTTTTAACTAGGGTTGAGTTCACCTGGCAGACTAAAGCACTCAGTGCTAGCGTCCAATTTTATCAATTAAACACACTCTCCGTTTGAGTAGATGATGGGCTTTTAATGTTTTCGACACGCAAGGATTTTTGCAGCACCGAGTTCCTTAATTAATCCTAAACGGCCACCGCGGATGTCAGCACACCCCCACAACCCCAAATCAAAACTCTGAGCAGGACATGTACTCTCATATATTGGAATATCGAGTTTTATAGTAGCATAAACCGAACAGAAAGTCCACAATAAATTTTGACTCGTAATTTAAAGAATCACCCCTCAGGGCCACTCTATTGGTAATTACTTTTAAACCATTTTAATCTAGTTTGATTTTCTTAATAGGGACAGCATATTGATTATTCCTCTGTTTTTTATGTCTTTTCGCCTGATTGGGTGAAGGGCTCCAATTTTTTTTTTGTGACACGGGGGGGAAAAAGCTGGGTGTTTACAGCGAAACTCGCAGTGATGCTTTGTGCGGGACCTCCTCCTTTGTTATTCCTGTGGAGGTTCAGCCCTCTCTCTCTCTCTCTCTCTCTCTCTCTCTCTCTCTCTCTCCCCTCCTCTCTCTCTCCCTCCTCTCTCTCTCTCTCTCCCTCCCTCCCTCTCTCTCTCTCTCTCTATCTCTCTCTCTCTCTCTCTCTCTCTCTCTCTCAGTCAGGGACTGAAGTGAGCATCGTTCAAGGATCATTACCCCTCAAAGAAATTTAAGCGCGGAGCACCATTTAATTTTTCCGAAAGTTGTCCGTCATGAGGAATCTTGGCTGTCAGTGCGGCGCCGGTTTTGGCGTGATGTGTTTGTTGCCTCATTTCTTTTAATTTTATCTCCATTAGGTTAATTATTTTTTAATATTTTCATCTAAAGAACTTTACAGTCCATTTTGTTTCGGTGTCTGCCGAATGAGTTTTATGGAGCAGGCAGTCGGCTGTGCCTGGATGGACGAGTGTGTGTGTGTGTGTGTGTGTGTGTGTGTGTGTGTGTGTGTGTGTGTGTGTGTGTGTGTGTGTGTGTGTGTGTGTGTGTGTGTGTGTGTGTGTGTGTGTGTGTGTGTGTGTGTGTGTGTGTGTGTGTGTGTGTGTGCACGTGTGGTTTTGGGTGGAAATGGTCACCCTGCTTTTTTTTTTTTTTTTTAGCTCATTTTAGGTGCCTTAGTTTGTGGTTCTGCTTCTGTGCCTTGATTATACAAGCAAACAACTGCAAGAAGTTCATTAAAAATAAGAGACAGTCAATTAACCTGACCTTAAGATTAACCAGAGCTGCCACCCAGGATCAGTTTGAAACATTCAGTCATTCTCTCTCTCTCTCTCTCTCTCTCTCTCTCTCTCTCTCTCTCTCTCTCTCTCTCTCTCTCTCTCTCTCTCTCTCTCTCTCTCTCTCTCTCTCTCTCTCTCTCTCTCTCTCTCTCTCTCTCTCTCTCTCTCTCTCTCTCTCTCTCTCTCTCTCATAGATGTATTTGCCAAAGCCAGAGAGCAGTTGGATGCCTGTGTTTCTCATTGGGGCTATGCAACTAGCAAAGAAGACTACTTCAGAGTGCTCTGCCAAGCAGATGTCGTCGTTTCCACTGCCAAGCATGAGTTTTTCGGAGTGGCAATGTGAGTTCTGCTCATTCTTTCCCTGCTTAATTGGTAGGTATCACAGTCAATCCAACATCAAATTGAATCCGACACGCTTGACTTGGATTGGTTTGCTTTGGGTGTTTTTTTTTAAGGGCCAATCTTTGAAAGCAGAGCGATTTAAAAACCTGCAACTTGACTTGATTATCCAGCGTCATGTCAGGGATGAGTCAGGGTAATAATAATAATAATAATGATAACGATTACTTGCAATGAGTCGGGTGTATTTATTTTCAAACAAACACCTACGCACACTGTATGTAAGCATAACACACAGGGTGCTGTTGTGGATTGTGAGCAGTACGTTCTATTAAATGATAATATTTCTAGCCCATACACCGTAAAAATCTCCACAAGACGCTGAGTCTGTGAGAAGAGTCGGTCAATTTTAATAGCTGGGGAAAAAAACACATTAAAATGAAAATAAAAGCTTGTGTCCAGTAATAGCTGGGAGAAAGTGAAAATGCATCACCCTGGTTGCTAACAGGCAAACAATTTGTCAATTTCCTACAACGGCACAGTTAACATACGTACATAGTCGTGACGTCTGGTGGTATTATATTGCTGAAACTCTTCAATAACAACATTACCAATCCCATTCCTTCCGCAAACTGCCATTTTGTGGCTCCTCATCTGGTGAATGCAGTGGAATATACACTCAGCTCGCACTTTATTAGGTATTTATTAGACTTACTTTTTAGACTTTGACTGCTGTAGCCTATCCACTTGATGCGTTGTGTGTTCAGAGATGCTCTTCTGCATACCACTGTTGTAATGTGTAGTTATTTGTGTTACTGTCACCTTCCTGTCAGCTTTGACCACTCAAACTTTAGACTAGTGTGCCTGAAAATCCCAGGAGCTCAGCAGTTTCTGCTGCCACACGATTGGCTGATTAGATAATATCAGGAATAAGTAGGTGTAATAAAGTAAAAATGTTCCTAATAAAGTGCTCGGTGAGTGTATATGTTCGTTTACGGGGTATTCCATTTCATATTGTGTGGCAAAGAAAACTGCTTAGCTAACCTCAAGATGCCGTCTGAGCGTAAGGGAAAGTCAGGTGGGACATCGTCGGCCCGGAACGTTCCCTGTGGCTGCTGACAAAGGACGTGCAGCCAGGATGCCCGGAAAACCGCGAGCGGCGGGATTACTATCCCCCGCGAATTACCCACAATTCCCATCACCTCCGCTCATCTCGGTGTTTAATTACGAAGGAGGCTAAGAAGTTCCTCTCCCAAGACACACTGCTGCTGTGTGTGGCTCAGTGAGGGGGGGGGGGGGGGGGGGGCGGGGGGGGAGAGTTGTGTGTGTGAGAGTGTGTTTGTGTGTGTGTGTGTGTGTGTGTGTGTGTGTGTGTGTGAGACTGCGTGAGTGAGTGAGTGAGTGAGTGAGTGAGTGAGTGAGTGAGTGAGTGAGTGCGTGAGTGCGTGAGTGCGTGAGTGCGTGAGTGCGTGAGTGCGTGAGTGCGTGAGTGCGTGAGTGCGGGGAGGTTGGGAGGGAGCTGGTGTTGGGATGGTAGGTGGTTGTCCCGGTTTCCTGAAGAGGATCTTAAACAACCCCTCCCTCACCAGCCCTTGCCCCACATGCTCAATCTTAAAATGTAAAATGGACTTGGAGGTGAGGATATGGCAGAACCCAGTTTGACCAGGTGGTTGTGGTTCCCATTGCACTCTAAGCGACGGAATGGAAGCTTGTCCACAGCCTCTTCCCTGTGGGATTGCAGCTACGGCAAAGCACAGAGCAGTGTTTTCTTTCTGGTAGAAGATGTGCAGTTTGTTTTGTGTCCACTGTGTGTAGTTAAACAGGTTGTCCCTGAAGTTCAGGGTTATGGTTATGTTAAACAGGTACTTTACATGTACATTAGCTGTGAGTGCGCTGTTAGCCATTAGCCTTCAGCCTGTTGGCCTAAATTATGATTCTATTCAACATAGCCTACATAGCTTGCTTAGCTTTTTTTCACGTGATTGTTCAACCTGATAGAACAAAAAATAAATAAAACTATAAGTATATTTTCAATCCAATTATTTGTAATGAAGTAGAACATTGATTTTATTTGTGTAATATAAAAGTTGAGGAAAAGCTGTGTAAGATGTGTAAACGCTTCACCTAAATAGTTTGCCTCTTAAAGAAATAAAAACGAGTAGAAATACATTCTAAGGCAGTGGGTTAATTAAAGGTATCATTTACTACATTGCTGACATGAAGCGATTGGTATGAGGGTTATATTCTGAGCTGAAATGATTGCAGGTATTATTTTAAATGACAGCTTAGGAACATTAAGCCCTGGGGTCACGTTTGATTAACTTTTCATTTTCAAGTGGGTTTCATCATATTTGTGGCTTGTTTATGACTTATATTGCTGCAAAGATCGGACTGAAAACACTGGCCTGCATTTCCTTTTCAAATGTGTAAACATACATATTGGTTTGTTCCAGTCAAAATTCACTTTTTTGTCGAGCAGTGAATTTAAGCAATGATATAAAGACACCACATTTTCAAATGAAAATGAAAATGAATGAAACGGAAGGGCAGAATGCTTGCCTCAATTTGCGGTTTGGACTTAAAAGACTCATACTAAACTAACATATGGATTAGAAGGCTTTGAGGGTGTAAGTAAATTGAAAATGAACTAAGGTGTTTCTAAGTCCTAGCGCAGTTAAAAAGATGTGAATGTGAAATGTTTCGCAAGCGGTTTGAAGACCTTTTAGCTGATTGAACACGTCACCTGAGAATTGGATTTGATCGGTTTGTCCTGCAAGGGATGTCTCGCAAGAGACGGCAAAGCGAAAAGCACATCAAGAGATGCGAGCTGTTTGGAGTCTGTTGGGGGTGGAGTGTAGAGGTTATTTCAAAATCTTGATCTTACACTCCCCAGTCTGTCTGTCTGTCTGCATTTGCTGTAGGCAACAGTGTCTGAAGCAAAAAAAAAAAAAAAAAAAACGGGAGTGCCTGGTGGAATCTTGCCCTGAAACGAGAAGAAAGGGAACCTGGGTTTAATATAAGTATAAAGTCCCGGCCCCCAGCATAATGGAGGTTACTGTGCGCCCATTATTTCACAGAAAAATGTGGTCCCCTTATGAGTTTGGGAATCGTGATGTTCCCTCAGAAACTGACTTGCCAGCAGTGAGTTACCTTTGATGGCCTCAGCCCTGTGATGGGGGTGGGAGTGGGGGGAGGGGGGGGGGGGGTTGATGGTGGTGGGGGGCCGTGGCCACCCACTCCGCTACAACCAACCCCCCCCCCCCCCCCCCCCCCAAAAAAAAAAACCCCTACCTCCCTGTCTGCGTCTACTGCAAGCTCCAGGTTTCGGTGGGGATTGCCGAGAGTGTGGAAAACCAGGGAGGGGCGGGGGGTAGTGGGGGAACGGGGGGGCTGCTTTTTGAAGTTAAAACATTGTAGCGTAGTAGCAGTCTGAATTTTTGTATTCTTCTCTGGCCCCCCTCACCCCTGTAACCCCCAGCCCCCCCGCCCCTACAGGCAAAACCCCAGATACCATGGTGGCAACCACTGAACTTACTTTTCACTTCCTTTCTGTCTCTTTCATTAAAGAAATGTGCAGCAAAATACTACTACTACTATTACTACTACTACTACTACTACTACTCCTGCAAACCCTAACTGCTCCTACTACTAATACTAACTACTCCTGCTGCTATGACTACAAGCCCTTACTACTACTACTACTACTACTACTACTACTACTACTACTACTACTACTACCAATACTAATAATAATACTACTACTAATAATAATATTAATACTGATAATGATAACAATAGAAGTAGCTATATGTATATCTGAGAGTCCTTTAAATATTTACTAAAATGTTTATTTCCATCCCAAGTGTAACAACACTTAAATCCAACAAACAGAACCGCAGCTGCAGAAGCCTTATCGAGGGACGTCCCGTCTTCGTGCAGAGGCAGGACCCGTCATTTAATAAATAATGTGTTTTAACACTTACACCCTGTCTCAGAGCAAGGATAGGCTGCTGTCAGGATTGAGCAGTTCACTCGCACCGGCAGAATAAAGATGTCGCATCGGGCCTTTTTCTCATTACTAAACTAAATGGACTTTGACTTGCATTATTCAGCGAGACCGAATCAAAGTCCCTCTTCTCTCTGCAGGAAAAAAAAACGAAAGAAAGTAATTCAGCCAAACAGAATTATCAGCTAATTATGTTTAGAATCAAAGGCCCAGTAACTATTTGCATACACATTATGGGACTTGAATAGCAAACCGAATAAGCCCTTAATATTAATCTTCATAGATTTTTGTCGACAATGCCTTAATTGGAACAGGAGTCATTGTCTTGCCGTTCTGACACCAGATCAGTTAGAATCCTATGTGGAATTTTATAAATAATGCCGGGGTCAATTTTATATGTTAGTTTAACGGTACAATAGAGAACCTTAAAATAAAATTGCACTGCAGGAATTCTCAATCTGTCACCGAACAACTGTTTTCTCCTGCTCTCTTTTTGAATGACGGCAGAAATGCATATCATGACTGTTTGATTTGCTGTGCCATGCATTTGCAAATAATTGGAAATCTATTGAAGGAATTACCACCTTGTGATTTCATTTTCTAATTTATATTTTTAGAATTTTAGATGGCTCCCTTCCATTTGCTGGTGCACATTTTAATTGAATTTCATTATATACTGTGTAATTAACAGCCTCAAAGGAACGTATTGAAAATTACAAGTATAGCAGTATACAATGGTAGTGTGCGAGAATCTCTGACATAGCAAAGTTGGTATTAAAATCTATTTTTATGCCATTTTTAATGAAGGGGGTATGGTTTATCTCTGTTCTGCTCCCCTTGTGAGACTCTGTGCATTTCAAACTGTAGATTATTAGCTGTACACCGAACATGCAAACATACTGGCGGGAATGATCTGTATTTGGTGTGTTTGTTGTTTAGTGTGTTTGTCTAGTATGTTTGTTGTTTAACCTAAGATCCACACTAAATCTTCTCTATAGAACATGCTGACAATCGGGTGATGCTGTGATCTGTTATTCCTCCTGAAATGATTTCAAATGAATTCAGCCAGCATCTCTATACAGCTTTAAAATATATTAAATACCCACAAATAATGTTTTATAGAATGACAGCTAACTGCATCCACTTAAATGTTTCTGGGCCTTTTGACAAATATGTTCATTTTCCACTGAATGTGCCGTATGTGGGTATTGTGCTTAATGGTGTGCAATAATTTTCATGAAGATTCAGTATTACTATTATTATTGTTGTTGTTGTTATTATTATTATTACTATTATTATTATTATTTATGGATTATTATTATTGTTAATAATGTGTATTATTATTAGTATTATTCTTTCTTTATTTTATTATTATTATTATTATTATTATTATTATTAATAATAATAATATGCACACATATACCTCATATTTTGAAACGTCTATTTACATTCCTGGATCTGTACAATTATTTACTAAGCGAATACTTGTTAAATGCCTGCCTGAATATCCTATGACCGTAGTGCCCCACCTAAGGTTTAAAATAGCAACTTGATCACGAGTGCCTGGGTGATGCGTTATTTTTATTTTTATTTTTATTTTATTATTTAATTTTAATTGATAATGCAAGCAATTTCAGTCATGTGTGAGCAGGCCATCCTTCCCCCAGCTGTTGCACAGTTGAGGATGGAAATAGATCAAATCGCACATTTTATCTCGTGTGTCTCCAGCGCTTATTTTTAACTGCTGTGCATTTATGACATTACCCAGAATTGCTGGGATAGCACAAATCTACCAACATACGTAGCATGCCATTTATTAGTAGCATTAGTCAATTTAAGGAGTGGGGGGGGGGATGAATACTGAGGTAATGGGACATCAACACAAGGCATAGCAGCAGTGGCATGAACCACAGTGTTCCTGTTTTGAACCATTTTCAGTCCTGTGTGTACCAAAATGTTTACAGCCTCCGCGCTTAAAATGAGACATTTGTACAGAAATGAAAATAGAGAATCTCCAGCTAGTGCTAATGTGCAGCTGGTACCTTTTGTGCCTCGCTGGGATGTGTGGGAATTGGGTCCAGTTTGCAGAGGAGGATTCTCGCTGCTGTT